>NC_084866.1:10000-618358 GCF_951802175.1 Populus nigra | reverse complement strand
GAACAAGATGAAAATTGCAAGTCTCCCAGAGAAATTATTTTATTCGATGGCTCAAGGTTTATTAGCCCTTCGACATGTATTTTAAAGGTAGGCCGCTTCTGTAGCAAGAGCTGGGTTGGAAAAAAATTTATCATTGAAAACCCTATATGATTTATTTTAGTTTAATTAGTTTAATTTCTAAAAAAAATTCAGTTTAACTAGTTGGGTTTTGTTTTTGTATTTCAAAAACGCTTTTAAAATAATTTGAATTTTTTTTATTTTTTTCTTTACTTCAAATTAATATTTTTTAGTGTTTTTAAATTATTTTATTGTGCTGATATCAGAAATGATTTAAAAAAAATATTATTTTAATATATTGCAGAGTGAAAAGTACTTTAAAAAATAATCGCGACCACACTTCCAAATACAATCTCAACTAAATTTTCTTCTGTATTAGTTGTCATCCATTTCTTTCTTTTTTTTATTTTCTTAGTGATATCATACATTTTAGATATATATAAAACTCAAGAAATAAATTTGACTTTGCATTTTTAATATCAAAAAAATAATATAGATAACCTTAAACACATCTTTTTTCTGGGAAAAAAAATGGTAATATTATATGCTTAAAATGTTGGCACCAGCTAATATCAGATTTTCAATGCCTCGGTATGAATTCCTACCCCACGTGGCAGCATTGGGATGGTACTTCCACTTCGGGGTTCTAGATGGTGAAAATAAGTCAACCATCTTTATTTTCGTCAACAGTTGGATTAACTAAGTCGAGATCGAACGGACCGTAAAGTTTTATGTTTTCTGGTTAAAAAACAGGCATGGTTGAGGTGATCCCCGCTTGGAGCCAGCTTTCCAGAGATATTTATTATTAGGATAATAATTGTTTTTTTAAATATATTTTTATTTATAAATACATTAAAATTTTAAAGAAAATTATTTTGATATCAGTAGATTCAAATAATCTAAAAATACTAAAAAAATAATTTAAATTTTTTTTTAAATTATTTGCAAAATTATTTTCCAACTGAAAAAACAAACGGAGTTAAAATACGTGGTGCAATATGTTTTTTAATTAAAAATATATCAAAATAATTTTTTTTTATTTTTTTATTAGTGATATTAGCACATCAAAACTATTAAAAAACACCTAAAAAATTAATTTGATATTTTTTTAGATAAAATATATTTTAAAAAGTAAATTTAACAACAAAAACAAACACTCCAAATCTCTCACAATTTTAACTTTCAAGACGTGGGCTGGATTGTTGTTGTTATTGTCGTCATTATTATGCATGTCATTATGCATTGATAGGAATTCAAGGGACTTGAAATTTATATAGCAGATTTCGAGTTCGAGTCAGGGCGTGCACCTCTTGTAAGAGCCTGGGATAGTTGGGGTTTTACTCACTCACCCGAGCCCATAAAATATGTTTTCTGGGAGATAAGGTTTCCTCGAATTCAAAAAAAAAAGAAGAAGAAGAAGAAGAAGAAGGAATCCAAGCCAATTTATGAGTCAATGAAACCAAATTAACTCTTGGAAAAATGTAAAGATGCCTTTCTCACTCTCTTGTATTGTTCCACATATTTATCAAAATATTTCACTTGGATGATGATTTTAATTAAAGTATAAAATTAATTAAACTGTTAAGGATCACAGAGAGAAACATCTTTTCTTACTATATCAACTCTTTAAAATTAATTACATGCCCTGACACGTAGCCCTCTGGTTAAACCTAGTTCATTAGTCACTAATCAATTAGATGGGCATGCCGGGGAGATGAATCATCATCAAGATTGGTTTAAACCGCTGTTCGGTAATATAATAAAAGTTAGTTTTTAAAGTATTTTTTATTTAAAAATAATAATTAAAAAAATATTTTTTTAAAAAATATTTTTAAAATACAGCAACAAAATATAACGCACGTAACCTATAACATGAAGGCGGCGTTTGTCCTCGAATAGTTCGTAAATACATTAATCACTTTACCCTGACACGGAAACTCTCACATAATATAAGATTATATAAACTATAAACAACCTTCAACTCTAACTAATACAAGAGCAGAGCATCTTACTCCTCTTGTCTGGTCTTAAATATTGTTTTGCAAATTAAACACGCACGTAGTTTTGTAAGATTTTTATATTCGATCTAAACTGATGAAGATATTAGAAGGTCCCAAATCCACAAATTGAGAATCAATGTTGTCATATACTCACTTCATTATTCATTACAGTAGTTGATTGACGTTCATGGTTTTACCAAAAAAAATATATATTTGTTTTTAATTAGGAAGCATTTTGATATTTTACATGGGTTATTCATTATTATTAATTTGTGTTGAGGTATTTTTATCTATACAATATTTTTATGAACATTAAAATAAAAAAAAAACTCCCAAGAGTAAAAAAGTCAATTGTTCTAGGCAGGGGGTAAAGGTATTTTTGATTTTTTTTATATATAGTTGAGTTGCAAAATGTACCCTTGAATCCAAGAAACCTAATGCATTGGAATTAAGGGTGTTAGAGTTTTTTTATTCTATTCTTTTTAGTTAATTGTTGGTTTGCATAGAATTTATCATTAAATAACATTTTTAACTAGAAAAAATTGATGGCAGATATTGTGCATGTGTCAGTGAGTGGAGGACGTCGTGTTTTTTGGACAGTGATTAAAAATGAGACCTCGTCGTATAGTCCATTCTCCGCTGCCTCCTTTTCCTTTTTAGGCGGGGTGTATAAACCAAATATTCCTGATTTATCACCAATTCCCTCTTTTTTTATTCTCCCATTCATTTCTCTCCCATACTCTGATAAATACATTATGATACCTAGTGTTAATAAAAATAAAAACAGTAATGAAAATAATAATATTATTAATGATGATGATAATAATAATAATAATAATAATTAAATTAGTCATGATGATAATAACAATGATGATGATATTATTAATAATAGTGGTGACAATAATAATAATAGTGATAATGAAAATAAAAATAGTAATAAAGATAATAATAATAACAATAATAGTAGTAGTAGTAATAATTAAATTAATAATGATGATGATAGTAAAAATATTTTTTTTCCCGCACAAAACTATAGGCGGCCACGTGTGGAGGCTAGTTCTATTCTAGAAGACAATTTTTACATATTATATGTTGAGTTAACACATTGACCGGTATTTGTTAATCTACCACGTAACTAGTGATAAAAAAAAAAGAAGGGAGAAGACATGAATAAGAAATTGGAAAATACATGCAAAGGGGTGGGTTAGTTTGGTTGATTTCTTCTAAGCTTTGAAAAGTCAGTCAAATTTAATAAAAGGATTCAAACATCCACACTAAACCAACACCTCAATAATGCATTCATGGTAAAAAGAAAGTTCGAGCTACAATAAACAATAATAAATTAACTTGACCAAATTAAGGAGATCGATCATGCATGAATCTTGGTCATGAGTTTTCTTGACTTTTCCATCGTATCTTGTCTCTTTAAAAAAACTAATCCTCGACTAGCTTTGCAAGAAAGCAATGCCCTTGAAGTGGACAGCAACTATCTATTCTTGAATAATTTATGTATATTATATGTTGGGTGCTGAAATATATATATATACTCTTGAAATGAAAACTTTTATTTTGGGTTGCTTTGGAGCGTGGCTGTGATTATTTTTTGAAAGTGTTTTTTATTTGAAAATTCGTTAAAATAATTTTTTTTTATTTTTTAAAAATTATTTTTGATATCAGCATATTAAAATAATTTGAAAATACTAAAAGAATATTAATTTAAAACAAAGAAAAATATATATTTTTTAATTTTTTTTAAATATTTGTAAAATACAAAAACAAATAAAATCTTTATATACGATAAATAATCACCGATAATCATTCAATTTACTTGAAAACTCGTAACTATATATATTTTTTATTTTTAAAAATTATTTTTCATATCAGCATATTAAAATAATTTAAAAATACTAAAAAAATATTAATTTAAAATAAAGATAAATATAAATTTATTTTTTTTAATGTTTTTAAAATATAAAAACAAATAGAATCTTTATATACTATGATCACTGATTATCATTCAATTTACTCTGACACGAGGGAAAAGACAATAACTAGAAGTCTGCAAATATAAATACAAGAGGCTCTCCTTGATGTATTATATTCAATAATTAACAATAAAATTAACGAGTTGAGGTTTGTTTGGATTTGATCGAGATATTAGTTGAACCTGATTTTTAAATAATTTTTTTTATTATTATTGTTTTCAACTCAGATCAATTCAAGCTTGGAATCAACGGGGTATCGGATCGATCTATACGGCCAGTATAGTTTTTATAACCATGGTTATATTCTGGTCTCCTCTGCAGAATATTTTTTTCCCCTTCTTTCTACAATTTCTTCTTCTAGTCTTGTCAAAACCCACATTCCCCCCTCCATAATGCATTCAACAATGGGCTACAGTGATTCAATCTCTCGTATCGTTTTTCAAACTTAACCCTCTTTCGTATTTTAGTTTGGTCTCTCGTTTCTTTATTGCTCCCCGCTACCCCACATTGAACTTTTCAAACTCATCTCAGCCATTAGATCACAACTAATCTTTGACTCTCTCCTCTATATCAACCCCTTCAAGTCCCGTTCTTTCCCTCACTCCCCCCTCTCTCTCTCTGAACAGCCAGGAGACCTCTCTCATGCCCCGTTGAGCTCTCTCTGAAAAAGCCCTGAAAGAACCTGTCCAGACATGGCGGTAGAGCTGATGAGTTTTAACACAAAGATGGATGATCAGACGGCTATACAAGAGGCTGCGTCACAAGGAATTAAGAGCATGGAACACTTGATCCGAATCATGTCTCACCAAAATAACCATCACGTTGCCGATTGCACTGACCTTACTGATGTAACCGTTTCCAAGTTCAAGAAAATCATTTCCATCTTAAACCGAACAGGTCACGCCCGGTTCCGTCGTGGCCCGATTCAACCCAACCAGCCGGCCAAGTCTTCGTTTTCCCTCTCTCCACCCTCCACATCGACACAATCACCGCAATCACAGTCTCAGTCCCCCTCCTTCTCTCGCTTCCAAAACCTAACCCTAACTCCACAGCAAATCACACCTCCGGTCACCGCACCGGCGGCGCCGACGAGTCTGACGCTTGATTTCACGAAACCGAATATATTTAGCTCCAAGGGCGCAGAGATTGAGTTCTCGAAGGATAGTTTCAGTGTCTCTTCGAACTCGGCGTCGTTTATGTCGTCGGGGATAACCGGAGACGGCAGCGTTTCTAATGGAAAGCAAGGATCGTCGATTTTCTTAGGATCCGCTGGCAAGCCGCCGCTCTCGACGGTGCCGTACAGCAACAAGAAGCGGTGCCATGAGCATCATCATGATGACACTGTCTCTGGCTCCTCTAGTGGCAAGTGCCATTGCTCTTCCAAGAGAAGGTACGAATTCGCGCACTTTAACACCCAGTGCTTTTTAGCAGAGGCCGCGCATTTTAACAGTCTTTGAATTTTTCTTTTTTAAGGATTTGACTAGTGTTTGTTTCAATGCCCTTGCATGCATGCTTGGCTGTTAAAAAATATAGTAGTTGGTTTGACTCGAGAGAGTTGACTCGGTGAGTTGCTGTCGATTGCCTCGATTTGCTTGAAACCGGGAAAGTTTAACGAAGGCTGTAGTTAAAATAAAGGGAATCCCGTCCTAACTTATCATCGAAATTTTAATTTCATCCCAATTTAATTATTATTTTTTACCAGATTCATCTCTTCGACCTATTAGCAAAAAAATTGCAATTGCATCCTTCTGTTCAAAACAATGACAACTGTTTTTTTAATAGAAAATGTCAAATTTCTTAAAAATGGTCTTCTCTAGCATGCTATGCATGGATGGAAGTTCTCTATTGAGAATGAATTAATATTTTGATTACCAATTGGAAAGATTTTTAGATCAGGGACCTAATTTGGTATTAGTTGATAGGTTAGACCCTAATTTGAGAGTTTGTTTCTGGGATAGAGCTAGTAAAAAAAACCTCGGTAAATTTATTAACTTGGAACCGACGGCGAGTTATGGCGAGCTATAGTGAGCCGACTTGGAGTTTGGTGTTGGTCAACGAGTGGGTGCAGCTGACCGGTTTGTCGAAGTGGTAATTAATGATTTAAGGAGCACGCGTGACGGGCAGGGGTGTATAATTACGAAAAAGACCGCAAAGCGATAACTTTTGAGCTTGCTGGTAAAGACATTTTTGTCTTTATACATAGTTTGCTTTGTCGACTTGGTCTCTTTCTTGTCCCAATGTTGACTACTAATAGCTCGTTAGGTTGAATATTAATTGGACACGTTAATCACGGTCCCTGTTAGTGGACTAGATTGTGTCGGGTAGCTGATGGTCCCTTTCGGGAGGAGTCGGGTATGGAGGATCGGGAAATGTTCCATAGAGTGATGGCGGCCATAGAATTATCTCGTGGAAGAAAGTACAAAGGATGCTTATTACATATGTTGTAATTATGGGGAGGGAGAAATCTAAAAACAAAATAAAACTAATATGGTCAAATTAAATATTTCAGGGCATTAACATAATGAAATGAAGCTTAAATTAATAATTGTTTGTTAAATGGATTCATGCGAATGGTTTTGATTGATCTTTGTTTATAATTACTTAATGCAGGAAGAATCGGGTGAAGAAAACAATCAGGGTTCCAGCAATAAGTTCAAAAATAGCTGATATTCCACCAGATGAGTATTCTTGGAGAAAATATGGTCAAAAACCAATCAAGGGATCACCATACCCAAGGTAATTAATTGATCATAACCCTTGATTAATTCACTTATCAAATATCAAATCAGACAACAAAGTCCTAAACGCTTGTGCTCTGGTTGGTATGTTTCAGGGGATATTACAAGTGCAGTACAATGAGAGGGTGCCCGGCGAGGAAACATGTGGAGAGAGCAACAGATGATCCAGCCATGTTGATTGTAACCTACGAGGGAGAGCACTGCCATACTCAAGGTGCAATGGAGGGTAACATGGCTGCCGGAACTGTTAACTTGGTGTTCGAGTCAACCATGATGGTAGGGGAATAAAGGAGGAGAGAGATTTAGGCTTTAGGAAAAGAGACAAGTTAGACTTTTGTAATATCAAGATGGTTGAATTTGGTGTCTGATTTTGTATATTAAATTTTTATTGATAGCGGTGGGGGGAATCTTAATCTCCCAAGGTGATCTTCAAAGTAAATCAAAAGTGTTTTTAAATTATTTGTTCTTTGTTCTCGGTTATTGGATCTCTCTCTCTCTCTCTCTCTCTGGGGTTTTTTTTTTTTTTTTTTAAGAAAATGATTCTTGATAAAAACAAGGGGCATCTTGGAGAGAGTGGTGACAAAAGAAATGGTGATCGACTGGCTGGCTGATAGTGGGCTATGAGTCTATAACTAATGTTGTATGTTATTTTTGGAATGTGATTATATTCCTTGAAAATGGAAATAATAGAGCTTAAAACTATCAATTCAAGAACCTGTAATCTTTATTTGAAAGTCTCCGCATTAGGAATCAAATTTCAAGATAAAAACATATTTATTTTTAATATTTTAATAAAAAACCCGAAACGAATTTGATTCTTTTATGATAGAAGGACAAGGAAAAAAGAAATACTTTTGTTGCCAAGTAACAAATGGGTGGTAGAAAAAGAAGTTGAAGTAAGAAGCTATTAGATGACCAAAACCATTCATAAACCACCATTTGACTTTGAGTTTCAAATTCTTTGATTAAAAAAGCCAGAAAAAAAAGGAGATCACCAATAACTACGACTTTTAGGTAAATGTTTTTAAAAAATTCAAATTTTTTATTTTATTTTTTATTTAAAATTAACTTTATTAGTATGTTTTGAATCGTTTTGATATGATAATCTTAAAAATAATTTTTTTAAAATAAAAAAATATTATTATTATAAAAAATATTTTAAAAAATAATTATAATCACACCCTATCATGCACACTATTAAGGATGGCAAAGATGTTAAATATGGCTTGCTTGATATTTAATTAGTAGCGAGGGTGGACCTAAATCATGCAAAGTTCAGTCTTTTTATGCTGAGCCAATTCAAATGGTTGCTTAGCAGGGAAGGACTCTAGCTTTTGCCGTCTAGAATCTAGATAGATCTTTTGACTAAGGGTATTTTTACTAGTACAGTCAGGTGTATATAATTTATATATTTTTTCAAATTGATACTAAATTGTAAGGATCAGGTCTCTGCACAGGGCAGAGAGTACCTGAAGAAATTAGTGTTTATTAAATTGATTACAATGTATGAAATCAATCATAATTGCATCGTTGTGAAAAAATATCCTTGCATATATATATATATATATAATATTTTTTTGTTGTTGTCGAACAACAAAAAATAATATTTTTTTATATAAACTATTAGAGCATGTCTTTAATATTCGAAATTGTTCATTAATTCTAGCAAATTGTTCTCTCCCTGTCCCTCTTAACTTTACATGTTATTTATACCATTTCAATTATTTTTTAAAGTGTATTTTACTTGAAAATATATTAAAATAATATTTTTTAATTTTTTAAAAATTATTTTGATACTGGTATATTAAAATGATATGAAAACACAAAAAAATATTAATATGAATTAAAAAATATTTTTAAAACATAAAAATAAATAAAATTAAAAGCATAATGATAGTTAAAGTCGATGAGCTAATTTTAAGAAAGAAATTAATGCACCGCCATTAGCATGTGAAGAAGGGGTCAAATCATGCTAACAATAAGAATCATATAGTCTTATAATGTGGATGGAATTGACCATTGGAAATCATGATTCATTGTTTTTTTTTTATTGAATTGAAAGTGGGTGATTATAGGTCCAAAGAAGAAAATTGATCTTATCCAAAGCTACATACGTGTTTTGCCACGTAATTAAGATATTTATATACATTATTGACAAGATTATAGTCATAAATAAATTATATAAAATTTATTCCTCCTATCATAAATTTAAGTTTTAATTTTTTCAGAAAATCGTAAAAACGAATCTCAAGATAAATATAATACTTTGATACGAAGGATCCATTGTTATATAATAAATAACTTAATTAAAATTCGAATTAAGAAAAACTTGGTACTGGTGTGACCCATACACGATGCAACCGACAGGTCGTTTTTAACAGAGAATAAAACTACAGGATTGGGGATACGACCAGCGAGTTAGGAGAAAGTACAGAGAAGCCTTTTGCCTTGCTGTCTTCTCTCCACCGTGGCATTAGTCATTACGAGACCTTGCAAAGGAGAGACCTGTAAAGATCCCCCCCACTCTCTTAAGATTCAGGGTTTTCTTTAAAATCTCTCTTGCTCATCAGATTCTCTGACTCACCGGGTCAACTCGCTCTATCAAGCTTGTCAAAGCTTAAAAAACCAAGCAAATCTCATCAAGCGAGTTTCTTGCACTCTTACATTCTGTTGTCTTCCTTAAAAGACCAAACTTCCCTAAGGTTTGTTAGTTACTTGTGATGTTAGCTTTCTTAGTCTTTAGTTTCGTCTGAAACTGGTGAAGTTTGGTTAAAGATTGTAGACATTAAGATTTGTTGTTACATGAATCCTGGTTAATAATAATTAATTTCCTAAAGAACCCAAAATCATTAGATCAAAAACGATCAAATCTTGATTGCTAATTTTAGCCTTTTCAAGCAAAAGTTCAGAACTTTGATTTAATATGAGGCCCTTTTCAGCTTAATTTGTGTGGAACCCGGAAGTTAAGATCTTTGATTTTTTAGGGGTTTGCTGTGTAATTAGAGAGTTTAGGATTGTAATGGCTGAACTAGGGAGGAGTGATGTTGATGGTAATGATATGATTGAGAATTTGATAGCTGCAAGGAAGTCATTGAAGCTAAGTTTAGAGAAGTCGAAAGCTTTAGGGTTTTCTCTTGAGAAGGCTGGGCCGAGATTAGATGAGATTAACCAAAGATTGCCTTCTCTTGAGGCGGCAGTGCGCCCCATTCGTGCGGACAAGGAAGCACTTATTGCTGCTGGGGGTCATATTAACCGTGCCATTGGCCCTGCGGCCGCTGTTCTTAAGGTTTTTGATGCAGTTCATGGACTGGAGAAGTCGTTATCGGATCCAAGGAACAATCTTCCTGGGTATTTGTCAGTGTTAAAGCGACTTGAGGAGGCTTTGAGGTTTCTGGGGGATAATTGTGGATTAGCAATCCAGTGGCTGGATGATATATTGGAGTATTTGGAGGATAATGTTATGGCAGATGAGCGGCATCTTTTGAATTTGAAGAAGTCATTGAATGGTCTTAGGGAATCGCAAAGTGATGATGAACGAGCTCGTCTTGATGGTGGGCTTTTAAATGCTGCGTTGGATAAATTGGAAGGTGAGTTTCGGCGGCTTTTGACAGAACATAGTGTGCCACTGCCGATGTCATCATCTCCGGATCTTGGTGAACAGGCAGTCATTGCACCATCACTATTACCTGTGTCTGTTATACACAAGTTGCAAGCCATTCTTGGGAGGTTGAGAACTAATAATAGACTTGAAAAGTGCATCTCAATATATGTTGAAGTTCGTAGTTCAAATGTTAGAGCTAGTCTGCAGGCGCTGGATTTGGATTACCTTGAGATCTCAATAGCTGAATTCAATGATGTGCAGAGCATAGAAGGGTATATAGCTCAGTGGGGCAAGCATTTGGAGTTTGCAGTGAAGCACCTGTTTGAAGCGGAGTACAAGCTTTGTAACGATGTTTTTGAGAGGATTGGCTTGGATGTTTGTATGGGATGCTTTTCCAAAATAGCTGCCCAGACTGGCATTCTTGCGTTTCTTCAATTTGGGAAGACTGTTACAGAAAGTAAGAAAGATCCAATCAAGCTTCTGAAATTGTTGGATATATTTGCGTCACTGAACAGATTAAGGCTGGATTTTAACAGGCTTTTTGGCGGAGCAGCCTGTATTGAAATCCAAAATCTCACACGGGATCTAATTAAGAGAGTGATTGATGGGGCAGCTGAGATTTTCTGGGAACTTCTTGTTCAGGTGGAGCTGCAGAGGCAGATTCCACCTCCTCCAGATGGGAACGTCCCTATACTGGTGAGCATCATTACTGATTACTGTAATAAGCTGCTTGGGGATAATTACAAACCTATCCTGAACCAGGTTCTGCTCATTCATCGAAGTTGGAAGCACGAGAAGTTTCAGGAGGGGATTCTTGTTAGTGAGGTTTTGAACATAGTTAAAGCCATTGATCTCAATCTGGAGACATGGACAAAGGCTTATGAAGATTCTATCCTATCTAACCTTTTTGCCATGAACAATCACTATCATTTATACAAGCATTTGAAGGGAACAAAGGTTGGGGATCTCTTAGGGGATTCTTGGTTTAGAGAACATGAACAGTACAAAGACTATTATCTCGCAATATTCTTGCGAGATAGTTGGGGGAAGCTTCCAGGTCATTTAAGTCGTGAAGGCCTGATTCTGTTCTCAGGTGGGCGTGCCACTGCCCGAGATCTTGTCAAGAAAAGGCTGAAAAATTTCAACGAAGCTTTCGATGAAATGTATAAGAGGCAGTCCAGCTGGGTTGTGCCAGATAGAGATCTCAGGGATAAGATATCCCAGCAGATTGTGCAGGCAGTTGTACCTGTTTATCGGAGCTATATGCAGAGCTACGGGCCCTTGGTTGAGCTAGATGGAAGTTCCAGTAAATATGCAAAATACTCGGTGCAGACTTTGGAGCAAATGTTGAGCTCACTATTTCTGCCAAAGCCAGGAAGATATGCAAGTTTCAAGGGCAGACAACTTAGTGCCAAATTCAACAATGGTGTTGCAGATCTTCGCCGTACAACCTCTGCTGTGGTGTGATTTTCCTGCTACTATTGCTTTATGTTGGTTAAGCTGAAAAGGTACCCGATCCAAACATCATCCCTCCTTTGATCAGCGGTCAGCTCTTGAACTGTACATATCTGTATGTTCGGTGGCTTGGAACTATTTCGGAAAAATTTAATTTTAGTAGAGCAACCTCTTTTTTCAGACCATTGTCTGAATTTTCCCAGTGAGATCGAAATTCAGAAGCTGTTTAAATGCAAAGCAAAAGGGGTGCTATATCTAGTGCCTGGTAGGTTCTGCAATCTCATGTAAGTCCTGGACACTAGGATGAAAGCGAAGATGAGCCTTTTTGAAAGCGTAGATAATACTTTGAGGTATAGATTGTCATTTTACTTTCATTTTCACTCTCATTTATTCAAATAGTGGGCGGCTGTAGAAACCTTGTATTTGCTAGATTTGTGTACAATTCTTTGATTGAAGAGCAATTAGAGGTCTAGCAGGAATTAAATTGTTTACTTGTATTCTGAGAACGGCATAAATGTTTGTGTGGAGAATTTAAGGATGATAATTCTATGCAATTGCTGGTGTTAGAAGTTAACTTACAGCCTTGAGTTCACTAGAAATATGATCAGCAATAAGATGTTGGCACATTTAGCTTGTCCTATTTTGAATTGTAAGAGAATTCTTCATTGTTTAAAGCCTTATTAGTATGTGATTCACGCTTTCATCGATCAATTACTCTATTGAATTGGAGAAGATCCTTTAGCTTTGCGTACTATTACTGTATATTTTGTTTTCCATCTCAAATGGTTGACTTGGATGTGCACTGGTTGAGAGGGCATGCCTTTTAGGCTGATGTGTGAATTTTCATGAATGTCTCTCTGAAAGCTTTCATAGTATAGTACTTCTAGTGCTCGTTCTTCTTAGACATTCCTGATTCATGACCTTATGATCCTCCTATCAAGTTGCTCCTACAAAGCTAGCTGCTTGTCCACAGATCCCTGCAGATTCTGTCTCCTCACTGGCCATGCTCTTCTAGATTTTCTACGAAGTCATGTTTCCATCTCTTCTCATCCTCATGGCAGAACCAGTTACCTTCCTGAATAAAAAATCTCAATAAAATGTCTTGAATGATGGACCTGAAGCCACGACTGTGCAATGAAAACAGAAGCTTCCTAAACCAGGGAAAGAATGAAAGCTAAGTTTTGGCGGCCAGAAGACGGAATTTAACAGTAGTCCATGAATGATGCATCCCATTGATTAACATGCTGATTTTCTTTTCTATTTCTTTTTCAAAAAGTATAAAGAAATCCAAGTTCATGGACTCCATTTGAAAATAATGAGGGAATAAGATCTGCAACTTGCATTTTGGATTGTACCTACATCAGTACATCACCAAGGATGACTCTCAGAAAGCTCTTTGATTCCCCTTCTCAAAAAGTGCTTCAGGCCAGATGGAATATTTTTTGCTATTCTTTTTCCATGTATTGGTTAGGTGCTGCTGACACGGTGTCCCCCCACCTTTGCTAACTTTGCCTGTCAAAATCGTTTTTTACTTTTATTTATTTAAATTTTTTTATCTAACCAGCTGATTTGATATTTTAAAAATATATTAAAATAATATTTTTTTAATATTAGTATATTAAAATAATAAAAAAATATAAAAAAAATCTAGTAAATTGGTTTTCAACAACAAGAAGCTCGACAAGGTAAGGAGATTTCTTCAAGTTGGTTTTGTGGGAAGAAAAAAAACACACTCATAAAGGAAACACTTTTCTTTTTGTCATCTGACTTCAAATTTCTCAATAGTGAATGTCATATAAACATCTAGTATTTACGTCTATAGAATATATCAATATGTCCAAATCTAAAAAGAAATCCAGAAGAGTTAATTTAGCTTCTTGATAGAAATAAATAATTTTTTTTTATTAATATAGATGTTTGGAACCACTTACGTATAAATTTTTATTTTAATAATTAATAGTTAAATTGAATAAAATTTTACAATCATGTTCTACTTATTTTGTTCTATAAATGGCTAGTTTTTATTATAATAGATTGATGTTTTGGAGTTTTTTTAACATTTCCTTTTATTTTCCAAATCCCTTTCTAATTAGATTTGTAATATTAATTTAATATAATTTTTATTAGTTAAGTCAGTTTAGCTTCTTATTCAAAACAATTTGCTATTAATATTCAATTATTTACTTTTAGAGTTTATTAAACCATAATTCTCTCTATAGTTTTAAGATTTCTTCTATTTCGTTATATGGGAGATTATTGAGGTGATTGGGTACCTCGTACTACCATTTAATTCGTCAAAATATCGATTTTTTAAACCTCAATTGGTAAGAGATTATTGAAAGACAACAAATTGTGTCTCGACACTTGGTGTGTCCTGTGTTTTCGCAGGCCGAGTGGAGATTTTCTGGAGAAGGAGAGGCTGGGATGACCAAAAAACGCCTGGTCATAGAAGGATTCAAGTTTAATCAACACGTTGACATGACCTTGACCCCTCTTTTAATCCTCATTTTCAAGCTTCCATGGCTCCTCGATATGCTCTGATCTGGGAACCCTTTTTTTTGTTTTGGTCAAACATAGGAACAGAGTGATATGCACACTTTCCTTAGTTATTCTAACACTGAAACCTGATGTCAACTGGTCTTATCCACAGTATCAGCAGATAAGAATTAGTCGAGGGTCAGGCCAAGAATGTAACTGGTCCATAACCTGGAACATCCAATCAGGTCATCCTTAAGTAACAGCGTGTTGTTCCTTGGTTTGCTGCAAGGTTGTAAGATTCTGGACCTCCTTGCAGTTGTCGTGTTGTTCGTCCATGTCTGCTCTTTTGTTGACAAATTCTGCTGCACATTTTGGATCCAACTAGATGCCGATGCCTATACCGCAAGCTTGTGGAATATTTGTGCGTTATTGTGAATTTATAAAAAAAATTATATGAAAAAAATTATTATAATTTACAGTGTTTTTAAAGAAATAACTACAAAATTAAATTTTAAACCAGATTAATATTTAAAAAATAAAATAAATAAAATAAATTTTAGAAAAAATAATAACAAAAAAACAAAAGGAAAAAAAATAATGTATGGAAACACTGTAGCAATCTATAGTGTTTCATGAGGAAATCTACAGTTGTAATTCTCAATCAGCTCAATATTAAAAATAATAAAATTGATAAAGATAATTTTGAAAAAAATCATAAAAAAATCATGTGGGAGAACACTGTAGCAATCCACGGTGTTTTAAAGAAAAAAAACTACGAACCTAAATTCTCAACTAGCTCAATATAAAAAAAAATAAAATCGACAAAGATAATTCTGGAAAAAAAAATCATAAAAAAAGACAATGTGGGGAAACATTGTAGCAATCCACCGTGTTTTAAAGAAAAAAAACTATAAAGCTAATTTTTCAAACAGCTCCATATTAAAAAAATAAAATCAACAAAAATAATTCTAAAAAAAAACACAAAAAATTGAAAAAGAAGAAGAAGACAATTTTGGGGAAAAAAAGCAAAAAAAAAAAATGAAAGAAAATGGAAAAAAATACATGGAAAAAGTTAAAGCTAAATTCTCAACCAGCTCAATATTAAAAAAATAAATTCAATAAAAATAATTTTAGATAAAAACATGGAGGAAAACACTTTTCAAGAAGATAATTTTAGAATATTAGTTAATTAATACTAATCAACCGGTTTGACCAACTACAAATATCACAGAACCGTGTCTTACTTGTCTAAGTTTTACCTCTGCTAGGATTCTTATTCCTTGCTTAAATTGCCCGTGCCTGTTATAGACTTTTCACAGTTTCTCTCTTTGATCCCCCCCTCTCTCTATATATATATAGACATGGAGATTAAGAAGCTGAGATGAATACTGCTTTAAGAAATACTCCTTATCATTACAAATTTCAAAGCAGAAAAGAAGTAGTAGTACAGAAAAGAAAGTTTTCGAACAAAAATGTATGTGACTAGGCCTCTTTCGATGTACAAAAGAAATCCCTCAGCTCTTTCATCAGCTCCTCCTGAAGGTTCAAATTCTGGTATATTGATAATACAAGATGAAGAAGATGATCTTACTTGTTGTTTTTGCTGCTCCAAGATCGATTTTGTCGAAGACCTGCCTTTCCCGCAGATCAAGAATCTAACAGTTAGCTACACCACAACCACAGGTAATAATGGACTGACCACAAGCACAGGTAATAGTGGACAGACTATTAACAGTACAAACGAAGTTATCTTCATCCCTGTGCTTAATCAGCCACTGTCTTCCAACCGATACTACGTGATCGAGCGTCAAGGGAAGCATAAAGGGTATGTTTAATAATCACAATTCACAGTTTCCATTTATTTTTTTTTCGTTTTATGTGATCGTGAAGCTTTAGAAAATCAAAATCCTTTATGTTCGGCTTCTTTACATAATCGACATGATTTTTCTAACTGCATCGGTGCATTAAACTTGGCCTTAATTCAGGGAAGCACACACAAATGCTAAAGAGGAAGACGAAACAACGTGCTGTTTTGGCTTCTGTAGACATAATCCGGATAAGGAACCGCAGTCTTTCGACCCCAAGGACGTGTACGAGCAATTTGAGATTTGCAAGAGTAAAAGGTTTGGTTACGTTTCAAAATCGGTGGCTCCAGATGGCATCCCTCCATATTTCTTAAGGAGAAAAGGCTGGACAGTGTCAACCTCAACTGCACGTGATTTTGAATTGAAGGAAGCAGCAGGCCTTGACAGAAATCTCCGAGCCCGCCTTCCAGATTTCCACCTGCCATTATCACAAAGAAGTTCTGCACCTGTTGTTGTAGGAAACTGGAATTGTCCTTTCATGTTTATCAAAGAAGGAAAACTGAAGGACCAGATGAGTATTTCAAGGTACTATGAAATGACACTGGAACAAAGATGGGAACAAATTTTCGCAAGTGAATATAATTCTAGTGAAGGCAACTCTGTCGTTGTGGATGCTGTTGTTCAAAGAGAAACGGTTGCTGTTGCAGGTAGAGAAGTTGCACCTGACAAAAGGAATGCAGCTGATGGGGTGATGTGGTTTAGGAGCTCCGGCGATGTTGGAGGAGAAGCAAGTGTGGGGTTGAGTTTAGAAATTGTGGGGGGGATGGAGTGGGAGCAAGAAAGAGCTATATTGAGTATTTTCTATGCCTTGCATGTTTGGATACAACAGAATAAAGATAATGGGAGAAGATATTGGAATTATGTCCAGAACATACCAAAATGCAGACATAGTTTATGCAGGATAAACACCAGTGCTTGTATCAATATTGTTTTTAGGAAGCAGATCATGCATTCAGTATTCCCAATGAAAGCTTACAACTACATGAAAATTTATCAAAAACAAAACTACATACAAAAATAAATATTTTGCCCAGCAGTTCACTAAATGATAACACACAAAAGGCTATGCTTTCATACAATTACTGCTACATACCCATTGTCGACAAGCCAATGTAACATTCCTGCTGCAATGCCCTATGTTACAGAGAAAACAGGAAAAAGTCTATCAGGCTGTACTGGGCGAGGATCATATCTACCAAGTACTCCAGCAGCAGTATCGATAATTCCACTCTTCACCATTTCTTTCCTCACACAGCTGCCAAAGAGAGAACAGGACTAATTCAAATGGGTGAAAGTTTTTGTTTATACGCAGTATTACAAAGAGAAAGTTCTCGACAATTGAAACCATGGCAGACTTTACTAGAGCCCTTAGAAACTTTAAATAAGAGATACCAACAATCAAAAGAGAAAAACATGACGAAAATAGAACCGACGCGCGACTCAATGGCCCTAATAAATGAGGCTCTCCACATAACTTTGAGCTTCAAAGTAGATGTGAGATTTATTGTTTGGAACCCTACTCCAGCTTTGGTCAAGGGATCATCCAAATGCAAACATAATAGCATGTCATATGGTTCCAAAGAAGAACTCCCCTGAATAGGATTTTTTTCATCATTGAGAGTTCCTTTAGGCACCGTATTTCTAGGAAGGATTCCTCTGAATATGAATAGCTCCGTCCAACTTTCATTCTTCTTTGTCCACATCTCAAACATCAAAATTCGACTCTTTATTCCACTCAAGCTCATTGCAAGTAATTCTTTGTAGATCACAAGGTATGTTCAATATTCCAATGACCTTCTGAATAAAACTGAGCAAATTGCTTATAAAAAGTACTATGCTGCAGTTCACTGGTTTTAAGGCTGACATTAAGAGAGGGACATATAAAGCAATTAGTTGAATCCAAGAGCCACCACCTTCCTTGATGCCTGGGGGGTCCTGACATCCATCAATCAAATTATTTCATCAAGTCCAGGCTGTATCTACTATAAGAAAGGGAGATGAAAGATCACGCACTGCATTGCTGATATATATCAATAGTCTATCAAAATCTTATACTCAAACTTCCACATGTTGACAAGCTTGTAGCAAAGATTTCAGGCACTAATACAATGACAAGATCTCAGCATTAGGTGCTTTTCCGCTAACCTGATTCCTACTTTCTCTTATTGTAAGTGCTTTTCTGTTTGACTTTTTGGCCTTGGTTAGTAACTCTCTACATTTTATTGCAAGTGTCATACAGTTATTTCTACAAAATAATGGTGCTTTTGGGATGTATTCAGGTTTGAGAAATCCACTTAAACTGATTAGCTCTGTGACTCCAGTGAGGGCAATTGCAACTGCTCTTGTTTTTCATTCTTGTTTGGCCGAGTTAAATTAAATAGAATCCAAGGACTTGGGCTTAGAACTACGGAAATCAACAATGGCAATCTTAAGAAGGGCATCATTAGCAGTGCCTTAAGCTGTGAGTGTCAGAGATCTGTCCTTAATAATTTCATTAACTCTTTGGTGTTCAACGAGGCTGATTCCTATGCCGCACAGGTGTGATAATTCTTGTCACCATCAGTATCCTTGTATTGGAATTAAGTATCAACATCTTCAAGCATTTGTAACTAGCTAGCCAGATTGCTTTGGTAGTGCTTGTTAATGAAGCCGCGGAAATCAAATTCGACTACTGATTGTTGCAGAAATTCATATCAAGCCCCAATTGATGGTAGAAGTCAATGAAAGTATTGAGCAACTCTGGTGTATATATAATGTTGATTGAAAGGCTCAAAACATGCTTATGTTTTAAGAGATGATTCTCTTAATTTCAACAATTGGCTATTAAAAAGCAGCATCTGCTTCTCAAGTAAAGTTTTTATTGCAGTGAAAGCAGGGAAAAAAACAAAAAAAGCAGAACAGGAGAAAAGGGAAAGGAGACGATAATTTTACGTGGAAAACCCTCTCAAAATGAGGGGAAAAACCACGGGACAATAACGGAAACACTATTATTAATTTAAATGCTAAGGTAACAATTTATTTTTAATGTACAGATAATATTCAGACTATTATAAGAAACAATAAGTAAAATAAAAAGAAGCAAAGTCAGAAACAATATAATTAATTAATTAATTAATTAAAGGATATATACACATCTCCTCCTTCTCCGATGGATTTGAGCGCTGTGATTATTTCTTTTCCCCATGTTGTCGGGCGCCTGCACTAGGAAATTGATGGATCATACTCTTAATTCATCGATCAAAGCTATTATTCTTTTATTAAATTAATTATACAGTAAAACCACACGTACGTTCTTATTAGATGAAGATATTGTCTACTTAATGGATATATACTAATATAGGCAATTAATCCAATAGGAACACCCAAAATAAATAAATAAATAAAAGAGGTTAATTACCTGCAGCCAATTATCTATTGTCGTATTAAACCTTGCCAATAATTAGAAAGACTGCCAATTAAGAGGAGAAATTAAGTTGAAGATCAGTTTCCTAAAATTATACATAAAATTAAGTGCTACCCTTTTCTATTAATAAATAAATAAATAGATAAAAAAAGAATGTGATGCCAGGGGAATTCATAAATAGAACACATTACCAGTTGCTCTAGAGTTGTTGAATGGAGCACGTAATCCGGAAGTGCTTTCAGTTTTGGGCAATCTCTAATTCTCAAGGAACGAAGAGATGGCATAATTATGGTTGAAATGGAGATATTTGTTTTATCTTCATTTCCTCCTTCTCCTCCTTCCCACTCTTCCCAGTTTACCATACCATAAAAGGTAAGACTTTTCAACTTGGGGAATGCAATAATATTTGATGATGATGATGTCATTTCTCCAATACTAATGTCACTATCAACTCCCAATCCCAAGAATTCACGCCCCACCCTTCCCACACATTCCATCCCATATACAGTTAATTCTTCAAGAGATGGCAACTTCCCCAAAGGAGGCAGATTCTCAATCTTCCTCCAATTCCAGAGTATAACAACCCTTAGTTTATTAATACAACTAGGAAACACTGGGATGATTCCCTGGTAATCACGTATCATCAAAGATTCTAAGTTTGGAGGTGGTTCTAAGGCTTCAAGGACTTCATCATCGTTAATTTTCTCCCTGTCTGTCCTCGATTCAAAAATTAAACCTAAATTAGTGAGGTGTTTCTTACTCTTAAGTTCTGCTTTCTTAACCTCATCAGAATCTTTCACATCTCCCAACCATCTTATCATAAGAGATCCTTGAAGGTGGTTCAAGTTTCTCAAATCCCCAATATTAGACACTTCACCACTAACACTCACATGGAAATCATCCAATTCCCGAAGAGAACTTAACCCCTCAAATCCTCTCATCTTCACAAACTGATTGTTAAAAACACTGAGATGTCTTAATTTGACTAGTCTTCCTATGTTATTAGGCAGCCTTTCAAGTTTATCACATAATGAGACATCTAAAGTTAGCATATTATACAATTCACACATCTCTTCAGGTAACTCCCTGATCTTATTACTACACAAGTCAAGATGCCTCAGGTGTATCAACTTTCCTATGTTGGATGAGACTTCTTCTATTCCACAACTTGACAACTTCAATGTTCTTAGACAACTCAAATTAGCGATCAATTTAGGTAAGGCTGCATTCATCGATGAAGGACGACGACCATCAACAATCAGGCTGCGAAGCTTTTTAAAACTATGAATGGTCGCAGGTAATGGGTCGGTATCATAATTTCTAAACACTACCATGGAGTGTCGGGCATCTCTAGAAAAAGAGTCTATCTTCGACTCTGACACACCATCGATATCTACACTAAAACATTCATTTTTTGTCAAGTTTTGAGCAAAATCATGCAGCATGTCATGCATCTTACAAGCATAAATGTTGCCATCACCCTCGTCTTTCAAAAAATCTTGAAAGAAAGAGCGAGCAGCTAAAGCTTCGAAGCACTCATGACCCATTACTTCCATCTTTTTATTCCGTGTTTCCCGAAGGAAACCTTGTGCCATCCACAGTTTGATCAAAGTATCCCTCCGAAATCTGAAGTCTTTTGGAAAGACTGCACAATATGAGAAACACCGTCTCATATCAGAGGGCAAGTCATGGTAGCTCAACCATAAAGGAGCCAAAAGATTGCTTTCAGCTTCTTTTAACTCCCAAATGTTGTTGTTCAAGACACTTTCCCACTCTGTTCTGCTTCTTTTAAAGCGTAAAAGACTTCCTAGACTCTTTGCAGCAAGAGGCAAGCCTTTACACTTTGCTGCAATTTCTCTACCAATATCTTCCAAATTTTCTCTCTCTCTACTGTTTTTTTCAAAATATGCAAGCTGACTGAACAGTGACCAGCATTCATCAATAGAGAGAAGTCCTAGTTCTAAAGTGTCAATGGGTGAGGAGCCCATGCTACTCGCGACATTCTTCTTTCGTGTGGTCACCAAAATCCTACTTCCAGGCAAACCACACTTGAGGGAGTCTTTCAGTTGCTCCCACTTTGTGGAATCTTCATTCCACACATCATCTAGGACAAGCAAGAATTTCTTTCCCCTAATTGATTCTTGGACATGTTTCACTAAAGTCTGCAATTTGTTTAGATTTTGGGTAGACTCCTTGAGATCTTCAAGGATTGCCTTGGCAATCGTTATCTCATCAAAAGGATCTGATACACAAACCCATATTCTCTTCTCAAAATGGGTCTCCACCTTAAGATCATTATAAACTAGCTTAGCAAGGGTTGTCTTTCCTATCCCTCCCATCCCTACTAGAGAGATTGTACGGAGGGCTGGTCCTTGACTACTCTCAGTACTGAACAACATTTTCATAACCCTGTCTTTATCAATTTCTCTACCCTTAACGTCTTTTACATCTATAACAGAAGCGGTTTCATGATGTTCATGCTGTTTAATTCCCGCTTCCAATGATTTGAAGTCGAACATATTTTTCTCAATCGCAATGCCATCTATTCTTTCATTCAATTCTTTTATCTTAAGAGCAATATCACGACGCAAACCAACTTCTCTAAAACGAAAGCAAGAGAAGATCATGAAAGAGCATACCTTCCTTGTATTCTTGCGGGGATGCTGATTTACCTTGCTTTGCGATTTTGCAATTTCAGTGCCCCACTCATCCAATACATCATCCATGTCGTAAGATACGTCTTTGAGCTGATCTAACCAATGTTTGACCAACTGATCCTTCAACTGTCTTTCCTCTGCATTGGCAAGCACAGCTTGGATGGCCTGGAAATTGCTGGTAAGCTTTTTAACCTCGTTCTTGACACCAACGACGAGCCTCACTTCTCGTTTTACTTCCTGAATAATGATTGAGTTCAGCTGCTCCAAGACTACGGAAACAAGAGCATCAGCCATATTATTCAGAACTAAAGAATGGTTGAGAGAGAGGATAGAATTGATATAAAAGGATAATAAATTTGGGAATGTGCAATATAGGGAGTAATTGATTGGTTGAGAAAAGAGGAGAAATAAAAAAAGGAGAGCTTATGATTTGATGGTGCTTCATATGATCTATTACTTGATGTATATATAGTGCATTGGAAAAGGCCATGGAATCTCTTAATTTCATGTACTGAAGCAAAAGAGCTTTGCTTTCACGATGGTTTTTGGGATACTTGTCTTCCCCAAGAAATGCCCTTTATTCTTTCCTTTCGAGTTCTCAGAAGAAATATTCCAAAATTTACAAGAGCAAGCTAATCATGTGACTCCATAAATCATTCTTTTTTTACTTTGGATGGGAATTCTTTTCCCCCTTATAGTCATTAAGATTGCTTAATGCTTATGGCCAATGGCCACCTTGATCCATTCAATTCATACATTATTTCGGGACATATAGTAGTTTAAGAAAGAATCTTGTGCAAATGCAACAACCAAGTAAACTAAAAGAAGGGGAACACGGATGGAATCTGATGCAAATGCAAACATCTCCAGCCTCCAGTTTGTTCTAAGCTTTCTGAAACAACGTATCATTTACTAGAATTTCTTTCTTTGAATGTGAACTTGTTCCGACAACTTTGTTGTAAAACCCTTGGTGTTGATCAAATTCACTCCCATTTTATTATCATTACTTCTATTTGATCTGATTGATCTCTTGCATCACAAAGATGGCATATTCTCTTACATTATTGTTGGTCTGTCTATGCACGGTTAAGATTAAGGGTTAAGATTTTTAAGTCCTTTAGTGCTTTTTACCTAATGATGCCAACTAGTACTAACTAACCATATTCTCTCTAATGCCAGCACCTTCCTTGAAGCCTGGAGGGTCATGGCAATGGTAGCCATCCTTGGATATAGAAAATGGTGTGCCGGAAAAAAAAATTGTAATAGTGAACTTTACAAGATGCAACCGACAGGTCGTTTTGACAGAGAATAAAACTACAGGAATTGGGATAGCGACCAGCGAGTTAAGCGAAAGCACAGAGAAGCCTTTTGCCTTGCTGTCTTCTCTCCACCGTGGCATTAGTCATTACTAGACCTTGCAAAAGAGAGACCTGAAAGATCCCCCCCACTCTCTTAAGATTCAGGGTTTTCTTTAAAATCTCTCGATTCTCTGAGTCACCGGGTCAACTCGCTCTATCAAGCTTGCCAATCCTTAAAAAACCAAGGAAATCTCATCAAGCGAGTTTCTTGCACTCTTACATTCTGTTGTCTACCTTAAAAGACCAAACTTCCCTAAGGTTTGTTAGTTACTTGTGATGTTAGCTTTGTTAGTCTTTAGTTTCGTCTGAAACTGGTGAAGTTTGGTTAAAGATTGTAGACATGAAGATTTGTTGTTACATGAATCCTGGTTAATAATAATTAATTACCTAAAGAACCCAAAATCATTAGATAAAAAACGATCAAATCTTGTTTGCTAATTTTAGCTTTTTCCAGCAAAAGTTCAGAACTTTGATTTAATATAAGGCCTTTTCAGCTTAATTTGTGTGGAACCCAGAAGTTAAGATCTTTGATTTTTTAGGGTTTTGCTGTGTAACTAGAGAGTTTAGGACTGTAATGGCTGAACTAGGGAGGAGTGATGTTGATGGTAATGATATGATTGAGAATTTGATAGCTGCAAGGAAGTCATTGAAGCTAAATTTAGAGAAGTCGAAAGCTTTAGGGTTTTCTCTTGAGAAGGCTGGGCCGAGATTAGATGAGATTAACCAAAGATTGCCTTCTCTAGAGGCGGCAGTGCCCCCCATTCGTGCGGACAAGGAAGCACTTATTGCTGCTGGGGGTCATATTAACCGTGCCATTGGCCCTGCGGCCGCGGTTCTTAAGGTTTTTGATGCAGTTCATGGACTGGAGAAGTCGTTATCGGATCCAAGGAACAATCTTCCTGGGTATTTGTCAGTGTTAAAGCGACTTGAGGAGGCTTTGAGGTTTCTGGGGGATAATTGAGGATTAGCAATCCAGTGGCTGGATGATATATTGGAGTATTTGGAGGATAATGTTATGGCAGATGAGCAGCATCTTTTGAATTTGAGGAAGTCACTGAAGGGTCTTAGGGAATCGCAAAGTGATGATGAACGAGCTCGTCTTGATGGTGGGCTTTTAAATGCTGCGTTGGATAAATTGGAAGGTGAGTTTCGGCGGCTTTTGACAGAACATAGTGTGCCACTGCCAATGTCATCATCTCCGGATCTTGGTGAACAGGCAGTCATTGCACCGTCACTATTACCTGTGTCTGTTATACACAAGTTGCAAGCCATTCTTGGGAGGTTGAGAACTAATAATAGAGTTGAAAAGTGCATATCAATATATGTTGAAGTTCGTAGTTTGAATGTTAGAGCTAGTCTGCAGGCGCTGGATTTGGATTACCTTGAGATCTCAATAGCTGAATTCAATGATGTGCAGAGCAGTGGGGCAAGCATTTGGAGTTTGCAGTGAAGCACCTGTTTGAAGCGGAATACAAGCTTTGTAACGATGTTTTTGAGAGGATTGGCTTGGATGTTTGGATGGGATGCTTTTCCAAAATAGCTGCCCAGACTGGCATTCTTGCGTTTCTTCAATTTGGGAAGACTGTTACAGAAAGTAAGAAAGATCCAATCAAGCTTCTGAAATTGCTGGATATATTTGCGTCACTGAACAGATTAAGGCTGGATTTTAACAGGCTTTTTGGCGGAGCAGCCTGTATTGAAATCCAAAATCTCACACGGGATCTCATTAAGAGGGTGATTGATGGGGCAGCTGAGATTTTCTGGGAACTTTTGTTCAGGTGGAGTTGCAGAGGCAGATTCCACCTCCTCCAGATGGGAACGTCCCTATACTGGTGAGCATCATTACTGATTACTGTAATAAGCTGCTTAGGGATAATTAAAAACCTATCCTGACCAGGTTCTGCTCATTCATCGAAGTTGGAAGCACGAGAAGTTTCAGGAGAGGATTTTTGTTAGTGAGGTTTTGAACATAGTTAAAGCCATTGAGCTCGATCTGGAGACATGGACAAAGGCTTACGAAGATTCTATCCTATCTAACCTTTTTGCCATGAACAATCACTATCATTTATACAAGCATTTGAAGGGAACAAAGGTCGGGGATCTCTTAGGGGATTCTTGGTTTAGAGAACATGAACAGTACAAAGACTATTACGCTGCAATATTCTTGCGAGATAGTTGGGGGAAGCTTCCAGATCATTCAAGTCATGAAGGCCTGATTCTGTTCTCAGGTGGGCGTGCCACTGCCCGTGATCTTGTCAAGAAAAGGCTGAAAAATTTCAACAAAGCTTTCGATGAAATGTATAAGAGGCAGTCCAGCTGGGTTGTGCCAGATAGAGATCTCAGGGATAAGATATGCCAGCAGATTGTGTGCAGGCAGTTGTACCTGTTTATCGGAGCTATATGCAGAGCTATGGGCCCTTGGTTGAGCTAGATGGAAGTTCCAGTAAACATGCAAAATACTCGGTGCAGACTTTGGAGCAAATGTTGAGCTCACTATTTCTGCCAAAGCCAGGAAGATATGCAAGTTTCAAGGGCAGACAACTTAGTGCCGAATTCAACAATGGTGTTGCAGATCTTCGTCGTACAACATCTGCGGTGGTGTGATTTTCCTGCTATTATTGCTTTATGTTGGTTAAGCTGAAAGGTACCCGATCCAAACATCATCCCTCCTTTGATCAGCAGTCAGCTCTTGAACTGTACATATCTGCATGTATGATGGCTTGGAACTATTTTGGAAAATTTAATTTTAGTAGAGCAACCTCTTTTATCAGACCATTGTCTGAATTTTCCCAGTGAGATCGAAATTCAGAAGCTGTTTAAATGCAAAGCAAACGGAGTGCTATATCTAGTGCCTGGTAGGTTCTGCAATCTCGAGGAAGTCCTGGACACTAGGATGAAAGCGAAGATGGGCCTTTTTGAAAGCGTAGATAATACTTTGAGGTATAGATTGTCATTTCACTCTCATTTATTCAAATAGTGGGCGGCTGTCGAAACCTTATATTTGCTAGATTTGTGTACAATTCTTTGATTGAAGAGCAATTAGAGGTCTAGCAGGAATTAAATTGTTTGCTTGTATTCTGAGAAGGGCATAAATGTTTGTGTGGAGAATTTATGGATGATAGTTCTATGCAATTGCTGGTGTTAGAAGTTAACCTGCAGCCTTGAGTTCACTAGAAATATGATCAGCAATAAGATGGCGGCTCCTTTAGCTTGTCCTATTTTGAATTGTACGAGAATTCTTCATTGTTTAAAGCCTTATTAGTATACGATTCACGCTTTCATCGATCAATTACTGTATATTTTGTTTTCCATCTCAATTGGTTGACTTGGATGTGCACTGGTTGAGAGGGCATGCCTTTTAGGCTGATGTGTGAATTTTCATGAATGTCTCTCTGAAAGCTTTCATAGCATAGTACCTCTAGTGCTCTTTCTTCATAGACATTCCTGATTCATGACCTTATGATCCTCCGAATAAAAAATCTCATTAAAATGTCTTGAATGATGGACCTGAAGCCACAACTGTGCAATGAAAACAGAAGCTTCCTAAATCAGGGAAAGAATGAAAGCCAAGTTATGGTGGCCAGAAGACGGAATTTAACAGTAGTCCATGATTTTCTTTTCTATTACTTTTCAAAAAGTACAAAGAAATCCAAGTTCATGGATTCCATTTGAAAATAATGAGGGAATAAGATCTGCAACTTGCATTTTGGATTGTACCTACATCAGTACATCACCAAGGATGATTCTCAAACATAGGAACAGAGTGATGTGCACACTTTCTTTAGTTATTCTAACACTGAAACTTGATGTCAACTGGTCTTATCCACAGTATCAGCAGATAAGAATTAGTTGAGGGTACTATGCTAGAAAACTTGATTGACTCATAATGAGGCAGAATCGTGCAAGAAAGCTGCAAATCATTGTTCCATAGTTCAATTTAATTTAAATGGTGCTTGGCTTAGTCTTTTTATCTTTAAGCTGTAAAAGAATATTTGTAAAATTGCTTTTGTATCATTACTTAACTTCATAATAAACAAAAAAAACAAATTATAAAATAAAATCCTTCTTTAAAGAAGCATAGGAGCATGCTTAGAATGATTTAAGAGATAAAGATACACTTGTATACAATGATGAAGCCAGAATATTATGTTTGAGGGGGTTAAATTAAAAAATAAAATTAAAAGAGTTAAAAATAAAAAATTTATAATTTTAGAGCTAAAATTTATAATTATTCAAGGAAGAAAAATATTTTAGCACGGGCCGGGGCCACTACCTCCGCCCCTGCTTATAAAATTATGTTAAGCTAATAGCTAATCCAAAATATCCTTGTATTTTTTTCAATGGCATTGATCATGCTTTTTTTTCCCCAAACATAATGTTTCGAAAGGAAAAAAAAAAGGCATATTATTTTTAAACAACTGCACAAGGAGGTCTCTTTTAGTCCACATATTGCCAAGAATGTAACTGGTCCGTAACCTGGAACATCCAATCAGGTCAACCTTAAGTAACAGCGTGTTGTTCCTTGGTTTGCTGCAAGGTTGTAAGATTCTGGACCTCCTTGCAGTTGTCGTGTTGTTCGTCCATGTCTGTTCTTTTGTTGACAAATTCTGCTGCACATTTTGGATCCAACTAGATGCCGATGCCTATACCGCAAGCTTGTGGAATATTTATGTGTTATTATGGATTTATAAAAAAATAAAAAAAAATTATATATAAAAAAATTATTATAATTCATAATATTTTCAAACAAAAAACTACAAAATTAAATTTTTAACCAGATTAATATTTAAAAAATAAAATAAATAAAGAAAATTTTAGAAAAAATAATAACAAAAAAACAAAAGGAAAAAAAATAATGTATGGAAACACTGTAGCAATCTATAGTGTTTCATGAGGAAATCTACAGTTGTAATTCTCAACCAGCTCAATATTACAAATAATAAAATCGATAAAGATAATTTTAAAACAAATCATAAAAAAAATCATTTGAGAGAACACTGTAGCAATCCACAGTGTTTTTTTTTTTTAAAACTACGAAGCTAAATTCTCAACCAGCTCAATATGAAAAAAACAAAATCGACAAAGATAATTCTGGAAAAAAAATAAAAAAAACCACATGTGGAAACACTCTAGCAATCCACTGTGTTTTCAAGAAAAAAAACTATAAAGCTAAATTTTCAACCAGCTCCATATTAAAAAAATAAAATCAACAAAAACAATTCTGAAAAAAAAAACATAAAAAATTGAAAAAGAAGAAGAAAACAATTTTGGGGAAAAAAAACAAAAAAACATGAAAGAAAATGAAAAAAAACACGTGGAAAAAGTTAAAGCTGAACTCTCAACCAGCTCAATATTAAAAAAATAAATTTGACAAAGATAATTTTGGAAAAAAACAAGTGGGGAAACACTATAGCAAAACAAAAACCATGTGAAGGAATATTGTAACAATCCACAGTGTTTTTTTTAAAAAAATATAAAGCAAAATCGACAAAGATCATTTTGAAAAAAAAAGAACAAAAAAAATTCATAAAAAAATCATGTAGGGAAACATTGTAGTAATCCATAATTTTTTAAAGAAAAAAAACTATAGAGCTAAATTTTCAATCAGATTAATATTAAAAAAATCGACAAAGATAATTTTGAAAAAAAAAAAGACAATCTTAAAAAAAAAATATGTAAAGCCCAAAAAAGGGATAAAAAACGAAAAACAATATGAAAAAAAAAGAAAAAAAAAAAAGAAGCATGTGACGTGGGGAAAGCTACAGTGCTTTCCCCACGTCTTTTAGAATATTAGTTAATAATTAATACTAATCAACCGGTTTGACCAACTACAAATATCACAGAACCGTGTCTTCCTTGTCTAAGTTTTACCTCTGCTAGGATTCTTATTCCTTGCTTAAATTGCCCGTGCCTGTTATAGACTTTTCACAGTTTCTCTCTTTGATCCCCCCCTCTCTCTATATATATATAGACATGGAGATTAAGAAGCTGAGATGAATACTGCTTTAAGAAATACTCCTTATCATTACAAATTTCAAAGCAGAAAAGAAGTAGTAGTACAGAAAAGAAAGTTTTCGAACAAAAATGTATGTGACTAGGCCTCTTTCGATGTACAAAAGAAATCCCTCAGCTCTTTCATCAGCTCCTCCTGAAGGTTCAAATTCTGGTATATTGATAATACAAGATGAAGAAGATGATCTTACTTGTTGTTTTTGCTGCTCCAAGATCGATTTTGTCGAAGACCTGCCTTTCCCGCAGATCAAGAATCTAACAGTTAGCTACACCACAACCACAGGTAATAATGGACTGACCACAAGCACAGGTAATAGTGGACAGACTATTAACAGTACAAACGAAGTTATCTTCATCCCTGTGCTTAATCAGCCACTGTCTTCCAACCGATACTACGTGATCGAGCGTCAAGGGAAGCATAAAGGGTATGTTTAATAATCACAATTCACAGTTTCCATTTATTTTTTTTTCGTTTTATGTGATCGTGAAGCTTTAGAAAATCAAAATCCTTTATGTTCGGCTTCTTTACATAATCGACATGATTTTTCTAACTGCATCGGTGCATTAAACTTGGCCTTAATTCAGGGAAGCACACACAAATGCTAAAGAGGAAGACGAAACAACGTGCTGTTTTGGCTTCTGTAGACATAATCCGGATAAGGAACCGCAGTCTTTCGACCCCAAGGACGTGTACGAGCAATTTGAGATTTGCAAGAGTAAAAGGTTTGGTTACGTTTCAAAATCGGTGGCTCCAGATGGCATCCCTCCATATTTCTTAAGGAGAAAAGGCTGGACAGTGTCAACCTCAACTGCACGTGATTTTGAATTGAAGGAAGCAGCAGGCCTTGACAGAAATCTCCGAGCCCGCCTTCCAGATTTCCACCTGCCATTATCACAAAGAAGTTCTGCACCTGTTGTTGTAGGAAACTGGAATTGTCCTTTCATGTTTATCAAAGAAGGAAAACTGAAGGACCAGATGAGTATTTCAAGGTACTATGAAATGACACTGGAACAAAGATGGGAACAAATTTTCGCAAGTGAATATAATTCTAGTGAAGGCAACTCTGTCGTTGTGGATGCTGTTGTTCAAAGAGAAACGGTTGCTGTTGCAGGTAGAGAAGTTGCACCTGACAAAAGGAATGCAGCTGATGGGGTGATGTGGTTTAGGAGCTCCGGCGATGTTGGAGGAGAAGCAAGTGTGGGGTTGAGTTTAGAAATTGTGGGGGGGATGGAGTGGGAGCAAGAAAGAGCTATATTGAGTATTTTCTATGCCTTGCATGTTTGGATACAACAGAATAAAGATAATGGGAGAAGATATTGGAATTATGTCCAGAACATACCAAAATGCAGACATAGTTTATGCAGGATAAACACCAGTGCTTGTATCAATATTGTTTTTAGGAAGCAGATCATGCATTCAGTATTCCCAATGAAAGCTTACAACTACATGAAAATTTATCAAAAACAAAACTACATACAAAAATAAATATTTTGCCCAGCAGTTCACTAAATGATAACACACAAAAGGCTATGCTTTCATACAATTACTGCTACATACCCATTGTCGACAAGCCAATGTAACATTCCTGCTGCAATGCCCTATGTTACAGAGAAAACAGGAAAAAGTCTATCAGGCTGTACTGGGCGAGGATCATATCTTCCAGGTACTCCAGCAGCAGTATCGATAATTCCACTCTTCACCATTTCTTTCCTCACACAGCTGCCAAAGAGAGAACAGGACTAATTCAAATGGGTGAAAGTTTTTGTTTATACGCAGTATTACAAAGAGAAAGTTCTCGACAATTGAAACCATGGCAGACTTTACTAGAGCCCTTAGAAACTTTAAATAAGAGCTACCAACAATCAAAAGAGAAAAACATGACGAAAATAGAACCGACGCGCGACTCAATGTCCCTAATAAATGAGGCTCTCCACATAACTTTGAGCTTCAAAGTAGATGTGAGATTTATTGTTTGGAACCCTACTCCAGCTTTGGTCAAGGGATCATCCAAATGCAAACATAATAGCATGTCATATGGTTCCAAAGAAGAACTCCCCTGAATAGGATTTTTTTCATCATACAGTTATTTCTACAAAATAATGGTGCTTTTGGGATGTATTCAGGTTTGAGAAATCCACTTAAACTGATTAGCTATGTGATTCCAGTGATGGCAATTGCAACTGCTCTTGTTTTTCATTCTTGTTTGGCCGAGTTAAATTAAATAGAATCCAAGGACTTGGGCTTAGAACTACGGAAATCAACAATGGCAATCTTAAGAAGGGCATCATTAGCGGTGCCTTAAGCTGTGAGTGTCAGAGATCTGTCCTTAATAATTTCATTAACTCTTTGGTGTTCAACGACGAGGCTGATTCCTATGCCGCACAGGTGTGATAATTCTTGTCACCATCAGTATCCTTGTATTGGAATTAAGTATCAACATCTTCAAGCATTTGTAACTAGCTAGCCAGATTGCTTAGTGCTTGCTAATGAAGCCGCGGAAATCAAAATCGACTGATTGTTGCAGAAATTCATATCAAGCCCCAATTGATGGTAGAAGTCAATGAAAGTATTGAGTAACTCTGGTGTATATACAATGTTGATTGAAAGGCTCAAAACATGTTTATGTTTTAAGAGATGGCGATGGAGGAAATCTAAAAGACTCTGATGGCAGGCTCTTACGCCTCTTTTGCTGTCCAAAAGGCTTAATGCAATCACACGATGGTAGAAATTAGAACTCTTACGGAGTCTGATCCTCTTAATGTCAACAATTGGCTCTTAAGAAGCAGCATCTGATTCTTAAGGGTATGGGTTTGTTTGTTTTCTGGGAATTGACTTTTGAAAAATTATTTTTTAATTTTTTTTATGTTTGTTTGATATTAGAAAAATTGATCAACGAAAAACACTTTTCAGTCAGCGAAAAACACTTTCCAATTAAAGAAAAATTTGTTTGGGTTTTCAAGAAAGTGTTTTCCTTTTATTTTAGGTGGAAAACACTTTCCGGAAGTTGTGAAAAATTTAGAAATGTTATATTATTTGCTGACTATATCAAATTTGGTTCTCAAACTTTTGATTGCTATATATATATTTTTTGTTTTGAATATTTTTTTTTCAATTTCATCCCTTAGAATTTAATTTTTATATTAACTTTGGTCATGATTTTTATTTTGCTTTTCCATTATCATTTTTTAATTGAAATTTTTTATCTATCAAATTTGATCCCCATTCTTTTTATTGTTACTTATTTTATTTAAAATAATTTATGAAATGTTAATTATTATTATTTTAATTTCTTTATCTTTCAAATTTTTTTATTTTTTAGATTTGATCTCTATTATTTTGATTATTATTTATTTTATTTAAAATAATTTATGATATTATATTTTTTTTCAATTTCATAGTTATTCAACCTTTTAATTTGTAAGATTTGTTCCTTATCACTACCAGAAAATTGATAAATACAAACGGAAATACCGAGGGAATATTTCCGTCGGTAAATTTTCGAGGGATTTTACCGATGGAAATATTCCCTCAGTATATACCGAGGGAATTACCATGGGAAAAAAATTAAAACAAAGCAAAAAAAAATGATGACGTGTCATTTTTACCAACGAAATTACCGACAGAATCACCAACGGAACAAATTCAGTCGGTGATTCCGTCGGTAAATTTGTTGGTAAATTGTGAACACTGTTCATCATGTTAATTACAAAGGGAATCACTGACGGAAAATTCCGTCGGTATTTTCCAGAGAGTAAATCACCGACGGATTGAAAAGTCGTCGGTGTTATTTGGCGGTTTTCTGAAAAAATTCAATTAATTTAAAATTTTAATTTAAATATTACAGATGGAATCACCGATGGATTGAAAAATCATCGGTAATTTTTTGACGGTTTTTGAAAAAAATTTACGAAATTAAAAATTTAAATTAAATATTACCGATGGAATTACCGACGGAATAATTAAAAAATATTATTTAATTATCCGTCGGTAAATCGTCCCAATAAAAAGCTTGAATGCCCTTATTTCACAAGAGACAGACCCGTTTCTTATTCCTCCTCCTCTTCTTCTTCTTCTTCTTCTTCACTATATGTAAAAAACATCATTAAGGTATGTCTTCTTCTTTTTCTTCACTTTATGTAAAAAACATCATTTCTTATCTATTTCTTTCTCTTCTTTTCTCTCCTCATCTCCTTCTCTTTTCCTCCATGCTTGGGTATGTCTTCTTCTTCTTTCTTCTTTTATCCTCTTAGTTTTTTTTTAATTAATATGCTTAATGAAATCTTTTTTCTCTCCTTAGCTTCACTTGCAACTACATTAAGGTAAGATTTTTTTTTCTTCTTTTTTCATGATTTTTTTCACTATATTTGTTTTTTATTTTATTTTTAATTGTTTTTGTTCTTAATAATTGTATAAATGTTGTTGTGAGATTTTTTTTTCATATGAGATCAATTTTTAGTAGATTTATTTATAGGATTTTTAAATTTTTAGCAATTGCAACTTCATTTTTTTCATATGAATTAAGTTTTTAGTTGAATTTATTTTTTTATTTTATTTATTTGTAGCAAATTTGTTTGAATTGATTTTCTTATTCTTTTTTCCAAGCATTTTGAGTATATATTATACAGTGTTAATTTATGTTAATTTAATTATTTTATAATTTTATAAAATGAATTTTTTTAAAATGTCGGTAAATCCGTCGGTAAATCCCTCGGTAATTCCGTTGGTAATAAAAAAATTATTACCGACGCGTCTGCTCCGTCGGTAATTCTATTACCAACGGATTTACCGACGGACAAAACATTACCGACGAACGCTTCACCGACGGATCATTTCCGTCTTTGATTCCGTTACCGATGGAATATGTGTCTTACACCGACGGAAAAATTCCGTCGGTAAAACTGTTAAATCTTGTAGTGTATTATTTTAATAAACTTGAATAAAATAAAATATAAATAAGTTATTTTCTAACTCATTTTTCATAACATAACCAAACATTGAAAAATATTTCCCAACTTATTTTTCATTACACTATCAAACATCAAAAAATAATTTATTTTCTTAAAATTTACTTTTCAAATAAAAACTATTTTCCAGCAAATAAACGAGTCTAAATAAAGTTTTTATTGTAAAGAGAGCAGGGTAAAAAACAAAAATAGGAGAACAGGAGACAAGGGAAAAGAGACGATAATTTTACGTGGAAAACCCTCTCAAGATGAGGTGAAAAACCAAGGGAGAATCACGGAAACACTATTATTAATTTAAATGCTAAGGTAACAATTTATTTTTAATGTACAGATAATATTCAGACTATTATAAGAAACAATAAGTAAAATAAAAAGAAGCAAAGTAAAAAACAATATCATTAATTAATTAATTAATTAAAGGATATATACACATCTCCTCCTCGTCCGATGGATTTGAGCGCTGTGATTATTTCTTTTCCCATGTTGTCGGGCGTCTGCAATAGGAAATTGATGGATATACTCTTAATTCATCGATCAAAGTTATTATTCTTTTATTAAATTAATTATACAGTAAAACCACACGCACGTTCTTATTAGATGAAAATATTGTCTACTTAATGGATATATACTAATATAGGCAAATCCAATAGGAACACCCAAAACAAACAAACAAATAAATAAATAAAAGAGGAAGTTAGTTCCTAATTACATATATAGTTGCTGTTCACGTATTAAACCTTGCCCCAATAATTAGGAAGACTGCCAATTAAGAGGAGAAATTAAGTTGAAGATCAGTTTCCTAAAATTATACATAAAATTAAGGGCTACCCTTTTCTATTAATAAATAAATAGATAGATAAAAAAAAGAATGTGATGCCAGGGGAATTAATAAATAGAACACATTACCTCATCTGTGGGTATTAATAAATTGTGATGTTTGGGGTATGAGAGGCGTTGGGCCAGCCCTTTCCTCCTTCTTTCAAATATTGTTCTTCTAGAATTGGGCTGCCTCCAATTGTTAGTTGCGCCCCTATATTTGGACAGTTTATGATTTCCAGTTGCTCAAGAGTTGTTGACTGGAGCACGTAATCCGGAAGTGCTTTCAGTTTTGGGCAATTCCAAATTCTCAAGGAACGAAGAGATGGCATAATTATGGTTGAGATGGAGATGTTTGTTTTATCTTCATTTCCTCCTTCTCCTCCTTCCCACTCTTCCCAATTTCCCATTTCCCAAAAGGAAAGACTTTTCAACTTAAGGAATGCAATAATAGTATTTGATGATGATGATGATGATGATGTCATTTCTCCAATACTAATGTCACTATCAACTCCCAATCCCAAGAATTCACGCCCCACCCTTCCCACGCATCCCATACCTCTTACAGTTAATTCTTCAAGAGATGGCAACTTCCCCAAAGGAGGCAGATTCTCAACCTTCCTCCAATTCCAGAGTAAAACAACCCTTAGTTTATTAATACAACTAGGAAACACTGGGATGATTCCCTGGTAATCACGTATCTCCAAAGATTCTAAGTTTGGAGGTGGTTCTAAGGCTTCAAGGACTTCATCATCGTTAATTTTCTCCATGTCTGTTCTCGATTCAAAAATTAAACCTAAATAAGTGAGGTGTTTCTTACTCTTAAGTTCTGCTTTCTTAACCTCATCAGAATCTTTCACATCTCCCAACCATCTTATCATAAGAGATCCTTGAAGGTGGTTCAAGTTTCTCAAATCCCCAATATTAGACACTTCATCACTACCACTCACATGGAACTCATCTAATTCCCGAAGAGAACTTAACCCCTCAACTCCTCTCATCTTCACAAACAACGAGTCACCCCAGTAATTACCAACTCTGAGATGTCTTAATTTGACTAGTCTTCCTATGTTATCAGGCAGCCTTTCAAGTTTCTCACAATCCGAGACATCTAAAGTTAGCATATTATACAATTCACACATCTCTTTAGGTAACTCCCTGATTAGATTATCAGACAAGTCAACATGCCTCAGGTGTATCAACTTTCCTATGTTGGATGGGACTTCTTCTATTCCACATCCTGACAACTTCAATGTTCTTAGACAACTCAAATTAGCGATTAAGCTAGGTAAGACTGCATTCATCGATGAAGGACCATCATCAACAATCAAGCTGCGAAGCTTTTTGAAACTATGGATGGTTGCAGGATACGGGTCGGTATCATAATTTCTAAACACTACCATGGAGTGTCGGGCATCTCTAGAAAAAGAGTCTATCTTCGACTCTACCGCACCATCGATATCTACACTAAAACATTCATTTTTTGTCAAACTCTGTGCAAAATCATGCACCATATCATGCATCTTACATGCATAAATGCTGCCATCACCCTCGTCGTCTTTCTCAAAATCTTGAAAGAAAGAGCGTGCGGCTAAAGCTTCGAAGCACTCACGACCGATTACTTCCATCTCTTTATTCGGTGCTTCCCGAAGGAAACGTTGTGCCATCCACAGTTTGATCAAAGTATCCCTCTCAAATCTGAAGTCTTTTGGAAAGACTGCACAATATGAGAAACACGGTCTCATATCAAAGGGCAAGTCATTGTAGCTCAACCATAAAAGAGCCAAAATTTTGCTTTCAGCTTCTTCAGTCTCCCAGACATGGCTGTTCAAGACACTTTCCCACTCTTCTATTCTACTTTTAAAGCGCAAAAGACTTCCTAGACTCTTTGCAGCAAGAGGCAAGCCTTTACACTTTGCTGCAATTTGTCTACCAATATCTTCTAAATCTCTTCTCTCTCTACTGTTTTTTTCAAAAAATGCTAGCTGACTGAATAGTGACCAGCATTCATCTGTAGAGAGAAGTCCTAGTTCTAAAATGTCAGCGGATGAGGAGCCCATCCTACTCGCGACATTCTTCTTTCGTGTGGTCACCAAAATCCTACTTCCAGACAAACCACACTTGAGGGAGTCTTTCAGTTGCTCCCACTTTGTGGAATCTTCATTCCACACATCATCTAGGACAAGCAAGAATTTATTTCCCCTAATTGAATCTTGGACATGTGTAACTAAAGTCTGCAATGTGTTTAGATTTTGGGTAGACTCCTTGAGATCTTCAAGGATTGCCTTGGCAATCGTTATCTCATCAAAAGGATCTGATACACAAACCCATATTATCTTCTCAAAATGGGTCTCCACCTTATGATCATTATAAACTAGCTTAGCAAGGGTTGTCTTTCCTATCCCTCCCATCCCTACTAGAGAGATTGTACGGAGGGCTGGTCCTTGACTACTCTCACTCAACAACATTTCAATCACCCTGTCTTTATCCTTTTCTCTACCTTTAATTTCTGTTGCATCTATAATAGAAGTGGTTTTTTGATGTTCAAGCTGTTTAATTCCCACTTCAGATGATTTGAAGTGGAATCTATCTTTCTCAATCACAATGCCATCTATTCTTTCATTCAGTTCTTTTATCTTATGAGCAATATCACGACGCAAACCAACTTCTCTGAAACAAAGGCAAGAGAAGATCATGGAGCATACCTTCCTAGCAGTCTTGCGGGGATGCTCATTTACCTTCATTTGTGATTTTGCAATTGTCGTGCCCCACTCATCCAGAACATCATCCATATCATAAGATACGCCTTTGAGCTGATCTATCCAACGTTTGATGGAGCCATCCTTCAACTGTCTTTCCTCTGCATCGGCAAGCACAACTTGTATGGCCTGAAAATTGCTGGTAAGCTTCCGAACCTCGTTCTTGACACCAACAACGAGCCTCACTTCCTGTTGCACCTCCTGAGCAAACATTAAGCTCAGCTGCTCCATGACTACGGAAACAAGAGCATCAACCATATTATGCAGAACTAAGGAATGCTTGAGAGGGGATAAAATTGAAATAAAAGGATTATAAATTTAAGAATGTGCAATATAGGGAGTAATTGATTGGTTGAGAAAAGAGGAGAAATGAAAAGGGCATGCAAAGGGGAACTTATGATTTGATGATGCTTCATATGATCTATTACTTGATGTATATATAGTGCATTGGAAAAGGCCATGGAATCTCTTAATTTCATGTACTGAAGCAAAAGAGCTTTGCTTTCACGATGGTTTTTGGGATACTTGTCTTCCCCAAGAAATGCCCTTTATTCTTTCCTTTCGAGTTCTCAAAAGAAATATTCCAAAATTTACAAGAGCAAGCTAATCATGTAACTCCATAAATCATTCTTTTTTTTACTTTGGATGGGAATTCTTTCCCCCCTTATAGTCATTAAGATTACTTAATGCTTATGGCCAATGGCCACCTTAATCCATTTAATTCATACATTATTTCGGGACATATAGTAGTTTAAGCAAGAATCTTGTGCAAGTGCAACAACCAAGTAAACTAAGAGAAGGGGAACACGGATGGAATCTGATGCAAATGCAAACATCTCCAGCCTCCAGTTTGTTCTAAGCTTTCTGAAACAACGTATCATTTACTAGAATTTCTTTCTTTGAATGTGAACTTGTTCCGCCAACTTTTTGTAAAACCCTTGGTGTTGATCAAATTCACTCCCATTTTATTATCATTACTTTTATTTGATCTGATTGATCTCTTGCATGACAAAGATGGCATGTTCTCTTACATTATTGTTGGTCTGTCTATGCACGGTTAAGATTAAGGGTTAAGATTTTCAAGTCCTTCGGTGCTTGTTACCTCATTATGCCAACTAGTACTAACTAACCATATTCTCTCTAATGCAATGGTAGCCATCCTTGGATATAGAAAATGGCGTGCCGGGAAAAACAAATTGTAATAGTGACCTTTACAAGATGCAACCGACAGGTCGTTTTAACAGAGAATAAAACTACAGGAATTGGGATAGCGACCAGCGAGTTAGGAGAAAGTACAGAGAAGCCTTTTGCCTTGCTGTCTTCTCTCCACCGTGGCATTAGTCATTACTAGACCTTGCAAAAGAGAGACCTGTAAAGATCCCCCCCACTCTCTTAAGAATTCAGGGTTTTCTTTAAAATCTCTCTTGCTCATCAGATTCTCTGACTCACCGGGTCAACTCGCTCTATCAAGCTTGCCAAAGCATAAAAAACCAAGGAAATCTCATCAAGCGAGTTTCTTGCACTCTTACATTCTGTTGTCTGCCTTAAAAGACCAAACTTCCCTAAGGTTTGTTAGTTACTTGTGATGTTAGCTTTGTTAGTCTTTAGATTCGTCTGAAACTGGTGAAGTTTGGTTAAAGATTGTAGACATGAAGATTTGTTGTTACATGAATCATGGTTAATAATAATGAATTACCTAAAGAACCCAAAATCATTAGATCAAAAACGATCAAATCTTGATTGCTAATTTTAGCTTTTTCCAGCAAAAGTTAAGAACTTTGATTTAATATAAGGCCTTTTCAGCTTAATTTGTGTGGAACCCAGAAGTTAAGATCTTTGATTTTTTAGGGGTTTGCTGTGTAACTAGAGAGTTTAGGACTGTAATGGCTAAACTAGGGAGGAGTGATGTTGATGGTAATGATATGATTGAGAATTTGATAGCTGAAAGGAAGTCATTGAAGCTAAGTTTAGAGAAGTCGAAAGCTTTAGGGTTTTCTCTTGAGAAGGCTGGGCCGAGATTAGATGAGATTAACCAAAGATTGCCTTCTCTAGAGGCGGAAGTGCGCCCCATTCGCGCGGACAAGGAAGCACTTATTGCTGCTGGGGGTCATATTAACCGTGCCATTGGCCCTGCGGCCGCGGTTCTTAAGGTTTTTGATGCAGTTCATGGACTGGAGAAGTTGTTATCGGATCCAAGGAACAATCTTCCTGGGTATTTGTCAGTGTTAAAGCGACTTGAGGAGGCTTTGAGGTTTCTGGGGGGTAATTGTGGATTAGCAATCCAGTGGTTGGATGATATATTGGAGTATTTGGAGGACAATGTTATGGCAGATGAGCAGCATCTTTTGAATTTGAAGAAGTCATTGAAGGGTCTTAGGGAATCGAAAAGTGATGATGAACGAGCTCGTCTTGATGGCGGGCTTTTAAATGCTGCGTTGGATAAATTGGAAGGTGAGCTTCGGCGGCTTTTGACAGAACATAGTGTGCCATTGCCAATGTCATCATCTCCGGATCTTGGTGAACAGGCAGTCATTGCACCATCACTATTACCTGTGTCTGTTATACACAAGTTGCAAGCCATTCTTGGGAGGTTGAGAACTAATAATAGACTTGAAAAGTGCATGTCAATATATGTTGAAGTTCGTAGTTCGAATGTTAGAGCTAGTCTGCAGGCGCTGGATTTGGATTACCTTGTGATCTCAATAGCTGAATTCAATGATGTGCAGAGCATAGAAGGGTATATAGCTCAGTGGGGCAAGCATTTGGAGTTTGCAGTGAAGCACCTGTTTGAAGCGGAGTACAAGCTTTGTAACGATGTTTTTGAGAGGATTGGCTTGGATGTTTGGATGGGATGCTTTTCCAAAATAGCTGCCCAGACTGGCATTCTTGCGTTTCTTCAATTTGGGAAGACTGTTACAGAAAGTAAGAAAGATCCAATCAAGCTTCTGAAATTGTTGGATATACTTGCGACACTGAACAAATTAAGGCTGGATTTTAACAGGCTTTTTGGCGGAGAAGCCTGTATTGAAATCCAAAATCTCACACGGGATCTCATTAAGAGGGTGATTGATGGGGCAGCTGAGATTTTCTGGGAACTTCTTGTTCAGGTGGAGTTGCAGAGGCAGTTTCCACCTCCCCCAGATGGGTACGTCCCTATACTGGTGAGCATCATTACTGATTACTGTAATAAGCTGCTTGGGGATAATTATAAGCCTATCCTGAACCAGGTTCTGCTCACTCATCGAAGTTGGAAGCACGAGAAGTTTCAGGAGAGGATTCTTGTTAGTGAGGTTTTGAACATAGTTAAAGCCATTGAGCTCAATCTGGAGACATGGACAAAGGCTTATGAAGATTCTATCCTATCTAACCTTTTTGCCATGAACAATCACTATCATTTATACAAGCATTTGAAGGGAACAAAGGTTGGGGATCTCTTAGGGGATTCTTGGTTTAGAGAACATGAACAGTACAAAGACTATTATGCGGCAATATTCTTGCGAGATAGTTGGGGGAAGCTTCCAGGTCATTTAAGTCGTGAAGGCCTGATTCTGTTCTCAGGTGGGCGTGCCACTGCACGTGATCTTGTCAAGAAAAGGCTGAAAAATTTCAACGAAGCTTTCGATGAAATGTATAAGAGGCAGTCCAGCTGGGTTGTGCCAGATAGAGATCTCAGGGATAAGATATGCCAGCAGATTGTGCAGGCAGTTGTACCTGTTTATCGGAGCTATATGCAGAGCTATGGGCCCTTGGTTGAGCTAGATGGAAGTTCCAGTAAATATGCAAAATACTCGGTGCAGACTCTGGTGCAAATGCTGAGCTCACTATTTCTGCCAAAGCCAGGAAGATATGCAAGTTTCAAGGGCAGACAACTTAGTGCCAAATTCAACAATGGTGTTGCAGATCTTCGCCGTACAACCTCTGCGGTGGTGTGATTTTCCTGCTATTATTGCTTTACGTTGGTTAAGATGAAAGGTACCCGATCCAAACGTCATCCCTCCTTTGATCAGTAGTCAGCTCTTGAACTGTACATATCTGTATGTTTGGTGGCTTGGAACTATTTCGTAAAAATTTAATTTTAGTAGAGCAACCTCTTTTTTCAGACCATTGTCTGAATTTTCCCAGTGAGATCGAAATTTCAGAAGCTGTTTAAATGCAAAGCAAACGGAGTGCTATATCTAGTGCCTGGTAGGTTCTGCAATCTCGAGGAAGTCCTGGACACTAGGATTAAAGCGAAGATGTGCCTTTTTGAAAGCGTAGATAATACTTTGAGGTATAGATTGTCATTTTACTTTCTTTTTCACTCTCATTTATTCAAATAGCGGGCGGCTGTAGAAACCTTGTATTTGCTAGATTTGTGTACAATTCTTTGATTGAAGAGCAATTAGAGGTCTAGCAGGAATTAAATTGTTTACTTGTATTCTGAGAAGGGCATAAATGTTTGTGTGGAGAATTTATGGATGATAATTCTATGCAATTGCTGGTGTTAGAAGTTAACTTACAGCCTTGAGTTCACTAGAATTATGATCAGCAATAAGATGTTGGCTCATTTAGCTTGTCCTATTTTGAATTGTAAGAGAATTCTTCATTGTTTAAAGCCTTATTAGTAAACGATTCACGCTTTCATCGATCAATTACTCTATTAAATTGGAGAAGATGCTTTAGCTTTGGGTTCTATTACTTTATATTTTGTTTTCCATCTCAATTTGGTTGACTTGGATGTGCACTGGTTGAGAGGGCATGCCTTTTAGGCTGATGTGTGAATTTTCATGAATGTCTCTCTGAAAGCTTTCATATTATAGTACTTCTAGTACTCTTTCTTTCTTCTTAGATATTCCTGATTCGTGACCTTATGATCCTCCTATCAAGTTGCTCCTACAAAGCTAGCTGCTTGTCCACAGATCCCTGCAGATTCTGTCTCCTCACTGGCCATGCTCTTCTAGATTTTCTACGAAGTCATGTTTCCATCTCTTCTCATCCTCATGGCAGAACCAGTTACCTTCCTGAATAAAAAATCTCATTAAAATGTCTTGAATGATGGACCTGAAGCCACGACTGTGCAATGAAAACAGAAGCTTCCTAAATCAGGGAAAGAATGAAAGCCAAGTTACGGCGGCCAGAAGACGGAATTTAACAGTAGTCCATGAATGATGCATCATGCTGATTTTCTTTTCTATTACTTTTTCAAAAAGTACAAATAAATCCAAGTTCATGGATTCCATTTGAAAATAATGAGAGAATAAGATCTGTAACTTGCATTTTGGACTGTACCTACATCAGTACATCGCCAAGGATGATTCTCAAAAAGCGCGTTGATTCCCCTTCTTTTTTGCAATTCGTTTTCCATGTATTGGTTGGGTGCTGCTCATCCTGTCCCCCCCCCGGGAACTTTGCCTGTCAAAATCGTTTTTTACTTTTATTTATTTATATTTTTTTTATCTATCTATTACTTTTCATTCAAAAATATATCACAAATATTTTTTTTAATATTAATATATCAAAATAATAAAAAAAATATAAAAATATCTAGTAAATTGTTTGTCAACAACAATAAGCTAGACAAGGTAAGGAGATGTCTTGACCAAGTCTGAGGGGAGAGTCCCTTCAGGTTGGTTTTGTGGGAAGAAAAATAAAAACACTCATAAAGGAAACTCTTTTCTTTTTGTCATCTGGCTTCAAATTTCTCAATAGTGAATGCCATATACACATCTAATATTCAATTATTTACTTTTAGAGTTTATTAAACCATAATTCTCTCTATAATTTTAGGATTTCTTCTCTCTCGTTATATGGGAGATTATTGAGGTGATAAGGTACCTCGTATTACCAATTATAAGAAAGTTTTCGAACAAAAATGTATGTGACTAGGCCTCTTTCGATGTACAAAAGAAATCCCTCAGCTCTTTCGTCAGCTCCTCCTGAAGCTTCAAATTCTGGTATTTTGATACTACAAGATGACGAAGTTGATCTTACTTGTTGTTTTTGCTGCTCCAAGATCGATTTTGTCAAAGACCTGCCTTTCCCGCAGAACAAGAATCTAACAGTTAGCTACACCACAACCACAGGTAGTAATGGACAGAGTAATAATGGACAGACGACTATTAACAGTAGTAACCAAGCTATCTTCATCCCTGTGCTTAATCAGCCACTGTCTTCCAACCGATACTACGTGATCGAGCGTCAAGGGAAGCATAAAGGGTATGTTTAATAATCACAAGTCGCAGTTTCCATTTATTTGTTTTTCATATTATGTGATCGTGAAGCTTTAGAAAATCAAAATCCTTTATGTTCGGCTTCTTTACATAATGGACATGATTTTTCTAACTGCATCTGTGCATTAAACTTGGCCTTAATTCAGGGAAGCACACACAAATGCTAAAGAGGAAGACGAAACAACGTGCTGTTTTGGCTTCTGTAGACATAATCCGGATAAGGAACCGCAGTCTTTCGACCCCAAGGACGTGTACGAGCAATTTGAGATTAGCAAGAGTAACAGGTTTGGTTACGTTTCATAATCGGTGGCTCCAGATGGCATCCCTCCATATTTCTTAAGGAGAAAAGGCTGGACAGTGTCAACCTCAACTGCACGTGATTTTGAATTGAAGGAAGCAGCAGGCCTTGACAGAAATCTCCGAGCCCGCCTTCCAGATTTCCACCTGCCATTATCACAAAGAATTTCTGCACCTGTTGTTGTAGGAAACTGGTATTGTCCTTTCATGTTTATCAAAGAAGGAAAACTGAAGGACCAGATGAGTATTTCAAGGTACTATGAAATGACACTGGAACAAAGATGGGAACAAATTTTCGCAAGTGAATATAATTCTAGTGAAGGCAACTCTGTCGTTGTGGATGCTGTTGTTCAAAGAGAAACGGTTGCTGTTGCAGGTAGAGAAGCTGCACCTGACAAAAGGAATGCAGTTGATGGGGTGATGTGGTTTAGGAGCTCCGGCGATGTTGGAGGAGAAGCAAGTGTGGGGTTGAGTTTAGAAATTGTGGGGGGGATTAAGTGGGAGCAAGAAAGAGCTGGATGGCATGGTGGCGGCGGGAGTGATGTTACGGTGAAGAGAGTGGAGGAGTTCGGAGGGGTTGGTGGCTGGAAGAAATTTGGATGTTATGTGTTGGTTGAGAGGTTTGTGTTGAGGAGAATGGATGGAAGCTTGGTGCTAACTTATGACTTCAAGCACACTCATCAAGTTAGGAGCAAATGGGAATGAGATTAATACTCTTTGATGTAATATTTACAAATATATTTTATTTACATATTTAAATATATACATATATCGCAAAGTGTGTGTCTATATATATATATATATATATATATATATATATATATTTAATAAAAAAGATCTGAATTTAATATTTACATATTTCTTTTTTATTTTGGAAAAAACATGTTTTTTAAGTAAAATTTTATTATGATTTTAATTAAAAAATTTTAAAAATAATAAACCAATCATTTTTATTAGGCTAACAATAAATTAAAAAAAAGTTATACAAAAAAAATAACAATGAAAAGAAAAAATAAAAAAAGATATTTTTATTTTCATTCAATAACAATAAACATTCTTTTTTAATTTTGCATATTAGACTAACATGTAATCGCTAATATCATCACAAAAAGCCATATTCTTCTTTAAAACAGTAATATAATAGAATAATCAATTAAGTATTATTTTAATAAATTAGTTTTAAAGGATGTTTTTTGTTAAAAAAATAAATTAAAGTGATATTTAAGAAAAAAAGCCAGGCACGCACGGGCCTCGCAAACCAGGATCATGCGTTTATTTTTTTTATATATCCATAGTAGAATAAATCCCATCGTCAAATAATCCAAAAATAAGGCCTTGCTAATACTTGCAGCCTAATCGGAATATGATATCTGAAAGAACAAACTTTCAAGTTCATCTGTTTTTTATTTATTTTTGTATTTGAGAAATATTTTTTTTAAAATTTAATTATTTTTATTTTAAAAAAATTAATATTTTTTTAATTTTTTTCAATTATTTTGATGTGCTGATATCAAAAATAATTTTAAAAAAATAAAAAAAATTATTTTGATGTATTTTCAAGTGAAAATCACTTTGAAAAGTAACCGTTATTTTGATGCATTTTTAAGTTAAAATTACTTTGAAAAGTAACCGCAACCACACTACCAAATAAGCTAATCATTGCCAAAGCTAAGTGGTTTCATCTATATTAAAAAACCAACCAAAAAATTAGTGATAAACTGTCATGAATATCTAATTTTTTTTTACCATAAAGTAATAAATAAGATATGAATTTAATGAAATCTAATTGAAATATGCATAAATTCATACTATTTTATATTTAATTTTTATTAATTAAAATAAGATTAATGAAATTTGAAAACATAACTATTTAATCAATAATATTCTCATACTATATCAAAAAAACTTATTCAATCCAATTACCTAACTTCTCAGATGAAATTCTATATATAATTTTATATTATTCTAATAACTGATGCATACTCATTGTTATCTCTAAAATTTCTTTAAGGAATGTAATATTACTTAATAAAGATGAAAATAATAATATGGAAAAGAAAATGAATATCAATTACTTCAAAAAAAAAAAAAGACTGTATACTTAACTTTACATCACTTGTTCGTAACTTGGATTGTGAATCGGACGAGTCGGCCACCTTCATTCTTGTCACAAATCCAAAAGAAGTAAGCAGAAGCCCAAATCACACTCCATCATTCAGCTTCTGCTCTGCCCTTGATCGAGGCCCATGCCAAGTATACAGTTTCCTTGTGCTCGTCGAACCTCCATCTATTGAATTGAAACAACAAATCGATCCGGTAGCCATGGGAGTCTTGATTCAACCTTCCAGCTTTTCTCCGTGTATGGCTTCACTTTCTACACTATCATCAAAAGATTTAAACACTTTCTCCTTTCTTTTATAAACACGCAGATTGATGCGAAGATGACAAATCTAAGATCTCATCGAAAAGGGATCTAGATTTGGTGTGCGAGAATCTTTGGCTCGTTGTAGGAAATTGCTTCTGTTCGTAGTTGGATTACAAATTGCTGTGACATCAACAAGTATTTTCATAAACAGAGAGAGGCACAGAGGTTGACTTGTGTGGGTGTTGGGTTTCCACACTAATCAAAAGTCAATAGAGAAGCCAATTTGGACTTCCTATCAACTAAAACAAATCAATTCTCGTCAAGTTCATACTATCACTTAGCATTTGGATGGTGTTTTTCTTGTAGAAAGTGCTGCACTTCCTCGGCGCAGAAAAACCTGTGCTCCTAGCTGTTTACAAGTTTTTTTCCCAAAAGTCAAGCATGCACCTTAAAATGTCAAAACCACGACAATTTTGAGCTCCCAATTTTGTCTCTTTATTGTTTCTTGAAAGGTTGAGATTTGTGTGAAGAACAATGATGATCATCACGATAATGTCAACGGTAATGGAACGTGTCGCCTGCTTTGCCGTGAGCAGACATGGCTGCGTTTTGGTTTTTGTCAAGGGAAAAATGGGGATGGCGTTAGATTTGCAATCATAACCTTTGACATTAGTCCACCCCAAATCTTACAATAGATTGATTGTAATTGCTGACCAGAATTTAGGGATGGACATTGTTTTTCAAGAACTGTGGCATAAATCACGAGAAACTTAGAAAAGATCCAAAACTTATCGTTGGAGCTAGTTTCGACACAACAAAATTAGCTTTTTATGGCATTTGTCTAAAAAGCTTATTGAAATAAATGCTATTTAATACATATAATTATAATGACATTTTATGATTTTAGTATATCCTTACCAATATTAGATATAAATATATTTGTCTCTGATGTTGATGTTTTTAGATCTAATTAATTCTTTCATGATTTATTAATAAAACTGATATTTTTTTTTTCAAAAAGAAGTTAAATAAATACCATTAAATAAGTATAATAAAAGCAATTGTAGCAATGTGTGAATGCCCTCAAATCTAAATAGAGTGCGAGAATAGAAAATTTGGATAATTTTTCTCACATCTAGCACACATTTTATGTGTAAAAAGCAAAAATATATATGCTATGAAGACTAAACTCTCTTCCAATCACATCATGTTTAATTAATGTTTTTAATTATAAATTTGATTGTCAATAGATCTAGTGATAGTGAACTCAATTTAGTTAAAAACAATTTTAAAAAAAATCATCACATTAAAATATTAGGATATATAATCCCTTGACTTTATAATAGCAATTAATTTAATCTCTGTTGTGATATACTAACTCGTTCCTTGTTTAATTATGAATTACAAGGTTCAATATACCTGTTATGAAAAACCAGCAGCAATTATTAATAAATATTATAATAAAAGAGAAATTAGAAAAAATATAAGATTTAACATTATTCAGTAATATACCTATGTTCACATGAACAAAAAGCTTTTATTTTTTACCATATCAAAATAGAGTTATATAGTGTTTATTTATAGTATACCCTAAACGTCTAAGAAAACCTAATTATTCAAGAAATATTAATAATTTTTCTTAACACCTCTTTCTCGTACCACAGCAACAAAACAGAAAGTAATCAACCCCATCTTCTCACTTCACTCAAGTATCTGCATTATATATTATGTTTTCATGAGCTGATTACTTGAATTAAGGATCCATAAGAATATAAATAGAAGTTAAATAATAATTTACAAAAACCACATTTTATTTTATTTTTGTAAAAAAGATATCAATCGTTTGATATAAGAACCACCACCATGAATCGTGCTATAAATCGATGAGTGGCTTAATTGACTTATAACGTTAGTTAATGCATGTGGACAGAAATCTTCACGCAACTTGATGAATTGATTTCAAATTGGAGATAGCCATGAACACTCAAATGGACACCGATTCATTTTTCTTCGCACTTTGAATCATCACTATATATCCACTTTTTTTCCTTTTTTTTTCAAAAAAAAGAGGAAACAAAGAATCATTGGACGTAATCAAACTCAAAGTTATTACAACAAAAGGAATCAGAAAATCTGCTCATAATATATAAAACAAGGGACATGGATTAGTGGTCTAGTTGTCCGGTCCCACCTTGGATTATTGTTCTTTTAAGCAAATGATCCCTCTTCGTTCTCGAGCACCCAAGATAAAAGCCTGGTTTTCATTGATTAGTTAATTAGATTATCTAAAGAGATAAGGCAAGTCTGCAAATGGGCTAGGAGTAAGACTAGATAGAGCCACCATTGGTCATTCCTGGCATTGACCTCGTTCCCTCCCATAAGAGTTCATTAAATTATTCATCCTCCTCCTTTCAATACCTTTTACGATCATTATATAATTCAAATTTATTTTCACTGAGTTTCATGCAGATTCTTCGAGCCTTAATTATATATTGATCATAAGAGCTTGTTTCCACCATCTCTTTTTAAAACTTGAATCCCTTCTTTCTTTACTAAACCCCACCTGGCTTAACCCCTAATTTGAGCTAAGTTACCAATTAAATGAGAAAAGAATTGACTAGCTTGACAAGATTAATCTTCAGATTAAAATAATATATTTTAATTTTTTAAAAAAATTCTTGAAAAAAAAACATTTTGAATTGATCGGATTAACCCGTGAAATAATCAACATAGTCGAAATCTAAATTTGATTTTTGTAAAGAAAAAACAAACTCATTTTAAACTCTTTTTCAAATCTTAAAATGATTATGTTTTATATTAATTCAGGTTTAACCCCTAGTTTAAGTTAAGTTTCAAGTTAAATTAGATAAGAATCGACTAATTTGACACAATTAATTTATCAGGTTAAAATAATATGTTTTAATTTTAAAAAAAATCTTAAAAAGATATTATTTTGAATTGATCTGAATTAACTCGTGAAATAATCAAAATCTGAATTTGACTCTTTTTTAATAAAAAACAAAGTAATTTTAAACCTCTTTTCAAATCTTTAAAAACTTTGAAACAAACCCCCTTACTGCTTGAGCCAATACATCAAAAGCATAGAAAATGTACACTATTTATTTATTTATGAATAAAAGATATTAGAATATTTGTCGGCCAATGAAGAAAAGGCGACCAAGAAGCAAAAATCTCATTGGCATGTGTGGATCCTACTAAAGCTTAAACAAATACAGCAATCTAATAATTAAAATGCCTTTAAGCTCTCTTAGCATGCAAATTGGCATTTTTCTTATCATAAAATATATAGAGAGGCAACCAACATGATTAATTTGCATCAACAACTGGATTATCCATTAAGAATATTCGACCAGTACATATTATGGGTGCAACCCACGCATCAATGATTCCATTCAAGGGGGATTAGTCAATTTGTTAGCTGGCTAATCCATTGTTTAATATTTCTATTATTTTGGCTTTATTCTTTTAACAGTGGTTTAATTAGATTTCTTTTGGTTTGATGTTCTTGGGAGTTTAAAATATATATATATATATATATATATATATATATATATATATATATATATATATATATATATATATATATATATCAGCCAATTTGATTATTATAATTTAATTAATTCTTATAATAAAAGTTATCTTCGAGTCTATTAAGACTACAAATAAATATTATAAACATTTATTTATGTGGGTAATCAGTATAGTATTTGACTGCTAATTTAAAAGAATTATTCTTAACATAACTTAGATTGGGAACGCGGTGCAAACGTGTTTTTCAAAAATTTTAAACTTTTTTATATGTTTTGGATCGTTTTAATATATTGATCTCAAATGATTTAATAAAAATAAAAAAATATTATTTTGATGCATTTTAACATAAAAAATATTTTGAAAAACAATTACAACCACACTCTCAAACAGACATATATAATTTTTTTTAATAAAAAATATCTTCGAGTTGATTAAGATTACAAATAAATATTATGATCATTTATTTATGTGGTAATCAGTATAATATTTAACTGCTAATTTAAAAGAGATATTCTGAACATAATTCTGTTTGGGAACGTGGTGCAAACTATGCTCTTTAAAAATTTTAAAATGTTTTTGCTAAAAATAAAATTTTTTATGTGTTTTGGATTGTTTTGATGCGTTGATCTCAAATAATTTTTTTAAAAAATAAAAAAATATCATTTTAATATATTTTAAAATAAAAAATATTTTAAAAAACAATCGCAACTACACTTTTATATATATATATATATATATATATATATATATATATAAAAGATACTCGAATCATTTTTTCCAGATTTATCTCGATAAAAGGAATTCACTAGACTTATCATCAAATTACATAAAAATTCCAACCATCTACTAATATTGATTTTTTTCTCTCTCTGGAAATTGTCAAGCTGATGAGTATTTGGAACTGCCAGCTAACCCTAGATGGAAAATGTTTGAAATTTCCTTATATTTTCAACTTTCTAATTGATGAGAGAGTCCTATAATTAATTCTATATCAGCAGCATGATTCTTCGCTGAAACTTCCCCAACTCCTTTCGCTGTTTGTTCATTCTAAAAGAAGAAGAAAGAAACCGTTGCTCATATCAAAATGCTTTAATTGTCAACTAAGCTACAGGAATCTTTTTTAAAATATATATATTATTTTAAAACATTTCTCAATAAAATTTAATTTATGATTGTTTAATTGCTAATATAATAGTGATTATTTTAAAAAAAAATATTAAAAAAATATTTTTTGTATTTTTTAAAATTTATTTTTAACATGTGAAAATATCAAAAATTAATTAGAAAAAATAAGAAAGCTTTTAATTTTTTTCTTAAATGTTTTTAAAATACAAAAAGAATAAAATCGGAGAGAGAGGATGTATGGGCTCTCGTCAGTGTCTGTGCCACGTCATCAAGTACGTGTCAAACCTTCGCCTTTGCCGGCAGACATTAGCATCTCTCTCTCTTAGCATATACTATTACTTATCCCATGTACGTACATATAATTATCCAAACTAGCAGTCCCGTTTGGCCCATCTATTCTTCATTTTGTCTCACTTTGGTCCTATTCTTCTTCTTATTTTGATTTTAATACCATCCTTTTAAGATTCTAAGCACAATTCTTATGTGATTATTCTATTAATTGCTGTAAAAAATCATCATTATTTTATCTTATAACCATCATTAATTTCTTGTTAGATAGCTCGTGCTATGTCACGGGCCGGACCAGATAATTTTTTAATGTGAAAAAAAATATTTAGGTGATGATAGTGTTTTTAAAGAAGTAAGGGAAATTCAAGATTCATGCTATTGATTTTATTGGATTAAATTATCTCGATAAATTTAATAAAAAAATGTCAATAACAAATAAATTGAAAAAAAATTTGACCTCAGTCAACTTGGGTTAACTCGTGAAACTCATGACCTGTTATGTGAGATTGAAATAACTCAATAGAAAAATGAAATCATAAAAAATCAACTATAAAAAAACCCTGAAAAAAAAATACTTTAACCAACCCAGACCAATCTTTTAAACCTATGACTTGAGTTTTGAGGTCGGATAGAAGACAAGCTCGAAAAAATCACGAAGTCAAGTTTTAGATTAACAGAATCTTGATTAATAAAATGTTAAGGGATGAACTTGAAAAGAAAATTTCAATAAAAAAGGATTTAAAACAAAATAATTAGCAATTAAAAGAATAATGATTAAATGTGGCATAAAATAAAATAAAATAAAATAAAATAAAATATCGATAGGTACAATTGAATAGATAATTCAATTAAGAGAATGATTAAAAACAAAAAATTTCAATAAAAAAATGAAGATCAAATCTGAAAAGTAAGAAAATAAAAAAATAATTAAAATTAAAAGAAAAATATGTATTAATTATTTTACCTGATAAATAACAAATATGATACGGATATAAAATAAATAAATATGTGAATACAAATTAAGAATTTTACAACAATAAAGTGTTTAGATTACCTAACGGTAATTGCAATTCAACAATATTCTAAAGAAGTAAGGGAAATTCAAGATTCATGTTATTGACTTTAGTGGATTAAATTATCTTGATAAATTTAATAATATAATTATAAAAAGATGTTAATAACGAATAAATTGAAAAACAATTTGATCTTAGTCAACTTGGGTTAGCTTACGAAACTCATGACATGTTATGTGAGATTGTAATAACTCCATAGAAGGATAAGATCATAAAAAATCAATTGTAAAAAAAAAACTAGAAAAAAAATACTTAAATCAACCTATACCAATCTTTTAAACCTATAACTTGAGTTTTGAGGTCGGATAGAAGACAAGCTCGAAAAAATCACGAAGTCAAATTCTAGATTAATTAAATCTTGATCAATAAAATGCTAAGGGATGAACTTAAAAAAAATTCAAATAAAAAAGGATTAAAAACAAAACAATTAGCAATTAAAAAAATAATGATCAAATCTGAAAGGTAAGAAAATAAAAATGAAATAAAATATCGAGGGGTACAATTGAAAAGATAATTCAATTAAGAGAATGATTAAAAACAAAAAATCTCAATAAAAAAAATAAAGATCAAATCTGAAAGGTAAGAAAATAAAAAAAAATTGAAATTGAAAAAATAAATATATTAATTATTTTACCTGATAAATAACAAATATGATACGGATATAAAATAAATAAATATGTGAATACAAATTAAGAATTTTACAACAATAAAGTGTTTAGATTACCTAAGGGTAATTGCAATTCAACAATATTCTACATATTTGGGAAATAGTAGTTGAGGATGCAGTTAAAGTGAAAATTAGAAAGAGTTTATATTTATCAACAATTGACATAAGAATACAATCGTAAAAACAAGAGTATTAGGATCAAAGTGAACAAAAAACAAAGAGGGAGGGACCAAGTAAATCTCCACAATAAACTTATACGTAAATCTAAAGACACTTGTGTGCATATATATCCACTCGCCCTCGCCTCTCTGTCTCTCTCTCCATACTCCAAAAAACATAAAGAAGTCTAGATTTTTATAAAATTTGTGATCTTCCTTTTCTCTCTCCTTAACCTTCACCCTCCCCCGCCTTATCCTGCACGCCGTTCTTACCCCTTAAACCTTTACCTATTCTTACATGACAACAAGCCCCGTCTGGAAACCAAAGAAGAGAAGGCGAAGACGACGGAGAGGTGAAGGCTAAAGCGGTCAAAACCTTATCGTTTTCCCGTTTGTCTTACCATCAATTGATCTTTGCAGTCTGTGATTTGCTGTAACCACAAAATCATGGAGGTTTTGGTGGGACCCAATTTTAGCATCGGCGGAGACGTTTCCTCAACTGGGTCGACGTACGTTGTAGCTCCACCGCCGCAAGAGAAGCACCAGGTGGGGGTGGCGCCGCCGTTCTTGTTCTTGAAAGATGTTGACGGTGATGAGAGTCCGATCTCGAGCCTGGCAGACTCCGGTACTCACCCGGATGATTTATCTGATAGTTCGTCGTCAATCGGAGCTCCTGATGACAGTGATGAAGATGAAGAAGACGGTGTCGTTTCGTCGAATAACGCTTTGGGTTCCTTGAATTCTATGGAAGATGCTCTTCCCATTAAGTAATTAATAACTCTTCGTTTTTATTTATTTTCAAGAAAACTTGATTTATTTATGACTTTTAATTTCTGTTTTTTCAGTTGATTTTTCTCTCCCCCTAATATGGGATTATTTCTTTGTTTTGTTTGTGTTTAGGAGGGGATTATCAAATCATTTTACAGGGAAATCAAAGTCATTTACAAATTTAGCAGAAGTGAATACAGTAAATACAGTGAAGGAATTGGAGAAGCCAGAGAATCCATTTAACAAGAGGAGGAGGATTTTAATGGCAAATAAATGGTCAAGGAGATCTTTTTACAGTTGGTCAAATCCAAAATCCATGCCACTCCTCACTATGCATGAAGAAGAAGAAGAAGAAGATGATGATGATCATAACAAGGGATTCGGAGGAGCACAGGATGAAGATAGCGAAGAAAACCCATCATTGACGCAAGGCATCATAGCAAGAAAATTGCAAGAGAAGAGGCTTACTAAGTTTGGTTTGAAGTCTCAAAGTTGCTTCGCTCTTTCAGATCTACAAGAAGAAGAAGATAATGATGATGAAAATGATCAATAATATCATTACTTTTTTACCTTAAATTTAGTTTAGGGTTTCATTTTGTTTTTGTTCTCCACTTTATCAAAGTTTTTAAATAAAAAAAAACTTTATCTTTAATGCAATTCTTCTTATTATTGTCACCATTATTATTATTTTTTTATTTTTTTTTGAAAGAGAAGATAATGCAAGAAGATGGATGTGTTTGCCATGGACACCATGGATTTTCCTTCGAAGAAAAGTAGGGACTTCCAAATTTTAAAGACGAATCTAACCTTGTTCTGATCTGTCCTGGAGTTATTTAGTTAAGGATAACAGTGACTTTTTAGTCATTGCACGAGCTGGACCTAGAAGCTAATCTATCTTTATCTTTATCCATCATCTAGCTTTAACTCCCTTCTTTCTTTATTCAAAGCTCTTTCAAGGTATGGTGGGGCGATGGGACATGGAGAAGGGGAGGAGGGCACTCCACCAAATTGTTTTTTTTTTTTAATTTTTTTTAATTATTAAACGGGATTTCAATGTTTTTATTTGTTGAATGAAAAACTAGATGCTAATTTCTTTGAATATAAGATATCATCGTTGATATGTCTTTGTCCTAACCAAAAATTGGAACCTTCTTGTAATAAAAGAAACGTGGATAAATAAGGTTTTTGACAGGTTCCATGAATTATCATGGGCTAGAGATTTTGGCAAGCCAATTTGGAATAGTCGTTCTTGATTGATGCCCTAGATTTGTTGAAACTTCTAGTGGGAAAGCATCATGGAAATGTCTTTGCCAGATCATTGAAATGTGTTTGCCATTGAAATTAAGTGTTGGAGCAAGAAAAATTGTCAATTAAATTGAAATGTGTCCACAAATGGATTTCATGATTCAAAATGAAGAGGTTTTGCTAAAAAAAAAAAATAGTGTCCACAAATGGAGGTCATGGGTTAAAATCTTTATCATTTTTCTTGATTTACCTTCAAAATTGTAATTTAAGTGTTGTTATTAGTAAAAATTATCATTACTATTCTATAGTTTAATTATTTTTATACTCAGTATTATTGGTGAATGTGAAATGGACTACACTATAAGATTATCTAGGATGTAAATTTTTACGCGCTATTTCTTAAAAACATGTAGGATAAATAATTAAAAAATGAATTTTTTATCCGTGATTTTAAAATATATTTTGATATACTTAAAGAATAAATTTTTATAATCAGGGTTCATAATTTGAACTTAAAAATTAAAAAGAAAAGGATTTATCTTATTTTTCTAGTCATTTCGGAAGAATCATTGAGAATTTTATGTTTTTGGTAAATGCAAAGTTTGGAAATAAATAATATATTTAAAACATGCAGGATAGCTACAAAATTCCAAAAAACAAAGCTTCTGATCTCAACTATTACAAGCTTGCAAGTACTGGAAATATAAATGATGATTGAGCACCAGAGGCAGACAAATTGTTCTAATATTCTGTTCCTTGTTATCTCTCTCCTTTTAGAACACACAGCACAGCACTTTTACAGAATCAAAGCTCCTATCCTGTCTGGGAAGAAGAAGAAAAAAGAAGAAGAGAGGATGGGTTTTGAAAAAGAAAACTCTGTTCTTATCAAGGAGTGGTGGGTCTAGACTGGAATCGCATGATGGTCAAGATAAAAATTCAGGTTGGTGTCGCTGTGTTTATCATTCAACATGCCCAAGTCTTATCCCGAATCATACTCCATATATTCTTTTCTGGTCCAAAAATAGACGTTTCACCTAAGATAAGCAAGACCCATTAGCCCATAATCATAGATGTTTAATCCAGTTTAGGGTTTGATAAAAAAAGAAAAAGAAAAAGCAAGGGTTATTTATTGTCATCATGGAGTCAACTTGAATCAATTATTTCTATTAAAATGTCACCAATCCCATATCTCTTAAGAGATGAAGATCTTAATTGCTTATAAGAATAAAAAAAAATCTTTTATGAAAACAAAACCTACTATATAGTTTAAGTGAAATAATACCTTTTAAAATCCTACCATATAGGGATATAGACATATATTATCATTGACGTTGATTATAAGAAGATCATCCATAGACGGCTATCCAAGCTCCATCATGGGTGTAGACATATATTATCATTGACGCTGATTATAAGAATGTCATTGATAGACAACTATCCAAGCTATATGATAATGGCACCAATTTTATATTGATTAGGAAATGAGAGCATGCTTATAAGTTTAAAATACACCTCTCTTCCTAAGAGATGTCTTTTTAAAAAATAAAATTCACCATGTGATTCTGGTAGGATAATATCTTTTAAAGAGCCCATTATATGTGGATGTGAACAAATATCATTAAAAACAATATTATTTTATTTTATTTTTTTAATTTCTTGATATTGATGTGGTTAGATTTGAATTGAGTTTTGATGGGTCAACTACATAATTAAAAACATAACCACAATAATTAAATTTCACGGAGTGAAATTTTTTTAATTTCACCTAAAACCTGTTTTGAATTAGATTTGACTTATAAATTTATCAAATCAACCATATGATGGATTTTAGGACCGTGCCTTCAATCATGTAGTGTTTTATGCCACCAACAATGCATCTAAGATTGTATGTCCCTCAACTCGAAATGGTGCAGTTCAACTAGTTAGATTCTTGGTTTGTTTCCTAGAGATCACCAGTTTTAGTTTCACAAACCTCAGGGCCACTAGAGACTTATATAATCGTTAATTTCAGGACTCATGAGATTAATCGAGGTGCATGCAAGCTGGCTCGAACACCCATTTTAATAATAATAATAAAAAAAAGAAAGAAGACTGCATGTCCCTCTCTAGACTGCAACTTCAAAGCTTATCTTGCAGGTTTTTTCTACCTGATTCTTTCTTTTTTAAGACCTCGTGGAATCTGTCAATGGATCACGTGTTGTGTGGATAATGCTTCTCAGATTAAGGATAATAATGTTAAAGAAGAGGAGTCGTGCCCATTAAGCATTTGTTTAATTAGTGCATTAATTGTGCTTTAAAAACAATAATATTTGGATTAGTTATAACTTATAAGAAATAATGAGCTGTGTTCTTAAAATGCATTAAATAAAAAAACACCACTCCTCGTTTACTTCTGTTTTGGATTTCATGACTAATGATATTTTTAATTTAGTTCTTAAATACTAAGACTAAGTATATCTTAATTTATTGTCTTAAAAAATAGGTTATCGGACACTTATTGCTCAACCTTCTTATGTTCACAGTTTTTTTGTTGGTGGTTTGATTCCTAACCTTATTTCTCTTTCTTGTTTTTTTCCCCTAAAATTCTCACGTTTTGGTCCCTCAATTTCTTTTTCTTCTTATTTCATTCTTTATTTTTTATTTGATTTGATTTGCGATTAGTCTTAGCAATTTGTTTTTCATGCTTGCGTATGAAAATATTCCGAGGCATCGAGAAAATGTTCCATGGCTTGGCTTGGTTAATGCTAACAGATTGATTTGTTACATTTGTTCTCTAAACCGTACTTGTCGTTGTTTTCTTTATCTTCATGCCAATTTCATTGAATCTTTGAATTCCTAGTTTCACTGGAATCGGAATTGTTAGCACTGTGATCAACATTTAAGCTTTGGCAGAATAAAATCTCAACTAGTTCTGTGAGTATTCTGATCCGTCAGCTGTGATATATCAACTTCTTGTGTTGCAAAAGCAATGTAATATTCTGCTTTACTCGTACTGTTTTCCATATTGTCAGGCTGTGGAAATTAATATCCAAAACTATTTTCATTTAGTTAGTGTCCCGTAAATGATCATAGGTTTTTTTTAGAATGAATTTGTCTTTTCAAAAAAGAAAAGACAGGGGACATGTTCTTTCTATGTTCATTATCTTCGTCTCTTTTAATCTCGAGACAACAACCATATGCCAACACTTGATACCAGAACCCTTTGGATAAAATGGAATTCGGTAGATACTACTGTATAGATTGGTGCACATAAGATTAGATAAGAACATCATGTCCCTGTGCGTTTTTGAATCAGAATATGTTATTTGGTTTACTTTGTTAGCTATAGTAATCAAGCTTTCTTATGTATTCAATTCTTACAGTTTAGATCTTAGCTCTCAAAAAGCAGAATAAAGTGCTTTCCCTTTTATCAATTTGCATGATTTTGTTTAGCATGAATGAAACGAGTTCTTGATTTGGCTTCACGCTATCGGCTAAGCAGAGAATCAGGCAAGAAAACAACAGCAATTGCAAGGCTAAAAGAAGATGGCAAGCCCAATAATGTTTCCAAGCCCGCAGCTCCCCTAGAGACAGTGTCCAAGTCTCAAGATATTGTTATTTTTGAAAGCACTAGAGTGGCTATAATGGCACTCGTAAAATTGAGAGAAGGGATAAAGAAGAGAAGCTCTTTGATGCTGTTGTGATGGCTATAGTGCCACAGGCAGTTAAAGAGGAAAACATTCAGCAACAGATAGCAGACATGCTGGGCTTGAAACTTGATTAGAAAAGTGAACGAGGAAGAGCAAGGCGGTTGCATACTAGACTGAAGAATGTGGAATATGAGATCCTTTTCATCTTGGATGAAATTTGGGACCAAAGGCATTCCATTAGGGGATGATGATGGTCAAAACGATCATAAAATAAAAAGTACTTTATATTAAATAATAATGAAAAATTAAATAAGTATACAATTATCTAAGTTTGTAGTCCACAGAGATTTTGGACTGCTAATTAGATGGTGCAGATACAAAATCTTGAGCATTTAATAGCATAATATAACTATCAGTTTGCCGCTTCTGACCTCATAGCATATAATAAACGAACTACATCCTCACAAAATACTAAAGAATTAGCTGGCTGATACCAAACGGATAAGCATCAGAAGGGTCAGCAGCATGGAACGCCCTTGCTGCTGTAAGTTTATTCATAGCCTCTGTAGGATGGAAACCATCCCAGAATATGAACTCGTTTCTATTAGGACATGCTGTTGAGCTTGGATTACAGAGACCAGCATTGTTAACTTGACAGCAGCTAGATTTGAAGACCTTGAAACCTGCGAGTCACAGAGCTTAGGATTTGCATAGGAATCAATGGCTAACAGTAACAAAAGCAACAAGATTGGAGATTCTCGACCACGTACCAAGCTTAGTAGGATATCTTCTTAACGTTCCAATTGAATTGATATAAATAACTTTCGAATCGGTTAATTCTTTATTGAGTTGATCAACAAGAGATTTTAGCCTGACATTAAAAAGCTGAACTGCACCAGTAATGCTCTCTGCACATGTACCATTCTTGCCAAATAAAACAATTGAATTTGGAGTGCAGCTAATTGCTCCTAAACCAAACAAGGCGATCTTTCTGGCTCCAGCATCGTGCAACCTCTAGAGAAACAGTAAAGATACGGGTGTCAAATTTGACGATGAATCAGAATGTTGTAAAAAAAAAAAAATACTGAAAACTTAGGAAAGCTCACCCTGATTTGCTTAGAATATTGATCGATAAGAACACCTGCAAACTGATCAGGAGTATACTGAGTACTCGTTGCGGAGCCAGGCAGAAAGTAGTCGTTTATATAATCATTGCTGCCCATTCCAACAGTATATAGGCATTGATTAAGGTGAGCTGCAGTTGAATCTTTTAGAATTTTAGTCAAGCTTGATATTGTAATCTGGTGGTTCTTTAATTGCTGATTGAAGCCAACATGAGTACCCTGCAAAGATAATATATCATATGTTCATCGATTAGTACATATAACCCTTCTCCAATAAGAAAAAAATGTTTATTACCAAATTACGTCCAGCCTCATCACGAATTCCTGAGGAGCCAGATGCATAATTCACACCATTGATTATTTCTGATTCTGTAGCTGTGGCAAACGGTTGAATATAATCTTTCAAACCCAAAAGCTCGGCTGAACATTATTTACAGGAGAAAAACGTAGAAAAATATTAGCGCCATATACCTGTAAACCACATATATATATGCAAAATGGTAACAGAGACAGGCAAAGCATACTGATTATATCTGCTACGGTTTTTCCATTAGTGAACCTTCCTGTTGGGCCAGCAGGAAAATCAATCCCGTAAGGTGGATAATTGACTTTTGCACTTGTAGAGAGTCCATTATTATTGCCACTATCAACCAAGGAATCGCCAAATATGAAATAACAAGGAACTGATGCAGCTACGAGGATATAAGGTTGCATGCTTGATGCTACAGTTAGTAAAATAAAGATCAAACATGACGGTTTTAGCAAAAGAGCAGGCGCCATTGATACAGAAATGAAACAAAATCTCCAAAAAAGTTGACAGAGAAGGATGGTAATTATTTCTAGATGAGAAGAGAGGAAGGATTTACGGGTTATATAGAGAGAGCAGGAAGAATTAAATTAGGAAATAAGAAAAATCCAATAATTTAGTGTTTCTAATGTAATAGCAATGCATGTAATTCTGCGACTCTCTCTCCCTAGATTGATCAAGCTTATCTTTCGGGTTTTTCGTATTGTGTGGATGATGATGCTTCTCATGTTTTCTTCTAGCTTCTAGCAAAACATTTTCTTTCTGAAAACTCAGATTAGGATAATAATGCTAAAGAAGAGGAGTTGTGCCCATTAAGCATCTGTTTAATTAGTGCATTAACTGTGCTCCCTATTAAAAAAATAATTATACTCCAACGTCTTCGGAGCCAGATGTAATCATAAGGCCAGAAGCCCATAAGCCCATAATCATACTCCAACGTCTTCAGAGCCAGATGTAATCATAAGCCCATAATCATACTCCAACGTCTTCGGAGCCAGATGTAATCATATAGTCATACTCCAACGTCTTAGGAGCCAGATGTAATCATAAGCCCATAAGCCCATAAGCCCATAATCATACTCCAACGTCTTCAGAGCCAGATGTAATCATAAGCCCATAATCATACTCCAACGTCTTCAGAGCCAGATGTAATCATAAGCCCATAATCATACTCCAACGTCTTCGGAGCCAGATGTAATCATCTCTCACAAAGCATCACAGCGATTTGGTACTACCTGCTGTCATAATATCACCCAATGGCCACACTTCTTTCACCACGTCGTTTCACCCCCTCCCTCCGTCACCTCACACCTTCAAGATCCAAAATTAGGGCTCGTGACCTCTCCTTCCCCTTCCGCGTCACAACTCGGTCACTAACCCAACTCGCGTCGAGCTCCATGAGTCAGTCCACCACAGATTTAGAACCCAATCCACAAAACGAAGAAAAGAAAGCAGGGAACTCAGATGAGGTGTTGGTGCAGTATGTGGTGTTAAGGAGAGACCTAATAGACACGTGGCCGATGGGGAGTGTGGTGACACAGGGATGCCATGCCTCTGTTTCGGCCATTTGGTCACACAAGGAGGATCCTCATACTCTTCAGTATTGTAGCCCTGAAAATATCGATTCTATGCATAAGGTAATTTCTTTTTCAATTTTCCTTCATGGTTTTTTTTTCCTTTTTGATTTTTCATAAATTTCTCAACTTGGAAATGGTAGAAAAAGATGAATGCCATGATGGATTATGTATTATTCAGTCTTAGTAGATAAATTGGATATTTTGGTGACAACATTATCAAATTAGAGGTTAGAGGAGATTTATGGCTTATGTAGTGGAAATATCCAGCAAGGAAGGTGGTCAAAATGTTCGGATTAAGATAATTATAAGGTATAAAAGTTATTGAATCTTACATGAGTAGACACATCAAATAAATGATTTAGAATTCCTACTCTTGCCATTGAGGTTGTTCGTGTAAAATTCAAAGTTTTATTTATGAAGCATTATTCGAAGTGTTTATGTTGATTCTTGTATTTAGCATTTGATATTGTTGTCTCATGTCCTGGTTTGCATCAACAAGGCCTATGATGTCTCAGGTTGGCTGCCTCCTAATAACTTGCATTGCCTTTGAGGACGTGTTTTAGCTGGATATGTATGCCTTGATTTGTATTGCTGGAGATTGTATGATGCCAGTTTGCCTTGTGCCTTGGATTTGTTCACATTGAGAAATGGAGATTTATGTTTAAAGGGTATCAATGAGAACTGGGGACATCAATATTTGATACATAAAACTCTCAACTTTGAAAGTTTATGAGGATTATCAGTTATGACCTAGGATCTGTCTCTCCTTTTTTATGCCAGGTTACTCTGGAGGTGAAAGGAGAACCTCAAATCTTGAACTTGTCAGAGAAGCTCAAAGCTGGAGGTATTGCTCATAAACTCTGGATTGAACAGCCAGAAAACATTCCTACTTGTCTTGCTACGAAGCCTTATCCTAAATCTGTGGTGGCATTGTTTTTTAAAAAGTTGAAACTTTGCAAGTGATGTATTTTGGATATTACTGATTCATAAACAATTTTGCATTTTCTTTCCTGCTTGCTACCAATTATGAATTAGCTGCAAAAGCGTGAAGGGTCTATGATATATTATGTTTTAAGATTTGGGACGTGTTTCATGACTGGCTCGGATGAGTGATCGTTGGACTTGACAATATGGCCGATGGTGTGGATTCCCATCCGACTTCCTGAAGCAGGTGTCTAGTTGTGATCCACACCATCGGACAGCGAGTCAAGTCCAACATCCGAGACAGTCCCGGAATAGTGGGTGATATATGCTATTTTGCAAGGGAATGGCTGGTGGTAGAAGTCTCTACAACATGTGGAGTTCCGGTTCAGGAGCTTCCAAAAGATCATCCACCAAAAAATCGTTACTGAAAGAAAATTTCAGTTACCCTGATTGTTATACCACTTAATAAATCCCTTCTTCAGTTGGTCCTCATGTAAAAAATGCAAGTACAGAATTTAATTTTCTATCATTTCCATTAATTGTGGAAAAAGTTATATAATTACTTGTTTACTAAGTGACGGATAGGGATTGTTGTTGAAATTATGTTTTTTAAAAATTTAATTTTTTATGTTTTTGAATCGTTTTGATTTGTTGATATTAAAAATAAGTTTTTAAATTTTAAAAAATAACTATTATTTTACTTTTAAACACCCTCTCAAAATAAAATAAAAGCAGCCCTTGTGATGAAGCTCCAATTGAAGCTCATGGTATACAAAGGAGTGCTTTTTATGATGATATTCAAGGACAAGAACCCATTTTCGATCTTGAGCTATGGACAATGAAGAATGAGAGTTGGGCAAAGCTATTCATATGCATTGGGGAATTTTTTAATTGAGAGAATAAATTATTAACAAATATTTAATATTATATATTATATAGACATCTGTTATATAGAAAAATTAATTTGAAATATATATACTAAATTGTTCTCTTCGAGTTTTTATATTTTAAAACCGTTTTATAATGATTTTATTATTAATTTTATCGAAGATATTTTTCTCAATGTATACAACCAAATTGTCATTCATTTACTTATCTCTCATCCTATTTCGTAATGTACTCTTGTTAATATGCAAGGCAGAAAAAACTTTTTCCATTGTAGTAGTTGCAACTGTAAAAGTAATGACAATTTGATAAGCAATATACCAACAAAAATAACAAATTCTTTGTTTTTACTATTTTTTTCGTAAGACTAACAATACCTTTAATATCAGAGAACTCATCATCATTGCATAGATCAACAATATACGTATTAAGTTGGTCAACAAGTACCATAAAGTCCACTATAAAGAATTCATTGGGATAAAAAAATAGTAAGGTAAATAAGCTTTTCTTTGTTGAAAGTAGAGAAAAAGTCATTTGAGTTTAAACATGTCACACTAAGAAGTAACTTTGTACTCGTCTGAGTGAAACAATCATCCAACTTATTAAGCTACATGTCAATGATATTATTAAACAATTCATAACAGAAATGATGTAGGTTTGTAATCCCTTGAGATTTTAACCTTGAATGTCCGCGAAGCTTTGATATTATAGAGGAGCTAAATCAAAGTATCAAATATAGATAGTTTTGATGGTATAATCACAAACCATAGAAGAAACAACAAAAAGTTTTCTCTGACTCTCTGAATATTTTCAGTTTCCTTTTTTATATGTGTTGATTAGTTTTCATTTTGCTATAGAATAAAATCATCATATATCCCTTTTTTTCTCTATCTGTTAAACAAAAATAAAAGAAAGATTTGAGATAGTCGGCTTATAATTCAAACACCAGAAGCATTTTTTGATGAATTCAAAGATAAAATTTTCTATTTAATTTGAGCTTTGCGAGGAGAGATTACAGACAATCGCAGCACAATACATTAATACATTGTCTGTTTTTCTTTTGCAAAATATGACTTAAGCTATTATATTAATATTTTAATATAAAAATTATTAAAAATAAAATAAAATTAAGGGGGCAGTTGCCCCTCAATGTGACTTTGCCCCTGTTTATTTATCAACCCTTCCCAGAACTGGGATTTACCCTTGGGAATTTTTTCCTCTTTTTTTTTTTTTTTTACTTTAACAAATATTTGTTTTGTATGAAGACTACATGCTCATAATTCTGTTATATATTTAATTAAATTGTGGTAATAATATGAAGGATATTCTGTTTTTTTTTTTTTTTTTGTCAAATACAAACTTTATAATAGCATAATAATATTACGTTCAACCTATATCGAATTGTATCATATTGAGATACCTTCATTTGATAGCTAGGTGAATGAGTTTATTTTAAAATAATTTTCCTTTTTTAATTTAACACGGAGAATATTTATTTTCCTCAATTCTCAGTAAATAAAAAGAGAAAGAAAAAACCCTAAAAACAGCCTTAACACAAAATAGCAGCTGCATAGTTTCCTTCTTCAAGCGACCCTTCTCTCTCTCTCTTTAATAATCAGTTTTCCAAAACATAAAGAGAAATCAAGAGTTAGGCTACACCAGCAAGCATGGCTGCCGGATCCTGTCTACCTGAAGATATGATTAGAGAAACTCTGTTAAGATTGCCAGTGCAATCCTTACTTCGATTCCAGGTTGTATGTAAACGCTGGCTGGCTCTGATTACAAGCTCCGACTTTATTCTCACACACTGCAAACATCGTCCAAAACACTCTATCATGCTTACAAACACTTGGTTCGGAGAAAATTATGGCATATCAGTGCTTGAAGCTGATGCAAAAGGTAAACCTGAGCATCGAAACCTACCATCGTCGCTGATGAATAATGTTGTCAAGTGTCGCGGCATTGGTTCTAGTAATGGTTTATTATGTGTTTATGTCAAAAACACACATAATGTTGATTATTTTTTATGGAATCTAGCAACAAGAAAACATCGGCTTCTGCTCTTTCCCCCAACACTAGGTCATTACACTCCTCGTACTTTTGGGTTTGGTTTTGTTCCTGAAACAAGTGATTACAAATTGCTTATAATTGATGATGCATCGTTCGATGGCCATCTCAATCTCAAAGCTTTGGTTTACACATTGAGCACAGATTCTTGGAAAGAAGTCGAGGGAGTTACTGCCAGCCGAAGTTATCTCAGTCCTAAGATTTCTGTGGTGGTTCAGGGAATGTGGTATGATTTGATTTTCCGAGAGGAGGAGAACATTGTTCAAGGCACATTAAGGGAACCTCGGAAGGTACCATCTATTCTCAAATTCAATATGGTTAATGATGTCTTCTCAAAGATTGAAGATGGTCTACCTTATGATAATGCTTGTGGCAGAAACTTGAACCTTATGGAGTACAAAGAATTACTTGCTTTGGGCGTTTACAGGGATGAAGAAACAACTTTCGAGCTTGAGATATGGACATCGATGAAGAATGAGTACTGCTGGACAAAACTATTCGTGTGTAGACCTCTGCCCAAAATTATGACTATGATACCTCTGGGGTTTCGGAATGATAAAGAAATCATATTAAGTGATTATTCTACCGAATTATTTTATGACATTTTGCAATTGTATGATCCCTCGACCCAAGAATCAAGTGTGGTTTCCACATATGAAGATTTTATATACTTCGACGCTCATAATTACGTGGAAAGCCTAGTTTCAGTCGATGCCTGGTCATCAAACTGTATGCAGATGTTTTCTTAACATGGAAAGGACCAAGCCATCGATCAGCAGGGGGCAAGAGAAAGCGGAAGAGAACAGGTTGGAATTGATGCCTTCAAGTAGGTTATAACTTGTAAGAGGTTTATATGCTTTTGATTAATTAAATGGTACGGAATGATTCTCTTGTTTGAAGTTTTTTTTATTTAACAATTAGCTTATGATAACTATAACAATCCAAAATCTTAATAAAGTTTTAGATTAAAGAAAGTGTGTTTTTTTTTTCATTTCATTGATAATTCTGTACAGAACGTACACCAATTCATACAGGCTAATTAGGACTAATTTAGGGTCTAGATCCTTAACTCTTAGCTAAAAAAATATTCATACTAATTACAAAGTCAACACCGGAAATTACAGAGATTGTTTCCTATTTGTAGGATTCTGGTCAACACCGGTATTCCAAGAATCCAGGGATTATGTTTTCCAACCTTTAAACTATTAAAAAAAACTTCAAAACTTTGATTATCCTATTCATAAACTCAAAAGCGTGAGTTTAGAAGTAATTCTAATGTCTTTGTTAATAATTCATGAAGTTGATTCAATCCAATCAAAACAAGTTCAAAACTTGAAGAGAAAAGGTTGTTGGAGATTTAGTAAGAAAGAGATGGATTGTTTTGCTGTATATGGAGTTCTTAACACGAGACAGCTTCGCAATAAGAATTCAAAGAGAGCACTGTGACTAAATCTCCATGTTGATTCAGAGAGAGATAACAATAAAAATTAACGTCTGATTTTATTATGAAGAGGGCATACACATGGGGTGCAGATACCTATTAAAAGGTTCATGAGAGGAGTCAAATGCATATATTACAGACAGCATGATAGATCATGTTCTTCTCGATCCAGACGCATTAGGACTTTGTCAATTACTTGATTATATGTGGTCATCCCACCAACCATGGCACCTATAAAAAGTTTCGCAACCTCTAGAGTACCTATTTGCAGGTGTCTTCACACATGGATGTTTTGGGCCACAGAAGGGTTCATGATCACCTTTAACGATAGCTCCATAATTAATATCTCTAGTCGCCTCTGCGTTTCCTGCAAAAAGAGTGCATGCCATCAGCATGCAAAGCCCCAAAGCCATCAACTTGTTTGAGGGAGACATTGTTAACAAGGGCATTAATGGTCTTGTATCCTAATGTGTTCCAGGAAGGAAGGAAGGGATGGAAGCAGAGAGCTGAGGAAGTTATTACTTTGAATGCTAGTTGAAACCCATGGGATTTATGCATGCATGGATTTGCCTAAAATAAGGCATATTGGTTGGCCTTTACAACTCATCCTGTTACCTTCATCCTACGTTGTGGATGATAAAAATACTTGAGGTCTGCGTCATTCCAAACAGCTGTGTAGCTGGGCTAGTTTTCTGTTAAAAAAAACTCTGTAATTATCAGCTGGCAAAGACACCGAGAAGCAAACATTTGGTAGATTGCTAAAGTAGCCAACCGAATGAACATCCCTGAATTGTTAAAGGATGAATGCAGATGCTATTTCTGGCAATTAAGGCCAGCTTGAGGCTCAAGGGCTAATTAACTTCTGGAAGGTGCAGAAAAGAAGTCAAGTATGAAAGAAACAAGAAGATTTGATGATGATGAGACGAGAATATAGACAACTGGCACATAATATTTGGCCAGGTATACTTTCCAATAGGTCCTGAGTTTTTGAAAATCTTGCTGTTTGAGTTTTTTTTTTTTTGGGTACGCAGGAAATAAACCAAATAGACTCTGAGATCTAATAAAGAAACTTGGACCACCAAATGCTTGACAAGAAATCATATTCAGAAATCGAAGCATCCACACCACACTATCAAGCACACCGTTGCAGCAGAATGAACAAGGCAGATAGCACTCTGCAGCGTTTCCATTTCTGGTGTCAAATTCTCATCAAGTCACCCTGATAATCTGAACTAAAATCCACAGGTCTCTTGTAGCCACTATTTCCATTTTTCTTCAACACCATCAAGAGAAATAGTTGCTGGAGACCATTTTTTGAAATTCTAGAAATGGGAATTCTGCAGACAGAATTTTTCGACAAAGGAAAGAAAGGGAGAAGCTTCTTTTTATTTGGATATTTGAGTGTTATCGATTAGTAGGAAAACTGTTTAAAGATAATTGAAACGTACAAAAGACAGCTCCTGAATCTTGCTTTGCTTTGTTGCCTTGTATGCTCCTACTGCTTCAGCACAAGATGGGCAACAGTCATCAACAGATATATGTGTGTGTCTGTATATATAAATATATATATATATGGATGCAAGACAATAGTAACAGAGCATCCTGAGCTTTCAATTGGAAGAATTTAAGGTGTGCTAGGAGAGTCTTGTGCAAATCACTAATGGTTGACAAAATGAAGCCTGGCAAAAACCATAGGAAAAATTATGTATACCAAAAGAAATTATTAGGCCAAGAACATGAACATTGCTTGGGATTTTTAACATCGTTTCTGGTTGAAACGAAAGAATAAGATTCGAAAGATCATATAAAAATGAAATCGTCAACAATCTAATAAGACAGTACATTCCAAAAGTTCGGATCATTGAACTTTTGACAATCTCAAGCAAATATCGAAGAGCTGCATTGTTAAGACTCAGAAATATATTTCTGTCACGACCTGAATCCCGTATCCATGACCGGCACATAGGCAAGGTTCTCCTCTAAAGTTCCATACCTATACGAACCCAAACTTACATACAAACTTATCTATTAAATAACTCAATCAGAGTTCAACGCAACACTAATAACAAAACTAACTTCATAATATAATTTAATTGTCTTAATACAAGAGTTAATATAATTTCATAGTTTTGGAGCACTAACTAGACATAAAGGAAAAGGTACAAAGTACAACCAAAGAGCAGGTTCTGAAGGTCCAACAAAATAACCTGCTATCAAGCTATAAGCTTGAAGAGAATAAATAATGAGATGGTGAGTTCAACAACTCAGTGAGTAGATAACGTTCAATATACATACACGAGGTAATATAGCAATGAGAAATATATATACAAGTATTACTCTAGGTTCTTATAGAAAAGTTTCTCAAATAGGCCATAACAAGAAGATCATATGGTAAAACTCGTCAGAAAATCAAAATGCAATGAGCATGAGGCTCTGTACTGTAGGATGATCAGTCCACACAGGTTGGTGACTCCCCCGACCAACTAGGATTCAGATACGATGTGCACAAAGACTAACACTACCCTGTTAGCATGGGTATTCTGACTGACATACCATAGGTTTATAATCATAATCAAACAGACATATTCATATCTCTATGCTCAACTCATGACATCAATCAAATGAGGAGCTATCAATTCAGAAGTCAATTCAAAATATATACTGGTTCATATCAAGAATTCAAATTCAACAATTGATCATGCTTTATCATAACAAGGATAATAATCAACATATATATTATCAAGAAGCATGATCCAATTCATATTAACAAATAAAATATTTATAATATTTCTCATGCATATGAAAAATTATCCACTCACCTGACTTGAAAGCAAACAGAAGTCAAAAGCAAATACCGAAGAAAATCCTACTGACGTCTCGCCGGTAGAATATCAGGATTATCTAAAATACAAAGGAGGCATATTCAAAAATAACTCAAAGGAATATAAAACCTATTTAATACACTTATCTAAGGGTATATTCCATAACCCTATATATATTTAGACTAAACTAGTTATTTTTCTAAAAACCCAGAATCTAACGGTTTTTTCAAAATCTAATTCATAATAAAACAAATAATAAAATTCATAATAATTCACTAAATAACCCTCAATTATTCATCAAACCAATCTGCACAAGCTAAATATTACAGCTAGGAACTAATCTGTAATTTATCATATTTTAAGGGTCAAATTGTAATTTTTGTCAAATTGAAGGACCAAACTAAAAATATCATAAATCCATTACTATACTGAAATTCTGACCATAAGTAGTCCTCATTTCTGTCCAGATCATCTCATTATACTCCAAGGACCATTATGGAATTTTACCAATTTTTTAGGGTCAAATTGTAAGTTTTGTCAAATTGAAGGACCAAACTAAAAATATCATAAATCCATTACTATACTGAAATTCTGACCATAATTAGTCCTCATTTCTGTCCAGATCATCTCATTATACTCCAAGGACCATTCTGGAATTTTACCAAATTTTTAGGGTCAAATTGTAATTTTTGTCAAATTGAAGGACCACATTGAAAGTGTTAAATTTTCATATCTATACAGTAATTCTGCCCATAATTCATATGTTATTCTGTTCAGAATCTCGGAATATGCTCCAAGGACCATTCTGTAAATTTTTCAAAGTTTGGGGACTAAACTGTAATGTTCCAAAATTGAGGGACCAAATTGAATTTTCATCATCTTCAACCTCCAACCCAGAATTTTAACAGAAACCTACTGTTCTCTCCAAATTTCTAACACAATTTCATCATTCAAACAAAATCATAACTCAAAATCATCATCTTTCAATTCAATCTCTCAAAATCATCCAAATAATCAAATACCCACAACAATTAACCCATAACAATCAATTTAATTCATCAATTAAACCCAAAACACAAATTTTTAAAACCCTAACATTCATCAAAACCTAAATTTAAAGCTAAAGAAAACATATTATACACATTAAAGCATAAATCTTACCCTTTTAACTTATTTTCCTTCAACTCCTTTTATTTCCCTTATCTTTTCGTCTTTTCTCTTCTTCTTCTTATTTCTCCCTTCACTCCTGCAGACTCTCTCTCTCTCAAAATTTTGCAGGTTTCTTCTTTTTTTTTTCCTGTCTATTTATATTTATCAACTATTATTAAATTACTATTATACCCTTATTTATTTATACTCTCCTGCCACAAAGAGCTTTGTAGCCTTTTCCTAACTTATTTAATTCAAAACATTACAATTCCAGCATGTCTTAAATTTTAAACTTGATTTATGCTGAAATGTCACTGCAGCGCAATGATACATATATTTGGCATTTTGTCATGACTTTAATCGACAGGGCTCCCATTTATCCGATGCTTGAGAGTGTTGATTTTTGGGCTTACAATCAATCTAAACTATAATTTTATTAACTAATATATATATATATATTCTATTTTTTCCCATTAAATCTTTTTTCTCTAATTTTTCCCATTAAATCTTTTTTCTCCTAGGACAGTAGAGTTAGCTAGGTATGGAGACATTATCTAAATGAATCGCTGGTTCAGATCTTTACTGACCATAAAAATTTGAAATATTTAATGTCGTAAAAGGAGTTAAATATACAACATAGGAGATGTGTGGAGTTAATAAATGATTATGATCGCGTGATTGACTATTATCCTCGTAAAAGACTATTAATATAGTAGCGGATGCCTTGAGCCGAAAAGAAAAAGCAGTGGTTTGTAATACGGGGATTAAAGAACAAGGGAGTCTAGTAGAATTGAAGAAGATGGGTCTACAGTTAAGTGTGGGCCTCGAGGGGTAACTACTAGCTCGGCTAAAAAATTAATCTATACTTCAAGATAAAGTCCTAGAGGCTCAGCATACAAATGAGAAAATAAGAAAATCAAGAAAAAGATGAATCAGGGCATGGAATAATGATTAATAGAAGTGTACTAGTTGATAACTTAAGACCTCTTAATATAAATATAGAAAAGACTCTGAAATTTCAATAAATCTTGTATGAATCCAGTTTCAAAAAAACAATTACCATGTTTTGCCCATTATATGATTGATGTGTGGTCCTGAAAGTTGGGATGTTACACCATACCTTAGGTTAATTTATCCTCAACTCTTGGCCCTTGAATCTTGTAGGCAGACACCTCTTGGGAGGCAATCGAAGCAGATTTTTCAACAGGTGCAGATTCGGCGTCCTTTTTTCCCAACCTAACTAATCTTCTTCTCTCTTCCCTTCTGACTTCCGCGAAGACTTCATTCAGAGGAGGTAGTGGCTGACTACCAATAACTCGACCCTTCAACTCATCAAAATCAATATTCAAACCTGGATATACTGTTTGCAGGAATGGATCAGGCTTGCTCTATGATTCTGAAAGGTCCCTAGCTAGATCTATATGGCAATATTGGAGAAATAAGGCCATGCATTTTTTTTTAGAGTGGAGGACGTTAATGGAACATCGTGCTTGGGATTTCTAGGAAGTAATCAAACCTGGTGTTGTGTAGCATATCGATCTAGTGATGACCCTCTAAGAACTGTAGTTAGTAGATATGAGCAAATTCAAGGTTTATGGGCTTTGCCTCTTATTTCTCCTCATGGCGATGCTAATTTCTCTGCTGACTTGAAGAGAAAAGACTGTTCGAGATTTAGTAAGAAAGAGATGGATTGTTTTGTTGTCCATGGAGTTCTTAACTCTTAACACGAGACAGCTTCTCAATAAGAATTCAAAGAATAAAAATCTCCATGTTGATTGAGAGAGAGATAACAATAAAAATTAACGTCTGATTTTATTATGAAGAGGACATACACATGGGGTGGAGATACATATTAAAAGGTTAATGAGCGGAGTCAAATGCATATATTCCTGACAACATGATAGATCATGTTCTTCTCGATCCAGACGCATTAGGACTTTGTCAATTACTTGATTATATGTTGTCATTCCTCCCACCACGGCACTTATTAATTGTTTCGCAACCTCTATGGTACCCATTTGCAGGTGTCTTCACGCATGGATGTTTTGGGCCACAGAAGGGTTCGTGATCACCTTTAACGATAGCTCCATAATTAATATCTCTAGTCGCCTCTGCATTTCCTGCAAAAAGAGTGCATGCCATCAGCATGCAAAGCCCCAAAGCCATCAACTTGTTTGAGGGAGACATTGTTAACAAGGGCAATGGTCTTGTATGCTAATGTGTTGCAGGAAGGAAGGAAGGAAGGGATGGAAGCAGAGAGCTGAGGAGGTTATTAATTTGAATGCTAGTTGAAACCCATGGGATTTATACATGCATGGATTTGCCTATAATAAGGCATATTAGTTGGCCTTTACTACTTATCCTGTTACCTCCATCCTACGTTGTGGATGATAAAAATACTGCTGCTCTGCGTCATTCCAAACTGCTATGGAGCTGGGCTAGTTTTCTGTTAAAAAAACTGTGTAATTATCAGCTGGCGAAGGCACCGAGAAGCAAACATTTGGTAGATTGCTAAAGTAGCCAACCGAATGAACATCCCTGAATTGTTAAAGGATGAATGCAGATGCTATTTCTGGCAATTAAGGCCAGCTTGAGGCTCAAGGGCTAATTAACTTCTGGAAGGTGCAGAAAAGAAGGAAAGAAGTCAAGTATGAAAGAAACAAGAAGATTTGATGATGATGAGACGAGAATATAGACAACTGGCACATCATATTTGGCCAGGTATTACTTTCCAAGAGGTCCCGAGTTTTTTAAAATCTTCCTGTTGTGTTTTTTTTTTTGGGTACGCAGGAAATAAAACAAATGGACTCTAAGATCTAACAAAGAAACTTGGACACACCAAATGCTTGACAAGAAATCATATTCAGAACTCAAAGTATCCACACCATGCACACTATCAAGCACACCGTAGCAGCAGAATGAACAAGGCAGATAGCACTCTGCAGTGTTTCCATTTCTGGTGTCAAATTCTCATCAAGTCACCCTTATAATCTGAACTAAAATCCACAGGTCTCTTGTAGCCACTATTTCCATCTTTCTTCAACTCCATCAAGCGAAATAGTTGCTGGAGACCATTTTTTGAAATTCTAGAATGGGAATTCTGCAGACGGAATTGCTTGACAGGTTTAGGAATAGATGTAGTAGGAAGAGAGAGATTGGTGTCAGAAGTTTTACCTGGAGGATTTGATGTAAGTCCGGATCAGGCCTGAGGAGTTGAGATTGGTCTGATGCGTGATGTGAATGAACTCTACTAAGAAGAGGTTTCTTCTGTCTGTAAACCTGCAGTTCTGCGGTAGGATATTTACCTAAATTTGGGTCCTTATCATGTAATGTTTCTCCCTCTATATCAATACGAGGATGATGTGGTAGTAAAGTAGAATTAAGTTGTTCAAAATCTAATGTTGTTTCTTTTTCAAAAAAACTCCGTTTGAGACAATCTCTCGTGGTTATTTATTTCCTTATTTGACTCGAAATCAAATTCAACTCTTTGACTAGTTGCTTTATTTAAGTTGGAGTCAACCCTTTGAGAATCCTTATGAGAATTAATTTCCTTAACAAAAACAGAATCTTTCCTATTCTATGTACTCAAGGATTCATTAGGAAATTAGATATTGGGTAATACCACAAAATTATCCCAAAAAATCCCAACATCTTCTCTTTGAGTCTCCCCATGAAGATGTTTTTCAAGAAACAGTTTATTTTCACAAAAGACAACATTCATACTGACAAAAACCTTTCTATTACTGGGATTGAAGCATTTATATCCCTTTTGGTGAGGAGCATACTCAACAAAGACACATTTTTCAGCCCTTGCATCCAACTTTGATCGAGAAAACACAATGCAACCGCAAACCTTTAATGGCAGATTTGCACTTAATCGATTAGTAGGAAATCATTTTCGAAAGTAGTTCATCAGAGTGTCATGATTTAAGACTCGAGTTGGAACCTTATTTATCAAATAGGCAGCAGTGAGGACTACCTCTCACCAGAGGTATTTTGGGACTTCCATGGATAACATGAGTGCCCTAGTCTAAAATGCCACATCATAATCTGGGTTCCTACAGGGAGAGAACTAACATTACAACCTAAGACTAGAATAGAGTTGTTACTACTTAGATTGTCCTCAAAATAGTAGAGTCCATCTTGCATCTTAGCACTGCCAATCATTCTCCCCAAGCTAAGGTCCTGAAACTCAGATTTATTAGGATAAAACACAACAGAACAGGTAGAATCAATGGGCAGTTTACTCACAGATAGTAAGTTGCAGGAGAGGTTAGGGACATGTAGAACTGGTTTTAAAGTGACGTGGTCTGAAAGTTGACAGACCATTTGCTGCCAATGGAAGATAAGCTTCAAGTCCTATAGTTCTTGAATATAAAATACATCAACATCCATTTAATTTTAAATAACACAAAATATAAAATCTAAGGCACTACTCTTGTTGTGGATGAAAGACCGGCAACAACATAATATATTTGAAAAATAATTATATCAAGGCAACAATATTGTAAAAGAAGAAAGATCAAGCGAAATATAAATAAATATGCAAGGTTATGTACTATTATAAGTCCTTACAATTCATGTCTAATGCTTTTAAATTCATTGTTTTGGAAATCACCAAATAATTTCCTCCTCCCATTTTATTCCACAATTTCCAATCAATATCCATCTCTTTAAAGCCAAAGGAATAATTCCTTCAGGATGTCGATCCCAATTTCATTAACACTTCTCCCCCAAACCCTGGAAGGGAATGCCAACACTAATGAATTTAGTTGCCCATATCAGACCGACTAATCAAGTTCGTTGTGAGTGATGACATCAACGCTACCAATTGATGTCATTGACTATTTTCAACTCGGAATAGTCAATCAGATTAATCTTTCCATAATACCTTGGAATATTTTTGGAAATGCCAATGTTAAGATTCTTGACATCATTAGTTTTCACTTCAGAAATAGCTAATCAAGTTTCATGTGATTGCCGATATCAACGTCACAAGTCGATATCATTAACTATTCTCACCCAAATAGTTAATCAAGTTTAATATCCTTCATTTTCAGGGATGATCATGCCGATGTTAGTAAACCTTACTAACATCATTAGTCTCCACATCCGAGACTGGCTAATCAAGTTTGAGGAACAATCATCAACGAAGTCCATAAATATAACTCATTTTCTTAAATCAATCAAGTACTCAAATCCATTTTACTTTCTCATCTATTTCTCTTTATCCTTTCTCTTTTAGGTTTCGCCAATGGATATAAAGACCAAGAATTAAACAAGTTGGCAAAATCAACGTTATGTAAAAAGTGTAGGTATAGAACACTCACCTGCTACAAAAGTTCGGTCCGCGCTCCCTTATTGTTGTTGTTGTGCCCCTCCTACGGTCTCTCCTGAATCCACAGGTATACCATGTCATTTCTTACTCAAGTTACATTTCTCGTAACAAAAATAAAAATAATAACGACAATGTTGACTTCTCTTTAATAATTGCTTCCTTTACAATTGCATTTTCTATTATATCCCTTAAGATCATTGTTTTTTATTACATTATAACTATCATCACAAATTTGGTTTCGAACACGACTTATTTTCTTTTGAACCCTAAGACAAAGCACTGCACATTTTCTGAGTGGAAGAAATCTAATTCTGCCCCTAACACGCCTAAATTTCTCGTTTTGCCAATTTGTTGAATATGCTGGCAGAGGTGGCAGCTCGATCTCTTTTCGGATATTTACCTATATCTGGAGTTCTAGAACCTCAAATTAAGCGATGTCAGATTCATTAGAAAGCTAACATCCCTAGCTATAACTTCTATGAAGAAACCTTCCCTGAATTTTATTATTATTAGGCTTGAATCCTCTCTATAATCAAGATGATAAATCTATCCAGTTTTCATCGACGGTTTTTAGATGAACTTTCCATTATCCCCATTTTCCTTTTTCTTCCACGACAATTATTTCTATGTTTTTCCTACATTTTCATGATTCTTCTTAAGCCAAATTGTAAGCTATACTCGTGGTTAATAAATTTTGTTTTTCACATTATATAACACATGTATTTGATTTTTGAAGATTCATATTATCAAGTTTTCATACTTTTTCCCATTAGTAAACTTCTTATTACATCCAATTCATTCATCTACATATGGCATCCCAAAACACCTTTTCCCCATCCTTAATTTAGTCTTGGCCGAAACTTGGCCTAAGGGGACCAAGGGTTCCCTTCCTCTTTTCATGTACTTATTTAACTCATTTAATCATTGTTCACATTATGGCAATATATCAGAAGGTTCTCATTAAGCAAAAATCAGAATATGTTATCTTCCCCTTTAACCCACCATGGCCGACCTCTCTTGTCCTTTTGGCCACAGGTTTTGCTTTAATATTTTTGCATGATTTCATGTTTAAAGCAACCTATACTACTCTAATTAACTTAACTTCAATCATTTTTGCATTTCCCTTAAATTTCATTTAAGAACCCTAATTTTTCAAACTTTAAATTGGTGCACAATTCTTAGCTGAATTTAAATTGGTTTTCACAATTGGTTTAGAACTTCTTAGCTGGAGGAAATTTGGGTTTAAAATTTGATTTGATTAAAGATTTTTTAACTCCCTTTTTCCTTACATGCTGCTGGGTCCTCCCCTCTTTTCCCTTCACAATTTCTTCAGTTTACTTCTTGTTAATTCTTTGCCCAAGGTGTTTTTTCTACCTAGTAATCTAAAACTTGTGTAGGCTTAACAATTTAGGTGTTTTTCTTTTTAGTTTGGTGAAGGAAAAATCTGAAATCTTTCCCCTTTTTCTCTCTCAATTATGTCGGGCCACATAAAGGAGAAAATGGAGTATTTATAGTCTCTTTCTCTTTTAATTATACTTTGGCCTATTCTTTTCTTTCTTTTTATAATTTGATTATACCTCTTTCCTTTCTTTCTTTTTTTTTAAAAAAAACCTCTCCTAGCAATTTAATTTATTTGATTTTCTTCACACATTTAACCATCTCTATTTTTTTGTAGAATTATATTCTCGGGTTTTACATAGAAGTTGATGTGTTGGACCCGGATCTGGGTGGAATTAATTTCAGTAGCTGTTCAACTTGTTCCTTGTTGAGAAGGGTCTGTTCTGCGGAGTAAGCAGTGGGTACAGACTGTTATGAATTTTTTTCCTCGGGGTTTGCAATTGGCAGGCTTGCCATGGAGCTTCCAACAGGTTTCCCTAGTGTGTCATGGTATGTTACAGTGATCACACCGTACCTTGGGTTTATCCTCAACTCTTGGCCCTTGAATCTTGGGAGGCAATCAAAGCAGATTTTTCAACAGGTTCAGATTCATCGTCCTTTTTTCCCAACATAACCAATCTTCTTCTTTCTTCCCTTCTTACTTCCGCGAAGACTTCATTCAGAGGAGGTTATGGCTGACTACCAATAACTCGACTCTTCAACTCATCAAAGTCAATATTTAAACCAGCCAAAAACTTAAATATCCTGTTGTTTTCTGTTAGCCGTTGGAAATATGCTCCATCAGCAGGATCTTTCCACTTTTGTTCATAGAACATATCCAGATCCTGCCACAACTGTTTGCGGCTAGCGATGTACCTAGTGACAGAATCTATCCCCTATTTGGCTTCATTGATTTTCAACTGGAGCTCATAAATTTGTGACTGATTATTCAGATCTGAATACATCCGTCTAAGGCTTTCCCACATCTCCTTAGCGGTAGAATAGCCTAAATAGTTGGCAGCAATCTCTTCTTCCATGGAGTTAACTAACCAAGACATTACCATGGAGTTTTCGGCATCCCAGAATGCATACTGTGCATCTGTCTCTGCCGGTTTTATTTTTTCTACATTCAAGTATCCTAGTTTTCCCCTGTCACGGATATTCATCTGGACAGAAAGGGACCAGCGAAGAAAATTAACACCATTCAATTTAATGTTGGTGATTTTAAGTGGATGGTGTTCTGTAGGAGGAGTTATTGGTTGTAGGTTGTGATTGCAAACGGAAGAAGAAGAGATTTCAGAAATGATGTTGGGTTGAGAAAAAAAAACCAGAGAGAGCTTAGGAAGAAGTTCAAAAACTCTTGGAGATAGCCTAGGTTTCAGATTTGGAACCTGGCTCTGATACCACAAAGATTTAGATGAAAGAACGTGTTTTTTTTTTTCATTCATAATTCTGTACAGAACATACAGCAATACATGCAGGTTTATTAGGACTAATTTAGGGTCTAGATCCTTAACTTTTAGCTAACATAATATTCATACTAATTACAAAGTCAACACCAGTAATTAAAGAGAATGTTTTCTATTTCTAAAATTCTTGTCAACACCAGAAATTACAGAGATTGTTTCCTATTTGTAGGATTCTGGTCAACACCGGTATTCCAAGAATCCAGGGATTATGTTTTCCAACCTTTAAACTAATAAAAAAAACCTTCAAAACTTTGATTATCCTATTCATAAACTCAAAAGCGTGAGTTTAGAAGTAATTCTAATGTCTTTGTTAATAATTCATGGAGTTGATTCAATCCAATCAAAACAAGTTCAAAACTTGAAGAGAAAAGGTTGTTGGAGATTTAGTAAGAAAGAGATGGATTGTTTTGTTGTATATGGAGTTCTTAACACGAGACAGCTTCACAATAAGAATTCAAAGAGAGCACTGTGACTAAATCTCCATGTTGATTCAGAGAGAGAAAACAATAAAAATTAACGTCTGATTTTATTATGAAGAGGACATACACATGGGGGGGAGATAAATATTAAAAGGTTAATGAGCGGAGTCAAATGCATATATTACAGACAGCATGATAGATCATGTTCTTCTCGATCCAGACGCATTAGGACTTTGTCAATTACTTGATTATATGTGGTCATCCCACCAACCATGGCACCTATAAAAAGTTTCGCAACCTCTAGAGTACCTATTTGCAGGTGTCTTCACACATGGATGTTTTGGGCCACAGAAGGGTTCATGATCACCTTTAACGATGGTTCCATAATTAATAGATCTAGTCGCCTCTGCGTTTCCTGCAAAAAGAGTGCATGCCATCAGCATGCAAAGCCCCAAAGCCATCAACTTGTTTGAGGGAGACATTGTTAACATGGGCAATGGTCTTGTATGCTAATGTGTTGCAGGAAGGAAGGAAGGGATGGAAGCAGAGAGCTGAGGAGGTTATTAATTTGAATGCTAGTTGAAACCCATGGGATTTATACATGCATGGATTTGCCTATAATAAGGCATATCAGTTGGCCTTTACTACTTATCCTGTTACCTCCATCCTACGTTGTGGATGATAAAAATACTTCTGGTCTGCGTCATTCCAAACTGCTATGGAGCTGGGCTAGTTTTCTGTTAAAAAGAACTGTGTAATTATCGGCTGGCTAAGACACCGAGAATCAAACATTTGGTAGATTGTTAAAATAGCCAACCGAATGAACATCCCTGAATTGTTAGACGATGGATGCGGATGCTATTTCTGGCAATTAAGGCCAGCTTGAGGCTCAAGGGCTAATTAACTTCTGGAAGGTGCAGAAAAGAAGGAAAGAAGTTAAGTATGAAAGAAACAAGAAGATTGGATGATGATGAGACGAGAATATTTGGCCAGGTATTACTTTCCACGAGGTCCTGAGTTTTTGAAAATCTTGCTGTTGAGTTTTTTTGTTTTTGGGTACGCAGGAAATAAACCAAATCGACTCTAAGATCTAATAAAGAAACTTGGACACACCAAATGCTTGACAAGAAATCATATTCAGAACTCAAAGTATCCACACCACACTATATCAAGCACACCGTAGCTGCAGAATGAACAAGGCAGATAGCATTCTGCAGTGTCTCCATTTCTGGTGTCAAATTCTCATCATGTCACCCTGATAATCTGAACTAAAATCCACAGGTCTCATGTAGCCACTATTTCCGTTTTTCTTCAACTCCATCAAGCGAAAAAGTTGCTGGAGACCATTTTTTGAAATTCTAGAAATGGGAATTCTGCAGACAGAATTGCTTGACAACTGAAAGGAAGGGAGAAGCTTCTTTTTATTTGGATATTTCGGTGTTATCGATTGGTAGGAAAACTGTTTAAAGATAATTGAAACGTACGAAAGATAGCTCCTGAATCTTGCTTTGCTTTGTTGCCTTGTATGCTCCTACTGCTTCAGCACAAGATGGGCAACAGTCATCAACAGATATATATATATATATATATATATATATATGGATGCAAGACAATAGTAACAGAGCATCCTGAGCTTTCAATTGGAAGAATTTAAAGTGTGCTAGGAGAGTCTTCGGCAAATCACTCATGGTTGACAAAATGAAGCCTGGCAAAAACCATAGGAAAAATTATGTATACCGAAAGAAATTATTAGGCCAAGAACATGAACATTGCTTGGGATTTTTAACATCGTTTCTGGTTGAAACGAAAGAAAAAACATTAGTTCACAATAACAATAGCTTGATTTCTGAGAAAAAGATTCGAAAGATCATATAACAATGAAAATCGTCAAATGCTGTCAACAATCTAATAAGACAGTACATTCCAAAAGTTCGGATCATTGAACTTTTGACAATCTCAAGCAAATATCGAAGAGCTGCATTGTTAAGACTCAGATATATATTCCAGCATGTCTTAAATTTTAAACTTGATTTATGCTGAAATGTCACTGCAGCCTCCCACGTCAGTAGTGTTTGTCGAGTATGTAGACATTACTTATATGGGTCGCAGGTCTAGATCTTTATTGACCATAAAAGTTTGAAATATTTAATGTCATAAAAAGAGTTAAATATACGATATAGGAGATGTGTGGAGTTGATAAACGACTATAATTATGTAATTGACTATCATCTTTATAAGGCTATATAGTAGCGAATGCCTTGAGCTGAAAAGGAAAATCAATGGTTGGTAATACGAGGATTAAAGAACAAGGGAGTCTAGTAGAATTGAAGAAGATGGGTCTACGGCTAAGTGTGGGCCTTGAGGGGTCACTACTAGCTCGGTTAAAAATTCACTCTGTACATCAAGATAAAGTACTAGAGGCTCAGCATATGGATGAGGAAATAAGAAAGATCAAGGAAAAGATGAATCAGGGCATGGAAATGCCTTTTCAAATTTTCACATCTATTCTCCAATGCAGGTATGTAACTTAAATTTCAATGACAAAATTTCTACTAGGAGGGTAGAACATAAACCTCGAGGATAAACTTTTGAAAAAAAAAAGAACTTTAAATTAACCCCATGATGAAGAAGGTGAGGTTAAAGGTATGGAAAAAACAAATAAATTTAGTTGTTAAAGAGGGGGATTTTTAAAAGATAAAAAGGAGTACAACTCAAATTGTAAAAAGAGAAAAAGAATCGGGCAGAGTATAATTAAAAAGAATGGACTATAAATACCCCAATCTCTCATCCATAAGGTTGACAATAAAGAATGAAATAGGAGGGGGAGAATTTCAGATTTCTTCCACCAAAATTGTTAAGTCTATACAAACTCTAGATTGCTAGGTAGAGAAAACATCATTTGGTAAGGGAATTAACAAGAAAACAAGTGAAGAAATTGTGAGGGAAAGAGAAGGAGAGGGCCAACTACAAGGGGGGAGGAGTTAAAAATCTTCAACCAATTTAGAATTAAAATCCAAATTTCCTCCGGATAAGGAGTGTTAAAACTAATTGTGAAAAGCAATTTAAATTCGATTAGGAATTGTGCACCAATTTGAAATTTGAAAATTAGGGTTCTTGAGTAAAATTGAGAGAATTGCAGAATTTGTTGAAATTGAGTCAATTGAAGTGCTATAAGTTACCTTAAACATGAAATCATTTAAAAATACCAAAGAAAAATCAATGACCAAAATAACAAGAGTGGCTAGCAATTTAGGGGATGAATGAGAGGAAAATAAATTTTAATTTGCTTTACAAAGTCTTTGTGATATGTTGTTATAATGTGAACAATGATTAAATGAGATAGATAATTTTATGAGAAAGAGAAGGAAACCCTTGGTTCCCTTGGGCCAAGTTTTGACCAAGGCTAAATTAAGGAGGGGGAGAAGGAGTCTTGAGATTTCATATGTTAATGATAAATGAATTAGAAGTGGTAGGAAGTTTATTAACAGGGGAAGTATGATAACTTGGTGGTAGGGAACTTTGTAAATCGAATGCATGAGTTACACAAGGTGAAAACGAGTTTAGAGGCCATATGTATAGCCTATGGCTTGTCTTAGGAGGAGTTGCGAAATGTAGAAGAAACATGGAATTCAAAGAAGTGGATGTTTCTTGAAATAGTTCTTGACCACCTTATACAAAAAGGGATAAATTAGCTTAAACGGCCCTTTGGAGGTCATTTTTAGGAAGGTTATCATGCATATAACGTAGAAATAGTTGTCTTAAGATGAGAGGGGGAAATGGGGATAATTGAAGGTTCGTCTAAACCATTGATGAGAACTGGATAGATTCATCACCCTGATTCCAGAGAGGATTCAAGCCTAAAAATGATAAAATTTAGGGAAAGTATCCATAAAAGTTATAGCCAAGGATGTTGGTTTTCCAACAAGTCTGACCTCATTTAATTTGAAGCTCTAGAACTCTGGATATAGATAAATATCTGAGGAGAGGTCGAGTTGCAACCTTTGCTGACAGTTTCAACAAATTGGCAAAATGAGAAATTTAGTCATGTTAAGGACAGAATCAGGTTTCCTTCCCTTGAAAAATGTGTAATGTCGTGTCTTGGGGTTCAAAAGGAAATAATCCATATTTGAAACTAAGTTTGTGATGCTATAATGAACCATAATCTTAAGAGATGTAATGAAAACATAATTGTAAAGGAAGCAATTGTAAGAAGGGAGTCAATGTTGTTGTTGTTCTTATTATTATTATTATTATTATTATTATTATTATTATTATTATGTGAAATGTATCTTAAGTAAAAAATAATGTGATATACTTATGGATTCATGGGGGGACCATGAGAGGGGCACAATAACAGCAAGGAAGCGCAAGTCGAGCTTCTGTAACAGGTAGGTATCCTATACCTATAGCTTCATAAATATCTGTAACCTTGGAAATCTACTTAATTTTTGGATTGTATACTTGTTGATGTTGCTAAAAGGAGAATCGATCAGATGGAGTAAATGAGAAATGAAAACCAGACTTGACTAAGTTAGGAATAATGAATTATATTAATGGACTTCATTGATAATCGCTTCTTGAATCTGATTAGCTGTCCCGAGTGTGGGAGACTAATGATGTTAGTAAGGTTTACTAACGTTGGCATAATCATCCCAGAGTATGAGAGATATTGAATTTGATTAACTATTCGAGTTAAGAATAGTTAATGACGTCGATGGGTGACGTTGATATCAGCAATTCCATGAAACTTGATTAGCTATTCTTGATGTGAAAGCTAATGATATCAAGAATCCTTAATATCGGCATTCTCAAAGATATTCCAAAGTGTTATGGAAAATTGATTAACTATTTCGGGTTAGAAATAGTTAATGACATTAATAAGCTACATTAATGTCGACATTTACAACAAACTTGATTAATCGGTCCTGGTAAGAGCAGCTAATGATACTAATAAGAATCATTAGTGTCGTCATTATCATCACAAGGTTTTGGTAAGAAGTGGTTTGATTAGTAATATCGGTGGAGATTGGTTGATGGTACCAGTTAAATAGGTATCGGTAGTTTTAAAAGAATTGTTCTTTGGCATTAATATATAATATTGGTCAAAATGAACATTTGGGTGAATCTTGTATATGTAAGACTCTAAAATTATTCTTCGGCATTAACATTTTTAAGAGAATTGTTCTTCGACATTAACATTTTTTAAAAGAATTGCCGATAACTTAGGATCTCATGATATATTTAAACTCTAAAATTTGGGTGAATCTTGTATGAATCCGGTTTAAAAAACAAATTACCATGTTTTGCCCATTATATGAGTAATGTGTGGTCCTGAAAGTTGGGATGTTACACCATACCTAAGGTTTATCCTCAACTCTTGGCCCTTGAATCTTGTAGGCAGACACCTTTTGGGAGGCAATCAAAGCAGATTTTTCAACAGGTGCAGATTCGGCGTCCTTTTTTCCCAACATAACTAATCTTCTTCTCTCTTCCCTTCTTACTTCCGCGAAGACTTCATTCAGAGGAGGTAGTGGCTGTCTACTAATAACTCGACCCTTCGACTCATCAAAATCAATATTTAAACCTGGCTTGCTCTATGATTCTGAAAGCTCCCTAGCTAGATCTATATGGCAATATTGGAGAAATAAGGCCATGCATTTTTTTTAGAGTGGAGGAAGTTAATGGAACATCGTGGTTGCGATTTCTAGGAAGTAATCAAACCTAGTGTTGTGTAGCATATATATCGATCTAGTGATGACCCTCTAAGAGCTGTAGTTAGTAGAAATGAGCAAACTCGAGGTTAATGGGCTTTGCCTCTTATTTCTCCTTATGGTGATGCTAAGTTCTCTGCTGACTCGAAGAGAAAAGGTTGTTCGAGATTTAGTAAGAAAGAGATGATTGTTTTGTTGTATATGGAGTTCTTAACTCTTAACACGAGACAGCTTCTCAATAAGAATTCAAAGAATAAAAATCTCCATGTTGATTGAGAGAGAGATAACAATAACAATTAACGTCTGATTTTATTATGAAGAGGACATACACATGGGGTGGAGATACATATTAAAAGGTTAATGAGCGGAGTCAAATGCATATATTCCTGACAACATGATAGATCATGTTCTTCTCGATCCAGACGCATTAGGACTTTGTCAATTACTTGATTATATGTTGTCATTCCTCCCACCACGGCACTTATTAATTGTTTCGCAACCTCTATGGTACCCATTTGCAGGTGTCTTCACGCATGGATGTGTTGGGCCACAGAAGGGTTCGTGATCACCTTTAACGATAGCTCCATAATTAATATCTCTAGTCGCCTCTGCATTTCCTGCAAAAAGAGTGCATGCCATCAGCATGCAAAGCCCCAAAGCCATCAACTTGTTTGAGGGAGACATTGTTAACAAGGGCAATGGTCTTGTATGCTATTGTGTTGAAGAGAGGAAGGAAGGAAGGGATGGAAGCAGAGAGCTGAGGAGGTTATTAATTTGAATGCTAGTTGAAACCCATGGGATTTATACATGCATGGATTTGCCTATAATAAGGCATATTAGTTGGCCTTTACTACTTATCCTGTTACCTCCATCCTACGTTGTGGATGATAAAAATACTGCTGCTCTGCGTCATTCCAAACTGCTATGGAGCTGGGCTAGTTTTCTGTTAAAAAAACTGTGTAATTATCAGCTGGCGAAGACACCGAGAAGCAAACATTTGGTAGATTGCTAAAGTAGCCAACCGAATGAACATCCCTGAATTGTTAAAGGATGAATGCAGATGCTATTTCTGGCAATTAAGGCCAGTTTGAGGCTCAAGGGCTAATTAACTTCTGGAAGGTGAAGGAAAGAAGTCAAGTATGAAAGAAACAAGAAGATTTGATGATGATGAGACGAGAATATAGACAACTGGCACATCATATTTGGCCAGGTATTACTTTCCACGAGGTCCTGAGTTTTTGAAATCTACAGTTCTCTTGTAGCCACCATTTCCATTTTTCTTCAACTCCATCAAGAGAAATAGTTGCTGGAGACCATTTTTTGAAATTCTAGAAATGGGAATTCTGCAGACAGAATTGCTTGACAAATGAAAGGAAGGGAGAAGCTTCTTTTTATTTGGATATTTGAGTGTTATCGATTAGTAGGAAAACTGTTTAAAGATAACTGAAACGTACAATAGACAGCTCCTGAATCTTGCTTTGCTTTGTTGCCTTGTATGCTCCTACTGCTTCAGCACAAGATGGGCAACAGTCATCAACAGATATATGTGTGTGTCTGTATATATATATATATATATATATATATATATATATATATATATATATATATATATATATATATGGATGCAAGACAATAGTAACAGAGCATCCTGAGCTTTCAATTGGAAGAATTTAAGGTGTGCTAGGAGAGTCTTGGGCAGATCACTAATGGTTGACAAAATGAAGCCTGGCAAAAACCATAGGAAAAACTATGTATACCAAAAGAAATTATCGGGCCAAGAACATGAACATTGCTTGGGATTTTTAACATCGTTTCTGGTTGAAACGAAAGAAAAAACATTAGTTAACAACACCAATAGCTTGATTGCCATAGAAAATGAGGAACATGTCAATAGTTAGCGGGTTCATGAAGATTCTCTGAGAAAAAAGATTCGAAAGATCATATAAAAATGAAATCGTCAAATGCTGTCAACAATCTAATAAGACAGTACATTCCAAAATTGAACTTTTGACGATCTCAAGCAAGTATCGAAGAGCTGCATTGTTAAGACTCGGATATATATATTCCAGCATGTCTTAACTTCCTAAACTTGATTTATGCTGCTATGTCACTGCAGCAAAGAGATATATATATATATATATATATATATATATATATATATATATATATATATATATATATATATAATTTGGCCTTTTGTCATGACTTTAATCGACAGGGCTCCCATTTATCCGATGCTGGAGAGTGTTGATTTTTGGGTTGACAATCAATCTAAACTATAATTTTATTAACTAAGCTATAATTCTTTTAAAACCATTGCAATGATGTTTCAGGTTTTTTTAAAAAAGAAAAATGAAAATAATGTTGTTTTGGTAAAAAAAAAAAGAGAAGAAAAGAAGACAAGGGGGCATTATTTCTTGAAATATAATTTGCTTGCACACATTCAAAAGACGAATAACAACTCCTGCTATCAGGGGAGCCATTGGGACAAGGTGATAGACATGATAAATCTCTTTAGATTTCTCAAATAATAATAGCAAAAAGAATAATCTCCCCAGAATGGGCATTATGTACCCTCCCATCACATAGCTCCCACCAAATCCATGATTACATTACCAATTTCTTGAAGGAAAAAAAAAATACATAACCAAAACAAAAAAGTTGACCAGTATTTGAGTGTTGCTGCTCCTCTACAACTCAAATATAAAAGGCGCCAAGTGAAATATGGCTTTTTTTAAAAAAAAATTGGCTACAGGTCTGAACAGAAACAGAGCACCCGTGCTCTGCATCAACTGCCTCCCTTCTGCTTAAGAGTGATCTTATCCCCTAAGCTGAGGGCTATTCCCTGGGTCTTGCTCCTTATACGGATGTACCCACTAAGCTTCCCATCCAATTGCTTCTCGATGCTCACGTTGACAAGAGCATCCTCACCAAAAACACTCTTGGCGTACAAATTTGCAGCCAGGAAACCGCAGTCACCATCCAGTGCGGACCTGAAATTCAACCACCCAAGAGAGCGCTTCGTCAAATACCAACAGAAGGACATCAGATCGGTCAAAGAGTCCGTTATCTATGTGTGTATATATATATGGAGCACATAGACTGAAATAACTTACGGTGCGGTGAGACACTTCATATTGGTAGACTTGATGATGTGGTCCAGAAAATCCTTCTCACTTTGGATTATTGTGTTCACAGCGACCTGGAACACGTTATAAGCAAAAACATGATTAGAAATTATTATATATCAATATCAGGATAAGAAGACAATTTAACAGCGGAGTACAAGGAGGAAATGGAGATCAAATCAGGAAACATCCAATATAAAGACAAGCACAACCAGAATTCAGGCAAATTAGAATATCAAAGACAACATCGAATAAAAGGATACTTCCACCAACAGAAATTGCAAAAGAGGATAGTTTAGATTGAAGCCAGCCAAGAAACAATTTTCTCAACTGAAAAACAGAGGAAAATTATACACCAAAATAGCTAAGCCTTTGCATTGCTGCAAATAACAATGACGGCTTCACATCAAGCCACAGTTCAAGTGGCATTCACTCTATATAAACTGAGTGATACAGTTCAGAATTTGAAATTGTCACTCCAGTCGTGTCCCAGTAACTAAAACAAGTTAGGCTTATATCCTTGCACAATGATGCCAGTGAAATTTGAAAAGTCTAGTATCATTGCAGGTGGCATGTAACGCAAATCAGAGTAATAAATAAGTCAAAGAGAATGCCAGGGGTACCTTGTTTTCCCATTCAAACTCCGCCCACATTGACCTGAAAGCTGCATCTGTGCAAACCGCGGGAGAGATGTAATCCATGATATCAATATGGATGTCATTAAGGACAACAACTGTCCGCTCAAGTACATTGGATGCCTCATACACAATATTGCCAAAAATCACTCCTGTCTCTGTTGAGGACACCTTGATGTTGGCCTTTATCTGCCTACTAGACTCGGGAGCTAGGGTGTAGTTCTGGGGCCGCTCAACCAGTTTCAGATCACCCATTGTGGCAAGTTCCAAGCACAAATTCTGGAGAGTTTCTGTTGTCCTGTTGATCACTGTGACATCAAGCACAATGTCATAGTGATGAACTGTCACATAAGCTTCAGCATAAACAGGGTCACTAAATCCTGTGAGCTGAAGGATGCGATTAAGCTTATTCGCATCATCCCCGTCCTTGATGAACTCCCCAGTTGCTCGCTTCAAATCATCTTGAACTTCATCTTCCAACTCCAGCTGACTCATACCCTGAAATTTTGATGATATCACGAACACTTAATATGAATATTTTACTACAAAACTGAAACTTACTGTGATATCAATTAACAGCATCTGATATCAAGCAATGTTTAGACAATCAACTAATGAACTTAAGAGACATGACCATTGAAACATGAGGAAAATATCAACTTGACATAGAAAACATCATAGCGGGAAATATTCACCAGCATCTAATCTTTACTGGAAAAAAAAATTGTAAAGCCTAAAACCGAATCAATCTAAAATCATATGACCCTTTCGGATTATATCAGCAGATCCAACTCTCAAGGAATGAAACGAGTAAACAAGTAACTTTTAAAACGACGGTTCACAAATCAGAAAAGTTGAGATATGCAGATGCTGAGTTACAAGGGGGGAAATGCAGCATAGCTCAAAAACAAATATTAAAGTCATCTTTTCATAACTATCAGTGTATGTATCAATGATAGTGACAAATACTAATAACCAAAATTAGCAGTGGGTCCTAGCAAACTCCTACTCAAAAACTAAAAATTTCAAATCTTTCTTACCTTTCTGCTCTTCAAATGGTAGAAATCAATGAGGTCATCTGGCTGTGCATAAGAAACCTGAGCCTTTGCCTTTAGTTCCTCAGTTTCCCTCAACTGTTTCTCTGAAAGCATTTTGACAAAACTCTGACGGCAAGACTGCAGCCATATCTTCCTGACCTCGTCACCTGTACTGCATAGTAATCTTATGCAAAGGACAATCCTATCATAAGAGTCACAGTCAATTGGGTGTGACAGGACTGGTGATTGCCCAAGTTGTATCATAGAGACCATGATCAACAATGCCTGTGTGGATACTTTGTTTACTTCACCCCTAGAAGGCTGCACCTCTTCCAATCTCAGAACAAGCTTTGTCAAAGTGCACGCCACAACTGCTCCGAGGAAAAAATCACCAGTCAGAAGAAGGGATCTCAAGTTCCCAGCAGCCAATGAACCCTGAACAATGCTTGGAGGCGAAAAGGCAGTTTCAGAAGCAGCACTCTGTGTTGCATAAGTCCCATCAGAAAGAATGGCAGGTCTTCTAGAAGAAACAGTAACAGAACTTGGTTGTTGAGAGTTCTTAGAAGCATCAGTGGGTGCTTCCCCTTCTTCTGAAACTGAATAAAATGGTAGCTCTCCCAGGCATTGCTTGATAGTTGCAATACCACTTTCAACTTCAGAGAGGGATAGGCAATACTCGCCAATAATCCAGAGAGCACAGCAGCAAACCCTTGCAGCTCGTATCTGGTAGAACGTGTCCAACAGTCTTATTATAATTGAAACCCTCAGTTTGGGATTTGTCTCAATTATCTCCCGGACAAATATTGCCACATCAATAGCTGAAGCAACATTACTGTCACCCAGGAAATCCATCAACAGGTGAACCACTGTGCTTGCCACCTCTGGGAACTTGATGGCACAAGAATGGATGGCTTGGATGAGCATCTGCCTGTACTCGCCATTCTTCTCAAGCTCTCCATTTTGAGTCTTCATAACTTCCTTCTTCAACATGAGAACAACCTCGTTGATGTTCCTCGGGGTGATCAACTCAAGGACAATATCTAGAGTCTTTCTCTGAATGTCAAGATTCGGGCTGGATAGTGCCCTAAGCACATCCATTATCCTGTCAACCATGATCTCTCTATGAGAAGACTTGAGCTCATTCAGACGATCAAGAACAATAAGCTTCACGTTGTTGTCACTCTGAGAGAGAAGAAGCTGGCAATAGGTGTTGGCAGCAGCTCTGATAGCAGTAGGTGCAGATGACAGAGAAACAAGTGTCCCAGCACACTCGTAAATAACTGCATTAGAAGGGGCATTCAGCAATGATATAATGATCTTAATGTATTTTCCCTTCTCTCCCCGATTCGTTCTGCACACCTTCCGAATCAACTCTAGGACAACCATCTGCAGCAGTTCACCCCATTCAGAGACCTTATCAACATTGGTCAAGAGGTAATTAATGGCCCGATCTTGATCACAAGTAAATAGCATGAGAAATGCATTCCTCTTTGCTGATTGATCCTGCTCTGTTGATAGAACTTTCTCAATCATTTCAGGAGCATCAACCAAAAGCTGCTCACCCTGAGGAAGCTTATAAATGGACATCACAGCTAAGATAGCATTCCTCCTAATGAACGGATGCCGGTGTTCAAGATTCTGGAGGACTGAGGGGATAAGCGGTTCAATTATTTCTGTCTCATTCAATCGACAGAGAAACCTCAGTGTCACCCCTCGAATGTATTCATTGGGGTGCTGCAGATTGTTCCTCAGGTTTTGGCAAATGAGAATCATCTCTGGTAACACCCTACCCTTCTGGTCCTTCTTGTCAATAATCTCCAGATACAAAAGCAAAAGTTTCTGGACCGTGTGGTCTTCTGATGGCAGGACATATCTGACTATGGTGATAAAAAGCTGTGGTAAGGTTTCCCCATTTAATAGAAGACTAATTGCCTTCTTCATGGCATCAATCTTCGCTGACACATCACTGCCTTCAAGTGCTTCTTTGATCTCTGTAGCTATAGCTGGGGTTCCTTTATCAAAATGCACAAGAAGAGTGCAAGACTTCTCCATCTCTTTTTTATGTCCTGGTAATACACCAAAATCATGTTAATTGAATTCAATATAAGATGAACAGGCAAGAAAAAAAAAGAGAGAGAAAACCGACTGTGAAAAACAAAATGGTGCACAGACAGTGAAAAATAAAATGTAAGGAGCTTCACTGTTCCCTGGGATTGGCTTTGTCTATTTAGAAAAATGCAAAATACCATAAAAATCATGATATATGCATTTCGTTTCTCTATTTCATATTCTTAAGCCAACAGACCACCAATTCTTAACAACACCTACCATTTCCACCTACTCTACAGATCATGACCAATACTTTCTGATAGCATTAACACACTGACCAAATTTTTCTACCTCCATCACAGATCCCACAATAATTTACAGTTTTCATCAACACAGTAATTTCAATCAGCAGGAAACCTAATTTGTAATTAGCAGGAAAATCAAATCATAACTAAGCATTAAAATTTAACAACATTCTCATTGTAACTTCTTCAAATCTCAAACACTACACGATGAGATCACTAATTGAACAAAACAAAAGTTTTACGACAGAATTCTTAATTACTCCCTACTATTTTCACTAGCGGTCCCCAATCACCAAATTTACCTCTATTATAGATCTGGCACGATTAACACGAAATTGTAGCTAAATCTCTGATTAGCATAAAAATCATTTTGTTCAACTAACTAACTACATTACTCAAAAATCAAAATTAGATCTAATAATTAATTAAAAAAACACATTGCAGATCTGCTTAGTCTGAATTCAGATCAGAAACCTAAATGCAAAGCCATAATCAGACGATACGTCGTCGTGTTCTATTGTGAGCCAATGAATAATCTATTCAGATCAGAAACCTAAATGCAAAATCAGAATCAGACGATACATCGTTGCATTCAATAGTCTATTCAGATCAGGAAAAAAAATAGAAACCTAAAGATGAACCAATTCGAGGAGGCATAAACGATAGTAGTAATCATTAAAAACGGCAATCTGTTTGGACTCTGACAGATTCATTTTCTCGATAGAGGATTAGAGAGTAAGAGAGAACGAACCGTGTGACGATGAGATCCAACGAAGTGAGAGATTTGCGTGAAATTGAAACAGCAAACTGAATCGAAACTAGTTAGAAGGGGAGAGAGATTATTTGAAACTGAGTCGGATCAGATCCAGCCCATGTGTTCTTTATTCATAATAAGCCGAGGATGGGAAGTGCAGTGTAATTTTTTAAGTTTGTTATGGTTTTCTTGGTAACTGCGTGTGTTTTTTTTTCTTTTATATTATGTATATTAATTATAATTATTTGTGAAAAAAAATTTAATCCTTAGATTTAAATTCATTTATCATTTAATCAATTTGATACTTCTTTTTGATAAATAAATGGAAGAAAAGAGAGCTTGGTAAGGTAAGAAGATCTAGTTAGCAAAGGAAGGTATTTTAAGAAAAAAAAATATTAAATTGAGAATAGTTGGTGTTATTTTATAAATTATCTGATTATTTTTACAATTTATTATATAGTTTTAATAAATTATAGAGACTAAGTTATAATTAATTTTATTATTTAATGATTGTATATAGTAATATGTATGTGCAATTATTTTATTGGATTGGTTAGACATAACTCGACAACTAATAAATTTAAATGAATTATTTATTATTAAATTAAAAATGACTTGATTATTAATAAATTGCTAAATTAAATCACCAAAGTTTATAATTATTTTTTAGCATGATTTAAATTAATAGCATTAGCTTGGTAATGGTTTCAGAAAAAAAAACACACGCAGTTACCAAGAAAACCATAACAAACTTAAAAAATTACCAAGCTAATGCTATTAATTATAATTATTTGTGAAAAAAAATTTAATCCTTAGATTTAAATTCATTTATCATTTAATCAATTTGATACTTCTTTTTGATAAATAAATGGAAGAAAAGAGAGCTTGGTAAGGTAAGAAGATCTAGTTAGCAAAGGAAGGTATTTTAAGAAAAAAAAATATTAAATTGAGAATAGTTGGTGTTATTTTATAAATTATCTGATTATTTTTACAATTTATTATATAGTTTTAATAAATTATAGAGACTAAGTTATAATTAATTTTATTATTTAATGATTGTATATAGTAATATGTATGTGCAATTATTTTATTGGATTGGTTAGACATAACTCGACAACTAATAAATTTAAATGAATTATTTATTATTAAATTAAAAATGACTTGATTATTAATAAATTGCTAAATTAAATCACCAAAGTTTATAATTATTTTTTAGCATGATTTAAATTAATAGCATTAGCTTGGTAATGGTTTCAGATTTATTATTTTGAACCATGAAAGAAAAATATTTTGTTGGTAAGAAGCTCATATTTAATTTTGAGCCCATTTAATTTTTAGAAAAAATGTTCCATTTTTTAATAATTATATTAGAAAAAATAATGAAATTTGAAGTCATTACTATTTAATTAACAAAATTTTAATATTATATTAAATATTTAACTTCCTCAAAAACAGATTTTAGATGGATAAGATATGATTTCAATGATTCTGTAACATTTTTATCGATTTAATATAAAAAATTAATTTATTTTCCAGGAATTGTTTTCAAAATAAGATTAACATCAAGAAGTTTAACTAAACACTCGAATTTCGATCAGGAAGACTAGCAACGGTGAGAATCCTCACACATCAAATTAGGAAGACTTGTAACAACGGATTTCGATTTCCTTGTTCTACAAATTGATTGAATTGAATATTTTTCAAGGTCTAATTCAGTATGTTAGCAAGCTCTAATACGAACCTCAAAATCATGGCTAGCTGCCAAGCTTTCAATCACACAACAAAAAATATTGAAAAAACTTGCAAGTATTATGTACATCATAATAAGAACAAAAGGTAGCTGCTGCATCTGTCTATGTTTGATCAAGAAGATCATTATTTGGGTAATTACAAGCTCTTAAGTTTTACGACTGGACAGCTAATTTTCTAGCACACAGAGTGCAATAATATCTCTTCTTCGTCTTGAAATATAGAGGCAAGAAGCAAAACCTCCACTGGCTCTCTACATCCATGGCTTGAATCGTCCCTCCACAGTATGGACATGCCCCAGGTGCTGTTTGCCTTGCTACCACCCTCTCATCCTCATCACACACAAATACCAAGCACATCTTTCCCTTTCTTGATTCGAACTTCCTTCTTAATTTCCTCTTCTTGATCGATGATTCCTAGCAGACTGTGGATTTTCTTGACAGGGGTTAGGGTATTTTATAGAGACAACTTGGAGCAAGATGCTTGAGATGTCTGGAAAGATGTAGAAAGCATAGACAGGTAGCTAGGGAAGGGAAGGGAAGGGGAAGGGGGAGGAGGAGAGAAGTTTTGTGCTAACCGTGTGAGTCTAGACGATTCTGACCGACTTGGTTGATTTTCTGTTTATTTCTTAAGATAAGAATCTTTCTGTCATGTCGCGTAAACTCGTTCCATAATTCATTACGGCAGGAAAACGCGTTTAGCAGGATATTTTTTAAAAAATAATTTTTATTTAAAAATATTTAAAAATTATATTTTTTTATTTTTAAAACTTTAATTTAAATATTATCACGTTAAAATTATTTGAAAATATAAAAAATAATTAAATTAAAAATTAAATTAATTTTTTAAAAAAAATACTTATAAATACAATAATAGATTGACTTGACTTGTGTCTATTTAAGTAGTGTTTGAAAATTATAGTGTAAGATATATTTTAAATGTTTTATGCTAGTAAAATATTATTTTTTTATTTTTATATCAGTACATTAAAATAATAAAAAAAATATTAAAAAATATTAATTTAAAGTTTTTAAAAAAATCAAAAATTTTAAAAAAATATATTCCAAATGCACTCCCAAATGTTGATTTTAAAAAAAGTCAACCAAACCCATAGTTTTCAGATCTGGCACAGTCCAAGGTCTAGGTTCCGAGTTTTGACCGAGTCACTGGGTCGCCCATGTCAAATTTTTTTTTAAAATCAAAATGACATCATTTTATTAAAAAAAAATCAACAGGTTGCAACAGGATTTTTGACCGAGTTTTTCAGAGTCAACCGGGTTACCAGATTTTTTCTTCCTCTATTTTTTCTTCAATCTGGTCTGATTCCAGCACCGGGTCAGCCGGATCCCCGATCGGCCCACCGGACTAGGTTTCAAACTATGACACACACTCTTAATGTGTGTTTTCGAAAGTAAATTACTTATTTTTTAAGGTGTTTTTAAAAAATAATATTTTTATAATATTTTTTATTATTATTTAATAATTTTAACCATATGAAAAATAAAAAAAAATATTTTAATTTATTTAAAGATAATCTCAATAACATTTTTAATACTCATCCATGATGAAATGCATTTCCAATGATGTTTTTAATGGGAAATATCTAAACAAAGCCTAAATCTAATATTTTTATCGTGGATTGAATAAGTTCAATCAGATAGATTAAAAAAAATTAATAAAAAAGTTGTTTAAAACATGTCAAGTTGGTAAAAAGGAAAGATTTTTTCATTGACTCAACTTTGACCAATACTGAGTTGACCTATTTAGACATTTCTTATAATATGTTTTTTTACGGTAGCTTATTGAGCTGTTTTGAAGTCCAGTGATTTTCTATCTTGTGCTAAGCCCATTTAGACTGGGATCATGAATGAATTCTTTTATTAAAATAAATATATAAAAAGAAAGAACGTTATATTTCAACATCAGAATTCGGGACCTGCCTCAAATATTTAACCTTGATCAGATTAGCCTTCCAAGAATATTATGCTTCTGCTTATAAGCTCTGGGAATTTGCATTATATTTCCTTTTGATTTTAGCGGTGTTCATAGCTTGAATGTATTTCACTATATATGGTGCAGGCAGAAGACAGCTGCGCTCTATTTTCACTTGCCTGGCAGAACATGTTCCCAAGCAGAAGGTTTTTTGACCGAGGTGGATAGGGTTTGTGTGTTGAAAACAGAACGTTTTCATTTCTTTCTTTGTTTTTTAAGAAAAATGAAAATAAAAGTTATTTAATTATAATACTTGGTGTTCTCGTCTGCAGGTTACACACACACCAGAAAGTATTACAATCTTCAGAAATGTTGCAGCAAAGTTAAATTTAATTTTTCAATAAAATTCGATATCGTGAAGATGATTGCCATTCTTAAAGCCTCTTCCTTTCTGCAAAAGCATACCTTAGACTTTGATGGAATGGATGGTTCTGCTAGACGATCTGGAATATAATATCTGGTATAAAAGCCAATTCAGAATTTAGAATAATCTGTCACAGGAATAATCTAAAGTTTATTCTACAAAGTCCAATAAAATATTGGAGTTCGAAAAAAGAAAAAAGAAAAAAAGCATATTATGATGTTCTAACTTTATCGTTATTTGAACTGGTTACCTTCTCGAGATAAAAAAAAAAAAAAAAGAGGAAGATATTAGAGATGGAGAGGACATGTTCCCTGTCTTTTTTGTTTTAAAATGACAGAAAAATTTCTTTTATTTATTTTATGTTTTTCTCTTTATTCTTTTTCAATGAAACTCGTTTATATCCTTTATGTATACATATGTTTTTTCTGCTATGTAACACTAACCAAATGCAACATAAAATTAGTCCATGATTGGAATCGGTTCTCCTCCTCCTCCTCCTGTGCTTGTTCTTTGATACGGACAAATCCCTCTTTGAAATTTTGAAGTTCGAAGATGTTGCTGGGATATGGAGGAGGCTAGGCCTCAAAGTTCTCTAGACTGGATTCTCTTGGACCATGGTTATTTCTGTAACATGCTGCAGTTCATTTTTTGCGGGCCCTCGTGGACACCTGGGCTTTGGTTATTTCCGTGAGTAATGAAGATGCTTTTTTAAAAAGTGTGAAAGAACCATATCAATCTAATAATTTAAGTTATTAGATGAGGTTCTAATATATGATTTATATTATTTTTTAATATACTTTTTCAAGTGAGAGTCCTTTGGATTTAAAACTTGCACAAATTCATATTATCTTGTGCTTAATTTTTATCAAATAAATGAGGAAGACAAGATTCAAACTCGTGACCGCTTGATCATCAAGACTCTGATGTCATGTCAAAAAACTATTTCAACCCAATAATTTAAGCTATTAGATGAGATCCAATATATAATTTATATTATTCTATAACAAGAAGTAACATGCTGATGTTTATTTTTGGACATCAGAGAAAACATTTTCATTGGTGAAAAAGGAAGGACAAACCTACTTATCCAAATAAGGGAATGTTTGGGAACGCGGCTGCGGCTGCGTTCTCAAAAAAATTGAATTTTTTTTTGGTTAAAATTTAATATGGTTTAGATCGTTTTGATGTGCTGATGTCAAAAAAAATTTTAAAAAAATAAAAAAATATCATTGGCATGCATTTTGATATGAAAAATTATTTGAAAAGAACCCGTAACCACACTGACAAACACACTCTAAATAAAATTGACAGCAGAAACGCACTAGACAAAAGCACCTATCTACCAAGTACAAAATTGCATCTTTTACATATAATACAAATTGAATGTCCTAATTTCCACAGCCTCATTACCAAGGAGCAGCTGATGGATCCCTACAATGTTGTTCGAAATTTCAGTAGAAGCGCGGCATAACTGTATAATCTGGAACTTTAGTGTGTTTTGAGGCTAAACTACACTAGACAGGCTTCTTTCTTGTCAACAATGCAACAGCCACCTAAGTTATTAAAAGAGGGCTCAACTTCAGCAGCCAAGGTATGTCATTAAAAATCATTTCCCTTCTAGTTTCCTGTCAGAAATCTTTGATGGTCATATTTTAGTATGCAATGCAGATGTAGCAGGAACTTTCAAACTCAGTCACAAAACTGAAATCTGAACAGAAGATCTGTTCTAGACAGGGGTTAGTGAAGATGTTTAAAATTTATGTATAATTTGATGTTTAGTACCACAAGAATTGAAACTGATGGGATGTAGCCTTCCAGAGAAATTATGTTTTGGTTCACTGGCTCTCCTAAATCGTCTAATTGTTGCCTGTTGTACAGGGATAACGAAGCTTTCTAATGCAGATCTCTTGAATTTTGCATTTGGTTGTGGTCAAGATGTTGTCTTTGATTTCAGTTCAGTTCCTAAGTTGAAGAGATTTGTCATGGGTGCAAACAAAAGACAGCTGCACTATGTTTTCACTCGATCGGTTGTCAAAACATGTTCCCAGGATGAGGAGTTTGACTGTCAAGACCAGGTATGCAACAACTAGTTAGTGATCGGTTACTCTCTTCAGATTGAAGAAAATGAGACAGTGAAGATAGATGGGATATTATATTTTGAAAGTACAGAAATTCACTCCAAAACTATCATAAAAACAGATTTATTTTTTGTTTATGTCCCTGTTCCTCCAACCAGATATATTTTTGTTCCTTCTATCCTGGGAACCAACCAAACACAACCTAGGAACATGATGTTTTTATTTATTTTTCACTTTTTTTCTCAAGAGAATTATTAATTACTAACAACTGGTGATTTCCGTTGCAGGTTATATGCATACCAGAAAGAATCGCCATCTTCAAAGATGTTGCGAAGTTAATAGCAACACAGAATTTGATATCTTGAAGATGATTGCTATTCTTAGAGCCTTTCCCTCCCTGCAAAAGCTATATTTAGAGGTGAGTGATGTGTGGTGCAATTATCCTCAAAAGGATCCCTTTCTTTGGTTTGAGTCTAATGCCGAGTTCACTTTTAGAGGCTCAGTTCAGATTAGAAATTTAAGACGAAGAGGAAGAGGAGGAGAGGAGGGAGAAGAGCATATATTTGTGAAGGAACTTCATTAAATGTTTAGGCTGGCTAACTTCTGACTCTACTTAATGTCACTGCCTGTTCTAATTGCAGACTTGTTCTTCAGAAGACATGGGCCGAGGAAAGCTTGAGCATAGTGAACATGTCCATAAACATCTGAAGCAAGTTGAAATTGGTGGATTTTATGACACCTCAAACCAGATTGAACTCGCCATTTACTTGTTGAAACATGCTATTTCCCTAGAGCGGATGGTCATCAATCCTGTAGGGAAATATTGTTCTGCGTTGAGGCAGTCCTGGGATGAAGGAGAACGTGAAAAGGCTTATCGAAAACTGCATGAACCTGACGATCCACTGAATGTATCTGAATCTTTAGGGATTCGGCAATCAAGTTTAAACTGTTTAATGTATTAGGATGTGCACTTCCTTTTGCCCTTTTGTGTATGAAGTTCTCTGTTCTTGCTTGCTTTCTAAGCCCTTGTTGAGAATCAACTCTCTTCAATGGCAGTCAAAGGTTCTTCAGAATATAGTGCATGAATCACGTAATTTGGACCCAGTCATCCATTTACCTTTACAAAAAACAATACTGTGTAAGAAAAGATTTCAACAACAAAAATCTTTTAGATTTTGCACAAAGTTTTCCTTTTCTAACATGCTTGTCGCGTTTATCCATGTAGGCAATCGCGCTTCAAATTACGGCAGAGAAAACGCAAAAAAAATAATGATAATGTTTTATAGCTGGGCCGTGTTGGCGAAACCACACAATTCTTTACCATTCTTTTAGCTTTGGGACTGTAATAATAGCAATTAATTTTTAAAATATTTTTTATTTTTAAAAATTTATTTTTGATATTTTAGTATATAAAAACTTTAAATTTTTTTAATTTAAAGCAGATAAAAAATAATTTTTTTTTTCAAAAAGCCTCCGAAGTACATATCTTCATGCTTTTCAACGCATAGTTTTCTCTTTTCAACCATATCTGCACGCTTTTACACATCTTTATTCACAAGTTGATAAAGGGGCAAAACACACTTGCATCTGTTCTTGAGTTTCTGGCTCAGCATTCCATTCCCAGGAAAAGCATGCGAGTCTCCACTTTGAAGATAGCATCAAAGTGTGGGGCAAAGCTGCTCTGGCAGCGTCCATGAATGTCTTTTCGGAGAAGAATAGGTTCCCTCTTCACACACACGTGTCAAACAATCCAAAGAAGCTGCTAAAAGCATAAAGACCACTTTGGTTCGTTCCACACTCTCGCAAGTCCACATCGTACGGCAATACGAGATGATTTTTAAAATTGTTCTATATAAAGTATTTTTTTATTAAATATATTAAAATAATATTTTTAATACTAACCCATCAAATCAACTTAAAAATATAAAAATTTATAATTTTAAACTAAAAATTTTAAAAAATACTATTGAATATATAATTTTTTCTAAAAAAACAATTTAGTTTCGTACAAGCTTATTTATTTTTTAAAAAATATTGGTAATGGTAAAATTAAAGTAGGATTTTGAGGATAATTTTGTATATTCTTTTACCCTTAGAATATGTTTGGTAGTGTAGTAGCGGTTACTGTTTAAATAATTTTTCTTGTTAAAATGCATGTAAATGATGTTTTTTTATTTTTAAAAAATTATTTTTGATATTAGTACACTAAAATGATTCAAAATATACAAACCATATTAAATTTTAACAAAAAAAAATTAATTTTTTTAAAAACATGATTTCTAAAACGTCTCCAAACAATTTCTTAATAATAATTTTTTTATTAAACAACTATATTTCACATGGCTAGTTAACATCTCTATCAATAGTCAAATCAAAACAATATGGGATGGTGTTCGGCGCCGTGTGAAGGAGATTTACCTCAGCATAAGCTTCACCTAATATATAATATATGATCAAGTGTTATTATTATATTAATAATGTCCTTGTTAATTCGATGTTTTGATTGCTTTAGTTAATTATGCATGACGCAAATGCATGATTAAAGCAATGTATTTTCCTTTTCAACTATAGTTTAAGTATACACTCCTAGTCATTCTTAGTATATGTATTTTATTTTAAAATTATGTATTCAATAATTTTTTAATTAATTAATATTTAAATATATATTTTTTTATAATGTGTATGTACTCGCACTCCTATGATGGTAGGATGGACACCTTAATGTTCATTTATATCTGGGAATAATTTTAAAAATTCTTGCAGAATTATCAATTATTTTAAATATATTGTTGTTTCGGACCTCTGATTCAATAATTAACAAGAAATAATTGAGTATAATGCAGGTCAAATAATTACAAGATCCTATTGTTTTGTAAGATTATTCAATAATTACAAGAAGAAATTCAGAAATTTTGTCTAGAGAAAATGACACTCTAATCTAGATCTTTCTACTAATAAAAAGAAAAGGGGAATTACAACTTCTACATCTCAAGTTAATCCAATAATAAATTAATATTTGTAATTAATTAGCATGATCAATATGCTATAGAAAAGTGAAATTAAATTTCAACGAAGTTGTTGAACCTAACTTTAACTGTAGCAATAGTTATAAAATCTAATAGGATATCCCGAGACAACTTTAAAGAAAATATGTTTTAAAAAATAATAAATTATTGATGAAATTTAAATTAAGTGTGGCTAGATTCAACTTAGTTTTTTACTTGATCAGTTGAGTTTTTTTTTTTTTAACCCAAATCAGTTTAGGTCTTAGATAAACTTGTCAAGTTGGTCTGAGTTTTACAATTATATTTATAGCTCAAGTTATGGATTGGACAGATTAATTAGGATCGATCAAAATAATATTATTTTAATTTTTTTTTAAAAAAAATAAAACAACATCATTTTAAAAGAAAAGAATTTCAAACTAGGATTTAATTAAATTACAGTTGATCCGCTAAGTCATTTAAGTTTAACCAAGTCAACAATAATCTAATTTGTTTAAACTTAACCTGGGTCAGGTTTCGAGTTCACTGCCAATTTAAACCGAATTTAAAGGGTGTTTAGAAATGTGGTGGCGATTACTTTTTAACATGATTTTTATCTAGAAATATATTAAGATAATATTTTTTTATTATTTAAAAATTATTTTAAATATTAGCATATTAAAACGATATGAAAATATAAAAAAAATTAAAATAAAATTAAAAATTAAAAAATTAAAATGGTTCCCAAACGGTGCTAACAGTATTTGTATCATTTTTGCTTTGGCTTGAAGAAAGAAGATGAGCTGTTGTCTACAAGTCATACCTAACAAATCAAGCAACAATGAATGTGTGGATGGTCTACGTAGCCCGATTCACAAATCATTATCCATCTTTGACAGAGACGTACTTCAATTTTGAAGTGTTCATCACAGTTTCGACTCTGATCATATCAGCCAGAAAAAAATAAAATAAAATAAAATAAAAATCACACCCAATATTGTTTCAATTATTCTAATAGAATAGAATAGAATCCAATGCCCAGCTCGTTGATTATACTTCAAACCAAATGTTGAAGGACAAAGGAGGAAAAGGACTGGTGGGTGGCCTCTTTTATGACACAAAAGCAGGTACCTTGCATAATTATTGTTCGTTAAAAACTTCAAGAAAAATCTATGAAATTGCATGAAACCAAATTCTCTTCACACTTAAAATGGGAACAAAATAATTTCATACAAGGTGGAGAGAAAAAACGTGTGCTGCCTTTCGAACAGGGCACGAGGAGAATTTTCATACTACTTTTAGTAAGTTTTTTTTAGTGAAAAAAAATAAAAAAACTTCAAAGGGTTGAAGGCAACATGTAAAGAATATTATTAAGAAAAATTTAATGTAATATAGAGAAAGGATGAGCTTGAGATATAAGTTATTTTAAAAGTGTGGTTGTGGTTGCTTTTCAAAATACTTTTCGTGTCAAGATACATTTAAAAATTATTTTTAGATTAACGTATCAAAACAATTCAAAACATACTAAAAAAATTAATTTTTAACAAAAAGAATTGAATTTTGAAGTAACAGTCTGAATTGATATTTAAGTTAATCCAATAATAATTCTTTATTGTTAAAAAAGAAATAGTTAATTTTTTCTATCAAGTTTTAAATTTAAAATTAAATTAATCTCAAATAAATTTACTTGATACATCAACCAAGATTAGTTTAGTAATTACTTATTGATTACATAAATCTTTTTGGAGTAATTTCCTTGTCACCTACTACCGATAAGGCATGTCTATACATGAAAGAGAGAGGGAAGAGGGAACCTCAAATTATCACGTAACCTCTCACCCGATCCTCAATTTTGTTTCAAGACCAAAAGCTTTGTGGTTAGGTCTCTATCGTCTTAAATTGCTTTTTTTTTAATTGAGTCCTTCTACCATGCTTATCCATACTAATACTAGTGTATTTTTTTTCCCTTTTCTCCAATTTTCTTCAAGAAAAAGGTCATTTTGTTACATAAAAAAATTATAAAAAACAAGGGCTGAGAAAACTTTTTATGATATTCAAACTGTAATTAGTGATATTTTATAAATTAATGTTTAAGGCATTAATTAATATTTGTTGACATGGACTAACAGCCGCCAGCTATAACTTGATTACCATAAAATTTATCGGAGCATGGGAATCCAGACAAGAAATGTTTGAAAGATCAGTGACCCAATTGATGAAATAACTTGTTTTGGGCTAAAACTTGAGAAATGATAATATATTAGGGACAAAAATGGAGATTTTCCCAAAATAAAGATAGAGAAATCCAAGTGGGTAGTCACATATCATATCAAGCAAATAAATGAGATCTCATCCAAAACAGCGCCATGAGAGCTGGGCCACCCACACTAATTATTAAAGCAAAAAAAAACACTAACCCCACTCTCGGTGGTTGCATCTCATAGTTGGCCAGAGCAAACCAAACCAATTAATCCCACATAAATCTTCTCCTGTCCAAATTTCCCATCTCCCTGACCTCGCTAGCTAGAAAGCTATCTAGCCATGCTTAGCCACAGCAGCAAGATTATCAAAAGAATTAGACTTCCTCTCCCCACCGAGAAGGCTTCCAATTACATCACCGCCACGTGATTTCAGTGAATTCTTGGAATTTCTTCAGGTTTTATGGTCGAGTGATTTCATGATTTGCAGGAATTATGGTACGTCACTGGATAGCTTCTGTTTTGTAAGTTACTACAAATTCCTTCCCCTTATTCCGGTTTCTAGAAAAACAAAAACACCGTCCTAAAAATAACATTAAACTACTCAAGAATTATTCACTTTTTTGACAAGCCAACTATCTTGCCCTGTAAAGTACCCATCTTACCTTGTCATCATACACATCGCCTCCCCTTTTTCCATCCCTTCTTCTTTAATCTCTCCTATGCTATAAATTTGGTGGCACCCCATTTCGTTCCGGTGCGCCAAGAAATGGCGGATTTGAGTGAAAATCAAGAAAAAACCGAGGAGAAACATGTTGAGCCTCTGATTCCAGGGTTGCCCGATGAGGTAGCAGAGTTATGTCTTCTTTACCTTCCATATCCTTACCAAGCTTTGGTACGTTCAGTCTCTTCATCATGGAACAGGGCAATAACAGACCCTGCTTTTCTTGTCTCCAAGAAAACTCTGTCCCTTTCCTTGCCGCATGTCTTCGTGCTTGCATTTCATAAATCAACGGCCAGGATCCAGTGGCAAGCTTTGGACCCTCGATCTGGCCGTTGGTTTGTCCTACCCCCCATGCCTTGCCCGAAGACTGTTTGCCCACCAGCGTTTGCATGCACCTCATTGCCACGTCAAGGGAAACTATTGGTTTTGGGCGGGATGCGGTCGGATACAGAGACTTCAATGGACAGCACCTTTATCTACCGTTCATCTACGAATCAGTGGTCCATAGGGTCCCCGATGTTGACCCCGCGATCGTTCTTCGCCACCGGGAATGTTAAAGGCAAGATCATAGCCGTTGGTGGTAGTGGGTCCGGGAATAGCGACTCAATCACAGCCGTTGAGTGTTACAACTCAGAGAATGGGAAGTGGGGCCCAGCTGCTAAAATGCGCATGGGGCTAGCTAGGTACGATTCAGCTGTGGTGGGCAACAGAATGTACGTGACGGAAGGGTGGACGTGGCCCTTCATGTTCTCACCAAGAGCAGGGATCTACGACGCCGACAAGGACACGTGGCAAGAGATGAGTAATGGGATGAGGGAAGGGTGGACGGGACTTAGCGTGGTGCTCGGTGATAGGTTGTTTGTGATATCAGAACACGGTGACTGCCCGATGAAGGTGTACGTCCCCGATCTCGACACGTGGCAGTACGTAGGCGGGGACAGGTTCCCCAGAGAGGCAATGCAGAGGCCTTTTGCCGTGAACGGAGTGGAAGAGAAAGTGTATGTGGTGTCCTGTGGGCTGAACGTGGCAGTAGGAAGTGTGTACGAGGCGGACAGAGGAGAGTTTTGTGTGAAATGGCAAGTTTTGGTCGCCCCAAGAGCTTTTCATGACTTTGCTCCTTCGAATTGTCAGGTGCTTTATGCCTAAAATCTTTGATTATTAGGATCTAATTGTTAGCTAGTGATCTATTATTGTATGGCCAAGGTGGAGATCTCTTGTTCTTGCCTTGCTTCATGTGGTTAAGTTTTGTTTTGTTAGGCAATTTTATATGCCATTATACTAGTAGTTTGGTAGTGCTTTTTGGGAGTTGTTTCTTCTTGCTAATATAAAATTTAGGCATATTCCCCTGTATTTGACCTTTGATTGCAGACATTTCCGGAGGTGTTTGGAATTGATATTTTTAACATCACCGCACCGGAACAACGATATAGAAATATAAAAATATTAAATTTCTTGAAATAATATAGTAAAACAAGTAAATTAAAGAAAAAAAAAGGTCAATTAAGAAAGGGTAAAAGGAACTAATAAGAGAAGGCGGCTGAGAATTCACCAGGTTTGATGGGAAAAAAGTCAGTCATTTAACTGTTCAAGTTTCTATGATGATGTATAATACACTGCACACATAACTCAATGTTTCTCACTCATGCCACCTTAGCACTCCTTGCAAAGGGATGAAGAGAGAAGACCAATAAACCTGAGATTGAGAGATTAAGAGAATCAGTGAGCTGAGACACAGAGACTAAAAGAGATTAAGAGAATCAGTGAGCTTGTAAGAGCAGCTTTAATTTAGAGAAGAGAGATTGAATTGTGCCAGTTTGTTTGTGCGTTTTAAAATTATTTTTAAAAAAATTTAAATTTTTTTTATTGTTTTATTAACTTCAAATTAATATATATTTTTAGTATTTTTAAATCATTTTGATTTGCTAATATCAAAAATAATTTTTTGTTTTAAAAAAATTATTGATATATATTTTAATACAAAAAATTATTTGAAAAGTAACTGTAACCAACTGTTAAACAAGTTTTCAGATTTAGATTTAGAAATTGAGAATGTTACTCTGATTGTGAAGGGTGTCGAGTTATAATGCAATTCCTTTTATTTTATAGCATTTTGGTTTTTTAGTAATTTTTGAATTGGTTCAGTTGTTTCCGGTTAATTCAGTTTTAGCTTTTGAAAATTGAACTGAACCAAAAAGATTTTAGATTTTTTAATTGATTTAATTTTTTTTTTAATGTAATTGATTTTTTTCTCACCCCTAATAGTTACGGTGAAGGAATTCTCTTGTAGATATACCGTTAACTGATGAATGTTTATTTATTTCGAACACCGTAAATATTAACCTGATTTTATATTAATAGATAGATTTTTTAGATAATTATTTTACTTAATAGGAAATAAATATGGTATAGATAAACTCTATCTAAACTTAACCTGTATGTTTTAATTCAATAAGTATAGTATTTTATATTAAATAATAAATATTACTAGAATATGGATACAATACAAGAAATAACTTGGTAAGAATATGGTCTGCCGCGAGTAATCATTACCATCCATACAAAAATATATACTCGCATATTGCTTGATGACATCTTAAACTACTCATGAAAAGCATGTGTGAATTCCACCTTTACGTGAAAAAGAAGCATAATTTCATTTATGTATTGAGTAATTGCACTGAAAATCAAATCATGATTGTGAAGTTGGATTGGACTGTTTCCTACACAGAATTAATTCTTGACTTTAAATTTTATACCAGTTGGATGCTCCAAGGAATATTTCGATTTGATTTTTATAAAAAATAAAATAATTAAATTAAAATTTTTAATAAAAAAATCAAAATCAGTTTAAATTGACCGGTTTTGATTTAGTTCGATTTTTTAGAATAAAAATTTGTTCCAATCAGTTTGACTCGGTTTTTTCCGGTTTGACTCGGTTTTTTCTGGTTTGGCTCGGTTTTTTTTTGTTTTTTTCGGTTTGGGTTCTGTTTGGTTTTTTCGGTTTCAGACTTGTAAAACCAAACCGATTGGTTTTTTAAAATTCTAATCAATTTAATTGGTTTTTTTCACTTTTTTTGGTTTGGGTTCTGTTTGGTTTTTTCAGTTTCAGGTTTGTAAAACCGAACCGATCGGTTTTTTAAAATTCTAATCGATTTAACTGGTTTTTTTTCACGGTTCAGTTTTTTCGGTTATTTTTATGAATTAACCATGTCTCACAATGCTACTTGTATTTTATGAATTATGAAAACGGCCCCTGATAAACCAATAATATTTTCCCAGTCCCTCTCTCTGCTCTGTACATCATACAAATGGTGGTGATTTTGACTTCCAACGAGCTGTATATTGGCAATCACAATCTTTAACTCGACCTTCATGCATGGATTTTAGACTGTTTTAATAAAAGAAAAAACTCGAATTAACCCCTAAAAGTATTGCCGAAATCTTAATTTTATCACAAGGAAAGATATTCTTCTCAATTGGGTCCCTAGTTCTTCAAATGTTGTTTAACTAGGTTCTTGTGTCCATGCCTGTCTGTATGTTTCATTTACATTTATTCAAAATGGTATAATTTTATTTCATAAAATATGTACATTAAATGAAAAATACAATCACACAAGGAAAAATAGGACCCAAAAAACATTTGGGACCTAATTTATAAACTCAGGGTTCCCCTTTAATTGACTAGCTACTGAACAGAATGCTTCAGTTCTGATGAAGTGAAATGCTTGCCTTCTGACAGAGGAAATTATGTGCAAACTTATCTGATTCAGAAGGGCTTTTGGCCTATGACATTGCCATGAGGATCATAGTTACATGTGATGAATGTATCTCCACTTCTGCAAGCAACTCTTGCACAACCAACCTTCAAGCTTTGCCTCCAGACTATCTGGGTATAATGGAGGCAATCCTTGTTGTGAGCACATGTATTTGTTTTGTAGTTGTAGTCACCTTTCTCTTCAGCCCAAGTAGCAACAGCATCACCAGCTTTCCAGTCCTTGCCACTGCCCCAAAACAAATTCTCGCCGTAATCGCTATTCGAATGAATCAGTGCACAATCTTCTTGTCGCTGATGAGCCCAGGATGAAGCAAAATTTGCAAGCTTCTTGCTCCATCTAAGAGGAGGGAGTCCTAGCTTTTCTCTCTCAAGGTTGTGGGGTACTAAATATTGTTTCACTATGCTACGAGGCGTTGTAGTTAATAAACGTCTTGAAAGAAGTTTAGGGGAATTTTCACGAGCTGAGTCTGACAAAGCGAGCAAAGGGAAAGAACAGAAGAAGAGGAGGAAGGTTCCTAATGCCCCACATGAAAACAAGGTTCTAGCTTCCATTTGGTAGAGTTTAGAGGTTGAGTGTGAGGAAATTCTATTGGTAATTTGTAGCTGATGTATGGCATATGTATATATATATGTGTGTGTGTGTGTGAGAGAGAGTGTGATTTTGTGCACAAACAAGTTGCAATTTCCATGTTGAAAAAGAATCATTTCATGTGCACAGGCTGATTTGAAGGAGATTTGAGGTGGAAAACACGTTAGACAATGTGAAGCATATGGTCTCTACAGTTGATCTTTAACTAACAAAACTGCCTTCAATCATTGACCAACCTCAAGTGTTCTTATTTTATTTGCCATTTGCAGAATCAAGATAGACTCATGGAGAATAAACTTTAGATTGTGCCTGTGACAGGTTAATTATACTTAATCCTGAATTGGTTTTTATTCCATAAAATTTTATGTCAGATCATCTTGCAAAACCATTCCATCATCGTCAGCTCCATCGTCAACAGGGAGAAGGATTAGCTCATTAAACATCTCGATTCGCGGTGTTGAGTCAACAACTGCATAATAAACAGGAACTTGTTTTCTGAAATTGAATGCAGTAAGAATTAGTGCCCAAATGATTATCTATTCAACTTCTGCTCTTTGTTGGAATGAAGATTTATGAATTCTATAGCCTATGACCAAACCACATGAGTCCATGTGAAATTATGAATCCCAACATGGCAATTAAGAATCCTACTTCAGACTACACGAGATCAGGCTGTACAAAGAATAGCAGCCAGGACTGAAACAAACATAGATTCCCAGCGACATGGTACAGCCTAGCCTAGTCACAGTTAACCCAGAATGGAGTCGTGGAATAGTCACAAACAGCCCTCTCAATTCAAAAAGATAAGTGATATAATTAATATTATGTTCTTTCAATACTTGCTTAGATTTTTTAGGAGGATGAGATTCGAACTCTTAATTATTTAATCATTAATATTCTTGTATCAAGTTAAATAATAATCTGAACTCTGATATTATCTTAAAATATAATTTATATTATTTTTTAATAATACCTAGAACCCAAAAATCGCTGCAAATGACTAGATTCTCTACAACATATCAGTAGCAGAAAATAGCAAAACAAAGGCAGAAATTTCCAGGAGTAAATTGTCTGATCTCAGGCCTTTACAAGATAGTTCCTCAACATAAGAACATGTTCTCTACCCAATACAGGAGGCAATATACAGAGTATTTAGAAGAACAAATGTTGTTGGACTATCCTAGTAACTGATACATTATATTTTGGATAAACTTGCACTTCCATTGAATAGAGCTAGTTTTCAACAAAGCCTTGGAAAGAAAGGAAGAACAGGATTCCCCATTACACTAAACAGTTTGAATACATCCAGTGGATAGTCAGGATTGCACCTTCGGAGAATTCATAAAGTTTTCCAAGAACTTTTTCACGTACTCCTACATCCAATGACTGCCTTGATTCAGAAAGAAATGTTCCTGGTGGCCAACTGCTCTAGGGAAATAGCATATTCCAGTAAATAAATGGCAGACTCAGGTATTTCTCACAGTACAGTTTAATAGAGAGATTTCCAGCACCCATTCTAATGGCAAAACTGACTCATCGATCAATATCGACTGAGAAACCGCGACGAAGACAGAAAGAGACCTCGAATTTATGCACTTCAGTACCTTGATAAAAAATCCAAGAACCGATTAACTGCTCCAACAGACTTGTCTATTTACTCTCTACAATGACTTTCACAAGTTTCACAAAAATCAGAATTTACAGCATCCTGAAGCATGTTGAACCAATCAAATTTGAGGGCTTTCAGGTAACAGCAGACATCCTTTTATCTGTCACAAAAATGATGATCTTCACTGTGATGCTGCAGCAGGTATATGTCAATAGTCCTTTATCCTTGTTCTTAAGATGGCAAGAACATAACTCAAACTTGAAAAATATGGTCTCTTGTCTGGTCACTATTGTTCTTTCTTTTGGTAAATGGCCATCCTAGTTAAGGTTCCAAACATGTTTGTGCTGGTGATATCAACATCCGGTGCAGCCTGGTAGCTTCTCATCCTCTCTGTTGAAAAGGTCTCGGATTTCTAATGACAAATTATTATTCTTTATCCCTTTTCTATCCACCATTTCCACAGTTTGAATATTATTACACACTGCTATCACCACTGCTTCACTTTCTAAAATCATATCATAAAATATTAATCAGGTTAAACTCGGGCAAACACTAAGAAATATCAATCAAATAATAAAAAATGTTATACAAATAACGGTTTATGACAGAAAATAAATGTATAAAAAAAATTATTTCCATAAAAAAAATTTTCATAATTTTTTTTCCAAATAAATCTATTTTCTTGCAAATAATTGCAGCCTTAACAGATAGTAATAAAAAATACAATAAAGGAAATAATCATACTAATTTTACCAAAATATTTTCCCATCCGTGCAGCATGCTATTCAACTGTTGAAACTCTTTAAAATTCTGACTTTGGAAAGAATTTTCATTAAAATTATTTGGGAAAAAAAAACAAATGAGACCTTAAATTAATTTTAACTAATTGAGCACAATTAACCTTCCCTCAGAAAATCACAAGCCCAGGCCCACAACCAGTCAAATGGGTAGGGTCATCTAGCGGGTCTCTAGCACACTGCAAGTCGTTTTCACTCTTCTGCCATCCATTTCTCAATCCAAAAACCCTCTGATTTTTGAAAAACCCTAAATCGAGTTTGATAATGGCTTTTAGAGGGAAGGAGATGATGAAGAAAATAATGTCAAAAATAGGAGGAGAGAAGAACTTGGCTCCTGGCGTTAAAGAAGCTCTCAAAAAAGCAATTCCTAATAGCAAAGTTGTCATGAATCGAGCCAAACGTGGCCTTTTTGCTGGCCGTCATATCCAGTTCGGTAATCAAATTAGTGAAGATGGAGGTAACAAGTAAGTTCCTCTTCGCTCTCAATCTCTTCTAATTGCTAATGGGTTTCTGATTTCTTCTGGGTTTTGAATGATATTTGGTTCGATGCTTGTTTTTGTTGTTGATATGATGCTTTGGGCTGAGGAATGTTGTGGGGCTGTTGGTAGTGTGTTGTTCTGTGTGTAACGAGGAAAAAGGTGGGAGTTTGTTTTGGAAAATGGGCATTGATTTTAGACGAAATTTGATAGTTTTTGAACTGTGGATTTTGTTGCTGTTGTGGTAAATTTAGATTTGTAGAAATAATCTGGTTGTTGATGTGTAATTGTTGATGATGGAAGCTAAATTGCTGCATTTATGAGTCAAGAAGCTAAGATGGCGACTCAGATGTTGATTGGAAATGTTAATGTATCATTGCCAGAGAAGGGGAAGAACTTCTGTGATTGAATAGTTTTAAGCAGTTTACTTGTAGGCAAGGAGTGTTTTACCATTAAGGTGTTGATTTCGTTTATCTTGATTCGTTATTGATTTTTGAATGTGCCGACTTTGTATATTTTTTAGATTCAGTGAGGCGTTTCTGTTCCCAAAGAAGTAGTCTTTTGGGCAATTTGATACTGGTCAGAGCTTGCTCAGTTGTGAGGAATGTTTTTATGTCGTCTGATTAGTATGAATGTGTCTGATGAGGATTGTGCCTGTTTGATTGTTGTACCTTTTTATTTTTTCAGTTGCATGAAACACTTGGAGCTTTCCTGTTTTTGGTGTGATGAACGTGTATTATGTGCTATATATTGGGAAGGAAGAGTGATTTATTTTGTTAAAGTGCTTGTGTGTTGGTGATTATAGGAGTAGGAGAAGTTGGAAGCCAAATGTTCAGGATAAGAGACTGTTTAGTTACATCCTAGACCGCCATGTTCGAGTCAAAGTCACCACTCATGCTATCCGATGCATAGACAAGGCAGGAGGGATTGATGAGTACCTGCTCAAGACTCCTTATCACAAAATGGACACAGAAATGGGCATCTTGTGGAAAGCCAAGATTGAGAAGCTATATGAAGAGCTTGGGAACATGGAGGTGGTTTTCTTTACACCTGAAGCTGAAGCCGATTTGGATCAGGACTTCAAAGATATGAGGCTAGAGCAGCGGGAGGCTCGCAAGCAATTAAGAAGGCAGATATATGGTTGGTCAGACAAACAGAAGCAGATTGAAGAACAACAGAAAGAAGATCTGGACAAACAGAAGCAGATTGAAGAACAACAGGAAGATCTGAACCCTAACAGTTGGGGAGGAAATTCACATGATATTTTCAACAATCGGGGATCTAGTTATTATTAATCTGGGTTGCTGTTCACATTTTTTGTTAGCTACTTTTGTTATGTTATATTGTTAGACTCAATTGGTTGCTGGCCTAAAGGCCAAAAAACTTTTGTATCCTTTAGTCTGATAACAGAAGAAAGTTCTCTGCAATTTATTTGGTTATATACACAACTTGGCATCAAATAAACATTTCATTTTTCTGTCTACAATGGCCAATGAGGTCCTGTAATCTGGTCGAGAGCTGTCATCTAGTTGAAGGTTATGAACATGATTCAGGTTTTAACAGGCAGTCAAAGCTCTAGATTGGAGGGCTTGAAGGAGGGGGACAATTTGTGTGTGAAATTGGGAAAGTCCCTGTGACCGTGTCAAATTTATTTCCATTTCCTACAGCAAACAAGAGGAAGGATGTTTGCAGTCAACTACTCTATGTTATACTATCAATTCTGTTAGGTGATGATGATGATGGAAGTATAATTGAACATGCTTCTCATACTCTTGAATGTATTAGTTCTGTCTTTTCCTTCGTATTTCCTTTTAGCTTGCGACCCAGAAAGGTCAGCTCCCTCTCCTTGAACAGGTCTACTATATTCTATATAGAGAAATTATTATACTACTGTTGTACTGGGTAACCTTTCCTTTTAAAGGTATAAACTGAGCTAGACTTTATAGTAAGATGCTCCAGGCCTTTACTGGTTATTTCCGGTTAGTTTAGTATTGTGATAAGGATATGTTTTAAAGTATTTTTTATTTAAAAATATATTAAATTTTTTTTTAAAAAAATTATTTTTGATATTAACATATCAAAATAATTTAAAAACACTAAAATTTTTAATTTAAAACAAAAAAAAATAAAAAATTTTAAAATTTTAAAATAAAAAAAGGACTCTTCAAGTTTCCTAAAACTCATTGATTTTTAAATTTTTTTAGAGTCTATTTGGTATTGTAGTAGCAACTGTTTTTCAAAGTGTTTTTTTATTTAAAATTGTATTAAAATAATATTTTTTTTATTTTTTATAAATTTATTTTTATATCAAAATATTAAAACGACAAGGAAATATAAAATAATTAATTTGAAATAAATAAAAAATAAATTTTTTTAATTTTTTTTAAAATATTTTTAAAATACAAAAAAAAACAAACTCTATTAATTTTATTTATATATCTTCATTGTACTAATGTCAAATCGTTCTTTTAGTCCTTATTTATCTAAAATTCAGGTTATTTTTAAATCAAGTCACATCCTATCCTGTTATATCACAACACATATCCGATGTTACAGTGAAATGTTATCTGATATGATATAGTGAAATGCAATTTGATGCTTTAAGAATAACCCGAGCTTCTGATCGGATAAAATCTAAACAAAAAATATCTTGAAAGTAGAGGGTTGATAGGAGTACAAATAAAAATAGATGGGATAAATTCGTATAAAATTAAAAGTAAAGGGACTAATATAAACTCTTAACACATAACTTGGTCGGCAAGAATAAGATAACAGATGCTATCAAAGAATAAAAGTAACTGACCGTTATGCACTCTGTTGCAGCCCATCTTAACAGCACTGTCACGGCCAAAAATGACAATCCGGTGAGAAAAAGAACATGACCAGGTCAAACGGCGCAAATACTACATCTGTGATTTATCAAAATCTAACCACACTGTCACCCAAGTCATCAGGTCGGCATCTGCGCACCTTTAACAAAAGCCATGATAATATATCCGTCGTCCACGCTTCCTTGTAAGAACAGATAATCTTACTTCACAAGCTTCTTCTCCCTCCTATAAATATTCCCTCACCTCATCAACTCTCAGCAGCAAGAAAACAGAACTTAAAATGGGGAAGCAGAAGTGGTCGGTTCTAGGCCCTTTGAAGAGGACTGTCAAGAAAATAAAGTTTCTACTTAACTTCAGAAAATGGAGATTGGCTTCATCAGTTCTTTGGAATGCTTCTTCTTCTTCTTCTTCCTCTGGAATGATAAGAAGGTTGACCTTTAATGATCGAATTGGCTTACATGGGGTAATTGAAGATGTTGAATCAGATCATCAAAGCAAGCCGGTTCGAGCTATTGAAAGGGTAAGAAGTCATGATGGGTCATCATCAGATGATGATGTTGACAAGAGGGCTGAGATTTTTATTACTAATTTTCGACGGCAGCTGTTGATGGAAAGGCAGGTTTCTTTGCAGCTGAGGTACTACAGAGGGAATAGTTTTGGAAGGGATTATTGAAGAGAATAGAATAGAATGTTATGACTGAATGTCAATAAATTAATTAAAAAAATTTTGTTGTGAGAATAAAGTTGTTTCTTTCTTCCATTTGTTGGGAAAACTTGAATTGTGATTGTTTTTTCAATGATATAAAATTCAAGTGTATTTATTGTTTGTTTGTTTGTCTTTATCATTACAATTTATATTGCATGTTGAAGTAAAATATTGCAGTTTTATTCTGGGAAATATTAACCAGATTTACAGTCTATGACAAGCCTCAAATGCCGCCCCCCCAGTGCTTTCACATTGTTCCTTCTCTCCCCAATCAGAAATGAAACATTATCTATATTATAACTTATTCAGACTAAGCTACGTCTAAAATTAGAGAGAAACAAATATCTGAAGAAATTTCTGGTGAGACTACAAGAAAAAGAAAATAACTGGCAACTACATTCATCATACGATGAGTCGCAGAAACTATTCTAGCCCAGTGAAATTCCTGAACACCATAGACACCATCATACAATGAGTTGCGTGAGCCATTATGGCCCAGGTGACGTTTCTGCACATCCATAGACATCAACATGCTGCATTATTCTGAGGTTCATCAATACAGAACTGTCAGTATTTGTCTTCAATTGATCCAATGGACTTCTCGGAACAGACAATGGAGTGCATAAATGAAGGAATTATGCTATCGTCTCCACGAGAAGTTTCAGCTGGGAATGTTCATCCCTTTTCCTTGTCCCCGGCAAACAAGAACCAATGGTCTCAAAAAGTTCAGTTAAGATGACACTGATTAAAGAAAAAAACAATAATAACTGTTGTGAGGAAATTAATGATTTGGAAAAAACAATAATAACATATCATTTGGAATTTTGTTAACAACACATCAACATGTCACGAGATTCTATGTATAATTTAGCAACGCACATTAAGGTTCTTGCGCTTTGATGTTGTTAAGATTCAGATAGAAGGAACAGAAGAATCAGCAATAGCATTCATCACAAAATGAGCTGCCAAACTAATTCTAGCCTGGGTAGCATTCCCAATACCATGAACTTCATCAGGTTGCTTTGTAGTGAAACTCATCATTGTAGAGTATATCAGACCTTCATCTTCAAGTGATCTAATAGATTCCCTGGCGGACACAAAAACAAATGTCAAGAAAAGGAATTGCTTTACTTGATACTGCAGGGTGAGGAAGAGGAGATATAGAGAGATTACTTGATCTTCTCCATGGGAAGTTTCAGCTTTTGGGAAAGTTCATCCATCTGCATCCCCTTTTCCTGTCCACTGCGGTAAAGAACCAGTTCTCAAAATTCATAAAGATGGCACCAACAAAATGGTTAAGGATGGCTGGACAAGATGAAAAGAAAATCACTAGACTATTAATTAAACACAAGTTCGATATAAGTAGCAGATGAAAAAGTTAAGGCAACAATAGACAACATGAAATTTCGAGGAGAAAGAAGCTGCATGGAGTGAAGATTTTAGTTGTTCAACTCACGTGCTTGAAGACTGTTGCAGACAGTCAAGGACCACTTGATCAAATTCCTTAGGCCCGTCAACATTAAATTGCTTGGACATCTGGGGAAAAGAAACTATAATGTTATGACAAACGCATATAGCAATAAGGACATTGAATAAAAATTTTACTTGAAGCAGTCCTATACCAGGTTTGACGTGGATGTCTGATATCCATTTGATCCACTCCACAGAGGAGTGTTCATTGATGATTCTACCATCTGAGGCTGAGTTGAAGTGCCACCGTGCAGCTCCAGTTGAAACAAATTCGCAGCAAACACAAAATATGCGTGCAAATCATGTCAGAAACTTCAATTATAGTGCATACTTGATCTGCTCTAAGATCAATACCTGCAATTTTAATGCATTTCTAAGATAAAAAATACTTTAAACTGCATCTCTCAACAAATCTACTTACGTTTCACTCTAATTTATTGGCTAAAATTAGCCTCTAATATTTCATATCTCCTAATTTCATCTCAAACAAAATATTTTATGATTTTAACCCCTGATATTTCAAACACTTCTCGAATTGGATCCCCGTATCAATGTCCATTAATTTGTCTCATTTAATTTTCATATTAAAGAAAGGCATTGTTAGTAGGACATATACTTGACAAAAAACTTAATAAACATGGATAGATGATAGTTTCGTTTAATTAATTAGTATCACATTATTGATGAAATATTTTTGTTATGGAATGAAACTATCGCTTGAATAACATACTAGGGACCAATTTGAGGTTTCCGAAAAATCTATCTCAAAATCTCCTGCTCTCCAATCTCACTCCAAGTAGCAACTCCCGATCATCTCCGCTTCGCATTGCTGCTTCTTCTTCCACTGTCGTCGACACCACCAAAAACGCCCCCGTATCATCGACAAACAGCAACGTAACAGTTAAAACAACTAACAAAGCAGCAAATCAAGCAGCAGCAGCATGAGTAGCGCCATGGACAACTTGACATTGAACGCGGCGTGAATGTTTTGATAGGTTGCTTTCAATGTTATAGAAGAGGAGTTGAGGCAATCACTTGAAGCTGTATTCAGTAAAATCTTGTCTCAGACAATAGCAGCTGCATGCGAGTTTGGGATAAGTTTACCGAGCTACCTTGAGGGCAGCTGGGGATCGAGGATGCTGCGATTAAGGTTGTGTGTTGTTCATCTACGTACTAGCATATTTCACTTTTGTATTTATTGCAAACAATGAAAAGTCGTTTATTTTCAGGTGCAAAGACCTGAAATAGAGCCTATAATTATCTATCGGGATCTCTTTCTCTTCAGAACTCTTGCCTCATTCCTAAATGGAATCAGTTTACAGAAATTGGGATGCTTCTGTGTTGATGGTAGATGGATTTGGTGAGAAGCTTCTGGAGGAGCTTGATTACACCTTGGTTCTTATCTTTCAAAACTCTCTTCTGTTTTGCATAACAGTCTTGTTGCATGCTCTTAGAGATAGACAAGAAGGTATCTTGGTCTATGTCGTCTGCCGGCCTGTCAGCTGAGTGATATCCATGTCCATGCCAACCAAATCGATAGAATTTGCCCCAGAAATACTTGTTTCTGACAGATTACGTTTTATATGTGTACTGATTTTTTTAACGGTGAAAGAAATAATGTACAGAGATAAATATGTTTGAGAAATAATTTTGTAATATATTTTTATTTTTTCAAAATAGAAAGAACATGAGATATGTCTTCTTTATCTCAGTTATTTTCATCTTTTTTTATCTCAAGATATATTCTATTGAATTGGCTGGGAAGGGGATGCTTCACAAAGCATATTTATACAGATTAGTCTAGTAGATAGAGTGCAAAACTGTAATATGGTTAATTTGATCTGCAGTGTGCCTTCATTTTGTTACCTTGCCTGATAATTTGTGCTTAATATTTCAGCAAATTAAGCAGATATTGATCGATGCTGTAGTAATGCTGTGAACGAGGACTGTTCTGAGAAGGCAAATGACTTCACCAGACTTGGATTCCTAGTTAGTGGCACTGATGTTGCTCCTATCATTCCAGCTTTGGAAGCTACTTGGCAGAATTCATTTGGGAACGGACTTTCTGGTTTTAATTTCAGAACTGTCACAGGTAAATTGTATGCCCCACAATCCATGTTCCATGTTTTTCTCTAGTTCAATTTCTTGAATATTTAAGCACATTGCTTGAACTAAAAGTTATTCGTTTGGTTTTCATCTGCATGGTTTAAATTGCAATGCCAATTTTGCTGTCAGCAAGGTCAGGGTCACTTAGTTGACAGCATTGTCATTGTGGGTTTGTGGGGCAGATGCAGGTGAAACAATTCATATAGTGGGTTTGATTTTATTTGTCAATTCCTAGGTTCACTGGTGTGTTGCAAATGATTGTCTCATTGTATTCTTGAATATTTGGCTATGTCCAAGTTGCATCAACTATATAGTTTCTCAGAATACAATCCCCCGTGAAGGATCTGCTTCTCTGTGTTAGGTTCCGTTTAACGATGGTGTTTTCCGGTGGTAACCGCTCGAAAACCTCATTGTTCTTGCATATAGTGGGTTTGATTTTATTTGTTAATTCCTAGGTTCACTGGTGTGTTGCAGAAGATTGTCTCCTTGTGTTCTTGAATATTTGGCCATGTCCAAGTTGCATCAACTATATATAATTTCTCAGAATACAATTCCTTGTGAAGGATCTGCTTTACTGTGTCAGGTTTCGTTTAATTAACGATGATGTAACCACTCGAAAACCTCATTGTTCTTGCATAGGAAAATACAGCCGAGATGAGCAGCAACCCTGCCTTGCAAGTAAAAGAAATGTCTGTATCTTTATAATTTATGTGTGAGAAGAACTCAAACATTTCTTCAATTTTCGAAAGTAGTAATACATGGAAAATAATTCATGTTAGTTCTTTCTTCCTTTGATTTGCTAGGGAAAAATATAAGAACTCAATGGGGTTTTTTTTATTGAATTTGGATTTTATTTTTTTCGGTAAATAGAACTTGGATGTTCACTAAGGATTTTTTTAATTTTTCATATATATATATATATATATCATAAAATGTTTATGTTACCTATTTTATTAGAAAGATTAAAATTATTAAAAAATAAAAAAATAAAAGATTAAAAATACAAAATGAATGCTCTTTTCAAGTAGTTTTGATATTGTAATAATAATTATTTTAAAAAATATTTTGTTTTAGAAATATATTAAAATTATTTTTTTATTTTTAAAATTATAGTTTTAAAATCAACAAGCGAAACAATTATAAAACATAAAAAATTAATTTTTTTAAAAATATAATGACACCGTAAAAATAAACACACCTTATTAGCTATAATATTTTAAAAGAAATCACAATTTTTTATTAAATAAATTTTTTATATCAGTTTTATTTTTAAGTTTTCAAGTATTAATAAATTATATATATATATTTTAAAAATGATATAAAAAATTTAATGTTTTTTATTAAATAATCCTAACATAAATTATAATTGAAAAATTAAATTAATTTAAATGTAAAATTAATTCCTTCTTAACAGTGTGGGGCCTGCTTGCCTTACCACAGCGATTTAACACTGGTGACAGTCCAGTGACCCTAAAAAATCTCCCACTGCAATTCCCTTCATCCCAAAATCTTAGGTGACCTCATTACTTTTCTTCTTTAGATCGAAATCAAAGCTCGCTTGGAATACTGAGTTAAAATTACTATCCTTACCATTAAAACCACTTCAAGGTAATTTTAATTAAATTTCTTAAAATGCCTCGTAAGGTGAATTACGGAGTAGATTGTGACGATGGAGATTATGATGATTACGACGATGATTATGATGCAGAAGATGATGGTTAGTAGAAATAATTACTTCTTATATACATGTAATGCTACAAATTTGCTTTATTTGATGTGGTAATTACTTATTAATTTCGTACCAGTGGAAGCAGCTGAGCCTATACACAAAACGCCCAAGTACAATGATAAGGTTAGACTATGGCGTTGCGCAATTTGCAATTATGATAATGATGAGAGCATGACTGCTTGTGATTTTTGCGAGGTTATTCGGAATCCTGTCCCTGGCAGTATCGAGAGAGTTGGAGGAGGAGGTATGGAGAAGTTTCTGTTTTCAATTTGAACATCTTAGCAACTGTATGTATGCTTGATCGTTTTTCTTCTTTGTAGTTAGGAAAATATTTTGTTCTTTTCATATTATGTTTTGCTTCTTCAACAACTTGGTTGTGAATTATGTAGTGTTATTTTTTTAGCTCATTGTGTTTTGTCTTCGTTTACTTCCTGGATGATGTAAGACACTAACATAGGAGGCATGATTTTGGCGGTGGCGCTGCTTTGGTTTGATATGACAATGCAGACAGCTTGTATCTTTGTTGTTGTTGTTGAGGTTTCATTTCAAGTTGGTTCTCCCTTTATAGAATAGATTTCTATGATGCAGCGGGTAGTATGTGCAAAGAGTCTGGAGCATCCATGATGAACAAGTCTCTTTTCTGTATCATTGCCACATTGGACTCCACAGATGGCTGTAGTAGGTCAAAAGTGGAATGATGATTTTGTGACAGAAGAGGGCAATAACTTCCACAAGTGTGGGAGTTTCCAAGGAAACTCTGATGATATTAGTTCCTGTATTGATGTAGGTCTGAGCATGTTCTAGAACAGGATGAATTGATGAAAAACAGTAGATATTAAAGACCCATTTTCTTTAACTTAAGAATCCTTTGGATGAAGGTGGTGTATATATTCTCCAGCTGGCGGCTGTTTTTTGGAGTCATTTTGCAATCTTGCTTCTCAAAACTGTCATCAGATCTGTGGCTTCTATGTATGTACTAACATTTCATATATTACTTATACAGCTCCTTTTAAGTTTAATATTCCATCTCCAGATGATTTGGTTTCTGATGGATTACATCCCTCCAAAATTGGTTCTAAAGGTATCCTTTTATAGTTTCAAATTTGAGAGGTCACTTTGTGTACGATGCCAAAAACTTTATTTACTTGAGTTAACCTTAGGAGGATTGAGAAAAGTATCAGCTTGTTTGTATAGCGGCCATTGATTCGTACATTGGTATAAGCGTCTCCAAATTCTCCCTTCCAGGAATCTAGTTTGGAGTACAGCAGTTGAGTACTGGTATTCATTTGAAGTATTCTACTCTGTAAGGCTGTGCACCACAGGAAATAACTTACACTATTATAGCTCAACTGTCTATTTTAATCCGCTCCTATCAGGATGATATAGTCTGCCATATAAGCTTAATCAAGTGGAGGTTGGGTCTGAATAAAAAATATTGTGCCGCAAGTTGCAAAATTAAGGCTTTGAGTTTATTATATAATGGAACAATGTCCTGCTACAACATGAAATGATACAATATGCTACCTGCCTTTTAATTGCTCACAGTGTACAACTTAGTGACATGGTATTCACTCATGTTGGTTTGCATGCACAAACAAGCTATATTTTTCTTAAATGCATGTCTGTGTTATATATTTATACAAATCATATTATCCATTGTTAGCTGAAACAACAATGTAGTTAAAATAGCTTAATTTCAAGAGTTCTCTCAGTTCCTTTTTGAATATAATTTTGCTTCATCTTGTTTCTGTACTGCCTTTTCTTGCAGCCAAACTTTTCAACTCCAGATATCCGAATGTAACTGCTGGCGTTGCTGAGATTGTTAAAAGTTCAGATAAATCATCTGCATCGATGCCAAAAGGCAAACAAGGACAACAAATTTCTGATGGTTCTTCTGCTTCTATTTCAAAAGGCAGGCCTGGAGTGGATGAGGGCAATCAAAAGAAGAATGGTATAGTTGGCACTCAATCAAGCGATGAAACTTCAGATAGCACTTCATCAACGCCAAAAGGCAAAGATAAAAGTGTTGATTATAGCAGTTCTTCAACAAACAGGGGCGAGTCTCTTGGTCTTACAGGCAATTTGAATGAAATGTCCCTGTCTGGTAAATCTGGAAAGTCGTACAAGGCTAGTGCTAAGAGGCACAAGTCATCTGCACAGTATCAACCAGATAAATGGATGCTCCCCAGCAAATCAGAAAATGCATTGACACAACTGAATCTTGCAATTGTAAGTGGGACTTGGATTTTAGCCATATACTCTAGGAATTGGATGCTAATATCTTCAATAAGGATATGTTAATAATTTTTTTATTGATAAACTTCATCTATAAACGATTATAGGTTGGCCATGTTGATTCTGGGAAATCAACACTCTCAGGTAGACTACTACATCTTTTGGGACGAATAACCCAAAAGGAAATGCTCAAATATGAAAGGGAGGCCAAGTTACAGGTGATGTCAATAAGGTTTTGCTTGTTTGCATGCATTTGCTGTTTAAGAAAACAACAACAATAACAATACTTGATTTTGGTTTTTTTATAATTCAAACAGGGCAAGGGGTCATTTGCTTATGCTTGGGCATTGGATGAGAGTCCTGAGGAGAGGGAAAGGGGAATAACTATGACAGTCGCTGTTGCTTATTTTGATTCCAAAAAATATCATGTTGTTGTGATTGATTCCCCAGGCCACAAAGACTTTGTTCCAAACATGATATCTGGGTCAACACAAGCTGATGCTGCCATCCTTGTAATAGATGCCTCCATTGGGGGTTTTGAAGCTGGGATGGACAACAAAGGGCAAACTAGGGAACATGCACGTCTTATTAGAAGTTTTGGTGTTGACCAGATTATAGTCGCAGTCAACAAAATGGACTCAGTGGGGTACTCCAAGGATCGATTTGATTTGATTAGAACACAACTTGGAACATTCCTTCATTCTTGTGGATTCAAGGATTCCTTGGTGTCATGGATTCCATTGAGTGCAGTGGAAAATCAAAATTTAGTTGCAGCTCCTTCTGATATTCGTTTGTCATCATGGTGAGTTCACTTTCAATTTATTTACAAGAAATATTTTCCATTTCAGGAGCTATAAAAGAGGTCTCAATGGAATCTTATAATTATCTCTAGGGAGTTGAAAATCAAGCAAAGTAACTGAATTGCAGGTACCGTGGACCTTATCTGCTGGATGCAATTGATTCTCTTCAGCCACCAACAAGAGATTTCTCAAAACCTCTTCTCATGCCCATATGTGATGTATTGATATCATCTTCACAAGGGCAGGTGTCAGCCTCTGGTAAATTGGAGGCTGGTGCTCTTCGAAGTGGAGTGAAGGTATTGCATTAAGGTTGCCACTTTCTATTGTAAAACTAACTTTAGGCTTTCTGAAAAACAAGTGATATGGCTCGTCATTGAGAAATCCATTGGATGGATGATTTGCATTTTCCCGAATGAAATGCATCTTATCAGTGCTTCTTAGCATGAGCTGGTGAATTTTCCTTGTATGGATCTTAGGCTTCATTAATGCACTAATAAATATTCATTTATAGAAGCAAAATGTCGTGGTGGTCTTCACTTGAATGTTTCTGACCCCTCTCCATTTCCCTGGAAGGACTTGATTAAGGTTGAAGACATTTGTAGATATGCTACAAATTTTCTCCTTGAGAATTGAGAGTGGTCATGCTTCTACTATGATAGAATTCTTCGTTAGTGTGTGTACACGTGTGTTTGTACATGTTCAGCTTTGCATAATAAGGGATGAATTTCTTGAGACATTCATGTGCCAATCATAGGCTGCCTTCAGGTAATTAATGACCCAGAATTTGACCAACTTTGCACATTGACTGTTCTTACCCATGTGTGTTTTGAGTGCTGCTGTAACTTGCCAGTGATTCTTTGTCTCTTCAACTGCTCCTGGACAAGAGTAGTGCACTGGTGTGATAATAGAGTTTTTGGGTTATTGAAAGTAAATTATAAAGTGCATATATTGGTTGTGCTTTAAATTTATACCGTTGGTTGAATTTGTGCTTGCTGATAATACCTATCCGGTTGAGGTAAGGAAATGTATATTTTGTTGCAGCCAATATCACTCTGTGCTCTTACTATAACCATGTATGTAATTCGTGGAATGTAGGTTTTAGTTATGCCATCAGGAGATGTGGGCACAGTTCGCTCCCTAGAAAGAGACTCTAAGGCTTGTGATGTCGCTAGAGCAGGAGATAATGTGACTGTCAGTCTCCAAGGCATTGATGGAAGTAATGTGATGACTGGAGGTGTTCTATGTCATCCTGACTTTCCTGTTGCGGTAGCACGACATTTTGAGCTGAAGGTGCTCGTGTTAGATTTGGAAATCCCACTTGTGATTGGTTCTCAAGTACGCTCCCCTCTACAATTTTCATTTTGTTCCATAGCGTTCTCTATTAGTTTGCAGTTGGAATCTGATAGTTTGAGTTGAATTTGCAGTTGGAATTCCACGGACACCACGCAAAGGAGGCTGCAAGAGTTGTTAAAATAATATCAGTACTTGATTCAAAGACAGGCAAGGTGACAAAGAAGGCGCCTCGCCGTCTTACCTCAAAGCAGAGTGCAGTGATTGAGGTGAATTAAAACGAATGATCATTTCTTCCATCGACATTTACACTGAAACAGCAGTGAACTCGATCTCACATTTCTTTGCCCTCTCTCTCACTTCAGGTGCTTTTGGACGGACCGGTTTGCATGGAAGAGTTCACAAATTGCAGAGCTCTTGGAAGAGTGTTTCTGAGAACATCAGGGAAAACCATTGCCCTCGGAATCATAACCCGGATAATAGAGGATCAGGAATAGTTAACATGAGAGGTAGATGCCTCAGCATTTGAGATGTAAACGGGTTCCATCGCTACAATTTGCCAAATTTATGTTGTTAACAACAGAGAGGAGGGGCATATCCTTTCTTAGTTTTGATGGACTTTTTGCATGGGTTGCATCAATTTACACATCAGTAAAATCGGCAGCCCCCTATGTTGTCATGTAATTTTTTTTTTTTATTCTTTGCTATGCATCTTTCATCCATAGTTGCTACATAGCCGATCAGAGTTGAAGGGGAAAAAAAATTTGTTGTTCCAGTTAAAATTTAGGTTGATCTGTTTCTCTGTTCAAGCTCGGAACTTTAATTAGTTGGTTTTTTTTTGTCAAAACAATATTATTTTAATTTTTTTATATATAAAAAAATAGATTGATCTTCCTTACTGGCAACTTAAGATGTTGTCTTGGGTTTTCTAGCGGGTTTTATAATTATATTATCATCAATATAGATTAAAATTAATCACCTTCTCTGTTTATTTTATTTATTTAAGTTGTTATTAAATCTGGTCAAAGTTATAATTATAGATTGTATGAGTTAATATAAGTTGACTATGATTAATCTAAAAACTTTTAATAATTAATTGTAATCTTTTTATTTTCTTCAAAAAAAAAACAAGTTATCATTTATTTTATGATTTTGCAAACAGAATTAAAAGAAAAAAAACGATGTTTAAGTACTCTTGATTTTGTTATTGATCTAATTTTAGATAAACAATTCACTCTCATTTCTTTCCCACAATTACCTCTATCTCATTGCAAAATATTAAATAATAACTTGTCATTAAGGAAATCTCATGACAATTAAGAATGTGTTTACGAATGATTTTGCTTCTAAGATCAAAGAATAAAAAAGATAATGCATTATTTATGCAAGAGTAAGGTCAATGCATGGAAAAGGGTAATTACGTCAATGGATGTTCTTGACCTTATAAGCAATTTCTTTTTAGTTTAAAAACAGAAAGACTGGAAATTAAAAATAAAAAAGGCAAGTACATGAATTGAAAATAAAAATAAAAAAAAGGGCTTTCCCCTTCATTCACACAGAGAGGCAGACACAAGTGAAGAAAGAAGAGAAGAGAGGACCTACGTACTTCGAAAACTGACTTCTCTAATCTCTTTGGTCTTTCTCGCATCTGGGTTTTTCATTTCAGTCCCAAAGTTTCTGTCTTTAAGGTCTGAATACTTCAAATTTTCTTTTTCTTTTTGATCACTTATTTTCCTGTCTTTTTCTTTTTTTGGGTTTTAGTGGTTTTAAGTTTTGGTTGAGCAGCTGGGTTTTTTTTATATTTTTAGGGGGGGGGGGGCATGGTTCTGGATTTTGTGGGTTTTTTTTTGCTTTATTATTGATGATTTTGATGACTATTAGTTGAATGTTTTTTTGTTATTGTTTTTCTGTTGACTCTTGATTTTGAATTGATTAATTTGCTTCTCTATTTGTTAATATTCATTTTTTGTTGAGCAAAATTAGGGTGAATGATCTGATTGGTTTTGGGGGTTTTGATTGTTAGTGGAATTGTAAGGATTGTTTGATTGATTGATCAGCTTTGATGGTTATTTAAGTTAGATTCTAGTACATGCTCTTGCTACTAAGTATTAATTGTTTGATTCAATGGAATTTTCCTGAGAGTTTTGAGACATTTACAGCGAATGAAGATTCCGATAGTTTCTCATGTGTGATAGATAGATCAATTTGTTGTGATGATAACAATAGAGGTGTATTCACCGGTGTGGTTTCTTGAATTTTAGTTTCTTGTCTAAAGGGTATACTGCAGGATGGAATTAAGTTGACTTGGTTCAATTGGTACTTATAAAATATTTAGAAAATATAAGGCTGAAGTGGGAATTTGTTGCTGGAAATGGAAGGGTAAGTGATGGAGGTGACAACTCATTTGCCTAATTTGCATACAATAATATTGTCATCAAAGGATCAAAGCAACTTGTGACTTTCAGGTTTTCCTTGATATGTCTCCACTTAACTCCATCGTCTGTTTATTCTTCAATGTGCAGCTTTCTGCATTTTCATGCTGTGCTAGATTAGGGTTTTTCCATCTGTTTTTTTCTGTTCGAGCTTAGCTAGCACTATACTTGGTAGTTGCTATATTCGCCTTTTTTCAGTTTGTTTGCTGTCTATGTTTCTGAGTTTTCTTAATGTCCTTGTAGATTGTCGTTTGGAGGTGTTGATCATGGCCTTTAAGCCTTATTTTCAAAGAGGTCACCGTGCCAATTGTATCAACATCGAAGATATTCAGTTGAATACAAATTGGGAAGATGTGATTTGTCCAATATGCTTGGATTTCCCTCACAATTGTGTTCTCCTCCAATGCTCATCTTATCATAAAGGGTGCCGACCATTTGTGTGTGATACTGACCACTTGCATTCAAATTGTCTGGATCGTTTTAAAAATGCCAGTGGTATGCCATCCCTTTCAACATCTGATTCAACTCCTTTGACAAATACTCAGCCAACAGTAGCTGATAACAATTGCAAACTAGCTTGTCCGTTGTGTAGAGGTGAAGTTACTGGGTGGGTTGTTGTTGATAGGGCTCGTTTAGATTTGGATGAGAAAAAGCGTTGTTGTGCAGAAGAACAATGTACATTCATAGGAACATATTTTGAACTACATGAACATGCTCAAGTAGAACACCCACATGCTCGCCCTTCAAAAATTGACCCTGCTCGGCAGCTTGATTGGGAAAATTTTCAGCAGTCATCTGAGATAATAGATGTTTTGAGCACCATACATTCAGAAGTGCCACGTGGAGTTGTCCTAGGAGACTATGTGATTGAGTATGGGGATGATGATACTGGAGATGAGTTTGAGGACTTCCCTAGGGTCAAGGGCAACTGGTGGACTTCTTGTATCTTGTATAAGGTTTTTGATAACTTCAGAAACTCGAGAAATAGAAGAAGGGCAAGAGTAGTTGATACAAGGAGAGGAAGTCGCCGCTCAAGTTATGATACTTCGAATTCTGATGAGGGCTCTGTGGCATCTGTCGACTTTGCAGAATACAGATTAGATGAGACTGATGATGAGTTTGCAAGTTCAAGCGTACCCTCTAGGGGTAGTTCTGGTCATCGCAGGTCAATAAAGCTACCTTTTCTCTTACATTTTGGCACCTTTTTTATGTTTGATTGAACTTGGAGTTAAAGTTTTTTCTTTATAATTATCTGCACTATTTTCTTGGTGGGCATTGGGCACAGAAAATTTTCGCATAATTGTTACCATACAGGGACTGACATACAAATGCACAAGCAACAGATAAGTGGAAATTCTGGTTACCTTTGATTTTTCAGGATGTGCATTTACTGATCTGCATGCACATCTGACGGTCACTGAGTACAAATAATTTGAGAGCAGAATAAATGCACTCTTCAACCATTTTTGATACTTTAATCCACCTTTTTTTAATATGATAGAACTGGTTTCTGCTGTCATGGGTAGTTCTCTTACTGTGTGCAGTACTTCCCTGTGTGCACCAGAAGATTTTGAACAAGGTTATGATAGGTTTGAGGTGTATCTGTGTTAGATGCCATGCATGTAAAACTAGCTTATATAAATTGGCCTGTTAGAAATTGCTGGTTCTGTTAACTTTACATCCTTCCTATAATTTATGCTTGCTGTTCCTATATCTCACAGATCTCGAAGACACCACTCCCGCTTCTTTGACAGTTAGGTATGGACTTGCTCATGGATCAAGCTTTGACAATCAAGTAGGTTTATTTTGCTGTAGAAAGGTCCAGCTTTTCCAATTTAATAGTGCACAATTATATTTATAGTGTTATATCCTCCGTCTCATCTCATTGGTATATTTAGTAATATGCTTACTAGTCCCCTTGTATTGTGGTTAGCAGTGGCCTTAGTACAAGTGAAGCAAAGGATCGAAAGCAAAATGCTAGTGATTCTGCAGATAATTTTGGTTTCATCCGAAGCTCATCTTGTTGTATATGTAATTAGATTTGCTCAATGGACATGAATTTTTGTATTTGCCATTTCCAGGTATGGTGACTCCATTTTTTCTTTTTAATTTGAGATTGATTATTAATTTGCTTTAATAGGACTTTGGGTGTCTTAACTGTATATTATTTTCTGATATTGCTACCTTACAAACTCTATGATCGTCTCAACTTCTGACCAACATAAATACGAAGCATATTTTCTGGCAGTTTATCTTGGCTGTATTTATTAGAGATCCATTAGTTATCTGTGCATCTCAAATGCATTTATGTTATTAGTCCATATGCATGGAATTGTGTGCTGGTTACATGGATATTTTTATTTTGTTAGTTTGATGGTGAGTTTATGCGTCAACTAAACTAAAAGCTCGTTTTGCATTGCTGTTTGTATCAAAAAGCATCATTTTTTTTTATGTTTTTTCATACAAAAACAGTTTGAAACGCTACTGAAACGGGCACACTGCTGATCATCTACAAGCGATCTTAACAGTGCCCTCTTCACATCATCTTTAGGGTACTCTGGTACTCGAATTATCTCGGGTTCTGGCTTGGCTCAATGTTCGAACTTAGAAAGTTAAAGGATCAGACCTTCTTGACCACCATGTCTATCCTTTGGTTAAATAAATGTGTTCATAACTTCATATATCCACTGAGCGGGATCACATTGGTGTCCCTGCTGATGGTATCTGCTTGCTGAGAACCATTTTTACCGTAAAATGGAGAGCTGAAGAGCTTAGTGCCATTTTTATGCATTCCTTAATTAGTCTCCAAAAAAAAGGCGTCTTCAGTCCATGTAGTATTATTCTGTTTATAATTCATGAAAAGGACTGCACCAATTCTGCCATTAGTATATTCCGGCATTTAGAGATGCTGTCTAAGAGTGTGTTTTTCTTTGTAGTCATGCTGTATTTTAAAAAAAAAAACTGAATTTTTTTTTTGTTTTAAATTAATTGTTTTTTTTACATATTTTTAAATCGTTTTAATATGTTAATATTAAAAATAAATTTTAAAAAAATAAAAAATATTATTTTAAAATATTTTTATAAAAAAATATTTTAAAAAATAATCGGTATAACATTACAAAAAAATCAACAATTTCAAAATCTGCTAAAAGTGATTAATTCCAAAATCAGTCAAAAGTCAATAATTTCAACTTTTACAGGGAGAAATGGGCTTTTGCCACGTATCAGAATTTAACTCGATTCAGATGGATTTGGATATTTAACCTTTTTCAATGGGTAATTGACGATTCAACTAATAGATTATTGTTAAACCTGATCTAGTTATATAAACCTGAAATATATGTATTATTTTTATATTTTATGTTAAATAATAAGTAAATAATGGATATCTAAAATCCAATACATATGATATGACAAGATATCTAAATTCCTTACCTAATATAAATATAATAAAATCCCAATCCATAAATGATCATTGCCATCCTTACTTTGCAAGCTCTAAAACGATGCTCAATTCCTCCAGCTTTCATGTTAAATGCAGCTTATATTGTGAACTGGAGAACTATCCACATAGCTAACACTTAAACCAGAACAAGAAGAAGATGAGGACATGCCATGAACTAATACAGGACGTTCTTCGGCAAGTCCCAAATAACGTTATTCTTCATGCTAATCTTGGTGCGCATGGCCTCAGCTGATCGATTCACTTGATTCATGACTTTCATCCTCACCATTTGCTCTCTTGACTGCACAGTTGCCAGCCCCATGCTCCGGTATCTGAAAATTGGATCAAAAGTTAGACAAAATACCACCGCTTCTCAATTTATTTGATTTCCTAGAATTTACTTGGGTAAAAGGGGAAGAGAGCAATTTCATTTCATTCCAAACTGTCTCCTCTTATTATCTCAATCATATTTTCTGAAAAACATGGATTGAAAGAATACCTGGAGGCAAGTGCAGCAGTTATGGCCATATCATTTGCAGGCGATGGACGTGGCTTCTGGCGGTAGTAGCGCAAATATTCTCGAGAACCAAGAGTTTTGGATGATACTTTATTAGCAGATCTTGTGGTTATAATCAGCTCTGAATCACCACTACCAAGTGCTGCGATGTTGGCAGTGTCCCCCAATGCAACAAGTTGTTTACCATCCTCATCCACGTAGCTGCAACCAGGGAAACAAAATCAAAGGGGCGAATTGAACGGATAAACATTATGGAACATAATTAAAGATGGCAAATTAAAAGAAATAGCTAGAAGCCAAGCATTGAACGATATAACTCTCCTTGTGATTGTAGTATCATAAAAGAAGAGATTTCATAAGAGCTTAGCTGGCATTCCATCATAATGAGCATTTTACAAACCTGCTACTATAGTCATAGAAGTCTTCTAACTCAGCTTCCTCATCCTCATCGCCATCACCGTAATGTACTTTGCAGTGACTTTTAGCTTCCATATGCTTCCTAACTGCTTCCAAGCTGTTGAAAGATTGACGCTTGTCATTGCAGTACATACACATGTAATCCCTCTTCACCTGGAGAGGAAAAAGTAAGTAAATACGGACTACAAGTATAAAATAATATAAAAATACTACACAAATAGAGAACATGGTACGTAATCCAGTACCTTGAGGCCAAGATATGTAAGAAGACCCTTTGGATCCTTCAAATACTCGGCATCAGGAATAAAGAACCCATGCTGCTTATGCATGTGAGCCATGCAACTTTCTATGTTATCATGCTCTTGATCGCACATGAGGCAACAGGATGGATCCAAAAACTCATCATCTTCTTCATCCTCAACTATATCAACAAGAGAGGCCATCTCATTTACATTCAAACCAGTCAAAGACTTAGTGGCCTCAGCAACCAGCTCTTCATCTGAACCAACTTCTTCCCACTCATCCTCAGTACTCTCTTCACTTTCTCCAGCATCTGCCTCCCATTGCACAGCACGCTTATTCACCTCACGACGAGGAAGCTGTTTAATCACAGTATTCTCCTCTTCTTGGTTTGTTCCTTGAGAAGCTCGCAGTATATGGCTCCTTGATTTAAGGTGCTGATCATGAGCTTTGGAACTTTGATATCCCTTGTTGCATAGAACACAACTATAAAGCATAGAGATTTCATTCTTCTCTTTCTCTTTAGCAATTGCAGACTGTCTAGCCACAAACAATGCTTCAGTCACTCCCGGAACACCAGCAACCTGAATTTTAACAACAGACCCAGAAATATTAAAAAGTTAAGAACTTGTCGTGAATTATTGAGGCTAAACAACACAATTTTGGCTCATATTGATATGCTGAGCACTTGCAGAACACCAAGAACCTAAGTTTCAACAAAATTCCAAAAAATAGTAAAACGTTAAGAACCTGTAATGAATTTTTAAAACCAAACCATATCATTAATCCTCTTACTGATATCACCTAAGAACAATAGCTAAAGTCCGTAATTTGATATCCAACTGCGCAATAAATGTTGATTCTTTTGCCAAAGCAATTTATAGCGGCTTTCATATGTATTGTTATTCCTAAACAAAGCCCACTTTCTACACTTCCAAAGTATTTCTTAATATCAAAACTTGGCTAGTTTAATCTCAATTAACCCACAAAATCATGCCACTGTAGAGCTAAAAGTCATCATCATTGTCAATAGTAATAATGAACACAAAACCAAATCATTCACTCAATTACAATTAACTGAAAAAACACAACACAGCAATTGTCATTACAGAAACCTCAAATTCTCCAACTTTATAAACATTGTCTCCTCAAAAAAAAAAACAAAAAACAGTGATGCAATAATCTCCAACTAGCCTCTAAACCAAGCAAAGAAAACAACAAAAAGAACACACCTTGCGTTTAAGATTGTAACGGTGCCATTCAGACTTGTAATGGAGTTTTTGTTCAGCATCATCATTGAATTCTTTATTACAAGCGTTACAAGTTAGTCCTGGCATTTTCCTTCCTGTTTTGAGTTTTCTACGATTTATCTGGTTCGATTTCTTTATTTCGCTCTCGTTTTTTATAATAGAAAGTTTGAGTCAGCGAGGCGGTGGGGTTCTTGCACGACACGAGTCGTTAATTACGTAAGCGCCTGCGTCTTTGGAAGGTTATTGGAATTTCGTATGGGTCGGCGACCCAACCCGTTTAGTTGCATGTTTTCTTGACCATGTGCTTCCGACATATTTTTATTTTTATTACACTCTATACTATCGCATCGTGAATGTCTTGATTTTACCTTTGGAGGCCAGACTTGGGTTTAGGGTAGGAAGGGTTTTTTACTGGGAATTATTAATAATTGCACTAAAGAAGAGTGTGAATTGGTATTTTTACATTTTTGTCTACAACATAATTACTAAATGACCATTAGAAGAAAAAAACTATTCCTTAGTTTCACGGGCTTTTCATCTTTATTTTTATACAACTCAATTACTTAAATGTCCCTTGAGAATAATATTCCTTAACTATGGATGCAGGGGCACTTTAGATATTTTGCTATGTTTTTTTTATAATTATCATGTGGGGTTAAGGGTAATTGAGTCTTTCAATACATATAAACTATTATTTTAATTCAAAATTGGTTGGTGTGTGCTAGAAACACGCCAGTAAGTGAACGTTATCCGAGCTCTCCAAGTGACGCATGTGTCACCCAGATAGCATCAAACGTCCCTCTTCCAAATTATATACAATGCGCCTCACCTCCTCCTTCATGGTAACGAGGCATGTGTTTGCATCCGGAACTCAGCGAAGCTCCGATAACAAGTTTTCCCTCTTTCCCTCTTTCCTCTAACCCTTCCTAGAAAAACATGTTGGCCATTGCAAAAAATAAAAAATAAAAAAGTCTGGCTATTTGTTTATTGTATTAAATTAAATATTTATTCTTTTGATTGCAATGTATTTGGTTTTGAATCATTTATTGGGTTAATTTTATTTTTTAATTTTATCCATTGATACTTGATTTTTATTTTAGATTTGGTATTTATTCTTTTAATTGCAATGTATTTGGTTTTTTAATCATTTATTGAGCTTTTTTTAATTCCATAACTTTACACTTGATTTTTATATTAGATTTGGTTTTTTATCTTTTCATTGTGATGTATTTGATCTTAAATTCTTTATTGAATTAATTTATCTTTCAATTTCATCTATCGATATTTTCATCCCAATCTCATGTCGAGGGTGGCGGGTTAGTTAAGTTAACTCAAGTTGACTCAAAAAAATTTTCTTAATTTTTTTTATAATTTTATCATTTTGCATTAATTATTTCCTCTTAAGCTTTGTCATTTTTAAACTTTTTTTTTGCTTGGTTATTCCAAGAGCGGGTTGGTAAAGTGAACTCGAGTTGATTCAAAGTTTTTTTTATATTGAACTTTATTTTTTCTTCTTTTGAATTTTTTTTTATTCTGATCTCATATCACGGGTTATGAATTCATCAAGTTATCGTAGGTTACTCGAATTTTTTTATTCAATATTATATATGTATATATATTTATTTATTTATTTTCATATTTAATATTAGATTATCATGCCTTGAACTTTACAATTTTTTTTTTCAAGTTTTTTCGATCTCAAGTTATATTTTAATTAATTTAACTATCTTATATTATCACCTCTAAATATCATTTTCAAAAGTTTGGCCTGCCTGTGAGGTAGCACGGCAACCTGTATGGTAAACACTCTAAAAAAATTTAGCTTTTCCGCGTAAACAGTAAATTACTTTGATATATTTTTGAAGTTTTTTTTGTAGCAGTTCAGTTACATGTCCTCAGCCGGTTAAGGTATATGTGGAGTTGATGCAGGTCTCGAATTTAAATCCTACTGCTAGCAATATTTCTTTCCCCGAGACAAGAGCCTACTGCCTAGGCCTCCATGCTTGCCCCTCCACTGTAGCTTTTCAATTTTAAACAGTAAATTACTGTTTAAGGTATATAAACAGTAAATTTTAAGCCATATTTCTTAAAAAAATTGAAAATATTCAAACTAAGAAAAAATATTCTTAAAAAAATTGAAAATCTTAAAACTAAAAAGGAATATAGTTCATGTATATTATGAAAAAAAAATTATATTATTGTAATGTTTTGAATATAAAGACATAGGAAAAGGCTAGAAAGCCCTTGAATGCTTAGATGTAGGAATAAATTAAATGAGGGGTATAGTAGTAATTGAATAAAGAGATGATAAATATAAATAGGAAGTAAAAAAAAAAAAAGGAAAGAGGGATCTGAATTTTGAGAGAGAACCGGCAGGAGAGAAAGGGAGAAAGAAGAAGAAGAAGAAGAGAAAATAAGGGAAAATAAGAGAAAAGGAAGAGATTGGAAGAAATAAGTTTAAAGGTAAGATTTAGGCTGTTAAATGTATAAATATGTGTTAATTAAGCTTTAATTTTGGTTTTGATAAATGTTAGGGTTTTGAAAATTTGTGTTTTGAGTTAATTGATGAATTAAGTTGAATATTATGGGTTGATTGTTGTGGATATTTGATTATTTGGTTGATTTTGAGAGATTGAATTGAAAGATGATCATTTTGAGTTATGAATTGTGTAAATGGTGAATGTTGAGTTAGAAATTTGGCAAGAACAGTAGGTAACCTGTGCGAATTCTGAGTTGGAGGTTGAAGATGATGAAAATTCAATTTGATCCCTCAATTTTGGAAAATTACAGTTTAGTCCCCAAACTTTGGAAAATTTGCAGAATGGTCCCTGGAGCCTATTCCGAGATTCTGAACAGAATAACATATGAATTATGGACAGAATTACTGTATAGATAAGAGAATTTAACACTTTCAATTTGGTCTTCCAATTTGATAAAAATTACAATTTGACCCTAAAAATTTGGTAAAATTCCAGAATGGTCCCTGGAGTATAATGAGATGATCTGGACAGAAATGAGGATGAATTATGGACATAATTTCAGTATATTCATGGATTTATGATAAATTTTAGTTTGGTCCTCCAATTTGACAAATGCTGCAATTTAACCCTTAAGGATATGATAAATTCTAGATTAGTTCCTAGCTGTAATATTACCTTTTTCAGATTGGTTTGATGAATAATTGAGGGTTATTTAGTGAATTATTACCAATTTTATTAATTGTTTTATTATGGATTAGATTTCGGGAAAATCGTTAAATGTTGGGTTTTTAGGAAAGATAACTAGTTAGTTTAAAAACATTTAGGGTTATGGAATACACCCTTAGATAAGTGTATTAAATAGGTTATATATATATATATATATATATATATATATATATATATATATATTCTTTTGAGTCATTCTTAAATATGTCTCCTTTATATTCAGATAATCCTGATATTCTACCGGCGGGACGTCAGTAGGATTTTCTTCGATATCAGCTTTGAGTTTTGTTGCTTTCGAGTCAGGTGAGTGGATAATTTTCCATATGCATGAGAAATATTATAAATATTTGATTTGTTAATATGAATTGGATCATGCTTCTTGATAATATATATGTTAATTATTATCCTTGTTTTGATAAAGTATGATCAATTATTGAATCTGAATTCTTGATATGAACCAACATATATTTTGAATTGACTTCTGAATTGATAGCTCCTCATTTGATTGATGTCATGAGTTGAGCTTTGAGATATGAATATGTTTGTTAGATTATGATTATGAACCTATGGTATGTCAGTCAGAATACCCATGTTAACAGGGTAGTGTTAGTCTTTGTGCACATCGTATCTGAACCCTAGTTGGTCGGGGGAGTCACCAACCTGTGTGGACTGATCATCCCACAGTACGGAGCCTCATGCTCATTGTATTTTGATTTTCTGACGAGTTTTACCATATGATCTTCTTGTTATGGCCAATTTGAGAAACCTTTCTATAAGAACCTAGAGCCATACTTGTATATATATTTCTCATTGATGTATTACCTCGTGTGTGTATATTGAATGTTATCTACTCACTGAGTTGTTGAACTCACCATCTCATTATTTATCCTTTTCAGGCTTATAGCTTGATAGCAGGTCATTTTGTTGGACCTTCAGAACCTGCTTTTTGGTTGTACTTTGTACCTTTCCTTTATGTTTAGTTAGTGCTTCAAAACTCTGAACTTATATAAACTCTTGTATTAAGACAATTCAATTATATTATGAAGTTGATTTTGTTATTAATGATGCGTTGAACTTTGATTGAGTTAGGATAAGTTTGTGTGTAAGTTTGGGTTCGCATAGGTATGGAATCTTGGAGGGGAACCTTGCCTATGTGCCGGTCATGAATCCGGGACTCGGGTCGTGACAATTATTCTTTTAAAAGTGTGGTTGTGATTGCTTTTCAAAATACTTTTTACTTAAAAATGTATTAAAATGATATTTTTTTATTTTTTTAAAATTATTTTTAATATGAGTGCATCAAAATGATTTGAAAACACTAAAAAAATATTAATTTAAAATAAAAAAATATTTTTTTAAATTTTTTCAAAAACACTTTTAAAACGTTAAAACAAATAGAACTCAATGATAAACACATAGTTCATTAATATTTATACATAAATATACCTATGGTGCTTTTTAAATTTTAAAAATTAATTCAGCAATAAAAAAGTTATTTTATTCTTTATATAAAATCACAAAAAAATCATTTTCTAATTTTATTTACTTGGCACAATTATCTATTAAACTTATAAAATCACTACTTAATTTAAAAGAATAATAAAAAAATAAATCATTTTCCAATCAATTGTAGAATTTTTATTACATTTATGTTTTCTTAAAAATACCATTTAGATTTCGTAAAAAAAAAAAACCCTTAACCAATCTACTTCTGACACTTGTAATTGACCCCACCAACAACATTCCCTCCCCCCTTCTCTCCCTTCCTCTCCTCTTTCTCTCTTTTACGAGAGATCCATCCTAAGTAGCATCTCTCTCCCTCTCTCCCTGTCTCAGTTTTTTTTTTTTTTTTTTCTCATTTTCAAATACTGAGTCACGATGTACGCCGTTTCCCGGCCTCCGAACCGACTCACCGAGTTCAAATCGGGCGGAAAAATTGTTGGACCCAGGCGAGCCACTACTCCTCGTCCCACTCCATACGACCGCCCAACCCCTCGCCTTTCCCCTAATTCCACCCCTCAAAACCCTAATTGGCTTTCTCGTCTCATTTTTTCTCCTTCTCGCTTGCTCGCCAACGGTGCCGGTAAAGTTTTCTCCTCCGTCTTCGGCTCCGAATCCTCCGATTCCTCCTCCGGCGACGACGAAGACAGCGATACCGTTTCCACTTCTGGTATTGCAAAGTTGATTCGATTTTCAATGAATTAGGTTAAAATTACTATTTTAAAATAACGAAAATTCTGGCTCGTGCTCTTTTTTCAGAGGGTGAAATGGAAGATACCATTGAAGATGGCGATGAAGGCAGTGCTTCTTCTCTAAGCGGTGAAAAGGTAGTTTTGCACCGCCGCCTTTTAACCTGAATGTGGGAATTTGGATACATTTTAGATTTTTATTAATTGATTTACGAGTGCTTTTTTATTTTAGTGTAAGTGCATTATTTTTGGGGCAATTTGGTGCTTAATAATGGTCCCGTTAGGGTTTTATGGCGTGATTGATTAAGATATGTTGATTGCTTGTGATTGCCGTTTGATTTTTTTTATTCTTTTTTGGTGGGGAACTTAGAAGAATCAAACAACTGAAATTGTTCATTACTCAAAAAAAGATCTCCCAGCTGTAGAGTGGAGGACTGGAACAATGCGTTTAATTGCACAGCTTCTAACGCAGGAAACGTTCACGAGGTAATTGGGAATGACTTGCTTTCTTTCTTTAGAAATTTATTTTGTATGCATATTTACGTTGTTTTGTGAGTTCTCGTTATCAGGAGGCGAAGCTAGGATTTGAGGTATCGGGATGCCAGTATAAAACACAGCAGGCTACATTAGGAAATAAAATAAAGAAATGATAGTTATAGAACACTAATGTCTTTTTTTCTCTCCCGGGGGAGGGGCAATGTATATTTTCTGGGAAAGAAAACTTAAATTCAAGGGTAGATTTAAAAAATAAAATAAAATTTATGACTAAAATGAATTTTGTCAATTTCTAGGGAGTCCCGGGGGCCCTCAGCTATGCTGTAGTTCTGCCTTGGTTGCTTGTCATTCAATGCATTGGAAACTTCGTAATTCTGTACTTTTATATAATCATTACTACTTTCGTTGTGGTTGTGTACCTATCTTTCCTGGTAGCACATACACAAATAGAATTCTTAATTCCCTTTGGTTATTAAACCATAATTGTGTTTGGTTGATGATGTTTTAGAAGTATTTTTTACTTATAAATGTATTAAAATAATATTTTTTTTATTTTTTAAAAATTATTTTTGATATCAATGCATCAAAATGATATGAAAACACCAAAAAAATATTAATTTGAAATAAAAAAATAAATAAAAAATTTAATTTTTTTCAAAATTACTTTTGAAACGCAAAAACAAATTATTAACTTCAAGCTTTTAACTTAACTAGTGAGCTGCATGGTTCAAGTTCTAAATTCAAATCCAAAAATATATTGGTGATAACCTTGATGTCTTGACTTCAAATTCTGAATTATTTGCTATTCACTATGACCAGGGAAGAATGCGACAGACTAACACATATTATTAAATCAAGAGTTGTAGATTCTCCCATCATTAGAGGCACAGAAGATGGGAGACTGAGTGAGGTTCTGGACAAGACAGCTGGCAATGGTATTGTTATTTTGGATTTTCCACTTTCAAAGAACTTAGAAATTCACATGCCAAGAGGTGTATCTCGCTGATTGTTTTAGTGATGATTCAGATGCCGACACACCTGATCTCCGCAATACAGCTGTTAAAGAGGCTAAAAAATGGTTTGAGGGGAAGAAATTGGGGCCAAATTCGAAGCCAGTGGAGTGTGGAATCTGCACTCTCAACACTGCTCCACATGTTAGTAATCCTGGTATAAGGGATTTATGAAAAATACAAAATATTTTTTGGCTTTAGATTATAATGATGTAGTTTGTATATAATCCTATCTCACAACGGGTCAGCATGTTGTTGGATTGTTACATATCATGACAGGTTCTTTGTCTTTGTAAAATTCCTTTTATGTGAAATGTGTCCATTATTGCTCGTTGAAATGTATAGGCTCCCAGAATACTTTGATTTGCTATTATCCATTAACCAATTATTTTCATAGTCATCGAACTTCCTATTATGAACCAGGTGCATTGATTTTTTTTAATCTTCTTGTTTGTAGATTCTGATTTCACTAGACCAAGAAACTGAAAAAAACTTTGCAAATACATTAATATGCTTGTTGTATTCTGCAACTGCTGTGAGCTAATTGGTGCACACCACCTTTTGACGATCTATTTTTATTGAACAGGTTACTGAAGAAGAAGCAGGTTCACCAGTGGATTTGGCCAAATCTTATATGCAAGCTCGCCCACTATGGGCTTCTCCTTCCACAAACCATATCCAGTTGCAATCCCCATCATCAATGGGAAAAGAGCTTTTTAAGGAAGCAACACCATTTTCAGTTGGTGGCAAGTCACTGTCCCCATCAAAGGTGCTGTTTGGAAGTCTCTTTCTCTCTTCTCCATTTACTTGGTATAGTTTTAAGCCCTTTTATTGCTGCTTTTGTTATGGTGTGAGGGTCTTGGAGTTTGACAGTAAGATCTGATCTTTATGAACTTTCAAAGCATATTTTCTTACCAGTTAGACTTAGAAATGCAATTTAGTGATTCGGTCATGGTTTTATTAGACAATCATATTCTTCCTGATGATAAAATATATGCCCACTAGTAATTAAGGCAGGGATCAGGAAAGAAACGAGACTTTCTGGAGAATCAAGTAATTTTTATGGCTACAAGGTAAAACCTGACCTGGACAAATGCTAGTTCTGTTTCAATGCAAACAGATTGATTTTTTTTTGAATTTATTGGAAAGAAATTGAGCAAGGAACTCATAAGGATTATTATTATATTTTATTTGTGGATGTAGAAAGGACAAAACTAGGGACAAAATTGAAGGCCGTTACTCAGTTATGACCCTATTGAGGCCATGATGGGGCACTGGAGGGAAGAATTAAAGATCCTACCCTCATGCATTTTTAATAGAAGTGTCTTCTCTTAACTCTCCAACTCCTTTACCTTCAGAACCATGTTATGGCCTCTGAGGGCAATGAGGAAGAAATAGGAAAAACGTGTTGTTTTGTGCAATGGTTGCTTATTCTCAAGGTTATTGCTCTGTGCAGCTTAATTTATTGTGATATGATGTAACTTGAAAGCAGTTGAACTGGGATTCCCCTGTCACTGGTTCGTGGAATATTCAGGAAGAACTACGTAAAGTGAGATCCAGGGCAACTGAAGAGATGCTAAGGACTCGACCGTCTTCCAAAATTGATTGGTCTGCATTAGCTTCAGTTTATAAAGGAGGTCCTAGTTTATTGTGTACTGGAGAAGTTGGTGGTGCTAAAGATAAATTTTCCAATTTTACACAATTAGTAGATGTACCTTTGACATGGGGCAGTGCAGCAACTACTTCTGGCTTGACAGGTGTGTTTTTTACTTGTCGGAGGGAAACTATTTTAACTGTAGCTGTGATCAATAGTTCTATAACATGTGAATTTTTTGTGAAATAAAACCTTCTTTGCTAAAGTCTTTTTATCCAAGAACGGGGGGAAAATGAAAACTCCTTTTCTGCATTTTCAGATTCTCAAATGGCACAAGATAAGTTGCAGAATGAAGCTTTTCCACCTAATGCAGCTACTTCTGTTCCTGAAAAAAGTCAGGTACTTTGGAAGTGGGATGGGGAATTCAGTAAAAAAAAATTACTTGATCTTTTGTTTTATCTATTGATTTTATTGTGATTTGCTCATAGGAATCACAAAAGTTGTTTTTACAATTCCCTATAGCTAAAGCAATAGGGTTATGGAATGCTTGCTTCTTCTTCTTCTTCTTCTTCTTTCTCTATCTGTTTGATATCCTTCCTGTTTAATTTATAAGAAAATAAAATGAAATATCGATTACTAAAACTAAACCAATCTCATCTCTGACATTTTTATGAATATGTTTTTGAAGGATCTGGGATCAACACCGACCATTGAGTGTAGGGCAGGTGCTTTATCCATAACATATGAGAGTTTTCCCCCCTCCTTTTGTTCTCTAGAAATTACTCTTTCCTGACTAAGTGAAGCCATTTAATTTAGGCTTGCCAGATGGCTCTGAAGCGATACCAAGCCATGGACAGCAACAACAGCTTTCAGAAGAAGTGATAGTAAAACAAAGGTTAGCTTCCCCTTTTCCCAGATTTTCTGTATTTCTATGGGCTATGAAGAGGTCTATCGTTGTTTCTCATGATTTCCACTTCTCTCTATATGTCACAGTGCTGATGCCAACATTGCTGCTCCTGCTCCTGCTCCTGCTACTGCTACTGCTCCTGGCCTTGGAGACATCGAGGAGACTAGCCAACCTTCAAGCTCCATGGCAGAAACTGTTAGAGGCAAGAGTTTTAAATCTGGTAGCATACTAGTAGAACCTTTTTATTGACAATATGCAGCTTCATACTTGACAATGTACGGAGGATTTTAGTCTATCCGTTCCTTGATTGCCAGGTTAAAAGCTGCTTCTGTTTGATTTGATTGATTCAGAAATTGCACTGTACTTTTCTGATTTTGAGTGATTAGGATGTATAATATGAGAGTCGTGCATCAATTCTGTTTTATCTATATCCACAAATCAGAATTTGGAGTGTTTTGGAAGCTGAATAAATACTAGGATTTCAGGGTATACTGGAAGCTGAATAAATTTGGAAACATGGTCTTACATAATGTCCTGTTCAAAAGCTCTTTCTGTTAAACTATGTTCCTAACTTTCTATTGCGTGATGTTTTTGTGGTAGACTGTTGTCTGTCAATAAGTAGTACCTTTTCTCTAGCTGATCCTCTCTAGATACAATCCCAGATTCAATGTTACTTGAAGTAAATTATATAGCATCCAAGGAAGTTGCTGGAAGAGATGATGCAGTTACTACCAGTGGCTGCCCTTCTTCAGCATACAGGTGAAAATTGTGGCGGGGCTTCTTTTTCCACTGCTAATTGCTTACTGTGATTTTTACTAAATTCATTTTCCTCTCTTTCAGTTTGCCTGCAGTACACTACGGGGAACAGAAGTCTATGCTGTCTGGCAAAGAGCACAGTTTAGTTGGTCCAGATCATGACAAGGTGACAAGAACTGTTCCTGGAGAGGAAACCTGCGAGCTTCTGAGTGAGGCTTCCGTGGAGGTGCCAAACGATAATGAAATTGTTGGTTTTGCTAATGACTCTGAAGACAGCTCCAGCATGTACCAGGGAGGGTTAGTACAGGCTGTGGCTCGACCAAATTCAAAACGCCGCTCAGTATCCAGGACAACTGGTGCCAAGCAGCAAGGAAGAAACGTTAGGAGCAGAGACAATAGGAGAGGCAGAGGACGGGGTAAATAATGCTAAATCATGTCCTTGTACCCTAGTGTAAAATTAGCTGTAAACTAGACTAGAAAGGAAGGAGGATAGTGCCATGACAGGGAAACAATAAAGTTTAGCGAGGCTCAGATAGTTCTTCGTTTAATGCTAACTACGCTGGTTTCCCCCCTTCAATCGGGTGTTCAGTAGTGGTTAAATTTAGGTATTGATTTTCCAGTCCAGACATTGATTCATGGTATCATGTCTGAAGATTTGCAAGCTGTAGTCAGGAATTGGTATTTATTTTGGTAGAAGATTTGCAAGCTGTAGCAAAGTTGATATGTTTTGGCCTCTTTGGCTGTTCCTTCTTTTTCCTGGGTTATCTTTGGCATCTGTTGAATTCATTTGATTCTTTGGCTCGAACCCTATCGTTTCATAGTTGACGGTCAAGTCTTTCTTGGGCATTGCAGGTTATATACAACTTATAGAAATTGCATCGCATGCGCAGATTAATACTGGCTCCTCGTATGTTTTTTTTCAAGGTAAAAATACACTACCCTCTTGGAATATAGCTAAATTTTTTAACGACAACTCGCACGTTTTTAAACTATTAATCAAAGGTTTGATAAAATTAGCCTGTACATTTTCAATTGTCGAAGAATTTTTAACAAATCCCGGATTTAAAAAAAGGAGTTTTTATGACATTTCTATCTAGGTTTAGCCTATAATCAGTCTATTTTATTAGCTACTAATTTACTTTGAAGAAAAAGATAGATAAATACATAAAAGAAAAGAAAGTAAAATCCTGACCTTACCAAAAGTTATAATCCAGGATTTCTCTGCTATTTGTATCTGTTTTTTCGTTTATAATTTAAAAATCATAAATAATCCATGATTTTACATCATAATTAGTGTAATTAATCCTTAATCCTTAATCTCAAAGCAATATTTTCTTATATATAACCAGTGATATTCGAGTCACCTTTTATATCAAGGCAAACTCAATCATTAATACCTCGTTATTAAAGAAGGTTAGAGTAGTTTCTTATCCTTATAGTAATACGATTTTCTTGCTCTCCTAATCATGCACATAAAGCATCAATTATGAACTTTAGGATCTATATATGATAAATGTACCTTAAATAAACTCAATTACCCAAACTATATTTATTAAATCTAGCTCACACTCAATGAATTGATCTAAAAACTTGATTTGCAAAGATTTAATTGGACTCTATTTGAAATTAAACCAGTTAAATAGTTGATATAATAGATTTTTTCAATTAAATCAAATCCATTTAGTTATATATATGTGTGTGTGTGTGTGTGGCTGATAGGACATAAAATTGCAAGAAAAATAATTCTTGCTCTAAAAAAAATTAAAATTTTAAAATCTAAACTAATAAAATTTAAGTTCTTACCCTTTAAAATGTTTTTTTTTTTTTTTGTTATCTTCACCTCCCCTAAAAAATTTCCCAGCTTCAGAGGAAAGAGAGAAAAAAGTTATCCTAACACGGGCCGGGCCGGGCGGGATTCAGGAACAAACCCACCTTACATAAACCTTCAACCCGACCGGTCGCCCGCTGACCAGTACTATCGACACTCTATGCCCTCTCCTACATAAACTCTCCTCCCTCTAAAAGAAAAATTCCTCAAAATAGCAGAAAAGACACCACCATGGATCCCTATCCTTCTTCTTCTACCTCGATAGCCCAAAAAACCTGGGAGCTCGAAAACAACATTAAAACCATCGACACATCAGCCCCAACAACAGCAACAGACACTTCTTTTTTATCGGACGCGATTTTTCACTACGATGATGCAGCACAAGCGAAGTTCCTGCAAGAAAAACCGTGGTCGAACGATCCGAATTATTTTAGACGAGTGAGGATCTCTGCTCTTGCTTTGTTAAAGATGGTTGTCCATGCTCGATCAGGCGGGACTATTGAAGTTATGGGGCTAATGCAAGGGAAAACTGATGGGGATTCTATTATTGTTATGGATGCTTTTGCTCTTCCTGTCGAAGGGACGGAGACGAGGGTTAATGCTCAGGCTGATGCTTATGAGTATATGGTTGATTATTCTCAGACTAATAAACAGGTTTGCTTGCTTATTGCTTTTGATTTTTTATTTTATTCTTGAGTTTTCAATTTAAAGATCATTGCTTCTTCTTTTTTTGGGAGGGGGTATTTTGGATTATAAGCGTTTTGGTTTTTAATTTTTTTTTTGGGTGATTAGGGTTTTGGGGTTTGTATTGTTGTGGTGGTTATGTGTGCAGAGAGTGGTTGCATTGTTGGAAATTTGTGATTTGGCAGGAGGAGTGGAACCTTGAATTTATAATTTGAGTTAGAAAAGTGAGTGTTTTGAACCCTGATTTGGAGCTTAATTGAATTGAGGATCAGTCTCAGAATATAAAATTACCTTTTGTGTTATTAGAGGATTTTTTAGGGTATTGGCGTTTGTATTGCTGTGGTTATTAAGAGCAGATAATGGTTGCATTGGTGAAACTTTGTAATTTTGAGGAAAATGTAGAAACTAGGTTTTAGAGTGTTTGTGGAATTGCTAATTTGATTTCATGAAGTTGTCTAAAACTCTAACTGGACCTTTAGTCAACTAAGTCTTGGTTTGAAAATAGCTGCATCCCTAAAGTGGTTGTAAGATATGGGCATGGTTTGATTTAATGAATTTGTGTGTATATTTTACATGATTCTTTTGGATGATTAGGGTTTAGGGCTTTACTGGTTATGTGTAGAGAATGGCTGCATTGTCAAATTTTTATATGTTTGGAAAAGGAAAATTCTAGCTTTATACCTGTGAAGTGTGCGTGGAATCCCTAATGAAAAACCATACCTTGAAGCTAAATCCTGCGAAGACTTGGTTCAAAATAGTTGGTAGCCCAAATTTAATTGTTAGCCCAATGCGTGTGTGCATACATTGCGGTTTTATGTCTGAAACCTTGATATCTGATAGTTGAGTTGATTTTCAGGGAAGTTCATGTAGTCCCAGTAGCTTGTCTTTTCTGTATCTTTTAGATTCAAGGGAACACTAAACATGGATAGATTTGCTGTTATGCTTTAGTCACCACTAGCTGAATCTAAAATGTAAATTTTATTACATGTTATTACTTGGAAGCGTAGAAATTAATTATTGAACAGTGGCGCACAAGGTTCCACATTTTGCATTGGCATATAAATGGACTCCTTTTAATAGTTTTTAAAGGTGCATAGAAGCATTATTTTTAATCTTCTTTTTTTGTAATCCATCTATTTTCATTGCTTCCAATCTACTTGGGCCTTTTTTTGACAAAAAAGTGGTGTTGATGCAGGCTGGACGTTTGGAGAATGTTGTTGGGTGGTATCACTCACATCCTGGCTATGGATGCTGGCTTTCAGGTATAGATGTTTCAACCCAAATGCTTAACCAGCAATTTCAGGAGCCGTTTTTGGCAGTTGTTATTGATCCAACAAGGACTGTCTCAGCGGGGAAAGTTGAGATTGGGGCATTCAGGACATATCCAGAAGGATACAAACCTCCAGATGATCCTGTTTCTGAATACCAAACTATTCCTCTTAATAAGATTGAGGACTTTGGAGTTCATTGCAAACAGGTTATTATATTGGCCTTGACTGCTTGACCTTATGGTTCCATAGTATTCCATTGTTGGCTAATGCTACTTTGTTTTGCAGTATTATGCTTTGGATATAACTTATTTCAAGTCTTCTCTTGATTGCCACCTCTTGGATCTTTTGTGGAACAAATACTGGGTGAATACGCTTTCATCTTCACCTCTCTTGGGCAATGGAGACTATGTTGCGGGGCAAATTTCTGATCTAGGTAATTTCGAAGTTTTTGGTTTATATTTATTTTGCACAATTTTCTTCTACTTCATGTCATGATTAGAGAAAAGTATAGCTGTAAATAGTTGAAAGATGAGGTACTCAAAGTCCACGAGTACTAGTAGCTTATATGTGAGATGAAATGATGAGATATTCGAATTGTCTATCAAGATGAAATAATCATCCATTTGCCATGCAGCTGAGAAGCTGGAGCATGCAGAGAATCAATTGGCACATTCTCGATTGGGACCATTAATGGCTCCTCAAAGAAAGAAAGATGTGAGTATACTCTTCATTGATATCGTTATATCTATGTTAATTCAGAAGTATGATTGTTAACTCTGTTGATGTAGGCTCTTTAATCTAATTGCACCACAAAAAATCTCGTTTTTCTGTGAAACATAAATTGTTTCCAAGTGACTATTATGCTTTATATTCGGTATTTCTTTTTTTACATGGCATGCAAAACTAAATAGTGCTTTTCTGATGGGACATCTCTAAAGATTGTTTACCCATATCTCAACAAGAGGAACAGTACATAAGGCTTGCTCTGTGTGTTCTGCTGAATGTTTTGTCTTTTGCATAGATAATTATTTGTGAGAAGTGACATACTATGTGCCTAAAAATGTATATTTGATGCATTCAACCGAGAGGGTTGCTTCAGTTTTCTTGCATTGATCAGTAGAAACTGATGCAAACAGTGTTGGCAAAAATATTCATTGAACTGTAAGACAGCCTCTAAACGTGTCACCTTCATTTAACATGTAGATGTTTTGTACCTGCTGTAAACTTTACGCATGTGGGTATACAACTATGCACTACATTTACCTTAAGATGTGTTACCGCACATTGCTTTGGTCATGAAACTTTTTTATTTTCTTTTCTGCTCAGCGAAAACACTTAACCCTCAATAAGAGGACATTGGCTTGCATAAGTTATGCTCAATGTTAACATGTCATGTATGTGAAAAAAATCACATCAAATTCCACACATAGGAACATTATGGAAATTTCTTTGGCCAAAGATTCCATCCACCTCTTTCTCTTGTTGTAATTACTTGTTGGGGAAAAGGCAGGGCACAGAAGACTGACTTTGTTTTATATGAATTGCAACTTGAAGATAAATTGTTACTTAGATTTTCCATCTTCAATTATCATCTTAGGATCCACGTCCTTAATGGGTGCTAGCTGTGTCCCATGCATCCTTACATTTTCTTCTTAATTCTACTTTTCTTTTGTTCTATTCAGTTACTTTTGCATCTTAAACATCTGTTATTTTTATCATTTATGGTCCTGTCTCTCTCTGGTTTCGACTTTATTTTGGATTTTTTTTCTTAATTGCAGGAAGAATCTCAACTTGCAAAAATTACTCGTGATAGTGCTAAGATAACTGTGGAGCAGGTCCATGGTCTAATGTCACAGGTAACTGGCCGGTCCAATTTTTAGATGCCTACCTAACTTCGAACAGTTTTATTATTTAGGCTAATTTTTTTTCCTTTCCTTTTTATGCCTAGGTTATCAAGGACATCCTCTTCAACTCTGTTCGTCAATCAAATAGATCTCGTGCAGAGACATCCGGCCCTGAGCCAATGGTTGAAACATGATTGATGTTCATTCTTTGAAGAATGGTTGCTTGGGATTACTATCTCTTTTGAACATTTATTAAATTGGGTTTGCATTAACCATTTGGATTCCTGTTCTGGCTTGGTCCCTGCTATGTAGCTCAAGAAAAAAAAAATTTATCGCCCTTCATTTATTGGATCACTATCTTGCCTGCTGAGTCAACTACAGCGGCATATGGCTAGTCGGGGAGAAAAGGAACACAAAAAGATAACCAGTACTGCACATCTGTTGTTCATAGCATATGAGCCTGTATTATGCAGTGCTGCAACACTTACACCACCAGAAAATGGGGAAATTAAATGTGGAAAAGGACATCTATCTGTCATGGATTTTCAAGAAGAGTTGAAGAAATGGACGGTAGAAAAAGTGAAGAAAAAAATATTTAGTGAATCATATGGAAGAATAGTGACAGCATCCGAATCCAATTAGTAGACTATGAGAACAAAAATGGAGAACCTTTTGTTTTGCTATACAAGTGCTATTCACATGCAGAGCTTGCAAGCAAGCTCTTTGTTAATTTTCTAATTGTATTCATTTGGCCTTTGGGTGCTGAAGTGTAAGGAAGACCCTATCTTTATGGGGTCTGTCCACTCCTTGCCACCATCACCATCCACTAGAGAAAGGAAATGGCCGATAGCAAAAAGCCATACCAATTCTTCCACTTGAAATCCCTAGTGGGTCTTCTTCCATGGACACTATTAGAAATCATACCTTCCATGACTTCCCTCCCTCCCCCCCTCTCTCTCTCACACACACGCAGGGAGACAGATACAGCCCTTTCTTTTTTAGCTCAGATTCTCGTAAGATAATGAAAAGAGATCTCTTTGACAAGGACTGATCCTCGACATGGATTTTGGTTCTTGGGGGTGTTTAATTCATATAGATATGAGGCATTAATGCTTGTGACAGTGTCACATGGAAGCAGCTCTACACCACAACTAGCTAGCCCCTCCCTTTGCATGTCATTTTGCTCTTCACTTCTCTGCTCGTGATGGACGCAATTTAATTTGTAGCTTTGAATCCATGGAGGAAGGGAGAAAAACATGTGATGGCATGCATCTATAGAGTCTTAAGCACGAGTCTTGTAGCTCTACCTGGCATGCTCTGAGTGGTGGTTAACATTTAGAACAAGATTTTTTATTTATTAATCTTTCTTTTTTTATCTATATAGTTTTTGTCTCATGAACATTCACGTGTCTTCTCCAATCAATTCTATAGAGAAAACGGCTTCTCATTAACCTTTGATTGTCATGCTTGGTCCTTTCCCGTGAGCAATCAAGGGATCCTTTCACGGTTTCAGAAATACTTTAACTAATCATTAATATTTTGAAGATCATCCATGTTGATTCATGCATAATCTATTGCAAGAAATGGAAAATCTCCACAGCTAATTAATACTCGTAATATTACACCCCTGGTTAAATAGTTTAGTTGGAGGGTTTTTTCTTACATATATATAAAAGAAAATCGAATATAAACCTTTGAAGAAACAAAAAAACATTTGTTGAAACCATGAGTACCAGGTTTTAGCGGGTTAATTTGGAGGTTTAATCAGATTAATTTTTATTTTTTAATAAACCTGGAGTGATTCAAGTTTTGATCAACTAGATCTTGAGTTTACCTACCATACCAAGTTTAATAATATTAGTTTAAACTTTTGCTATATATACTTGACCAAGATGTGTATTAAAGCTATCTTTAGAAAATTAGAAAGTCATGGGAATTAGTTTTAATAAAAAGAGAGAACTATTGCAAGGTCGAATATGAGGATAGTGGGACTCTGTATTGGATATCTGGTCCAATATTCCGACTCCTTTTTCTTGCCCTAATCTTAATGTCTTGTCTTAATACAGAGGTACATGCATGGTCCCAACTCCCACCTCCATCTATACTGATCTATACCTGCTACCATGAAGAAATATGACAATGAATCAACAAAGGATTAGGCATTAGCTCAGAGCCAACCCTAATTGTGTCCACTCTTTATATTTTATTTTATTTTATTGTGAAGGAGATTTCAGTCCCTTCGAGTTAGGGTGGGGAGAGATAGGTATATATGTGCTCTAGCCACTTTCGAAAGTGGGTGTCTGCTATCCCTTGCATCAACTCCATATCCTGCTGGAGCTTGGAATCTAAGTAGGGTCATGCCAAAGAGGAGAAAAAAGTAGATAAATCACTCTATTATTCTGACTTTTCTTTGAAAGATGCTACTCAGCACTGCGGTTGCACCTGCGTTTTAGCAACAATAACATCAAAAAAGATGTTTCTGTTATGGTGCAACCTGCGGTGTGCCTCGCGGTGTACCTTGAAATAACTGCATGCAAAAAGAGTCTCTCTAGTCTTAGGAAAATTATATAGAGTCCTGGCTTCCAAAAAAAACTACGTGAGCCAGCTCTCAAGAATCTCTCTGAAGAGGTGTACATAATTGAAAGAAGAACAAAACGCATCTTTCTTACTTTCCTCACCACCTCCATTAATCTCTGTCTGCTCACTTTAAGCTTCCATATCAACCCGTGTCCATCTCTTATTTGTTCAAATGGTCAAAAGGCTCTTTTCAAAACCCTAAAAGTAGAAGGGTGGACCCTAACGGAGAACCAAAATCAAGCACCATAACCTTCTCCTGCGTACATTAATGAAAACAGTCCTCACCATTTAGGATGGTTCTGATTGCTGATGAGGGAATATAACCCATTTGTAATGCTCTGTGAACTTGCTGTCGTATATAAAATGATTCTCTCCTTCTCTTTCTTTCTTTCTTTCTTTCTACTATGCCCACTACTTGCTTGTCTCCTACGTACATGAAATGATAATTTCATAGAAAATTCACATGGAAAACAAACTCCAAGATCCAAACAAGCATCGCAAGACTATAAACAAAGTTGGGTTTTTTTCTTCTTCTTATAAAAATAACATGGGAAGTATATAAAATCTTTTGCAAATTAGCATATAACTGGAGAAAAATAATTAACTGGGATTAATTTATCATATTTTTATTAGCTGCGCTACTCCTTACAGCTAAGTTCTTTCGGTTCCCACAGGGAATCCTTTCAGATGCTGCATGGATTTATTATCAACTCTCCTATAATCAAATCATGATTTAGGTCTTGTCATCCTCCACTTGCAAGAAGCACAATCTATGAAAATCTTGCTGATCACGCTTAGGTGGCTTGCTTTTTAAAAGAATTATTTTATTCTTGCCTTGATTTAAATTTTTTTTTAGTGTTTTTTAGTGTTTTAATATATTAAATTTTTAAAATTAAAAAATAAATTATTTTAATATATTTTTAGATAAAAAACATCTTGGAATTTTCAACCGGCAGTTTAACCACTACCTAGAATTTTAAAAAATTTATTATTTAAAAAAAATAAAAAAAAATAGACATGAGAAGGTATCAATTCTCCAACCGACCATTTCTAGAGGGTCAAGCGAAAGAGACATGTTAGTCAAATCTACAGCGCTCCACATTCAAAAGATAAAATATGCTGCTAATTTTCATAATAATAACAATTAATTTGGTAGTATTTGTCAAACTTTTTAAGCCTAAATAAAACAAGGAAGTACCTCTTGTACGGCTCCTTTTGACTGTGCAATCAATTATCAAGTGGCATTTCTGTGATCGTGACTAGGCCTAACCCCAACCCTAACCTAACCTAATATATATATATATATATATATATATATATATATATATATATATATATATATATATATATGCGCCTTGCAGTGACCGCAACAATCTAGCCTAAAATCCAGAGTCATCGAAGCTTGGAAGGGCTTGTAAAGTTGAAGATAATTGAGAACAACATGTGGTGATTGATTGATTGATTGATACATGCGCTTACAAGGCATGCATCCGATACTCTTATTTTATAGATTAATACTCGTCCAGGAGCTAGCTAAAGTGTTTAGGACTATGGTTATGATTGTGTTTTAAAATATTTTTTATTTAAAAAAATATATTAATAATAATTTTTTATTTTTTAAAAATTATTTTTGAAATTAGCACATCAAAATGATTTGAAAACATTAAAAATATATTACTTCAAAGCAAAAAAATAAAATTTAAATTTTTTTAAAAACATTTTTGGAAAGCACTCCCAAACAGGCACTCTACAAAAAGGATTATTGAGAGAATATCGGTAGTTTAATTAATCATATTTTAAATTTAATTTTTTAAAATTATCACTTTAATTTTTATAAATTTTAGAGATATTAAAGATTTATATTGTTGTTAATTTTAAGATTTATAAAATTAATTGAGACATGTACAAGTTAGTCCGAACATCTATATTAATAAAAATAAAAAGATACTGATGGGAGATGAATGTTGCAATAATTACATAATTTAATTCTCATAATCTTCAGCTAATCATCATTAATATTAACCACTCGTGAATTGATGATTATTTGTTTCATTTTGTTTTAATATTTGAGTAAAACCACAAGAGGTAAACTCGCTCAAAAACTCACGAGAAATTGAAGTTCGAGAGACCAGACAAAACACAGAGAAGAAAGAAGGGCGGGGGGGCATGAATTTTCAAAGTTAAAAGTCGAATCCCTTTCACGTGCGAAATGGAATCAAATGGCATGAATTTTCCAAGTTAAATTTATTTTCCATAAATTTACAGTGAGGTCCAAATTGGCCCACCACCATCTTTTTGAAGCACAATTTCAATTTGGATCCGTATTCAAGGCCGTCCGTCAGGCCATTCTCTGGCAACCTGATCTAGACATTCAGGGATCTGATCGGAAAGATGAGTCAGCTCTTCGGGAATGACTTGGTTTTCCATTTCCGGGTTCGGGTTCGGGTCCCACCCACCCATGTGGTGCTTTCCATTGAAATCTCTCCCAAAGATCACAAAAATTTACTGATGTTTTCTCAGGAATTTGTCTCTCTCCACTTAAAAGGATAATATCATCCTTTGTGTTGGTAGAAATCAAACCGTTAATTTTAGAATAAATAATTTGAATTTCTTACGGAAAAATAACTGCAAATTTATAGCTTATTTTAATATATTTTTGAATAAAAATACCATGCCTATGCCTAAATATTGGATTAGGGTCAGATTACATAAAGTACTTTGAAATTTGAATAGTACCCAAGAACCTTTGTTCCAAGGAAACAAACGTACGGTAATGACATAACATTGTACTTGAATCAAATCAAAACCTCACAAAATCCTAAAAAAAACTCGTCTCTAAAATCATCCAATAATAACGCAAGGTGTTGGAAACTTATGGTGGTTATGGGCACAGAAGAAGACAACCACCCTATGAAATTATATTAAATTTGGGTCCTCAAGGAAACAGAAGTTCCCTACCTCGAGCCACCATAGATTGACACGTAATCATCTCATAGACGACCAAGGGGAAAAGAAGAGATTGCGCACTGATTTACTGCTAGGAACTTTGAGGTTTCGTTTTATTTGTTTCAGTCCACGTGCGCGGCACCGACGCTTGAATTACACGCTCCTCTCATGGGAAGTTAAGAAACGACGGTGTTTTAGGATAATAATTATGTATTTGGATGGGAGGTAATTTTACTCTTTTTTTTATAGCATTTATATAAAAACATATTTTTTTAGATTTTAAAGATATGATTTGTATTTAAATGATATTGTACCTTTTAAAAAAATCATCATATCTCCAAGCCAACCATATTTAAGAAGGGTTTTTTTGTCGCTCTAATGTCAAGGAATAATTAATTTAATAATTTTTTTGGTTTAATTTAATAAGTGAGAAAAAAAACAGTAGGTTAAAATTTTTATATTTTATTGCTAGCAAAATCTCTTAGATAAACAAACATTTAAGGGGGATTTTTATCCTTGAAAAAGCTAATTAGTCTTGAGATATAAGGATACAATTGAATACCTTAAGATACTGTACCAACAAATTTTATTTATTAAACATACACTAAAAATAATGAATAAAATTAATATAGCAATAAATTTAGATATAAAATATATAGATGAAAACTCTCGTATCTAATCTCTTCACTCGCACAAATTCTATTAACATTTTAAATTTAGATTATGAGATCTTAGTATATTTTATTCTAATATTTTCTTTGAATAAAATTTACAAGCTTGAAAGCTTTTAATTTAACCGAATCAAAATGTCAACAGAAACTCTTAACAAGATCAACTGATTTTTTTTAAAATCTAAACTAATTCATATTTGGGTTAGTTAAGTTGCTGATTGATTAGCATGACAAGTATTTTTTTATTATTACTCAGACTAGTTTTAAAATAACGAGAGATAGAGAGAGAGAGAGGAGAGAGATTCTCTCAAATCTAACAACCACTCGTCATAAAAACCCGCGCGTGGCATCTCTATTTTGACAAAACCAACAAACCCCCTGCCACGTAGGCCGCACCCTCCATTCTCGGTATAAATTCCAACTCGTCCACCTCTACTACTCCTCGCCTTCTTCATCATTTCTTCTTCTTCTTCTTCAAAAAAAAAAAAACACTCACTTCTTTCGCTACTGTCATTTTCGATAGCAAATAATATTATTACGGGTCTGTAATTCTCTCTTGAATTTTTTTTATTAATATATATTTTTGGAAATTAAGGCGAGGAGGGGGGATGTCGAGTAAGGGCGGGATCAGCCTAGAAGAGATAAAAAATGAGTCTGTTGATCTGGTATTTCCTTTTCTCCTTTTCATTTGCATGTGTGTTCGGTTACTGAGAAAGCGATGGAGAATGTAATGATACTGTTTACCTTCTGTGTTCCTCTTCCTTTCATCTCTACATTTGCATGTGTTTAGTTTCCGAGAAAATGAAAGAATTTCAACTATGTTTGTTTGTTCATGGTGATATCTTTTCTAGATTTTTTTTAACAATATAGAATCAGTTCGTTTCCTCAGTTCATACTTAAATAATGCTTCTTTTTTCTTACAATTTTTGTTAATCTCTATAAATTGTTATCAATTTTTTTCTTAAAAATTTTAATTTATTTTACACAAATTAATCTTAACCTCCAGCTTCGAAGATTTTTTAAATTTATAATAAGTATTTTCAAGGAGAATAAAAAATTATTTAATCTTTTTTTCAGTTCCTTTAAGTAAAACAAAAGATCTAATCAAATCGGCAGCGTAACTTATTTTGCATGTCATCACGGCAATTATTTTGGCGAATATATATATATTGTTGGAGTCACTATTATTAAAATCTGATCTTACATTTCCCAAAAAAACGAGGAGAGTTGACTCTCGTAGAAACAATATTTTATAATATTTTTGGTTAAATGGTGTAACTCATGTTAAAGTACTTAAGGTATGTTTACTATTATGGTAAATTGTTTTTTAATTTTTTTTGAAAATATTTTAAAATTATTTATTATTATTATTTTTTTATTTTTATATAGCATATCATAAATATCTTGGCGCGTGTGGTGTAATGATTACCCTTAGTGTTACTAAACCTGTTTGCTCTATAGTCAAACACATGATTTATGTGTTTTTTGGTATGATCATCCTGTGTTATTGTTTTATATATATAGGTTGAATGTTTGTTTCCTTATATTTTGGCAATTGAAATATGATTTTATCTCCATTTTTTTTTTGCATCATTTGAGCAGTCGTGAATTTGTATCTTTTGGTACTTTACAGCTGTTCTACATTTTGGTTTTTGCACAGCAAGTTGGTTGATAAGTGAGTTTTTTTAATGCTGGAGACTTTGGAGACAAAATGTATGTCGTTTGGTGTGTTGGATTGATTGCCCAGTATTAGCTCATGCTCACATCTGAGGAGCCTAGAGGAGTTCTTAGCTCAAACTGATATATAGTGATTTGGCTGTTAAACTCATATATAGTGATTTGGCTGTTGCTTTTGAAAAATGAAGGGCTTCTTCCCATTTTGATTTTTTAACTCTAGAAATTGCTGTGCATGATGTAGCTGGACAGAGCTTAATACTAATTGTCAATACAAGTTTCCATATTCAAAAGATATTGGATTGTTTAATAGAAAGGAAAAAAAAGTTTTAATTCTATTGATGGCATTAAAAAATAAACAATAGTTGCACAGACTTTTGCTATGAAATGTTATATGTACTCTTGTCAGTTAGATTTTTGGATGGAATAATGTACGAAGGAGTGATGATATTGTAGCAAAATACTGTAGAAAGGTAAATGGTGTCTCGTTATGCAAAGATTTTCTTGGTTAATTTTAGTTAATGTTAATATTTGGCTCGCAGGAGAGGATTCCTATAGAGGAAGTGTTTGAGCAGCTCAAATGTTCAAGGGAAGGTCTTACTTCAGACGAAGGAGCCACCAGGCTTCAAGTTTTTGGACCAAACAAACTAGAAGAGAAAAAGGTTAATTTTTGTATTCTTCAATTCATTAGTGAATCAAAAAATGGAAGAAAAATGTATTGATAGTAGTCTGATTCAGTTCTATGGAGTTCGTGTTAAATTTGAGCTTTCATGGTTTATAAACAGGAGAGCAAGATTCTCAAGTTTCTGGGATTTATGTGGAATCCGTTGTCATGGGTCATGGAAGCTGCTGCATTGATGGCCATAGTCTTGGCAAATGGTGATGGAAGACCTCCAGATTGGCAGGACTTTGTCGGGATCGTTGTCTTGTTGGTGATTAACTCCACTATTAGTTTCATCGAGGAAAACAATGCTGGTAATGCGGCAGCAGCCCTCATGGCTGGTCTTGCTCCTAAAACAAAGGTGATCACTGCACTTCACTGGCTCTGCTTGCATGCTTTAGCTTTTATCTACTATTTGTTATTTTATTTGATTTTTATGTCTGAAAATAATTCAGGTTCTGAGAGATGGCCGATGGAGCGAGCAAGACGCTGCAATCTTGGTTCCAGGAGACATTATCAGCATTAAATTGGGAGACATAGTTCCTGCAGATGCCCGTCTTCTTGAGGGTGATCCTTTGAAGATTGATCAATCTGCCCTTACAGGGGAGTCACTTCCTGTCACCAAGAACCCCTCTGATGAAGTGTTTTCTGGCTCAACATGTAAACAAGGTGAAATTGAAGCAGTTGTGATTGCCACCGGTGTGCACACCTTTTTCGGAAAGGCTGCCCATCTCGTGGACAGCACCAATCAAGTTGGACATTTCCAGAAAGTTCTTACTGCCATTGGTAATTTCTGTATTTGCTCAATCGCTATTGGAATAATCATTGAGATTGTAGTCATGTACCCAATACAAAAGCGCAAGTACAGAGATGGAATTGACAACTTGCTGGTTCTCTTGATTGGAGGAATTCCTATTGCTATGCCAACTGTTTTATCTGTCACCATGGCTATTGGTTCCCATAGACTTTCTCAACAGGGTGCCATTACCAAGAGAATGACTGCCATCGAGGAAATGGCAGGAATGGATGTTCTCTGCAGTGACAAGACTGGGACTCTCACTCTGAACAAGCTTACTGTTGACAAGAGCTTGATTGAAGTGTTTGCAAAGGGTGTGGAGAAGGAGCATGTTATGCTTCTTGCAGCGAGAGCTTCAAGGACGGAAAATCAGGATGCCATTGATGCTGCAATTGTTGGGATGCTTGCTGACCCAAAGGAGGTATAGCTGCTTTAATGCAGTTTTCTCCGAGATCTCTGAATCTGAGGTTGCACAAAAAATCAGAACTTAAAGTAATAGTCCTTTTCATTATTGTTTGGCAGGCACGAGCTGGGATCAGAGAAGTTCATTTCCTTCCTTTCAACCCTGTGGACAAGAGGACTGCTCTGACTTACATTGATAATAATGGAAACTGGCACCGGGCTAGCAAGGGTGCCCCTGAGCAGGTATCATGCTTTTCCCTTTACCAACTCGGTAATCAGCACTCAAAAGTAATAACTACTAACTCATTCCCTATTTGTACTTCTATGCAGATCTTAACTCTATGCAATTGCAAGGAAGATGTTAAGAGGAAGGTTCATTCTGTGATTGACAAGTTTGCTGAACGTGGACTTCGATCTTTAGGTGTTGCCAAACAGGTCTGCAGTTTAGTGTTTATCTACATCTTGTCACCATGCTACTCAAACAAGCCTGATCTTATTGTTTCGTTCCTTCAATGAAATGGATGCAGGAAGTACCTGAGAAATCAAAAGATGCTCCAGGGGCACCATGGCAACTTGTTGGTTTGCTGCCCTTGTTCGATCCTCCTAGGCACGACAGTGCTGAAACCATTAGAAGAGCTCTCCACCTTGGTGTTAATGTTAAGATGATTACTGGTAAGTCTTTTTCATTCTCATTTTGAAATTTGTTCTTATGCCATTACTTAGGCTTTGTTTGCTGTTTCCTCAATGTCCAGGGGATCAGCTCGCAATTGCTAAGGAAACTGGCAGGAGGCTTGGAATGGGAACGAACATGTACCCCTCTTCTTCATTGCTCGGCCAAGATAAGGATGCTGCCATTGCAGCCCTCCCTGTGGATGAGTTGATTGAAAAGGCTGATGGATTTGCTGGAGTTTTTCCAGGTGAAGTCAGCTGCCTAATACTGGTGCTTTTTTTTTCTTTTTCTTTTTCTTTTTCTTTTTCCAAAATGCACTTGCACTCGTTTTCTTTTCCATATCATGGTAATTTGCAGATTTTTATTTTGTTAATTTTTCCAAATGATAAAAGTCACTGTCGCAATTAATTTTGTCAGCATGTACAAGATTGTGATCTTTCTTCAGCCCCCCTTCTCCCCTCACTATTTGAGCATGATTTCAATTGACATCCATTATTTTCTTACATGATTATCTTTTAGATTTTGATTACTTTTTATCATGTTTCCTAGTGTTGACTTGACACCTTTTTATTCATTTTTACAGAACATAAATATGAAATTGTTAAGAGGCTACAGGAGAGGAAGCACATATGTGGAATGACTGGAGATGGTGTTAATGACGCCCCTGCTCTGAAGAAAGCAGATATTGGAATTGCTGTTGCTGATGCTACTGATGCTGCCAGAGGCGCTTCCGACATTGTCCTTACTGAACCAGGACTTAGTGTTATTATAAGTGCAGTGCTGACCAGCAGGGCTATATTCCAAAGGATGAAGAACTACACTGTTAGTTACATCTTCTGCTTGTTTTATTGCTGTGTTCGCGGTTGTTGAATTTGCAAGTGTCTAACTCACTCTGGTCTGACCGTTCTCTTTTGCAGATATATGCAGTTTCAATTACCATTCGTATTGTGGCAAGTACCAACATGTCCATGAATGTATCTTTCTATTACTAATCTTCTCGAGACATCTGTTTTGATCATGTCCTTCTACTTGTTCTTTCTATGGCAGTTTGGCTTCATGTTTATTGCCCTGATATGGAAATTTGACTTCGCTCCATTCATGGTTTTGATCATTGCAATCCTAAATGACGGTGAGATCTCTAGTAAACCTCCTCGTAAATTTATATCATTCTCTTTTTACAAATTACCATGAACTGAATTAGCATGTGCACAAGTCTGATAAGGTGCATTATCAAACCTCCAGGAACAATCATGACAATATCAAAGGATCGAGTGAAGCCATCTCCACTGCCAGACAGTTGGAAACTTAAAGAGATATTTAGTACTGGTGTTGTGCTTGGAGGTTACTTGGCCCTAATGACAGTATTATTCTTCTGGATTATGAAAGACACAGACTTCTTTTCAGTAAGAATATCATACAATATCATTGTCAGTTTGTGTTTTCCTTTATTCAGATTATATATATTTATATGATTTTCGTAACACAGGATAAGTTTGGCGTAAGATCACTGAGAGATAGCAAATATGAAATGATGGCGGCCTTGTACTTGCAAGTGAGTATTGTGAGCCAGGCCCTTATTTTCGTCACACGATCCCGCAGCTGGTCTTTTGTTGAACGTCCTGGACTTCTTCTTGTCAGTGCGTTTGTAGTCGCTCAGCTGGTAAGGATTCATCCTATCCGCCAATCACTACTTAAAACAACCCTCCCTACCATGCTTAGTTTGTCATGGCCTTCTCTTGTTTGTGCTGCTTCGGGTTTTTTAAGCAGGGCAATGCACTCTATTTACCTTCTGCTAATGATAATCTTGGGCTCCGCATTCTGAATGTCAAATATTTTGCTTATAGTTTGGAAAATGAATCAGATTATCAGTGAAACCTAATACATTGCCGCCACTCTATGAATGACAGATTGCGACATTGATAGCAGTCTACGCAAACTGGGGTTTTGCACATATCAAGGGGTGCGGCTGGGGGTGGGCTGGAGTAATCTGGCTATTTAGCTTGGTGACATATCTGCCGCTTGATGTTCTCAAATTTGTAATCCGCTATATCTTGAGCGGGAAGGCTTGGGATAATTTCTTGGAGAACAAGGTATATTATTTCATTAACAAAATCCCGAGTCCGAGTCTGATTTTCTGCTCATGTTCTTTGCTCACTTGCTACCTTCTTTGTAACAGACTGCCTTTACTACAAAGAAAGACTATGGGAAAGAAGAGAGAGAAGCTCAGTGGGCCACAGCTCAGAGGACCCTCCATGGCCTCCAACCCGCTCAGACCAACACTATCTTTTCCGACAAGAGTAGTTACAGGGAGCTTTCTGAGATCGCAGAGCAAGCCAAGCGCAGGGCTGAGATGGCAAGGTAAGCAAGCCATATTCCACAACGAATCAGGGAGCAAAAAAGCTGTTGTCCTTCCATGATCTTTTGCGTACTCATAAATCATGTTTCTTCGCAGGCTGAGGGAGCTGAACACCCTCAAGGGGCATGTGGAATCAGTGGTGAAGCTGAAGGGACTAGACATTGATACAATTCAACAACATTACACACTTTAAGGAGTTTACAAGTCTCGAAGAGAACAAACTCCTCGGAGTAATTAAAGCCGGAAGCAGCTATAGCTATATGACGACGAAGAAGGCCTCGAGAGAGAATATTTTTAATCAGACTAGAATGGCATTCCTCTTGCTATAACTACTTAGGTACTCTTTGTTTGTTGTTATCTACCATTCAAGCCCAGAGGACATGGTTTCTCCTTTAGGAGCTAAATATAATCAGCCATCCATCTCCTCCTCTGTACCAATTTTCTGTCACGTTTAATTTTACATGCCCTGCATCAATTTACGTTGCTAATAGAGTTATGCAATCCGAGGCTACTGTTTAAAGTGATTCTTCAGAGCTTTCTCTTTCTTTAGACCATCTAACTGCTGCTATTAGTTGTGGATGGAATCACTTGTTCCATTAACTAAGTTTCCAAGCTTGGCTTCTAGTGAAAAACTGAGGCAATGGGAATACGAGAGAAGCTTCTGCATCACTCATCAGTATAGGTTGGGCTGATGCTTATAGCAAAGCTATTAAACCCGGCTTGGTTATAGTCCAATATAAAGCTCGGGTTACAAGACTTGGAATGATGCTATTTTAATTTTTATATATATAAAATTAAAAATTAAAATAAAAAATCAAACTAGGTTAATTTTAACCTAGTTTAATTTGAAACTCGGCTCAAACTAGATTTTAAGTGACGGATCACCGGATTTGAAGGGCTTGCAATTGAAAACTCGCAAAACTGATCTCCAGTGAGTTCTACTGGCAATTGCACTGTAATGGTAAACGGGCTTTTGTAGGGCGGCATGGCTACAGAGTTTGTAGAGGGGAAAACAATTCTAGCTCTTCCTTAGCTTGCAACAAGGGCAACAGCGAAGATGGAAATGATTTATGCACTTGCTAGCAACGTGAAGCTGCTGCTGCTGCCTCACCACGGTTACAAACAAAGAAAAAACAATTACTTGAAAATTAATAGGATATTAGTCAGGGAAGGAGCTTCACGACTTTCGTTTATGGTGGACACGTCACCCATGTCGAGGGTCATTAATCGAACCATGACAGTTCTTTTTGATGGGCTGGTACCTTGAAATCAACTGAACTCCTTCTCGGAGTCGATTTTTGATGGACGTGCGAGAACAAATTGACGTGTATTTGTTTCTGACTTGAAATCCAGATGCCTCATGAATATATTAGCGGAAAAACATAGTCAGTGCATCGTTAAAATTTCATACAAGTATACATTCAAGATCATTCAGTATGATTCAAATAATTCGATTTATATTAAAAACAAATAATTTGAATTTAATAAATCTTCAAGTATAATAGGCCTTCAGTCTATAATGGGGTTTTTTTAGTTTGATTCAATTTGATTCCGGCCATCATTTTTTTTCAAATTTTCTGACTGAAATGATCTAATAAACTCAGAAAACCATTCAGTTTGGTTAATTTTAGGTTCAGATAATTCGGTTAATTTGTTCACCCCTAAGATCATATTTTATATTCTTGTAAATATTTATGACAATCTTTTCTTCCAGAAAGGGGGGGCGGGGGGGTTCATATTTCACATTGAGTACTAATCATCTCAAGAAACAGTTTAAGAGTTGCTCCGGCACCATTATGATACGGTTGTACAGATCAGAAGTTTTCTGCCAAAAAACTGAAGCACTAACTCGGATTCAAATTTCCTGAGTGACTGGTCGCAGCCTCAATACGATCTCTGCATATGCTGCAATGGATAATAAGCAAGAACAAATCAGAACAAACAGAAAACCGACAGGAGACACCGACAAAATGAAACGCAGTGATAAAGTAAGGAACATGAACACAGGAAATGCAGGAGTTCTTTGAAGGCAACATGATAAAGTAAGGAGAAGCAACGCAGGAAATGCACAAGAGTTCTTTGAAGGCAACATTAACCTAAAAAAATCAGAAACCTGATGCAGAAAATGCGTCAAAGAGACCCAAAATTATATTGGTGGAAAAAAGATTAGGTAAGCATATAAACCAGCACCAGCCACTACAATGTATTCCCCATATACCTAGTTTATATTCAAACAGCATAGATCATCCCATCTCTGACTTATGAAAGCTGAAAGCATGAAGTCCAGGGAAGTTCTTAAAACGAATCACAGTTAAACAAACACACATTTGATGGCAAACAATGTCTCAAAGAGCCAACAGAGTTTAAGTCAGAGGAAATAAATAAGGTGAGCATCTAAACTGGCATCAGTCTGACCAAATATCCAGTTTTAGCAAGAAACAGCATTTATCACAATCTCATTCCCCATAAGCAAGCAGGGATGATATTGTCAAATGAAAAACTAATAATCAGGAAAAAATATGTCAACTATCAAGACAAGCAAGTCGAGCTCATTCACAAAATCATGCAATTAACCAGTCAAAAGAAAGAAAGAAAACACAGAGTAGAGAAAGAATGAACCACATATTTGCTTCTGTTTATGGATGTTCTTCTTGGTCAATTCAGAAGACTAAGAGGATAAAAGACGACAGAAAAAATAAGCACAAGTCTTGACTTTCAATTTGAAAATAGAAAGCTCAACATCTTAGGGTAAAAATCACCTTCTGGCAAGCTCATACTTTTCAAGGCATCCTCTGCGTAAGATAGACGACTTGGACTAGGGTGAGCTCCCATTACTTCACTTTTCTTAAACTGATCAATTGGCCATGCAATGACTCTGACCCGAGTTGGAAGTACAGAGACAAGGTCTGCATATCTAAGACTGACAATTACCTTGCTGCAACAAGAAAAAGGCATAGTAAAACATCAGAATATGCAGATGCATATCCAATATGTGTAGTACAGGATTCATCCTTGATGCTATAGAAACTGAAAAAACCAATCATGCATTGATTATGCTACAGTTCCCTTTTAGCAACAAAGGGATTGCAAAATATCTCCAAGGTTAGTGAAGTTAAAGATCACCACATGAGAGAAAGAGTCGATGAACCTTGGGTAAGCTACAGTATAATGTAGATTAATTTGGTAAAAAGAAAGATGAGGAATGAGATAATCTCAAGAAATTATGTAAGCAAACCACTGTAGATAAAGTACAAAAAGCATTCCATAGCATGCAGCAGTAAAAAAGTACTCACCAAGGGAAATCATCTAGTACAAATTCTATTATGTGGTAGGGTAGGCTATGATACAGCTCTCCTATTTGATTTCCATACAACTCCTTAATAAGTCGAACCTGCACCGTGATAGGAAAGAAAGTGAGTTAGAGTAATTAGATCTTTTGTTCGATCAAAAGTATGTATGATATAAAGATTAGATGCAACTTGTCAATGTGATATACTAGATAAATTGAAGAACCAGGAGAAGAATACATTACATCATGAAACAAAAATTTACCAGGAATTATATGTTTGTTCAAGAGAGAGAAAAAAAGGGAATGTATATGCTATGTTGTCATCTCAGATAAAAAAGCTAGAGACCAAATCCCACCAACAGGGTGAGGAAGGGGACAGTTGAAAAAAGAGTACGCCCACTTGTTGTGGAGATTGAGTAATTAAGAAGGCAAAGACCAAGAAAATAAAATCTCCACATGAGTGTTGTAAGATGTTCAATCTGTTATTTCACCCTTAATACCTGACAAACATCTGCAAACACCCACACATGCACACACAATAGAAGGAATGAAAATTACTACACAAACATCTAGCACATATAAATTCCTAACAAAGAAGATCGAGAAAGATCTAAGAGCAAAACTGGAAATAAGAAGCTGCACGTGATGACTGAAAAATATCAGCCTTCGATAATAAGACTTCATCTAATAATAGAGTCCAACGGGGTTACACTTCAGATACAAGCCTAAGCATAAAAATTGCTACTGAGGGAACTCCAACAGATAAGATCTTTGTGTGGGACCCCCTTTATCTTAACTATAACAAAGTTGATAAATTTCTCCTAAGTATTCACCAGAATAGTTGAGTCAATGATAGTTCCCACAGAAACCAGGCAAAAAGGGTGAAACTGACTTAAGCTGATCTGTGCAAATTGAACATTGAAAATTCACTAGATGCAGTAGGACAATCTCTTGTAGGTAAACAAAGATCAGTATGTCAGCAAAGCTAGCTCAAACAGAAACACATAAATACTAAGATCATGTAAGCTGGACTATACCTGTTCCTTTCTATCCACATAAGCTTGCAGAAGTTCTCCAATGTAATCTATAAATCTCTGAAAGCAAGAGAAGAGAAGCAATATTGAGAATGGGTAATATCCAAGGAATATCAAACCCAAAAAGATGTCTCTGGCAACTAACCTTACCATCGCATTAGATGAAAGAAGATCATTTTCTGCTTCACGAAGCGGCAGGAAGAAAGGGATTGTGTGTTCAAGGACAGTCATCTTCTCAAGAAATGACTTGCTCTCAAGCACCAAATGGTACAGCTCACAAGGGTCTCCTGCAAGGAAGAAGGGGAAAGGAAGAAACAAATGAACCAGCTTTAAGTTGCATCCACTGACATGCAATCTCCTCTGAGAGAATTGAGCAGTACAAGAAGATCACAATAATTTTTGTATGGATAAACAGGATATTTTTTAATATAAAAATAAAACGGCCACCAACCTCATAAGTGCAGTCATGGAAAACCATGAACATTTGAGCAATTGTTGTTGGATGCAAAATGAGATGATAACATAACTAGAGTGATCATATTAGAATAAAGCACAAGAAAATTTGCATCAGACCTGCAAAAGTTGTCTCATATTGAATGCCAATTCTTGCCCCCTCCAGACAACAAATAACCTGTTTGTATTAAGAAAAAAGCTACTGATTGATAAATGACCAACCAATGCAATAAATTTCATCAAAACCTACACCCTAAGCACATTCCATGCATCGTATCCTTGTTAGTAGAAAATGTTACCTTATTCCCAACTCTATATGTAATTTTTTCCTCAACATGATGATTTGGTATCACATCTGTCTCCGCTAGCATTGCCTTTCTATCAACCTCCATGTGAACCTGATGAAAAGGGCACGCTTAAAACATTAACAATTTGATCACACCCATCTGCAAACATATAACTTTACAATGATACAAACCGCACAAACAAATCCATCAAGATGGAGTGCTAAACAAGTATTCGTCATGGAATTATCCATTATATAGAGCATAGAGACCCAAACTTTAAGATGTAAATTGTTCCAGCCATCTATTTTAACAATGACTTGTGATCAGAACCACCAGAATTCAACCACCTCCAACAAAGTACAGAAAATACAGTGTTTACCCTCTCTCTTATCGTAGCTAACAGTCCGTCATTCCATTCTTCACCATCTAAATAAACCTCTGCAAGAATTCAAATGAAAAGCACATTTTTTCCAATCAAATCACTCACAAATAAACTGTTAATCACTGCATTATCTCAAAAAGAAAATACCTTCCGTTTGAGACGCTCTTGCAGCTTCAAATTCTTTCTGTAACCGCTCGAATATCATCTTATCAGAATCCCTGTCAAAAACCAACGACAAAAAAAAAACCTTAATCCTCAAAACCCAGTAACATTTTCATTAATCAAACAACCATCAATACAATTCTCACCTAGACAGCCTCTCTGCCAATGCCGTATGTCTCTTAATTACATTCGAAACTAATTAATAAAAAAAAGGACACAACGTTCAGTTTCTTACAAAACAACCTTTAATTTAATAAAAAAAAAATCATTTTTCTTACACCGAGCACGTGCAGTTTCTAACCGGTCATTATCATCATCTTCGTGCATAAAGTTCTGTTTTTTCCACACAAAAAATTAAAATTACAATCACAAAAAAAAAAACATAAAAATTGAAAAAAAGAGAGCTTTGAATGATAATTAATAAGAAATTACCACTTCTCCCATTGATGATGTAAAAGGGTTCTTCTTATGCCTCTTTTTTAGGGTTTCTTCTTCAAAATCGCTGACCTCCATCTGATTTGATTTTTTCTGAGAGAGAGAGAGAGGAGTCACAAATTTTAAAATTTAGGGTTCTAATATCCGGGCACCAATCGAATTGCAGAGCCCGACCCGCACCCGTTTTATTATTTTTTTGAGAAGATAACACTCCTCATGGACTCGTTATGATTTTCTTGTGGTAAAGTACATTTCAGGTCTTATATGTTTTCGATATTTTCAATTAGATCCTTTTTAGAGATATTAACCACGGCGGCGGCTTGTTTTATTTTCTTTTTGTTCAAGAAATACTTCATTATATATATATATATATATATATATCTCTATTATAATTTTTGAATGAAATAGTGTAGTGTTTATAAAATAATCACATGAACCTATTTGTCGATCTAGTTTATAATAATTTAAGTTTAATTATATATGAATCAACATTCTATGTAAATAAATATTTTAACTGAAAAAAAATGTGTATAAAATGATAAATTTATAAATATCAGGGTTATTAAATTATATATATTGGTTAAGTTTACATTGGATTTTGAATTAGATTTAATAATATCAATATGCTTTTCATTATTCATCAAATAAAATTTTTGAATAATTGATATAAAATGGTAACTATATATCTACAATTTTTTTTTTATCGATTTGACTTAAATTAAATTTATATATATCTTTGTTGAATAAAACTTTAATCAATATGTATTGAATAAAATTGCTAAAATTATTAAAATTATGTACTGAATCAGAATAGCAGGAAAACATAGTAACCAAAATGCAATATGCCAAACTTACTCATTTTTTAAAATTTTACTAATTGGACTATTAAGTAGTTCCACACATAGTTATTAAACCCGGCCCCGCCCGGCGGGTCGACCAGTGACTCGGTCGACCCGGTGGCTGGACCGGTCCGGGTTTAATAAAAGACCGGCTGTGGCAACAGCCCGGCCAAACCCGGGCGACCCGGGCAAACCTGGACGCGATCCGGTTTTTTTTTTTTTCAAATATGGGATTTGAAACCCATTAATATATAAACACTATGTTCACATGAAAAAAACAATGTTTTTTCAATGTGGGATAAAAAAAACCTTTTGGTTTAAATACTTCAACTTAAAAGGATAACATAATAATCTTTTCAATGTGGGATTTGAAGCCCTTTCATATATATACACTATGTTCCCATGAAAAAAACCATGTTTTTTCAATGTGGGATAAAAAACATTTTGGTTTAAGTACTTCAACTTAAAAGGATAACAAAGTATCTTTTCAATGTGGGATTTGAAGCCCTTTCATATATATACACTATGTCCCCATGAAAAAAACCATGTTTTTTCAATGTGGGATAAAAAAACCTTTTGATTTAAGTACTTCAACTTAAAAAGATAACATAATATATTTTCAATGTGGGATTTGAAGCCCTTTCATATATATACTCCATGTTCCTATGTAAAAAACCATCAATGTGGGATTTGAAGCTCTTTCATATATATATACTATGTTCCCATGAAAAAAACCATGTTTTTTCAATGTGGGATAAAAAACCTTTTGGTTTAAATACTTCAACTTAAAAGGATAATATATTATCTTTTCAATGTTGGATTTGAAACCCTTTCATACATATACTCTATGTTCCCATGAAAAAAGTTATGTTTTTTTAATGTGGGATTTGAAACCCATTAGTATATATACTCTATGTTTTTAAGGAAAAAGTTATGTTTTTTTAATGTGGGATAAAAAACTTTTTAAAATATTCTTTTAAACTTCATAATATGTATAATCTATATTTACATGGATTTTTTCATATGAAATATTAAAATTTTAATTTTTTTTTTAATTTTTCCAGGTTGACCCGAGTTGACCCGGGTTGACCCATGAAACCCGGGATCCGGCTCTTTAGCAGGGTCAACCACGGGCCGGGTTTAATAACTAGGTTCCACATGTCAAAATATAACTCAACAAGACACGCCACATCTGGGGCCCGCATTCAGGAACAAAACAGTCGATCTTTGGATTAAGGACTAAGAATCACATCTGGTCCCTGTACATTTACATTTATTCAAATCAAGTCTGAACCTCTCGTTTCATGCTAATAAGATTCTTAATATAAAACACGAGAGAATATATGACTAATTAATTTCCCATATGGATTCTATTTTTCATCATTGAATTTAATATAATCTCTCAAATGGCCTTTAATTAGAAATGAAGGAGCTTTTTGGATTTAATTTAGAGTACAGGAATTGAAGAGACTAAAGATAGAAAATGTAGAGACTATAAGTGAGTTTTAACTGCCATCTTTGCGCTCTCTATTGCAATTTCCCTGCAAAACCCAAGAATCCTTCATCCCAGTTTCAGTTTCACAAAAGAAAATAACAGAGAGGGAGGGAGGGAGGGAGAGGGACAGATAACATGGGGTGGATAGCAGAGAACGTAGAGTCAATCAAATCCATGAAGATCAGAGACACTCTCTCTCAATTGATCACTCTTGGTTCCTTTTCTTTTTCCTTCTCTTTAAAAATATTTATTTATTTCACTAGCTACTGATATTTCTCCTTTCTTTTTATTGATTTCTTGATTTTTTTTGTTTTGCAGGGATGATAGTGTCGATGGCTTTAATAATATGGAAAGCCTTGATGTGTTTAACTGGTAGCGAATCTCCTGTTGTTGTTGTTCTTTCTGGTAGCATGGAACCTGCTTTCAAACGAGTTAAGAATCCCATGTTTTTTTTTTGTTCGCATACGATATGCATATGGGCAACATGTGGTTTTTCTTACGTTTTCCTGTCTTGGCTTGCAGGGAGACATTTTGTTCTTGCATATGAGCGAGGCCCCATTTCGAGCAGGAGAGATTGTTGTGTATAATGTAGAAGTATGTTCTTTCTTTAATTTGTTTGTTTTTCTTTTGATTGATTTGGTGATTATTGAGTTTCTTTGCTCTTATCTTTGATTTTGTTTTGTTATGAGTTGATGATTTTAGTGTTTAGTTTTAGCACATCTTTCGGTTGAATGCTCATGGAAAATGACGGATAAACTATAGGGTGCTATTGCTTCCTAGTTCCCAGTCATAAGAATGCGGGGCCCACTGCTCCTCCATGTGGGACCCGCTTTTATGTGAAACGAGGAGCAGTGCTAGTGGAGTGCTGGATAGTTCTTCAAAAGGAACAATGAGGGTGATTTGGTGAATATTGTTTGAACCCATTTTATCAGTCTAAAGCCCTGCCGTAGGAACTTTAGTGAGCATTTGATTTAGAAAGAAGTGTGTGAGTTGATTCTTTAATAAGGTGATTTAGCTTTTTATTTACCTTAAAGTAGAGATGTAATTCTTTATGAATTAGATTGTGATATGCTTATTAATAAAGGTGGACATTGTCCGTGACAAAGTTCTCTTTTGCTTTGATTATATCCCAAATTTTATCCTTTCTTCATTCCAGTGTACTTGTATTGAACATCATGGTCTCTTTTCTACTCCTGTGAACTGATATATCTTCAATGCATTGTTCAGGGAGAGCCAATTCCAATTGTCCATCGAGTAGTTGAGGTAACCATACATGCGAGATCTCAGTTGTATTGTTATCTTAGTATGCTTGCTAGTGTTTGTTGTTTATTGTAGAATATGATAGGCATTTCGGACAGGTTTGTTGAAAGCGTTATAGACTGGGATTGTGCTGACTATTTAGTTCCAAACTGAGAATGTCAATTAGTGACCATATAGAGAGGAAACTACCATCAGGAAATACGAGCTTTCATCCATTCACTCTTGTTTATTTTAGTGTCAGTTATAATATATTTAATGTTTCTCACTAGGAAGCATGCCAATTGAGCGATAGAATAAAGGCCCCCGGCTCATCTTGACCTCACTATCATTTCTTCTGGAATTTCTATTTGTATCTGCTAGTTCCATATCCACCCACCCTCAGAGTGAGTTTGGTCAATTGAATAAGATTACGAAAGCTATCCTTTCAGTTGGTTTCATCACAGCATGCATCTTATCTTTAGCAGAATGAAAAAAAGTACTAATTGTTTTGATTAAGAAATAGGAGGTTGAATTCCACAGAATTGTGACATGCCAGATTTAATTCCACCATTCGCTCTAGTTTCTTATTTCTAGAAGTTGCTACAACTTTTCTTAGCTGAGAATTTCTGTAACTGTTGATTTGCTTTCCTTTGTGGGGATAGGAAGGCTGATCAGCAAGCAGTGGCAAAAGTCTTGCATGATGCTATTTGATTTTCTTTCCTTCGCGTAATGTAAATTTGATTGTGCTTTGGTAGGTTCATGAACAGGAAAATACTGGAAAGGTTGATATCCTTACTAAAGGTAACACAATTTGTGACTCAAGTTGTTAAATTTCTTTGAGTTCATATCTGCTTGTCTTAATTAATCCTCTTCTACACTCAAGAATAAACTTGTTTTTATACATGTGCCACGTTCCTTCTCAGTTGAGTTCTAAATACGACTATACGAGGATCAATTAAAGTGAAGGGTAATTAATAGACAACCTTTCAGCATATTAAGTCATAGCATAAGGGATACAAGTGAAATGGTCTAAAAAAATGTTTGAAAACTTCTGCCTATAGTTCTTCTTTCAATAACCAGGAGACTGATACTCAATTTGTGATTGGATAATTTTATCAGGAGATGCTAATGATGCGGATGACAGGGGTTTGTATGCTTATGGTCAGTATTGGTTGAAGCCACAACAAATTATGGGGAGAGCTGTTGGGTAAGTCAGTTATGCATCTATTTACATATATTTTGTTTTCAGCATGAAATTGTAATTTATGCGGGAGACCACGATCAACTTGAAAGGTGCAAAAAAGTGGCATTTGAAATTGGTGCTTGCATATACTGTCATCTGCTTATTTTATCTAATACTTGTTTGATCGAATAGCGTACATCTTGGGTTATAGCTGATGATGAAATAATCCAGGCTAGTTAATATGCCAATCCAAATGAATGATTTACCAACTCATATTGGCATAAGAAACACAAACATTCTGTCTTGTAGTTTTCTTCTTAACACTTTCTGAAATATAAATCCTCTTGATTTATGTGAAACTGAATTATATATCCTCTTCCGCAGGTTCGTGCCTTACGCCGGTTGGGTTACAATCGTGATGACTGAGAAACCTATTATCAAGGTAGTGTCTAGGGTTTGCACTAACACAGATCTTTCCTTTTTTGAGTAAAAAATGCCAGAGGACCTCATTTCCCTAGCTTATGACAAACAATTGAAAAATGAATTTCTCCACAGAAATTATATATCAATCAACTTGAAAAATTAAGTTTTTGCATTCTACGCTTTTAAGAGTTGAGTTTTTTCTGGAGGCACTCATTTCCCTAGTTTTGCGTTTAATGTTTAACTTGGTGTTGGTTTTTCTTGCAGTACATGCTTATAGGCGCTCTAGGTCTTCTGGTTATAACCTCCAAGGATTAAGTAATCAAGTTTTCAAGACATGACAGATACCATTTATATTCTCTCTCTTTGAAACAGAAGCAATGAAATTAGTTAGCTGTGCTCAATACCAACAGAATTTTGTAAGATCTGAGGACCGCATATCCTGTTCTGTAAACTTCAGATTACGCAGGTGAAACATATTTATTGTGTCACTCTGAAAATCTATTGCGCGTTGCTTTGAAAGCATTATTTCATTCAGGAGCTGTGCTGTTTTCAGAACAGTTTTTATCATGATTTAAACACATATAATGCTGTTAGGAACATCATTCCACAGTCAAATGTTTTACGTCACAAGATTGAATACCTTTTCTTCTGAAAAGTCAGCTAACTTGTGTTTCATATGAGGTTCACTCTTCCATAGGTGGAAGCTGTTTGAGCAGGAGCCATGTTGCTGTCTAGCTGATGAAGTTACTGTCAGATAACAACTGTCCGCAAACCCTCACCCCCACATAATTAACCATATTAGAAACTTGGAAAAACCTTGCATCAATATTTCCTTCCATGGATGAAGGTGAGACTGTTGTGAGTTCGCTCCTGTTCAAATTCAAAGAAGGGTTCCGAAGTGCTTTGATTTCAACAAGCACTCCACGACATCTATGATCTAATTTACTGAAAGTTTTTCAACTTGTTTTCCAAAACCACTTTCCGAAGAATTCAACCATTAGATTTGTGAAAAGCATTTGCTTACACATGCACGCACGAACTAGATAATTATTCACGCAACGTTGCAAGTTGCAGCTCTGATAAATTTATTTTCAACGTAAAAAAAATAATTAATAAGGTGTTGATTAATATGTTTGTTATTAGAAAAAAAATATGATTGATATAACGTGATTTGGTTAACTTGATAGATAAAAAATAACCGGACAATTAATAAAAATATATTTTGAAAAAAAAAAAGATAATATTTTAAAAAAATATTAAAATAATAACATATTAAATTGACTTGGACCAATTTTAGTTAACTTGTCAAAGCTGTTATGCAAGTCATGAGACTTTTATAATTTATATAGAAAACAAATAAAAAAATGACCCGAGTCAACACGGCTAACCCACAAAACTTGCAACACGGGTTATAAGACGAGGATAATTTAATAGAAAACAAATCAAAACAAATTATTAAGCCCAATACTCAGCAAATTCAATGTTTCAATGTTGAAGGATGAAATTAAAATATATATATATATATATATATATATATATATATTTAAAATATTTAAAATTAAAAAGAGTCCTTATAAATTTAGAGGACTAAAGTGAAAAATATCTTATTTTTTAGAAATAAAATGAAAAAAAGACCATGACATTTCATTATTCATTGTTATAGTAAAAGGTCAAGGCCGACCATGTTTGTTTTCGCGTTTTACAAGCGCTTTTGAAAAAAATTGAATTTTTTTTATTTTACTTCAAATTAATATGTTTTTGGTGTTTTTATATCATTTTGAAGTGTTAATATCAAAAATGATTTTTAAAAAATAAAAAACATTATTTTAATACATTTTTAAATGAAAAGCACTTTGAAAAGCAACCGCAACCACACTTCTAAACATGCTCTAATAGTATATATTAACTAGATTATTGGCCCGCGCTACACTGCTGGTAGAACCAAATCTCTTTTTTTTTTAACATAAAAAAGGTTTAGGCGTTGTTAATCTTTTTCTAGTATAAGAAAAATTAATTTGCATGTAAATTGATTCAATTCGACTTAGTCGCCTTGAAGAGTCTAAAAACAACATGAATGACCAATAAAAATATAGTTGAGGTCAAAATAAATGTTTAAGATGAGTTTGTTTTAATAAACATTGAAACGACAATATATTAAATCAATTTGGATCAATCTAGGTTAACTTGCCAATCAATATATCAAGTCACTAAATTTTAATAACCTTATAAAAAACAAATTAAAATTAATTATAAAACTCAAAATTAATCAAATAAGAGTAAATAATAATTCAGCCACTACATTATAATTTCAACTCGTGATCCATACAAGAGCAAAAGACATTTAACATCTTATTAATAAAGAAATTAATGACACTCTACTGAGAGAGATGAATACAAAATGAGAGAAACAAGAAGGGATTAAAAAAATAAATAAGTATTAACAGATGAAAGAATTCTTATTATTTTTTTGGGAAATCTCTCATATCTTTCATGGGAAGCAGCATAAAAATTCTCAATGAATATTAACAGAAAATTAATTAAAAAAAAATGGAATAATTGTTTCAGCTTATGCATGGCTTCTCGTCTCCTAGGCAAGTGGCTTTCAAGGTAGGTCACGAGAGCTTCTTTTCTCCTAGGTTTAGTGTGTTTCAACGGTAGTTAGTAGTTACTAGGTAAGATTTTGCACAAATGTGAAGTCTTAAAAGAGGATAAAACACCACCACATTTGTATTAAATAGTTTATCCACAAAGCTCAATTGACCCCAAATAGTAGTAGGTCATCCGTTTTGAGCTCCAAGATGGCAAATATTCCTCGAGTGGGAGGTGGAGCCATTAATTTGCCCTAAGCCAAATACTATGCGATGAATCTTCTCATTTTCCAAATGGTACTTGCCGACCAATAACTCATAGGTAGAAAATCTTCAAATACAACATAATTATGTGTTTCTATACTTTAGTTATTATAATATCTAATTTTGGTTATATGGGTCCTTAGTTTTCTAACCAATTTAATTGTTCAAAATTATTATTCTTTAATTAAAAAAATATGAGGTATTTTTGAAAAATTGGTTGAAAACAAGTGGGTTTTTAATCTCAAACTCAAATCAAAATGTGACAATTAATTTCTGTCCCTCTCTCTACTAAACACATATCATATATTATGCTTAAATTCGATTGAATAAAAAATTAATTTTACTACATAAAAAATAATTTAATTATATTAATATTTGATTTGATTTGATCTATTGATTTACTATTTTGATTTTTAATTTGATTTTTAAATTAAATATGATGTAATTAACTTAATTAATGACATGTTTAATTAAAATTTAATTTGACTTAAAAAAACTTTAAAATAATAATGTTTTAGTTTTGTCATTTAAAATTAAAACATATAAAATTAGGTTTAATAATTATGCTAATTGTTAAAAAAAATAGTCTGTGAAAGTAGAGAGGATAAATGATAGTTGAATTTAAATTCACAAAATAAATTAAAAAGGATCAAAATTAAAAAAAAAATGAATTAAACACGTTTGTACTTAAAAAAAACACAAGGCGAGACCAAGCAAGAAAGAAGCAAACGAAGAGAGAGAAAGAAACACAGAGAGAAACCAAGAAAATAAAACACAAAAACAGAGAGAGAGAGAGAGAGAGAGAGAGAGAGAGAGGAAAAGAAACTATTTATTACACTAAATTAGCAGCAAAAAGGAGCGATCAAGCTAGCTAACATTCTCAAAGCCAAGAAAACCTCTCTTTCTTTGCCCCTCTTTTCAAATCAACAACACATAAAAAACTACATTGAAAACCCAAGAAAACAAGCCAAGAATCAACCTCTCACTCTCCAATTTTGGTGAAGTTTAATCAAAGGTTAGTTTTTTAAATATTTACTTAATTAATCTTTAAAACCCATTAACTTTGCACTCTTAAAGTTTGCCTTTTGCACTTCATTGTTGTTTTGGTGTCAATTTTTTTAACGGGCTCTGTTTAGTTTCTTTTACTGATCTCTGTTTATTAAGTTAAATTAGTCGAAATTTGAACTTGTTAGCTTGTGAATTGTGTGAAATAATGTGAAAACTTAAATGGGTTTTTGTTATTTTGAATGGTGCAGTGGTGAAAGAAGAGAAAGGAGTTTGTTGTGCGTATAAAGTTTGGTGATTTGAAGTTAGGGTTTTGATTTATTGTGTGTTTGAATGAGTTGGTTTTGGTTCTGGGTGATTTGGATTGAGTTTTTTTTAGTGAGTTTGATCTCTTAGGGTTTTGGATTTTGTAAAGATGAGATTTGGGTTTGCATTGTATTGGTTGTTGGCGGGCGACTTTTGGGTTGTCTGGAAACAGAAATAGCTGTTTTCCAGGTTGAGAATCTTGGGTTTTTGTGATTTTGGTGAATGGTGGTGTTTGGGACTGTTTGTGCTAGAGATAAGCAGAGGTTGACTGTTGATTTGCGTTTAATTTGATATGTGGGTGTGTGAATTTTGTCATCGGGGAGGTGAAAATAACGGTAATTGAGTGTGCGATTGGGGGTTTTGTGGTTCTGTTTTTGGATGGTGTATGAATCTGTTTCATGAGAAATGCTACCTCATCAGAGCTCCAGAGTTGATTTGGTTGAATTGAGAACTCAGATAGTGAAGAAGATTGGAATTGAGAGGTCAAAGAAGTATTTTTACTATCTGAATCGATTTTTGAGTCAGAAGCTGAGTAAGAGTGAGTTTGATAAGTCATGTTTTCGCTTGCTCGGAAGGGAGAATCTGCCGCTGCACAATAATCTTATACGCTCAATATTGAAGAATGCCTGTCAGGCGAAGACGCCACCACCAATTTATGAGGCGGGTCCCACAAAATCTCTGCTTCAAGCAACAAACAGTTCTCCAGTTAGAGAAGACGGGCATGAACAAAGTGGGTCCCTTATTCCAAATCAAAACACACCCATTTGGTCTAATGGAGTTTTACCAGTGTCTCCAAGAAAGATTAGATCAGTGATACGTGACCGGAAGCAGAGAGATAGACCCAGCCCACTTGGGCCCAATGGGAAAGTCGAATGTATCTCACATCAATCAATTGGTACAGAAGATAGTGGAAGTAAGTTTGTTGTGGAGAATGGGGAATCGGCTCCTTGTGATTATCAGAGACCAGTGCAGCATCTTCAAACAGTTGCTGAGCAATCTGAGAATGAAAGGGAGGGGTCAGCTCAACGGCCAATTGAAGGATCAAGGATACAGAGCAAAGACCAGACAGCTTTTGTGGAAGATGGAGAAGAGGTGGAGCAAGCAAACCGCTTGAACTTTTCTAGAACTCCCCTACTTGCACCGTTAGGGATTCCATTTTGTTCAGCTAGTGTGGGTGGGGCCCGCAAAACTATGCCAGTTGCAAGTAGTGGTGATTTTGTTCGCTATTATGACAGTGGTGAACTGTCTGATTCAGAGATGCTGAGGAAACGCATGGAGCAGATTGCAGCTGCACAAGGCCTTGGAGGGGTTACTATGGAATGTGCAAACAGGTTGAATAATATGTTAGATTCGTACTTGAACAGGTTGATCAAGTCATGTGTTGAGTTAGTAGGAGCACGGTCTCGGCATGATCCGAGAAAGCACCCTGTTCACAAGCAGCAGGCACAGAAGGTTATCAATCGCATGTGGGCGAGTAATCACGCGCATATGCAGAGTAGCAGTGGTCCTGTAGAGGGTATGCAGGAACAGAGACAGCATAGTTCAATATCCATGCTTGATTTCAAAGTTGCCATGGAGCTAAATCCACAGCAACTTGGTGAAGATTGGCCATTGCTGCTGGAGAAAATATGCATGCATTCGTTCGAGGATTGAAACATACCTGTGAAGATTTGTTATCCCAAAGCTATAATTGGGTCAGGCTGTCCTGGTTCCAAGGCATTGACAATTGTTTAAATTGGAAGTTGTTGATGCACCCAGTTCTGTTTCTTGTTGCCAGGATGAACCAGATGGCTCCCCTTCTGTTGAAGCTCGGCCCCTGCAAGATGGAAATTGTGGGTTGAGCATCCAGATGTCTGTACTCTCCTGCTGCAGATCCTGTATGAATCAGGAAATTATTTTGCAGCAACCAAGCCAGGGCAAGTTTCAAATAGAATGCCCTCAGTTGGTTGCACTGTTGTACGATAAGCATCGGTGTTGGCTGTCTGCTGCCATCGCTACAGATCTGAAGCTCTTCTGTATAATTTACAGCCAACAAAGAGGAAGTCTTAGACAGTTTTGCAGGATACTCTTGTGTAGCTTGTTGAAAGGTAAACCACTGGTGTAAAGGGCTGTAGTGTTGCTCTTTGTATTTTAAAATCTGAGAATTGATTGGAATTCCAATATTAATAACAAATTGATATCCTTCTACTTGTCTTTGATGCTATGTTTCAATTTTCAAGTGACTGGGCCCGGAAAACATTCCTGCTGAAGCCTTATTCTGCTGCTCGTGTTTCGCTTCAAGATTGTGGGTTTTCCATGCCTACCTTAGCATAAATGTGTTTGTACATGTGAATCGCAGAATCTGGCAGATCTTACGTGGGCTTCTGGCACAACGTAGTTATATTCAAATCATGGGGAGTGATAAGCGAAGAATGTAATCTATACACTTCAGAGTTCTGATGGGAAAAGGGCAAAATCTGGGATAGAAACCAGGGATTTTCATATTGTAGTGATACATAATTGGCCTCATGCAAAGTTTGGAAACAAAGTACTTGGCTGATAATAAGCAAGAAATAATGTCTTTCTGCTTATTATCCTATTCCTGGAAAGAACTCTATTCATAGCAGTACTGTTTTATCCCATTCGATCGAAACTTTGCTATCCAGTATGCACATGAACTTTAAAGGATCAGCAGCAGGTAAAAATTGCAAGAGATATCTGAACACCCATACAAGACTCGCCACCAAGCTAAAATTCCAGCACAGGTCAAGCCATCCTAATTCTCCCTTTTCTATCCTCGAGCACTCTGTGCAAAATACAGAGACTCTCACTGTCAGTAAAATTGTTTTGCAATGTCCTGTGAAAGGCAGGCCTTGAATTTGCAAAATGTTTTTTATATTTCCCACAAGCTCTTCTAAAGGTGGTGCACTGTTTGCTGGAATGCTGTTTGTAGCTTGGTCCGTAGATCAAATATATATTTTCTTAGAGCTTCGGTTTTTCACTGACCAGATTTGAGAGCTGTTTTTATCCCAATCTTGTTTGAGCCAGTGACTGAGTTTTCTATAATCATATTGACTTCTGAAGAACCATAGACTTCTAAAAAGCTGGTTGCTCTTGTTAAGCAAGAAAAGCTCTGCAATCAATTTTGTTCTGTTGATCAGTTACCATTTGCCTGTAGCTTATTATTTTTGTTTCAAAGCTATTTCCCTTGTTATTATTTCATGGATATCAAGTTGCTTTCAAAACCTGATTGCGCCACTGAATTAATAAGGGAAATATCCAGCAAATCGTAATCCTCTTTCATTTTTTTTTCAAATTCTCTCCATTGAAGGATCTCTTCGTTTCTTAAAACATGGCAAATCCATATTTCTGTCTTTCTTGGCCCTAAAAACACTGTTTTCACCGTGCACCCTTCATTCATGAAGATCAAGTATTCTATCATCTTCTTTCATCTCTCTTCGAGCCTTGCAATTTGCATTTCCAGGAAGTTGTTTGTGCCCCGTTAATCAACATGCTATCTCTTCTACTCTTACTGATGTTTATCAGGTGCTGGCGTTAAAGGAAACTTACCATGCATTTGCAGTGGTTTGCACTATGAGTTGCTTTACTTGAATACACACAAGACGTTCGCATGTACCTGTACCATGAAAGACACAGGGAGAGGGGGTTTAACAGATATTGATTTAGAACTGTAGTCGGGGCTTCTTTAAGGATTTTAAACGCTTTATGTGCCTCTGCATTCCAGTGAAACCCTTCCTTTTGAACAGGTCAGTAAGTGGCTTGCCAATCTTGCCATAATTACGTATGAACCATCTATAATAACCTTTCATCCCCAAGAATCCCTTCGCATGCTTCACTGATTTTAAGTTAGACCAGTTCTGCATCGCCTCTACTCTCCGAGGGTCGGATCCCCTTTGTCACAAGGACAATTTTCGCTCAAAATTCCAACCCCTACATGGCAGTTTAGTTTCGTTAGACTAAGTTTTTCTTACATTTTCACTCGTGTTTGCTTACAATTATATATTTCACTCACCAAAAAAAGTTTTCACATGTTAACTTCTTATAAGCAAGCGGAATCAACACAAATAATAAAACAAAATAGGACACATCATTTACAAGAAAATTTTGAACCTATAGCATTACATTAACAAAGAAAACACGCAATACACTTATGTGTACTATACATAAGACTTTCAAGCCTATTTATAAAAGCATCTCCGGTTGGAAAAATAAATTTAAAAACGTGTTCTTTTAACTTTTGTTCCTTTATTTTATCATTCTAACAGAGCAAAAGAGAAGCCAAAATGACTTTTTAATTTAGAAAGAGCTATTTTTACAGGTTTCTGTAGAATAGTTAAAAATTGAATTAACATTGCCAACGGCTATTTTTATAGTCATTGGTCAACAATGTTTGTTTTTTTCTTTAAATCTTGTATTGTGCTTCACTCTTCTATCAAATTATGAAAAACAAGAATCAATTATTCTCTAGTTAATTAATAACATCGGTTGTGTTAATTAACTGAAATTAAAAGGTATGTTTATTTAAAAGCTTTTTATATTTACTCTTTAATATCTCTTGATTTTGTGGATCTTTTGTTGTTAATTTGATATTTGTGATGATTTTTATTTCTTTGTTATTTTATGTTTTTGATATAGGTTAAGAAAAATAATTTTTTATTTATGTTGTTATCTTTGACAAAATTAAGAGGAAGTAATAATGTTAGCTGTATTGATAAAAATATAGTGACATATTTAAAATTTATTTTTGATTGTTTGTTTTAATTTGAGGTTAATTATATTTTGTCTTGTTAAAAATACAATTAAACCAGTATATCAATCCTCTCTTAGTTCCAAAAAATAGTCAAATTGTAATGTTAGAACAAGTAGGATGCAATGCTTGTTATTAATTCACATGTATGTAAACTACAAAATTGCTAGACATTGAATGCACGCTTTTTTTACACTTTTTTATAAGGTTTTAACTTGAGGTTTTTTTTTAATGTAGATGGATTCAAATTTTCCAAGCTCTTTTACCAACTTTCTTATGAGTGAGTCAGAATATATTTTCTCTCAACCAAGTGATTCTAATCAATTAATTGATGATTTAACGTACTCGAATTTAAATGTCCATACAAGAAAAAAATCATAAAGAAGTAAAAACTTCTCACCAGAGGAAGATTGTTTACTTGTCTTTACATGGCTAAATACAAGCAAAGATCCAATTACAGGAGTTGAACAACAAACAAAACAGTTCTGGGCTCGAGTACATGCTTACTTTGTAGAGAATGGAGGAAACTTGAATAATCATTCTCAAAATAAGCATCTCAAATAGATGGCAAGAAATAAATAGAGAAGTCAGTAAATTTGTTGGATTTGTTACTCAAATTAAAAATCGTTAGCAAAGTGGAATGACCAAAGAATCAAGGGTAATTTTAATATTCATTTTCCTGTTAAATTGTTTAACATATATTTTAACATTATTTAATTTTTCTAATTTTTTACTTACCAGATTAATGATACTCGACAAATGTATGCTTCTTGCGTTGACAAATGATTTCAACTAGAACATTGTTGGGTTATCTTAAGAAAAGAACCCAAATGACAATTTGAGCGTGCAAGTCAACATCAAAGGTCAAACAAGAAACAAAAAAGTTATGTCAATGCAAGTTCGACTTCATCAGCTCCATTTACCCCTGATTCTGTTAGTTTAGGAGAAGACATTGAATCGTTGATTTATTAAGATAAACCAATTGGTCAGAAAGCTGCAAAAGAACGACTTAAATGTAAACAAGGAAAACATAAAGTTGGGGAGACAACTGTAACAAATCTCTTACAACAATTCAGAGATACTCTAGTTGAAATTGAGGATCAGAAGAAACAAGATAGAAAAATTATGTTAGAGCAACAAGCTATGATGATTCAATAAAGTCAAGAGAAACAAGAATTGGACATGATTGAAAAAGAAGAACAAATTATGAAAATGGATATTTCTAATTTGGATCCAATTTCTACAGCGTATTTTCAAAATAGAAAGTTAGAAATTATACAAAAGAGGGGTTTTAATTTTTAATTAACTAGATTTATTTATTGTTTAATGTGTAATGTATTTTTATTAACTAGATTTATTTATTGTTTAATGTAATGTATTTTTAATTAAATATTTAGAAATTTATTGGTTATTTTAAATATATTGTTATAAAAGTGGTATCAATTCATAATATTTTTTTGAAGTTCTTCTAACACTTAACAACAATAAGTAGAATTAATTAACTTAAAAGATAACAAAAATAATGAAAAAAAACATAAAAAACTTGAAAATTATGATGATATAAGAAGTTTAAAGCTAATGATTCTACTCGTTACCATGTTGTTCCCATAAATGTTCAACCAAATCTTCTTATAGTTGAGAACTAGTTGCTCTATCCCTGATTTGATTATGAGTTTGAAGAAAATCATGTAGTTCTAGTATTTCACCATGTGACACTGATATAAAGGAATTGACTTCACGTTCATGGTCAAATCCAAGGTTCATTGCTCTTTCATCCTCAATAATCATATTATGCATTATTATGCAAGCTTTCATAATATTTGCAAGCGTTTCTTCATCCCAATATCGAACAGGTCCACGTACAATTGCAAAACGAGATTGGAGCACCCCAAATGCCCGCTCTACATCCTTTCTTGCAGACTCTTGCTTACTTGCAAAATATTTTCTCTTTGCTCCTAATGGCTTTGGGATTGTCTTAACAAAAGTTGACCAATTAGAATAAATCACATCTGCTAAATAGTATCCCATTGTATATTCATGCCCATTAATTGTATAATTGATAAGAGCAGTACGACCTTCAGCAAGTGCAGCGAAGATAGGTGACCAATCAAGAACATTAATATCATTTAATGATCCAGGCATTCCAAAAAAAGCATGTCATATCCAAAGATCTTGTGAAGCCACCGCCTCTAGAATTATAGTTGGTTCACGACAATGACCAGTATACATCCCATGCCATGCAATTGGGCATTTCTTCCATTTTCAATGCATACAATCAATGCTCCCTAACATCCATGGAAATCCACACTGCTCTCCAATTGATAATAATCGATAAAAATCAGCCTCGTTTGGTGCCCTTAGATACCAATCACCAAAAACTTCTACGATTGCTTTGACGAAAGCTTTAAGACTTTCTATCACAGTGCTTTCTCCAATTTGAAGATATTCATCAGTAAGATCTGCAGGAATACCATATGCAAGTATTCTGTGAGCTGTAGTTACATTTTGAAGACAAGATAAACCAAGAACACCAAGAGCATCTGTCCTTTGTTTGAAATATGGATTATGAGCTTCCATTGCATTTGCGATCCGAAGAGAAAGAAGATGACTCATCCTAAATCTTCTTCGAAATTGAGTTTCAGTGAATTTAGGATTTTCAGCAAAATAATCATTATATAACCTTAACTCACCTTCCTTTCTATTACAATTGACAATATTGTGGCCAAGAATAGAGCCACGATACCCTGTTCTCCGCCCTTGATTATTCGATTCTTCTTCAGCAACCACAACAGCAGCAACTTGAAAAGCGAACATAGGAGTGTTATCATCAAAATCAAAAGCATCATAAAAATTAAAATTAGAATGATTCATGATGAATTTTAATGAAATATATTTTTGATTGGAGAGAAATCAATGGAATGATAAGAAAAAATGTTAAGGTATATGAGAATATTTATAGATGGATTATTTTTTCAAATTTTGAAATCTTAGAATGTTGGCGGTCATTTTTTCGAAATTTGAAATTGTAAAATTTAAAATGTTGGCGGTCATTTTTTCAAAATTTGAAATTTTAAAATTTAAAATAGTGGCGGTCATTTTTTCAAAGCATGAATTTTTTTTAAAAAAATTGAAAATCAAAATTTAAAATATTAATGGTTTTTTTCAAAGTTTGAATTTGAATTTACTTTTAAAAAATTAAATTTTTAACAGTAACATATAAAACTGAAAATTAAAAATATTCATATAAATAAATTTTAAGTTTAATTTTAAATTATATCTTTTAACTTTCATATTATTTCATTAAATTTTATATTATTTTTACAAATTACTCATATTAATTATATAATTAATAACATCATAATTATATTATATATAAAATATCCAAATTAGTTATATAATTATATAAAAATAAATTTAACATGAAATATATTAAAATATAAATGACTTTTCTAAGTAGTTTTTTACCATTGGAATGCACATAATAAAAAAGGCTATATTTATACTATTAAAAAAGCCATTTTATCAATTTAGCTCTTCAATTTAGCTTTTTGTATTGGAGATACTCTAAACAATACTATGGAAGTTACAAAGCAAAGTTGTCGTCCTTATTTTAAAAGACATGGTGGGACAATTTTTCCCTTATTTCAAAGCAAAGTTGTCGTCCTTATTTTAAAAGACATGGTGGGACAATTTTTCCCTTATTTTTCCTATGAATTTAGTGGCCTCAATCTAGCAACTGCTAGATCATTTCTCCTCCTTGTTCTCCATGAACTTAGTGGCCTCAATCTAACAACTATTGGACAGTCTCTCCCATGTTCCCATGAATTTAGTGACTATGTAGAGCATTCCTAACCATGCCTCACATTTAACAACCTATCACCCACAATTAGGACAGTTCTCCCACCAACTAGCCATGTTTGAAAACCACCAAAACTTCCCACAACTTTACTTCCACTTTCTCCCACAAGCCCTTATTGTCAGTTCTGCTGTGTTTCATGCCAACCTAGATGGTCAATTATCAAAGATCCATGTTCATGCCAAGCCAATAACCCATGGTTCGCATGACCAATTACACGTTGCCTGCTAGATTCGTTGTTGTTCGCGCAGGCTGATAATGTCATTTATTGTCAAATTCTAGATAATATTCATTTGTTGGCATACCCTTGTGCCCATACCTCTAACAAACTACCCCCACCAAAAGAGTCCAATTTTCTCATCAGAATAAATATGAGGTATTCTTGCACTTTATCTTTGAATTGTCACAAATCTATTTTCTTTTCCCACAAAACCTCCAAGTTTTTCTCCCATTTTACTAAAAACTCAATTTGTTAATTCTTTTTATGTTGGTTGAGTTAATGATGAATCTTGACAATACCATTGTCAAACTGTTTGTGAATTGTTGCTGGAGCTCTTTATAACTTACTTTATTATGGATCCTTTTTGGTCTTTATTAAAAGTTTTAAATAACTTATATGAAAAGTTACAGTAGTTGCTCTAGCAGCTTCAATTTATAGGCAACAATCCCTATTTTTCCATCATTTTGAAAGGTCCATCATATCTCGTCATCAGCCCTCGATGCTTTGACTTCTCCATAATTTTCTTCCAAATCTATGGATTTAATTTGAGTAACACCTTGTCGCTCTCACTTAATTTCAGTTGTCTTTGTTTCTGGTCAACATAATTCATTATCCTTTTTTCTTGCATTTCATAAGTTATCATTTGCTTGTTTAAACAATTCTTGTTTTTCCATAGCAAACCTATACATAGTTGGACTCTTCTCATCATATTTTTGCATAAAAATCTCTATAGGAGTTTGGGGTTGTGTCCCCAAAATCAACTCAAACAAACTAGTTTTTGTTATTGAGGATTTTTGGATATTGTAGCAAAATTGAACACTATCAAATAATTCCAACCAATTTTGTTGCATTGTTGTCATGTGATGCCTCAAATATTCCTTAAATAAAACATTTCTCCTTTCTATCTATCCATTGGTTTGTGAATGATTGATAGTGAAATGCTTTAACTGTCCCCATCATGTTTAATAACATTGTCTTAAACCTACCTATAAATCACATATTGTGATCACTAACAATATCAGAAGGCACTCTAGAGTACTTCACCATATTTTGATAAGAACAGCCCAACAACAACCTCAATTGGACACACTATCAGGGGCATCCACAAACACTGCATACTTAGTGAATCTATCTATGATAACCATGATGGTGTTCATGCCATCAATTTTTAGAAACCTTATAATGAAGTTCATCGACATTGACATCCAAGGCTTCTTTGGAATAGGCAGTGGCAGTAGCAATCCATTTTTTTCTATTATAGTACCTTGCCCTATTGACATACCAAACATATCTTGCCATAAAGCTTAACATCCTCGTCAATTTTTAGCCAATAGTAAGTTTAGGATATGATAGCCTACATTCTTTCCCTTCTTGGATGTCTAGCCCACTACAAATCATGCATCTCCTATATAATGTACTTTTGTAATTTCCTACTTAGCATAAAAAAATAACCCTTTTTTGTATAGAGGAGATCATTTTCAGCCAATATCTGTAGACTGTCCCTTCTCAAATAGGGTCAGCTAGCTTCTTGTACGTTATGTCATCCTTAGTAGCTTGATAAAATTGTACCAGCATATTTGATTGGTATAGTTTTAAAAGCATCCATAACATGATTATATTGCTCTAGCTTGAATTCCCTTACAAAGTCATATTTGACTAAGAACTCTTGCCACTGAGCATGCTGTTTCGACAATTTCTTTTAAGTTTTGAAGAAAGTAATAGCCACATTATCAGTCTTCATAATGAACCTTGGCCCCAACAAGTATACTCTTTACATACCAAAGCAATGCACCATTGTTGTCATCCTTTTCTTATGTGTTAAACATTTTTGTAAGGCATCATTTAGTTTCCGACTCTCGAATGCAACAGGTGTCCATCTTGCATCGACATTCCTATAATAACCTTATCCAAAGCATCAATGTGCACTTTAAATGTCTTCTCAAAATCGAGCAATCCCAAAACTGGAGGAAAAGTCACTGCTGTCTTTTACTTCTCAAAAACTCGTTAGCATTCAACTGACCATTCCCACTTCTAGTTCTTCTTCAAAAAAATCTAAAAAAAAGGTTGTCTTCTTGCTTTAGCCTTTAATAAACCATATATAATTATTTTGTTTGTCCTAAAAAATAAACGTAACTACGGAACATCTTTTTGGTGTTGGCTACTTAATAATGGCTTGAACTTTCTTAAATCCTATTCTTACTTGACCCTCCCCAACTAAATATCCTAGGAACATAATTTTAGATCTTGCAAAATTGCATTTCTCTGTTTTTACATATAAATTATGTTCTCTCAATCTACTCAGAACTTTTAAAAGATGAATTACATGATCTCTCCAACATCATCTAAGTCGGCTATAACAAAATTGGCCAAATAATCATACAATACATCATTCATAATATTACAAAAAGTTGTTAGAGCGTTCATTAAACCAAATGGCATGAACAAAAATTCATATGCACCATACCTTATTACACACTTAATCTTACGCTCATCTCTTTCATCAATTATGACTTGCCAATATCTATAACACAAGTTTAGGTCGTAAAGACGGAAGCTCTACACAATCTATCTATCAAATCTTGAATAAAAGAAATTAGATACTTGTTTTTTACTGTCATTTTGTTAAATGCCATATAGTCCACGTATATACAAAGGCTCTCATCTACCTTCTTTTGGAACAAAATTGGGGCATCATATAGAGCTTTAGAAGGACAAACAAACCCATCATCAATCAAATCTCCCAATTGTTTCCTTAATTCTGCCAATTCAATAGGTGACATTCGGTAAGACGTTGAGATAGTAGCTTTGATCCTTGCACCAACTCAATTTGATGGTCAATAACTCTTCTAGGTGAGAGCTTTTTCAGTAACTTAAGGAGGCATTACATCTATATACTATTTTAACACATGAAATGGCATTAAGTACCTTATCATACCTATCCACTTTCCCATTAAGCATTTCCACAAGAAACACTTATTTTTTTTCACAAAGCTTTATCAATTATGATAGCCGAGAATAAACTCTTCTTCCTTTTATTGCCACTTGCCATCAAAGCTTTACAATACTTAACAAAACATGGACAATTCTCGTCAACAGTCATAATGCCATCAAGATATGGCATAAGACTGACCTTGGCATTTCTTAAGAAATCCATGCTAAGAATTACATCAAAATCATCCAAACTTACAACTAAGAAATCATGCTTCCTTTTCTAACGATCTATGACAATTAACACACTATAAGCCATGTCGATTATCTTCTGTGCTTTGGCATTCACTTCCTTTATAGTGGTGTGACTACTATTTCTTATAACCTAATTTTGATCGATTTGCTTTTTAATCTAATTTTAAAGGGGTTAAAATTTGAAATTAAAAGATTAAGGGCTTGATTGTAAAATTTGGAAACTTCAAGGATCAAATTGAGAAATGGTCATTCCCAATCCAAAACAGCATCGTTTCAAACATGCACAATTCTTCTTCCTTTGACGCTGCAAATCCGTCTCAAAAAAGGAAAAGAAATTATGGAATGTCGGCATCCCAGCCCAACCAAAACACAAATTGCAAATCTTATCTTCATGAATATTACTACCCCGAGGAGATAAGGATCGAACCTCAAGTATCCAAGTCCTAATAAAAAACCAGCACCTCCCTCCTAGCCATGCTCATCTAGGGAGAATGGGGGACGTTCCCTATAAATACAGAGCTATCTAGAGGAACAAAAAAAAAAAGGAGAGAACAGGGGAAAGAAAAGAAAATAAGAGTATCAAGAGGAAGGAAAAGCCAGATGAACCAAAAACCCAAAAACAGAGGGGGATCCAGAATTCAAAGGAAAAAAAAACCAGAGAGAGAAAAACGAAGGAAGGGAAGAAACATAGAGGGGGAAGCACCAATCGGCCAAGAGACCGTTACCTCGCGTCTTTGTCTCCAACAACACGCCCATATAAGACTTCATTCTCTTGCCCTATTTTGCATTTTCAAACTTCTTAAAACAGTGCACGCGTGAGTTAGTTCACGCGTGTATGCTGCCCAGTCAGGCCACTGGTTTAGGCCAGTGGCCAAGCTAGGCCGGCTGGGTCTAGCCTAGATGATTGGGCTAGATCCAGCCCAAAAAACATTAGAGAGTAAGAGTGGGTCGCATCTGGGCCTCAAGCTCAGTCGACCCAAACTTCTTTTGACTAAGGATGTGTTTGGCAAAACACACCCTTATGCCTTGTCCATGTATTTTATCCCCTTCTATTTTGATACTTGTCCAAACAAGCCCTGTTTTGATATCAGAAAATTATGAAAATAATTAGGGATCTTTGTTGATTTATTTATGGGCCCCTCACACTTTGTTTTATATTTTTCTTTGCGTTTTGTATTTTTTCTGCTATGTGCTTAATTTGTGGAACATTGCGGTTAAATGTAAATTTGATATGTAATGTTTTTTTTATTATTATTTCCATCTAAAAAGGGCAAATAATAATAAAGGATAAACAAAAAGAAAATGACTTATAAAAATTCTTCTTCAAAATTCAATTTTTTGTGAAATTATTCACTGACTTCAAAGTCAGAAATATCGCAAGTTTTTGGGTTTGTGCAATATTTACCAACGCTGGAGTCAGAAATATTCATATGAACTGTTTACCGATGTCAGAGTCAGGAACATGATAGGAAAAATAAAAAAAAAAGAGAAAAATATGAGCATATTCTTAGCAATTTTAGACAAAACCAGCAATGCAGCTTGCCTTAGGTAGGACGCTTAAGGGGTGATAACATCTTTCATTTCGCATAACCAGTCTCGTACCATTAGAATCTGTGTTGACCAGTTAGAGTTTTTAGTGACCATAATAATAGGTGGTGACTCCTTGAACTAGAAATCCCCCCCAAAGAACAAGATGTTAGATATATGTTCTTTTTTCAATGTAGATTATTATTAACAGGTCGCCGCAATGTCCGGGTGTGACACTACTCAATTGTAAACCCAACTTTTCCACTAATCTATCAAACAAAAATATATGTGTTGCACCCAAATCCAGCATCACATTGACATCCATGTTATTTACTTTAAGTTTCACATCAAACCATTTAAAGCACCTAACTTTCCTTGTTGTAATGCATTAATCTGTGTCAAATCATTCTCAACAAGCTTAGATTCTACAACCGAATTACTCAACCAAGCCATTAAACAATTCAATACACGCATTGAATTTACATATGTGACCATTTCTTCATCCTCACTACCCTATTTAACTAGAATGACATTGAGTTTCTCCTTCTTTAGACACTCTCTAGCAAAGTGTGGTCCATTATGAATGAAATAAGCAAAGTTAAATTTAGCATTTTTACCTTGTCCACCTGATGACTTAACCTTTCCCTTATTAGCAATGGATATTGATGCAACACCCTCACTAAACTTTTTATTTTTCTTGTTTTCCTCTTTGTCCGTAATTTTAAATTTGAAGGAGGTTGACACGTAGCCTTTTCTAATGACAACTTTGAAATCAACCAAACTATTAGCAACCACAATAGCAAAAGATAAATCTTGTACCTTTTATCATCTTAGTTCAACTTGTGCCTAAAGTTGGAGACCTAACAAGAAGTTGGAGAGCTTATCTTCTTCAAACATATTCTTGATGTTGAGAATCAAAGAAATGAAGCTTTTAACATACTCCTGAACTGACTTCTCATGCCTAAGCTTCTTCATTTCCTCCCTTGCAATCCATGATGTATTGCTTGATAGAAATTTCTCTTTTAATTTTTTCTTGAAACGATCCCAAATCTTAATTTTAGAATGTTCAGCATTCAAGTCCTCTTTTATCCTTTTCCTCCACCATAACTTAACAGCACCTATGAGATACATCATTGTGATATCAACTTGGTCAACTACCCTAATCTTAGCCACACTGAAGCATTGCTCCATATCCCATATAAAATTTTCAAGTTCTTTAGAACCTTTCTCCGCATCGAAAGGCTTCGATTTGGGCATTTTAGGCCTAGAATGTCTTGCCCTATTATGAGTGTTTGCTATTGCCATCTTTAAGATGGAAATCTATTCTCAGTGACTCCAATCTATGGCTTGTCTTGGATGCCAAGTCGATGTACAAACTCTCAACCCTTCCAGCATTTTCAATGGCTTCCCTTAGTCTATCAAGAATAGAATAATCTTCATCCTATTTGATCAATCCAATCAGACCTTCAATCTAAACAAGTTTTCCTAAACTGCTTCCATATTTGCTGGCATAACCAATCAAGCTACAAAGCTTCAAAAAAATCGCACTCTGATACCAATTGTCAGAGGGATACAAATTTCACTTAAAATTCTAACCCCCATATGGTAGTCTAGTCCCATTAAACCAAACATTTACTCACCTTTTTTCTCATGTTTGCCTATAACTACATATTTCGCTCACTCGAGAAGGTTCATACATGTTAACTTGTCATCATCAAACATAATTAACACAAGAAATAAAATAGAATAATGCATAACATATACAAGAAAATTCTCAACCTTTATTATTACCTTAACAAAGGAAATACACAACACACTTATGTGTGCTATGCAAAAACTTGTATGCTACATAGCAAAGGCTTTCAAGCCTATGTATAGATAGTATTATGAGAGTTACAAAGCAAAGTTGTCATCTTAATTTTTTAAAATATAATGGGGTAGTTTCTCCCTAATGTTCCCTATGAATTTAATGGCCTCAATCTAACAACTGTTGGATAGTCTTTTCTATGTTTCCATGAACCTAGTGACTATGTAGAGCATTCCCAGCCATGCCCCACGTTTAAGAGCCCATCAGCCACGATTAGGATAATCCTCCCCCCAACTAGCCATGTCTGAAAACAATCAAAACTTCCCATAACTCTGCCACCACTTTTTCCTACAAGATGAACGTCTAACAAAAAGCTTTTATTGTCAGTTATGTTGTGTTTTATGCCAACCTAGATGGTTCATTATCCAATCCCTATGTTCATGTCAAGCTAAGAACCCATGGCTTGTGTTGTTACTCAATTTTGGGCCTCATGTGCTAATGGAGATGGTGCATATCCCTTTTGAATCGAAGACAAGAGTTTTAGTTCAGGGTTACTGGGAAATTGATAAAAGCAGAGAATAAAAAATACTTTTTGAACCCTCTTTTAGCCGTCTTCTGCTCTCTTTATCCTTTCTTTATGCTGCCAAAATTGTCAGGATTCTTAGGCTAATTAGGAGTCTTTATAATGCTAAATTCATTCCTTTTTTATCTGGTCTTTAAGGTTGGATAAATCCCTCAGAAGTGGCACTAAAAAAACTGGTTCTGCTGCTGCCGCAAATTTTTTGTTCCAACTTAAGCCCTGATTATGACTGGGTTTCATGCAATATTTGACCATCCCAGCTATATTCTATCACTCATGACATGTTGAAGAATTGACCTACATCCTTATTGGGTCCTAGGGCTCACTGTTCTTATGGTAAACTCTCAGTCGCATTGGGATGCTTGGCATTGTGAGTTTCCTGAATTAGATCAGGAAACCCTTTTTGACCAACAGATTGCTGCCAATTTTGTTCTTTAAAACAATTTTATCTCACATCAAATCCTTTATCAAAGCTGTAGTCCTTGACGCATAGATGAATTTAGGCTTTCAAATCGCTTGATTTTGATATCAGGAGCTCAAGATATTCTTGTTTGAATATCTGACATGAAAGTAAAGAATTCTGCCCCGAGCAGGATTCTGACTCGAGTTTTGCACTAAAAACTCTACTTCCGTCATGATTTTACTGGTTGTTATTCTTAGGTTATACTCTCAATCATATCGGGATGCTCGACATTTGTCAATTTTTGAATCAGATCAGGAGACCGTTTTTCTTACCAACCAGATTGTGGCCCAATTCTATTATGTAAAACAATTTTATCTCACCTTGAATCCTTCGTGAAAGTTATAGTCCTACACGCATAGATGAATTTTGGTTTTTAAATCGCTTAATTTCGATATCAAAAGCTCAAGATATTCATGTTTGAATATCTAATAAGGAAGTGAAAATTCTGCCGCAAAAATTCTGCCGCAAGAAGGTTTTTGCCCCCCAAGTCTGCAGGACTGAATTGAAAAAAAGACTGAAATAGGGGAGTTAATGACAAACATAAATGGAAAAGAAACTTGGCTGTGTTTTGGAGAAATGAAAAACGGGAATAGGATCCAGAAATGGAAATTCTGCCACGAGGGGTTGCATTTCTGCTGCAATGTAAAAACGACACCGTCTCCCTTTCATTAATTCTCTACAGCTAGACGGTGTCGTATGAGAACAACCCCTTTGCTGGAAATATAATTAGCATGGTATTGTACCCCGCTTGCATTCCTTCCCTCCTCTACAACCTTTTGCTGCTGTTTTTTTGAAATCCTTCGTCCTTACATCCTGCAACCTGCTGCACAAAACAGTCCCCCTTTTCACCCTAGGATGGCAGTTGCGAGAGGAAACAACATTTTACCTCCAGTGCCAGCTGGGGAAAAGGACGCAGTCACGTAGAGGGAGCCTCGCCATCATCTAATGGTTGGAATTCCATCCCTAACACAGGCGGCTAGGATAAGAGGGGGTGGGGGCTGTTCTCCAAGTTTGCTTGGCTATATAAGCAAGCCATGGAGAAAAACGTGAGAAAAAAAGAAAGGGGGGAAGAGGCGAAACAAAAGAGAGAAACAGAAAGAAAACAGTAGGGAAGGACAAAAAGAAAGAGTAAGAAAAAGAGAGAGAACAAGCATAAGGCTGGGATTAGAGAAACATGAAAAAAAAAGGAGGAGGCAGAGAAGAGTAAAAAAACAGAGAGCTAGCATAGAAAAACAAAAAGAACAAAAGGGAAAATTATCCCCGGTCTATTCCACATTGCTAAAAGGAGTTCATCAAATCTACGGGTTTTCTAAAACTCCCAATGATAAAAAAAAGGAAGGCTTTCTTCAGTTTTAGGAGTCAGAAAAGCAAAGGTTTTTATTTCCACCTATCTACACCTCATCCTCTACACTCAGACCAGCAGCATCCACAGGTATAGTTTCCAGTTTTTTTTTTGTTTTTTTTTCTTCCTTGTTGTATTTAAACTTGGCATATGTTGCTTAGTTCTTTTCCAAAATCTGTTCCCTGCTTTGCTCTAGATGTTCAGTTTTTTAGTTTAAACAAAAGGACATATGCTTGCCCTGACAAGTATCGATACACGACGTCGGGCGACGGCTCCCGCTTTTTTTTGTTTATTTTAACAAAAGGGGTTTTTTCTTCTCGATTGGGGGAAACAAAGATTTTATTGGAGTCGCCATCTAGTAATTTGAGGGAACTAGAAATCACAAATTAGACACTGGTCCCAGAGATTCGGGTACGGGGTTAGTTATGATTAAGGGAAGGTAGACACCACCCTTAAAACATCCTTTCAAAAGAAAGGTTACCCTTACTTGTGTGTTTTTTGTTTGATTCACAATGCGATTATATTTTGGGCTTATTGGTAATTATTTTAATATGATTAACGTCGGTCTCTAAAAATAGGAGACACGTTAAAATGACATCAGTCCCTAAAAATTAGGAGACTTGTCTAAAATACTGACGTTTGTCCCTAAAAAGAAGAGTTACGTCTGGGTTACCAAAAGAAATAATGGATATAATCCATTATATTTTGGGTTTATTGGTAATTTGCCTTTTTTAAAATGATTAACGTCGGTTCCTAAAAATAGGAGACACGTTAAAAATAACATCAGTCCCTAAAAATTAGAAGACTTGTCTAAAATATGACGTTTCAACCCTAAAAAGGAGAATTACGTCTGGATTACCAAAAGAAATAATGGAAATAATCCATATTTGATATTTACATTTTTGACATCGGTCCTTTTTTAAAAAAAGAGACGTGTCGACAAATAATATTCGTTTATAAAAACAAATTTTATTTTGATATTATTGAGAAATGGATATAACCATATTCGAGAATTGGGCTTTGGATCCACGAACAATAATATGATAAAATGGGTGTGGGAACCACGTTGTTTTTTTATATTTTTTTGTTTTATTGTTTTTTACATGCAAGAAAATTTATATACAAAATAAAAAATGTTAGAAATCTCAAAAAAATTTACCTGAGTATCACTGTATAGGTAAAAGACTGAAATACCCTCGAAATTTTCTGAAAATTACGAAAATGCCACTGGCGGCGCGTGTGACTCACCCGCGGCTACTGTTGTCGGCGGCGAAATTTCCCGGCAAAATTTCTGTCCAAACGACGGTCGATCCTGGTAGATCTGAGGACGAGGATTCTGATGGCGGTGGTATCGTCGGTCGTTGATGGCTGATGAAGGAGAATCGACGACTTGATGCTTCGGTGGCCGCCGACAATCGAGGCCTTTTTCCGACCAGATGAGGAGGCTAAAACGCTGAAAACCACCGGGGTTTCTCTTTACAGCAGGGGATAAACCTTTCTGTGGTGGTGCGGAGGCAGGAGGTGGCCGGAAAGTGGAGATCGGATGAGAGAGAGAGCGTCGCCGGCGAGAGGAGAGAGAGGCTCCGAGATTACGCTACGGTGTGAACGCGTGTATAGTACACCGGTACCGTTGAACACTGTACGCCGTTGGATCTCGGATGAAATGATCGGATGGCTGTGATTGGCTAGATTAGCAGATTAAACGGACGGTCTGGATAGGCGGAGCGGTGATCTGGTGTGTCGCGGTGCACCGAAAGCTCGGTATACCGGATGACGTGGCGCAATGAGATCAAATCTTGGAATATTTCAACGGCTGAGATGTGTGGGGATATATTTGGTATTTTTTAAATTGTTATTTTTTTAAAACAATATCCTACTCTCGCGAAGAAAAACTAAAAAAAACATAACAGTAATTTTTTCTTTCTTTCTCTTTTTTCCTTTTTCTTTCCTCCTTTTTTTTCCTCGAACTGGCTATTTATAACCAATGACAGGAGACATGCAAATCTTCAAATCTTATTTTTTAAATCACCGTTTGCTTTCGGCGCAACGCGTTGCGCCGTTTGACAATTTATTTTTTTTATTATGTATAATAATATATATTTATATAGGTAAAATTAAAAACTCTATTTAGTATTAGAAAAAACATGATTCAACCACTAAAAATCCATTTTAATGACCGAAAATTATTTTAAACACTGGGAAAAAAACTTTTGATGGGTATCAACCCAGTGAACCGGGTTTTGGTCGAAAATGATGGTTTTCGACCCGAAACAGCTCGAAACTCATTTTTTACCCTGGTCGACATGGTTTGACCCGTATTGACCCGGTGGACTCGGTTTTGGTTGGAAATGACGGTTTTGACCCGAAACAGCCCGAAATTCATTTTTTACCCTAGTCGACATGGTTTGACCCGTATTGACCCGGTGGACTCAGTTTTGGTAAAAAATGACGGTTTTGACCCGAAACGGCCCGAAACTCATTTTTTACCCTGGTCAACATGGTTTGACTCGTATTGACCCGGTGGACTCGGTTTTGACCAAAAATGACGGTTTTGACCCGAAACGGCCCGAAACTCATTTTTTACCCTGGTCGACATGGTTTGACCCGGTGGACTTGGTTTTGATGGAAAGATGCGGTTGACTTGAGAAAAGTATATTTTTGAATTTTTAAACTTTTTTCTTAATTTTTTTGGATTTTTATAAATAATAATAGAAATAAAATAGCATTCGAGAAAATCTTGGTGGATCCAAAATTGGGTTACAACACTCCTGCTGATTATATTTGTTTTTCTGTTTCAAATAAACTCCTATTAAATAGGATGACTTGTTCTTCTGTTGATTATTTCTTTCCTGCACGTTGCCACGTCTTTGTTAATCGTGGGCTGTAATTTCTATATTCTGTTATTCATGTAAGGCTATATAATAGCCAACGTTCTCATTCAATAATGAAAAGTCATTCTCCTAGTTTTGTTGTGTTTCTTCCTATCACAGCTTTTGATTCATAACATTCTGGTATCAGAGCCCCCACTGGGCTTGAAGAAAACAAAGCAGCAGTCTTTGTAATTTACAGCAGCAAAAAGAGATGACGAGTGAAGGGAATTTCATTCAGCCGACCATTCCTCGCTTCAATGGTCCCTAAGATCATTGGAGTATGTTGATGGAAAATTTTTTGAGATCCAAGGAGTACTGGAGTCTAGTTGAGACTGATTATGTTGAACCAGAAGATGATGCATCATTGACAGACGCCTAACATAAGAAATTTGAAGAAGAAAAGCTGAAAGATTTGAAGGTGAAAAATTACTTGTTTCAAGCTATAGATCGAACCATTCTGGAAACTATCCTCCAGAAAGACACTTCTAAGCAAATTTGAGACTCTATGAGAAGGAAGTACGAGGGCAATAAAAGGGTGAAACGATCAATTCTTCAAGCTCTTCGTAAAGAGTTTGAGATTCTTGAGATGAAATCTGGAGAAGGTGTCTCTGACTATTTCTCAAGAGTGATGACTGTTGCCAATAAAATGAGGATCTATGGTGAACAGATGAGAGATGTTACAATAGTAGAGAAGATACTTCGATCTCTGAATGACAAATTCAATTACATTGTTTGCTCTATCGAAGAATCGAAGGATATTGATATTCTATCAATTGATGAACTACAAAGTTCTCTAGTTGTTCATGAGCAAAAGTTTCATAGACATAATAGAGAAGAGCAGGCACTGAAAGTAACCTTTGAAAACAGAGGTAGAGGACGTCAATTTTTTAATAAAGCTCTTATGGAGTGCTACAAGTGCCATAAATTAGGACACTTCCAGTCTGAATGTTCGAGTTGGGACAAAGAAGCAAATTATGCTGAGCTTAGAGAAGAAGAGGAGATGCTATTAATGTCCTATATAGAGTTGAATGAAGCAAAAAGAGAAGACGTTTGGTTCTTAGATTCAGGATGTAGTAACCATATGTGTGGAGATAAAAATTCTTTTTGTGATCTAAATGAGAATTTCAGATAGATAGTGAAGCTAGGGAATAACTCAAAGATGACAGTGATGGGGAAGGGAAATATGAGACTGAAAGTGAGTGGATTATCTCATGTGGTGACTGAAGTGTTCTTCTTTCCTGACTTGAAGAATAATTTGCTGAGCATTGGGCAGTTACAGGAAAAAGGCTTAGCAATTCTTATTAAGCATGACTTGTGTAAACTTTATCATCCTACGAAAGGTTTATTCATTCAAACCGCGATGTCTGCCAATAGAATGTTCATCCTATTGGCTGCGTCACAACCGAATAAACCAACTTGTTTTTACATAGCTACACAAGACTTGTCACACCTATGGCACTGCAGATACGGGCACTTGAGCCACAAAGGCTTGAGAACTCTTCAGTTTAAGCAAATGGTGCATCGACTACCACAACTAGAAGCTTTAACAACTATCTGTACTGATTGCATGATTGGAAAACAGCACCGAGATCCAATCCCGAAGAGAAGTACTTGGAGAGCATCACAAAAGCTTCAGCTAATCCATGCTGACATATGTGGTCCTATCTCGCCTACGTCAAATAGCAAGAAAAGGTATCTAATCTGCTTCATTGATGATTTCAGTAGAAAGTCATGGGTGTATTTTTTGGTTGAAAAATCTAAAGCATTAGTTACTTCAAGTACTTTAAAAAATCTGTTGAGAAGAAGATGGATGCTTATATTAAATGCCTATGTACTGATCGTGAAGGTGAGTTTACCTCACAAGATTTCAATAATTTTTGCAAAGAAAATGGAATCAAAAGACAGTTGACAGCAACTTATACTCCACAATAGAATGGAGTTGCAGAAAGGAAGAATCGGACCATTATGAACTTGGTATGAAGTATGCTTTCAGAGAAGAAGATACCGCAGATGTTTTGGCCAGAAGCTGTGAATTGGACAATATATATTCTGAACTAAAGTCCCACTTTGGTAGTAAAAAATATAACTCCAGAGGAGGCTTGAAGTGGGATAAAACCTTCGGGTGAACATTTTCTCGTGTTTGGATGCCTTGCACACGTTCATGTACCTGATGTAAAAAGAACCAAGTTGGAGAACAAAAGTATTGCTTGTGTGTTGCTGGGGGTCAGTGAGGAGTCAAAGGCATATAGGCTTTATAATCCAATAACCAAGAAAATCATTACCAGCAGAGATGTAGTTTTTGAAGAAAACAAATCTTGGAATTGGGATAAGGAACATGTGGTGACTATATTGGAATGGGGAGACAATGATGAAGAAGCTACTGTAAGTGAAAATGGTGATATTGAAGAAAAGGTTGAGAATGTTTCTCCAGAAATAGTGGATAAAGGAATTGCAGAAGAGGTTGAGAATGCTCCAACAAATACAGTGAATGAAGGAAGGCTTCGAAGGCAACTTGTTTAGATGACTAATTATGATACTGGAGAGGGATTGTCCGAAGAAGAAAATGAAGCTAATATGGCCTTGTTTACTTCTGATGATCCTTTCTATTTTGAAGAGGCTATGAAAAGTTCAAAATGGAGAGATGCGATGGATTCTGAGATAAAAGCCATAGAAAAGAATAAAACATGGGTGCTAACAGATTTACCTGCAGGTGCAAAGAAGATAGGAGTAAAATAGGTTTACAAAACAAAGCTTAATGAGCATGGTGACCTTGATAAATACAAGGCTCGTCTTGTGGCTAAAGGGTACTTACAACAACATGGGATTGATTATACAGAAGTTTTTGCTCCTGTGGCAAGGTTGGACACAGTTCGGTTGATTGCTGTATTTGTAACTACAAAGGGCTGGATAGTCTATCAGCTTGATGTAAAATCAGCTTTTCTACATGGAGAACTAAGCGAAGAGGTGTATGTTAAGCAACCAAGAGGCTATGAGTTGTACGAAAATCCACACAAAGTCTACAAACTGAAGAAAGCTCTATACAGACTCAAACAAGCTCCACGAGCTTGGTTTAGTCGTATAGAAGCTCATTTTTTAACAGAAGGGTTCGAGAAGCGTCACAATGAGCATACATTGTTCACTAAAACAAGCAAAGAAGGTAAAATTCTAATTGTTAGCTTGTATGTTGATGATCTCATTTTTACCAGAAATGATGAAGCAATGTTTAATGAGTTCAAGAGTTCAATGGTATGTGAGTTTGATATGACAGATTTGGGAAAAATAAGGTACTTTCTTGGAATTGAAATTTTGCAAATGGCTGATGGAACCTACATTAGTCAAAAGAAATATTCCTTGGATGTGTTAAAAAGGTTCGGGATGGAGGAGAGCAATTTTGTTAAAAACCCGATAGTTCCTGGTGGTAAAATTTTCAAAGATAAAGATGCTGTGAAGGTTGCTACAACATTCTTTAAGCAAGTGGTAGGGAGTCTCATGTATCTCACCACAACGAGACCCGACTTGATGTTTGTGGTTAGTTTAATCAGTAGATATGTAGGACAGCCAACAGAACTTCATCTGCAAGCTGCAAAACGAGTGTTGAGGTACTTGAAAGGCACAACAAATTTCAAGATATTCTACAAGAAGGGAGGGAGTGATGAACTCATAGCATTTACTGACAGTGATTATGTTGGTGATTTGGAGGATAGAAAAAGCACTTCAGGATATATTTTCATGTTGAGTTCTGGTGTAGTGTCATGGTCCTCTAAAAACAACATGTTATCACACTATCAACGATTGAAGCTGAGTTTGTAGGTGCTGCATCTTGTGCATGCCAAGTTGTGTGGATGAGAAGAATTTTGGAGAAACTTGGTCATTCACACGGTAACAGTACTACAATTTTTTGTGATAATAGTTCTACAATTAAATTATCAAAGAATCCAGTAATGCATGGACGGAGCAAACACATAGATGTGCGATTTTATTTTTTGCGTGATCTTACTAAGGAGGGAACTATGGAGCTAATTTATTGTGGGACATGGGATCAAACTGCAGATGTTATGACTAAGCCATTGAAGCTTGAATCTTTCCTAAAGATGAGAGAACTACTTGGTGTTCGAGAGGTTCCTGCTGTAAACTAACTGATATCTGCATTAGTTTAAGGGAGGGAATGACAAGTATCAGGGATTATTCTCCTACTGATTATATTTGTTTTTTTGTTTCAAATAAACTCCTATTAAATGGGATGACTTGTTCTTTTGTTGACTATTTCTTTCCTGCACGTTGCCACGTCTTTGTTGATCGTGGGCTGTAATTTCTACATTCTGTTATTCATGTAAGGCTATATAATAGCCAACGTTCTCATTCAATAATGAAAAGTCATTCTTCCAGTTTTGTTGTGTTTCTTCCTATCACAGCTTTTGATTCATAACATGTCCACGGTTCATGCATGGCTTGGAGTTTAGAATTTTTTGTTCATGTTATGGTTACGTTTCTTTTCTTATTCTCCTACCATGAGGAACCGTGAGCTTTAAAGGCTTTCATTATCTTTCCCTTTCTTTGTCTGAGTGTCTCTTTGCCTTAGGATGCTGCATTAGTTTGAGTTTGGCTCCTAAATAAAGCTCTATCTAGAAAGTGAAACATGAGGGAAGTCCCTTTACAGTCAAGGTGGTCTTTTAGCAGACTTTCGGTTCACGTTTTCATTTTGATTGTTTTTTCTGACAAAAGAGCTAACTGGATGTTGGTTTGTGTTTGTAGTTTTATAGTTGCTTCAGTATAAAGGTGTTGCTCAAGTTGTTTCCTTTTGCATGAGACTACCGAGTGTGGCAGTATTAAAGATTGGAAAAAGGATGGGTGTTGAGTCATGGTTACTGTTATAGGTTTTGGTTTTCAGAATTGTGGTCTTGTTGTGCTTACAGACTTGTTACTTTTTTTAGTTATAGGATTTGGGTTTAAATGGATGGACTGAATCTTGTGTGAGTAAAGTTTGGCTTTGGAAAATTTATTTTATATATATAATCAATGTTTTGGGCCTTTTGCAAATTTTGGAATGGAAGTGTATGGCTTGCAAATTTTTTTTTGTTGTTGTGATGCTTGCTTTTTGACAAAAAAAAATATAAAAAAATATTTGTGTATTGTATACGACCAATACCCTAACATGTTTTTAATGTTTTTTTATATATAAAAAAACAAATATTTGAAGTTTTGAAAATGTGTTTTCGCATGGATTTCTTAATCACAACAAAAAATTTATTTTCTTATATTTTTGGATTTTACAATATGTTTGTAAATTCCAAAGGGTGTTGGCCAATATTCCAAAAATATAAAAATCTTATCTTTGAAAAATCATTTTTATTCACTATTAATGTTTGGATAAAAAAATTCCAAATGGGTAAATATCCAAAATATTAATAGGAATAATTTGTTATTCATTAGTAATGTTTGGATAAAGAAACCCTAAAGGGGTTAATATCTAAAATATTATAAGGAATAATTTGTTATTATTCACTACAAATATTTGGATAAAGAAACCCCAAAAGGGTTAATATTCAAAATATTATTGAGAATAATTCGCCATTGTTCACTGTTAATATTTAGATAAAGAAACCCCAAGTGGTAAATATAAAAAATATTTTTCTATGAATAACAAGTTATTATCCCTTAATAATATAAGGGCAAATAAACATATGAAAGGTAAATGTTCAAAATATTGTTAATATGAATACAACTTGTTTATTTTTAAGATAAGGGCAAATTTATGCCTAAAATTTTATTTAGAATAATTTAATTGCGTATCCTTGAAAGAAGTCTCAATTATAATTGAGGACATTTTAAATTTTGATTCCACAATTTATGAGTCATGAAAAGATGAAATACTAAGGCAAAAATAAACTTTTAAAGCACCTTGAATTTCCTTAGATTTCTAACTTAGTTTTTTTCTTTTCTCTTCTTTGCGATTTACGAGTCGCGAACACTTGAAATACTAAAGGAAAATGAGCTCTTAAGCACATTAAATCTCCTTAGATTTCTTAGCTGTCTCTAAATTCATAAATTTTGAATTCATTTCAAATCAAGCATAGACTTCAAGAGATCTGCACCGTTTCTCTTTGGCACTCTATAGACATATATAAAGGTATGATCTATATTGGCCAAGGGTTGTTTCCTTTAAACTTTGAACCCAAGCTCACACATCATAGCAAACCTATCCTAGGAAACTAATAGGATTAGAGAACATCAACACTATAGTAATTATAGGCAAACCAAACACCAAGCAACTTATCTTAGGTAGGGCATATTAGGGGTGCTAAAACCTTCCCTTTATGCAACCAGTCCTTTGCCTTAGAATCTCTGAAAGACCAGTTAGGTTTTCTAGTGACCATAATACTAGGTGGCAACTTCTTTTTCACAAAACAAAGACCTCGACATCAATCTCTGCTACTGAGAAGGGTCGCCGCGATGTCAAACTCTCTTGAGGGTGCGACATCTTGCATGAACCATTACACGTTGTCGGCCAAATTTGCTACTGTCTGCATAGGCTGACAATGTCTTTTGCTATCGAACCCTAGGTAGTGTGCATTTGTTGGCACACCCTCATGCCTCCTTGATGATATAGTGTCCTAGGTATTCAATCTTGTCTAAACGAAAAGGAAAACTTGCTTTCTTGCTTTCTTTGGCAAACAGCACATGATTCCTCAAATTTATAGTCATTCTATGATGTACCCAATTCTCCTCGAGAACGACTATAACGAGAGTATCATCAAAGAACACAGGAATAAACTCACTCAAGCAAGGCTTAAAGATGGTGTTCATGAGGTTTTGAAAGTAGGGGGTGCATTGGTCGATCCGAATGGCATGACTTACTCGTAATGCCTTTCATGTGTTCTGAAAGCCATTTTAGGAACATCAGCAGAATGCATCCTAATTTGATCGTACCTCAACCTTAAATCCATCTTAGAAAATATAACCGACAAATTATCCTTTTTTGCTTAACAAGCACAACAGGAGAAGAAAAAGGACTAGTGCTGTGTTGAATTATACCTGAACTAAGCACCTGAACTAAGCAGTTCCTTCTCCATCTCTTCGATGAAAACCCTTTGTATATTGGAATATCGGTATAGCCATAAATTAATCGGATAGGTACTCTCCTTCAGCACTATTTGATGATCATGGGACCTGTGTGGGGGAAGTGATTTGGGTTCTGTGAAGACATCACCACATTCTGTTAATAGATGCTGCAATGGGGATTGAGCTGACTTATGGTGCTCTTCAGTTTCACTGTTACATATAGCTCTGGTTCGTGCACTACATGCTCAATGTGGAGACTACAAATCCGTGCCTCTTGAATTTCTTTACACTTAAGTAACAATTTCTCCATTTAGAGGCCCTCAATCAGCTGGAGTTACACACTTGAGGATAAGGGTTTCTCTTTAGCCTTCCCATTAACCCTCATGGTCTGATATCCATTTGCACCAGTGATTGCATTCAATGTAATGTAGGTATCAAGGAGTTCTTCTCCCACATCATATTCCTCCTCCTTCTTAATTATGCCATCGTCTTCTTATGATTCGCCCCCACTTATATTAAAAACAGCTGCTTTTTCTTACTCTTATGATTCTGACTATAAGCTTCATCACACCAACATCATAACTCCTCATCTCTCGTAGCATCCCTTCTTTCAAGCTCTGACTGGATAAGTTTTTGCGGAGCAAAATTAGTTTTGTGTAGTGTTCACAGGTTGGGTTGTTTGGTCTGGTTTCATTGTATGGGGTTGTGTGTATGTAGGTAGGTAAGAGAAACGAGGATGGTTGGGTGGCTTGGTTTTGGGGTGGAAGTGTGCTTATGACATTGGCTAGAGTATTTCATATCTGCTTGGCTAATGGCTTCGTCAAGTGACTTCGATTGGCCTTTTCTACTGCAATTTGAAACTCTGGAGATAACCCTCCTATGAAAAATTTAAAGCAAATTCTTCACTTATCTAGTCTTCATGTCATCAAACATGGCCAAGCACCACAGAATTGGCTCATAGCATACCCAGATGGGTATACATTATGTCCTGCCACATTTGCTCGATAGAGGGCTCCCTGCATTTGAGCTAATCCATGCCGACCCCAAAGACATGGTTGTGTCCTTGGCCAAGGTTACCACTAATGCCCCCATAATGCCTCTGTGAAGCAGTGTGAGTCGGTGGTATGATACGAGAGACCCGATATGTGGACCTGACCTAGCTCACCACACATATTTCTCATCACAGAAGCACTAGTGGCAATGCTAGTAATAATAATGTGTGGCACAGATGGGTTAGCTGCACTTGGATCTGCCCTTAGACTCACTCTGTCCCAACATTCCACCTCCAGCTGAAACGTGACCGATTCCAGGATTTATCGTTGTGTTAGCATCCTGGGAAACTACGTCTTTAAGTAGTCCTAAGGTAACATAACTGCCTTGGTATCTGCTCTCATCGTTGCTACTTCAGCCATAGTTTGAGCAGTCGCAGCCTTGGTTTACTCGCGGCCTGTTGCATCTGTTCTTGCTGGTTCTTCTGATTACCAAACTTGGCATCAAACCGGTCAAATCTGGTGTTGATATCCAAAAGTAGTAGTGCCTTGAACATGTTCATCTCGTTTGGGTTCTTGTATTTTTTTTTTTCCCCTCGAGTTTGATATGAACATCTGAGAAGGCTACACTTGCTGATCTCCAGTCAAAGTCCTTCAACTGGTTAGTGTCCTAGATGGATGTAGAAAAGAACCATAAAACCAACACACCATAAGGAAAGAGTGGCCCTTTCTAAACTCCATTAAATAATGAGCAAATGAACTCGTGTTCCTTCAATTGTTCTTGTACCTGTTTTTCCAAGGAGAGGAGACAAGGGGTATCAAGAGTCAAGACAATCAGATTCACTTGGTAGAATGTCAAGCAGCTGAAAAATTATTGCACGAGTTTGGATCACCATGAGCCGACGATAATCACAAAATGACAGATCCCACAATTTACGTGAACAGGGACGTGCAATAATTTCTCAGGTTATCCTTGTGTTAAAAACATTCTTTCTTGAACCTGCCCTCCCTGTGTTTATCCTGTCGTGCCATTTTTTAAGCCTCCATGGCCCCTTACTAACCTAAGACCTTGTCCCATAGCTTGAAAACAAATGCTTTTGGAACCCTTTTTCTTTCCTTGGACCTACACCTCCCTGATATAGGGGTATCATACTCTCTTTTCGAGATTTTATTACTAATTTCGGATGCCTTTGTTGCAACCAGCATTCAATCATGATTACCGATAATTATAAGCTTGGCTTATGCCAGCTGAGATGAGATTCATCACCTATTCACCTTAGCTGTAAACATGGCGTCATGGACCGAATCTGAAAAGCGAAGGTTCCTTTTTTTCCTTGGAGGGGTTAGGGTGACCTCTCTAAGTTGCTTTGATAAAAGGGTCATCACCCCGAACAAGGCACACCAATGCGGAAAGTAAACTGCAAGTACCTTAAAATTCGTCTTTCAAGGAACAAGTGTATCACATAGAAGGGGCACAATTGTGCCAAAAGGCCAGAAACAATCAAAGTAATTTTCATTCATTCTTTTTCTATGGGTAGACAATCGAGTGATAACTGTAGAGGCCGACAGAGCCTGGACTTATTAGTCTGTTGAAAGAGAATTGATTTGTACATAAAAGAAAACATATAAAAAAAAAGGAAAGAAAAAAAGATGAAGGTGACAGACTTATTTTGTACAAAATGAAAAAGCCAGTCGCCTGCATCCAGTTTATTAATTGTTTACGAGGATGGTGGCGACGGTGCCACTGATGCCTTGCAAATAGGGCACCAATTTTTCAGACTTAGCCATTGATGTATGCAGGACATGTGATATCCATGCTCACATTGTAACCTTCCCACTTCATCTCCAACAACATACTCTTCCTGAAATAGTAATCAGGTAGCATGAGAAACAGGGTGATGTATTAGAGAGAGAGAGAGATAAGAAACAGCAGAATAAATTCGTTCCTCCCATACTCATTTTCTTTAGAGTAACTTGTACCCTAAAGTCTAACTAATGAAACTACCATTTCTTTTGGCTTCTCACCAACTGGATTTTCGGATTATCTTATAATTATTGTTCTTTTTATTTTCTCGAAAATGGATAAGCTCAGACTTGTTTGACTATAACTTGATCAAACCTCCAGGCTCATTGAGGTGAGAAACCAAAATGGCCTGGTTTAGCACAATTGCTTCTACATCTAGGTCAAGTCACCATGCTAATGCTTTGAATTCAATCAAAATGTGTAAAAAAAAAAAAATATTCCAAATATATGAAAGGCATATCTTAGACAAGACAAAAACTGAAAAAAGAAAAGAGCAAGAAAAGGGGGGGAAAATCAAAGACTATAGGAAAAGTTATGAACAGAAAAGGACCTGACAGATGCTGCACTTGATGTCATCCTTATCACCTTCAAGGTCTGCAGTCGCATCCTCCATAGGAGTGGAATGATAAATGCTAGTCTTGAGGCATTCTGACAAGGCTTCCTCTGTTAGTGCTGTGCTCACAGTACCCATTCTCTCTTCAAGAGCTAATAGTTCCTGTAGGAATAGCAAAAATGTGAGGTTGAAGATGACATAACTTGTTCAGGAGACTTTCAACTCTTTGTTGATGAAGCACAGCAGTTTGAATAACAAAACCAACAAGAAACACAAGAGCACATAAAGCAAGAAAGGAGGGAAAGTATAAGGACACAATCGGAGAAAGATATACTGCATGAGTAACACACTCACAAACCTCATATGACATATTGTCGATATCCAGTCTCATGTCTCTATGTTGATCATGGAAGTTTAGTCCATTAAGGACCAAACTGGTCTCCAAAACAAGCAATTGCTGCAAGACAGCAAAGAAGAGTCAGGCACATATATGTAACCATATGAAATCAAAATGGCAAAATTTTAACAACCTCATATGTTAGTTCTTCATCTTGTTCAATCCTCTGGAGTGCCAATAATACCTGTACAAAATTATTTAAACATTGTGTTCAACTAATGATATGAACAGGCACAAAAGTATAGCGAAACAAAATATGGAATAAATACCTCAGCAATCCCAACCATATTGTAGCGCTGGAAGCTCTCACGATTCATCAAAGATTGGGCATTGCTAACTTCTGGACTGGATGGCCTAATACCCGGTAAACTCCCATTGCTACTGCCAGGTCGACTATAAGAACTTGGGCGGCCTAAAGAGGCTTCCACGGAGAACTGGTGTGATGAACTCGGAGCATTCAAATCCAGGGACATATCAGGTTGAGATGTTAGTGGGATCTCATTTGCTGATAAATTGTTTCCACTTCCTTGGTTAGCGACCCTTGCCCTCGTGTAGCCACTGAGTGGTCTTCGAGACCTAATTGATGCAGCACTGCTATCCCTATTCAAAGTTCCAGTTCTAGCTCGCCTTGAATCAGAAATGGAGATACCGGAATTTGAACTAGAACTCCGCCCTTCTAATGAAGACCCAATCATCCTTTTCCCCCTGGCAAAGGAACTACTTTCTCCATCACAAATTCTCTTGTTGAATGTGTCTTTCCGTCTACTTAGATTTAAATCTGATGATGAAGAACCTGAAGAGGAAGAATCAGATACTGTATTGCATCTAAGATTTCTGTGACCAAACCTGCTGGCATTCAGACGAGTTCCCTGAATGGTGCTTTTGGATGCCAAAGAAACAGGTGACCCCACTACAGTCTCGGGGTTTACCAATCCTGATTTCTGATGAAAATTCCAATGAGATCTTGTACTTTTTGATATATCGGAGCTTCCAGCTTCCATTGAGGTAATATCACTAGAACCAGCTCCATCGGTTTCAAGGCGAAGGTCTAACTTAATCCTTCCAGAAGGTGGTGCAACTTCATCCTGACCACTCCCAGTTTCTAAGGATTCCGATTCTAGCTGAGAAGAAAACTTTTTACGAGGTTCCTGCAAGGAATTTCTAGGTTTGCTGATGGCAGAGAAAGCCTTATTAGACGAGCTTCCATTTTTTTCCTTGCCACTCGAGGAAGATGAAATTAATGGCCTTGGCCTTGAAGATTTGGCTTTTTCTGAACTTATCTGAGTACCTTTACTAGAGTTCAGTCTGCCACTGCATCCAATTCGGTTGCAAAACTGAGCCTTTTGATCTCTATTGTTAGCAGTATCTCTCAAAACATGGGGAGATCCCTTTCTAGAGACAATGAACCGATCACCAGCTCTCTTACCAGAATAGTCATCCATGAATGGTATAACTCCCTTAAATCTGCAACAACAACAAATTAAATCTATTGTTAAGACCATTAAACCTCTTAAAAAGCTGCATCATATGAAATGGAAAAGGCTAGCCGCATGGAAAACATCTTATAAAAAAGAAGAATGTACCACTACATTATTAGAAAATGCAAGGCATAACAAGGAACTATGAATGATTCAATAGGCAACTTAAAGAAAAAGGAAACCTGCTGCCAAAATCTAACTCAAGAATAAATTACATTCTCAATCATCATTGATGGAAAAAATAAACACTTAACAATAAGATCAATCATGCATTAGATTACAAAACCATATAAGGTGTTTATGTCAAAGTAACTATGAACATTATTGGAGACACATACGATGCATCTAAAAAACTACTACATGATAAGTCCCTGGTCCATCCAATCATTACAAGACAATGCAAAGTGCAATCCAAGAATCTCCATTTTTATTGCCATTTACCAAACCATACAACTACAGCCAAGTGCCAAAGGAAGAATTCAGAGTAATTGCCAATCAAGATTTTCTCAGATTACAATGGCTCCAAAAGAGGTGTTATTTCCAGTCGCAAATATCTGCAAATTTGCTCAAAAATTCTTATTGAGAATACTCATAGGTTTGTCTTTGAAGAACCCTAAATAAACATTCAACAATGCATTAATTGGTAGTATGTGTGCCACAGAAATTGATTACCATCACGCACAAATCCCATAAAAACCAAATTAAGATCCACACCTTCAGTATTGCTACAGGAACAGAACATGTTTAGAGTTTGATCTAACATTCTAACCTCAAGTTTAAGCAACAGCAGATAAACAGATCGTAATATCTTCAAACAACAGTCTAATTCCAGCCATCAAATTACTCCACTTCTTTGCCTCACTGGTAAATAATTTATTTATTTTCAAATATACATCCTTTCCCTCTTCTGCTCATAAATACAGTAAATAAATATAGCAAAAAAGAAAAAGAATTCAAAACCCAATTACAAGAAACTTAAACACCTGACAAAACAAAACAGACATAAGGTAATAAAAGAAACCATGTTCCTTAAATTAAGAACCTACCAAGAACCAATCACATAAACCTACAAAAACAAACAAAAAAAAATCACATAGTGAAAAGACAAGAACCTTAGTTTCCATTTGACAACTATATCAATCCTGATCACTCAAAGACAGGAAAACAAGAAAAACCAAACATGCAAAGAAAGATAAAGAGAACAACCAGATGGCAAGACTTCCACAATTCAGTTCCAAAAAAAGTGGGTCTCTTCAGTGTTTTTAGAAACCAAAGCTCTCTTTTTTATCTGAATTTTTCTCCACTCAATCTGTCACTTATTTTCCAAAAATAACCTGACCTTTTCTCCGTGATTCCAGGATTCCATCAAATGATAAAAAAAAAAACCAAAGAAATTCAACCAGCCTTCACACTTACAAAGACAGAAAATTCAGCCAAAAAAAAAATATAACCAATCAAAACAAAAAAAAAAACCCACAAACCACATAGCAAAACACCAAAAACTAGAGCAAAGCCAACTCTTCTTGTTCAATTTTGAATACAAACCAAGAAAAAGATGAAAAACCGTGTGCTCTGGTCTACCTTTTCTTCTTCTTTTATTTCTGTGTTTGTTCGATAAAGAGGGAGAGGCTTAAAGAGAGAAAAGGAGGCGTTTTTCAGGGAGAGAAAGTTAGTAGAGAGAGAAGTGGGAAAAAACGTGTGTGTTTGTATTGTTTTTATAAATGAAGAAGAAGAAGAAGGAAGGCAGGATGGAAGATCCAAATATTATTTAATCTAATTTTTTTTCTTACAATTTACCTTTTGTTACTTCCCCCTTTTTTTTTAACGGCAAGATTAAGATTTGTTTCTATCCTAATTAAAAGATAAATAAGTGATATGAAGAGCTAATAAATTAAATTTAAATTAAGATTTATTTCTATCCTAATTAAAAGATAAATTAGTGATAAGATAATAATATTGATAATGGTTAAATTAAACCGATTTTAACAATCATGTTAATTTCAAGTACTTAGATTCAATTTTTTCTCTATGAAAACAATGTAATTGATGTATTCAACAACAACACGAATAAAGTTATGTTTATTAAATATAAATATAAAGTAAATTATATATTATTTATTAAATATAAATATTGATTAAATATCAATTTACATGATAAAATAAATTATTAAAGTTATGTTTAGTTAGGCTTTTAATGAAAAATCTTATGATGCTAGTGATATATATTAGTTATTTCTTGCAATTCATTTTAAATAAAGACATTAATATAAAAATGAGATATAATATGATCATTTAAAGTAACAAGACTATTTTTATTTGAGATTTTTTTGTTTTTAATCCCATTTCTTTATTTTTTTAAATGATGTATTCAACAACAACACGAATAAAGTTATGTTTATTAAATATAAATATAAAGTAAATTATATATTATTTATTAAATATAAATATTGATTAAATATCAATTTACATGATAAAATAAATTATTAAAGTTATGTTTAGTTAGGCTTTTAATGAAAAATCTTATGATGCTAGTGATATATATTAGTTATTTCTTGCAATTCATTTTAAATAAAGACATTAATATAAAAATGAGATATAATATGATCATTTAAAGTAACAAGACTATTTTTATTTGAGATTTTTTTGTTTTTAATCCCATTTCTTTATTTTTTTAAATGGGTCTAGAGAATACTTAATAAATAATATTAATTACTCTGAGCATCATAAAAATATTAAAAAAAAGTAATATGTTTGATTAAAAAATAAAATAAATTTATTTATAAAAAATTTGGAAATGAATTTTTTATCCTTTCAAAATTTTATTTGAAAATGTATTCTTGATATATTTCTCACTATTTTATATGAAATTTTGACCTAAGATGAACATAGATCTTTCTTGACCATGTAATATTTTCTTGACGTGGTGATGAGTATTTTATACGATAGTTTATATATTATTTATTAATTGATTTATCGATACGATGGGCTATGGAGGAGTTAGTGCCGTCCCAGTAAGTAAATGAAAGAAAAACGTGAGCCTAAGTGAGTGAGGTTTTTTTGGCCGTTGGATTAAGTACGTGCGGAAGTCAAAGATCTACGGCTATTGATGACCTTTACATCACTTGCTTTACTTATGCTCTTGTTTTTTCTGGACGGGAAAAGGATGCCCCACGCCACCTCTCCTTGAGCCGGCTAGCCTCTTATTTTTACAAAAACATTTATTAAAAAAAATAAAATTATCCTATTTCTTATTTTTGTATGTATAATAGAGTTTAAATATTTTTTTTAGAAAAAAAACTTGTGGAATCCATTGAAATCCTAGCTGACCTTGTAAGAAAAAAAAGTAAGACAAAACCACGTCACCATGGACTTATATTTTGTGGTCATATATATTTAAAAATCAACAAATTTCATTCTGCAAAAAAAATTAAAAAAAAAATCAACAAAGCACAATTTCACAAACTCTCTCCTTTTTTTTTCTTTTTATTGTTGTCAACCACGTAATTAATTAATTAATTAATTGTCACAATTCACAGTGCTACCATCTTGGAAATCGACACAATCATTTTATGTGGTGATCTGCTCAAACTTCCAAACACTTGGATTTGGAAAAGTGTCTCTAAGTGCTCCAAATTATTTTCCTTCCTTCTTTGTTTTTGATAACCTCTAGTCATAGATATTAAATGAAATAGTTACATTGACGGGTTATTTTAGACAAAAATCGAAGTATGATTTAGAATAAATATTATTTTTAATAAAAAAATATATTAATTCAATTAAATTTGATTGACTGATAATTTAATTGACTTGGTTGAATTTTTTTCAATTCTAGTAGTGTTAATATCAAATATATTTTTTAAATAAAAAATAATTAATCTAGTAATTTATGAATTGATATTGAAGTTTTTTTTTAATCAAACTCGAGTTAAAAACTTTAAAAAACTAAATAAGCATTTAAATTGTGGAATTTGATAGCTTTAGATTGAAAGATTTTTCATTTGTATTTGCCTCTCATGTGTTCAAATTTTATTTTGCTTCCAATCGGATAAATAAAAAGCTTTTCTTTTAATTTGTACGGGGCAGACTAGTTTTAGGATGTAATCCTTTAGAGATCAATACGTTCACTTTTATAATATATCTTTTAAAAAAAGTTTATATTTAATGATAAACTACTATTTTAACAATCTTCATATATTAAAAAAAAATACTATCTTAACAATACAGCAAATGACTAATAGTAAGAATTTAGAATTAAAAGATTTATTTTTTTTTTATTTTATGTTCGAGTTTTATGGTTGCTAATATAATAGTTATTAGAGGCTTATATGGTCGTTAATTTCAGGGCCCGTGAGATTAGTCGAGGTGCGCGTAAACTAACCTGAACACTCACGTTAATAAAATAAAAAATACTATTTCATTGGATTTTATTTTTTTCTTTAGTTTTTTTTACTAAAACTTCATTATATATATATTTTTTAATGTCAAGACTTTTTATTTGTATATATTTTCATTATATTACTTTTCATGATTATATTCAAGAAATTATGGTTGTAAAAGTAGAAAATGTTACTCTTCATATTTATAATTTTTTTTTAAATTAATGATGATTACATAACGAGATACCTTAACTTTTATAAGAATTATAATAATTAATAAAAAAGAAATCGAAAATCGTATCCCAATAAATCTTCAATATTTTCAAAAAATTCAAAAATTATTTCTAGGTAAAAAAATAAAAACAAGTGAGTAAAATCACATAAAAAGCCTTTCTTTTATTTTTTTAAGAAATAAAAGATAAATAAAAAAACTTTTAAATGTATTGTTTGAATATCACAAGAACATATAATAAAACACAAGCTTAATTAAAAGAAAAACATAAAATATAAATTTATTACATAAACCAACAAAAATACCACAAAAATTAATGATCATTTATCTTCTTGTGTACTCTATATAGGAAAGGACGGCATAAATTATGATACTTTTTAAGAGACGACAAATCATAGTGGTTTCTCGGAATAAAGGTTCAAAAACTCTCATTGTTGATGGGCCGGTGGTGGTGGTGGTGGTGCTGTTGAAAGGCATTACTAAATTAATTATGTTGACAAAAGTCACTTATTAAGCTAATATATATTTTGTTAATGCCAATAAAATAAAATAAAAAGAATAAAGAAAAATTATTGTTTGGGCCATCACTTTATCATATAGTTGAGCAAAGGTTCCCAACCCCACAATATACAAAGTAGTGCTCGTGGGGCTTTGATTCTCATCTATAATTGAATATTTTCATCTTAGTTTTATATATAAAAAATAGTTTTAACCCAAAACATAATTATTAAATGTAGTTTCATTCTGTACTTATCCACACTGGACATAAAAAAAATTAATTAGAAATTCATCTAGCGTGATTTATTATTTTAAATTAATCCAGTTAATTCTTCTAACTCGATCAGAAAGGGAGAAAAAACAATATTAATATTAGTTGTGATATAATTAAACTAGCTAGTAAATATTTTTTTAAGGTGATTTGGTAATATAACATGTTGTTTTTTTGTAAAATAATAATAAAATTATTTTTTTTAATTTTTTTTAAGTAAAAGCCGGCTACCTTTCATTTATTGTTTAATATCCAATTTGATCTAAAAAAATATTAATCAACATGCAGTTTAAAGATATTAGATTGAGTTATAGTGGGTAAATAAAACCAAAACTTTTATTTTTCTTTCAAAACCAGAAATAAACGGATGAAAATGAGAATTTAAGTCAAGAGCTCATTTATTTTATTTTACAAAACTACTCAGGCCCAGTGATTGAGTGAGTTCTTACTCACTTTATTATCAAATTAATATGTTACTTGTATAACTAACTGGTAATAATTATAATTATAATTATAATTATAAAATGTTGAAAATATCCCAAACAGGAAAGAAAGGATGTCAACAAAAAAACAGTATGAAGTATGAACACAAGGATTACACTGCCAGTTGTAACACAAAGAATTAAGAGCCAATTTTGCCACTAACCAAGACCCATGACGTAATTATCCTCCCCCCATCTTCTTGTTCACTAGTTAAATTAGGATAAGCATAAGAAGATTTGCAAATAAATAAATAAATAAATAAATAAAATTAATAAAACAGAATAAATTAATTCTCCGACAGTACCCATCATCAATTTACAAATCATCTCCAATTATTAATAGAGAAAGGAAAGACATGACCTGCATTAATAAATTAGTCTAAAAAAAGATTATGCACAAATGGGCTTAAGCCACCATCTATGACAGGTCACCTTTGATGATGATGTGGACAAAGCCTTCAGGAAGTTGCCTAAAGCCCCGAGTTCCTCCACAACAACTGCAAAAGTGGGGTTTCGAGGTGCTTCGCCAGCACCAGTATTTGGCTGGCTAATCCAATATTATCTATTTATTTATGTGGTGCGGTATGATTCTAACCATAAATTACAAAAAAATCTAAATTATTATATTTTTTATTTTTATTTTTTTAAAAATTGTTAATTATCGCAAAAACCAAAACAGCAACGGAAAACACAAACTAAGTTCAAGTTTGGTGTTCCAAAGCGGAAAAGCAGGAGGGTGACCCGTTCAACAAAACCAATCCCTTTTGTTTTTGTTTCAAACATGTCTTAAATTGTTGTATCTCATTGTTATGGTCCTCTCGGTAGTTAGAAAACGAAGAAAAAGAGAGAAAAGAAATGGACAAAGCTGACAAATTTGAAGCAATAAATTAATTACCAAGAAGAGGGAGTTTTCTATAGTCCAATTGTCAATGGCTTATTGGCTATCACAGCTATAGGAAGGATGTTTTCTCTCTATTGAAAAAGCAAAGGGACTAACCTGAAAAGTACCCTCTTGCCTTCTTATCAACTTTGGTCCCTCAAGTTTTAATAGTTTAAGAATTTCCATCCATACGAGTCGTTTGATCATGAATTCATCTCGATTAATTGGAGTTACTTTTCTTTTATAAAAAAAGATATAAAGGGATCCAATTGAGAACAGATCCAAATTATTTCCAGGCAAAATTGATAATACGGAAAGATTTCAATCATATCTCACGGACATCGATGACCCAGAACTAACCAGGAGTTGCCAAATGCAATTAGACAAACAAGCAGTTGTTTTTCCTTCTTGGTTGTGTTTTAAGGGAAAAAAACATTTGACCATCCTTAATTAGTTTCATATTTTTTTCCTTAAAGCCTACAAACTAAGTCTGAAAAAGCACATACAGCCAATTGTATGAGTAGGTGGATTTCTCTGTCAACCTGAGAAGGAATCGAGGGAGATGGAGAAGAAAAGTGAAACTCCATTTTGCATATGTGTGGACATCCATGGCCAGGCTCCAATCTGAATGAGATCACTCTCTTCCACAATAACAAGAATTGTGCTGTTATTCATTGGAGTCTTTATCTAATATCATTAGAGACCTGTTTGTGGGCTAAGCAGCCATCACAGACCACCTTGTTATGCAACTAGCTAGTTTATGAAAATTCATCATTTGTTCGGAGACCACCTTGCTAACTTCAATGAGAATCCTTTTCAATTGGAAAAAAAAAAATCTAAGAATCTTAACCTTTTCCTTTTCTTTTATATTGAAAATCTCTTGACCAAAAGAAAGGACAATGAGTTCTTGATAGAGAAAGCATGAGTGATTTGAACTCTTTGATTTGTAAATGATTTTTTAAAAAATTAATCAACCCAAGTTTCCTTTTTTGTTTCTATTTAATCAATAAATTAATTGTCAGATGAAGGATATCGACTGTATCGAGCTTTTTCTATGTTTTTCTTTTTATGTATTTGACACTTACCAATTCTTAAATAAAATCTTGAGAATTAAGCTTCTTTCCCATCATATTTAAATATAAAAAAAATCAATATTTAAACTAATTTATTCATAATTTTTCTAATAAATTCTTACGAATTAAGTTACATAACTTAATCCAACTCATTAAATATCTATTTAATACCGTGATTACTTTTTTTAAAAAAATTACTTTTCAAAATTATTTTTCACCTGAAAAAATTATTTTTCACTTAAAAAAATATAAATTTAATATTTTTTAGATATTTTTAAATGATTTAAATATAATTTATTAATATAAAAAAATAAAAAATATTTATCTATATGGTTGACCATGTGAGCCAACAAAGAGACTTTAAGACTTGGTGATGTGGTTACCATTACTGTGACATGGCCACAATTTTTAAACTCTAGAGTCTAGACATCATCTAATCTTAGATGATGTATTCTATCATACAACTTATATATAATTGTTTTGATAACTACCATACCTTATAATGAAACCACCTACACTTGATAATTCTTCCCTTAATTAAGAGCTTAATTAATTACAGCTAAAAACGTTGTTATGTGTACGTGAGTACCGAGAAAGAGAATTAAGTTGCTAAGCATTGAAAAGGTCAACATTCCCTCCTCCGCATGTGGAGGTTGCTTGATATCGACGATCTATCATCATTGATTTCATGGCCTTCCATTATCTCCACAACCAAATTAAGCCACCACCGTTTCTCCTTTTGTTTTGCGCAATTCACTCTCCTTTATCAATCCCAATAACCATATCTCCTCTCCTTTCTTCATATACTCATTTCTTTTGCTTTCTCATGGCATAGCAAGCAACAATATATATTACTCTTCCTAGCCAGCCCCATTTCCTTGCCTTGATCAAGGTACGAAACATGTATTTCAAGCCATCTCTCCCTCTCTTTTTGCTTGTAATATCAATCTCTATTGTATTTCTATTGTTTTTTTGATTAGTTTGTAATTTGTTTGTCTTACAAGAAACCAAACAAAGAAAATCTTCTTTTCGTTTCTAGCTAGCACGATCGATTTAATTTCTATATGGTCTTAAACAAAGTGTTTGCTAAAAATAAATGAATTCATATATGTCACCAATTCCTCTCTTTTGTTCCATATATAATAAGAAATATATCTTCAAGAATAATTAAGAATCATTTTAGCTTCAGATTTTTTTCTCTTTCATTTGAATGTACCCACTTGCCCTAGACATGAATGAAACCTTGCCCTAGATGACAAAAGTCATGTCACCATGCATTTCCTTTCTTCTTGTCCGTAAACGATGAAGTTTTCAAGCTTGCTATTCTTTTCCTGAGAAATAAGATTCATTGTGAATACGAATCATTTCCCTTTGTTTGAATGTAACCGGCCTTCGCCTATAGAACATAAATTAAACCTTGGTCAACGACATGAGCAATGGCAAAGAGAACGGTGCAATAAATGAGCTTTAAGATACTAGTTTATGCTGATATATAAATGAAGGTTTGCAAATTGCATCACTTCGGCTCCATTAAATGGGTGGAAATGAAGCAAATTAGAGATATACATTGTGATTTTTTGAGCATATGATTGGACAAATATTATAGAAATTTTGCTTGTTTATTGGACATAAAATCATAGATAGAAAAAAACTTCGCAAACCCAAATGTAGAAACAAGACAAGAAGTACTAATCTATTCTGACAATAGAGATCGAGCAATTCATTACAGATTGTGGGTTCCTGTGATAATGCAGGATCTTTTAAAAGTTTTTGAGCTCAAAAACTTGAAAATATATGGCAACAAGTGCAACCAATAGCACCTTGAAGAAGGAGAAGAAGGCCACACCCTCTTCACATCCTCACACGAGTACTCGCAAGCAAGGAGTTTCAAGACCAGCCAGCCCTTCATCAGGCTCCACGAACAAGGATAATTCCAGCACCCCATCAGGAAAACCTATCCCAAACTACCTCAAGCCTACGTTTAGCTCAAGACCTGAGCCCTTAAAACAAGTTAAGAAAACTGGCCATGAAGACACCACTCAAAAGCCTGCTCTTCTTAGAAGAAGATCCTTTGATAGGCCTCCATCTCTTCATCACCATGTACAAAAACTAGACCCCTCATCAGATCCTAAAGAGAGACTGGGTCGGGACAGAATAATAGGCACTGCCCGATCTTCATCTTTTTCATCAAAAAATGTTACTTCACCAAAAACTGTTGTGGACAGGAATGCCCCAACAAATAAGCCAGGAAAATCTCATCAGCCACTGACTACAAGGACAATAGGGAGGAGTATTAGTCTCTCTAACAAGAAAGTGACCAATGCTCCTGTTTTGCCGAAGGAGCCAGTTGGTCATGATGGAACTCTCAATTTGGATCTTCAAACCATGCTAGAAAGCAATGAAGAGTCTTTCTTGGCTCATGAAACTGAAGAGATACTGAATGATGTGAGCGAGGAACAAGTTCCTTCTGATTCACCAAAGGCTGAAAATGAGGAAGTGCATATTGATGCTGAAGAAACTGAAGTTAACAATGGTGAAGATGAGAAGCTCATCAAGGGTTCTAACATTCCCACGGTCGCTGGAGGAGAAATTAATGTCTCCGCATTAGCTAAACCGGTTGAAGAAACAGAAACTGAGTTGCATCAAGAAAACGAAGACCAACTTGAAGGAGAGGAGAATAATGGCAAATTAGAAGAAAGCATCAACGTTAATGCTAACCCTGAAGAGGGTATCGCAGATGAGGCTAAAGTTGAGGCTGTTGATAAAGAAAGAGTGGAAGAGAACATTGTGAACGACAATGCAGTTTCTGATGAAGAACTTGTGGGTGAAGAAAAGAAGCGTGAAGACATGAACCAAGGTAATGAAGGAAGTGAGGAACTTAAGCCCCATGAAGGACAAGATCAAGTAGTGAAAAATGCTCATGAAGAAGAAAAAGCACCAGATGCAGCTGATTCGCAAAAGAAGCAAGTTGTACAAGGAAACAAGAAGGAATCTCATGCTGCATACAATGATGTGATCGAAGAGACTAAGAATAAGCTACTTGAGGAGAGAAAGAACAAGGTGAAGGCACTGGTTGGGGCTTTTGAGACAGTCATAGACTATGAATCTGGTTCTAAATAAATTAGTGATGACAACATCCGGACAATTCTCCATTGAATTGGAGTAGCTGAAGCTTATTTAATTTCAAGGTTGCTGATGTGTGGATATTGTTCTCTTTAGAAAAACATTGCTGTTAATGTTCTAGAATACATGACTCCTGTTTGTTTTCTGTTTTCCTTTTCATGATACATAGCCAAGAACATGTACTTAATCTGTGATTTTTTTGTATGAAAACGTTTGTTATAGACTGGTACAGATGTCTTGCTGCTGATAATTCCTGACAACTAACATTTGAACTGGATTTTCCCTAATGATATTTACAAATATTGCTGTATTCAATTCATCATACGACAACTAATGACTTTATAAGAACAGAATTCCTGGCCCCAACAAATTGTTGTATCAATTCTGTCCTCAAAGTTTCAGAAATACCCAGTCAAGCCATTCCATTCAGATTTGATCATATATCCATCCAAATTGTACTTTGTTATTGCAATGAGCAAATCATTTGTAGGGAACTTAAGATTTTCAATTAAGGAGTTGTAATAGAGAAACCAAAATTGTTTGGGGATAGAATTGATATAAAAATTTCTTTGGGGAAAAGAAATGATACTAGCCTAAAGAATATTTTCTTAAAATCAATATTTATAATATATTTAACTGCAAAGAAACCTGCCTTTCCATCAACCGTTGCCATCCAAAATTAGCAAATAAAATCTCTGCCCTCTTATCGATATCTTCATCAGAACCATAACTTCTGAGTTCTGAACCTTTCAGGTTTCAACACCTAGACTTGTTTTGATTATCGATTCAACATGTTCAATGGCTACAATTGAAAATTTTAATTTGGACCATCAAAGCTCAACCTTCTTCTCCTCCTAGAGGAAGAAGAAGCACGAACAAGAATTAAAACCAAACGCCACTTTCTCAAGTTGAAGCTGTGTAGAAAGTTTATTTTGTTGATTGCTTATCCTAAAAGGGCCCAATCTTGACCAATTCTGTATCCCCTCTGTGTGATTTCATCTTTTTGTTAGAATGTAAACAAACAAAGATAGTTTGATGCAATGTACAGTGAAAGATAGAAAACGAGGATTTTTTTAAATTACAATTCTAAATATTCTAAAGTTTTCCTACTATTACAACCGGATGAGACAGCATTCACGAAGCTTTCTTTCTATTCTGATATATTTTCGTTACTGTCTAATATTTTTCTGTGTAGTTCTGTTCATCTTGATCATTTCTCCTAAACCGTTTTGGTAACGCTATCTTAGATTGAACTTTGAGAATTGGTTCTTGATCGCAGTGAATAGGAAAAAGGGATCAGATCACACATTGATGAACTTTTCCAAAACCGAAACTTCCAGAGGAGTGGATCAATGGCATTGATGGAAATAATATAAGAAAGATCACCAGCACAATAATATAAAATTCTGCGAAAAAAGGTCACCGCATAAAATTCTTTTCGATTAGTCTGTCTCTTTACAACTCAAATAAATAAATAAAAACAACCCAAACAAGATAGGAAATTAAGAGTTGTAATTAAAAATAAAAAAATAAAATAAAATTACTAATAAACTAGGAAATATAAAAATAAAGGGAAATAACAAAATTGACCACTTTTAGGGTCTAATTTGAAGGCCTTCCAAGTATCAATATATATATTTTATTCAGCCAATTTTCATGTAAAGCTGAGCCTTTTAAACCATCTAGTTAAATTTGAGTGCGATCTAATGATCAGATTAAAAGTAATGATTTTTTTTTTATCAAGCTGATCAGTTTGCGCAATCTAGACCTTTTCATGGGTTTAGTCTTGTCTCATCTATCCATAAATATCCCTACAAGACTATTTATGTAGCCTAATTATGGTAGATCCATGACTGACTCATCATAACCATAAGTATTGTCATTCCCTCCAATATCCTTCGTCATGGAAAGTAATTACATCTGTAGAAACAAAAAAATTCTACTAGTTAGAATTTTTCATATGTCATTTTTATTTTAGTTTTACATGAAATAATAAAATAAAATTAAAATAAATAACATGAAAAATAAATGAGATTTTATATGTTTCTTGACCACTGAAAGGTTGACACAGGAGCCCCTACAAACCTCTATAAATAGAGGGTCTCATCCTTGTTGTTACCTATTTTTTAGTCCTCACATAAAAAAAATACAAAAAGGATAAAAAATATATTCAACAGAAAATAAAAAAATAATAGCAATGAAAAGAGGATGTTAGAGCACCTAGAAAATAACAAAAATTGGTTGAGAAAGTTTAAAAATATAGAAATTAAAATTTGACTATATATTTTTTTACTAATGAAGGCTCTATTGACAAAGAAAATTAAATTTGAGAAAAAAAATCCAAAATCAGATATTTAAAGAGGGTTTGATTGCAATAAAAATTATTTTTCAAGTCAATTTGAGTTTTAATTGGAAGAAATTAAAGTCCAGGGATCAAAATTATACTTTTTAAGAGTTGATTTGGTCAAATTAGAGGCTTAATTGCATAAATATTAAAGTTTGATGGGCAATTAAGGACTTCATTGAAGAAATCCAAAACCAAGGACTAAACTGGAAAATGTGAGTAAATAAAGGGACTGAAATTGACCGAATCAGGGCCAAATTGAAGAAATTAAAAGTTTGTTAATCAATTAAGAGTCAAAATACACAAATTTATAACTAAGAATCAAAGCGAAAAAGGCAGCCAACTTTAGAGCTGACATTTGAATTTGGTAGGGATACAATTAAATTGATTCTAAAAATTAAAATTGCAATTGAGGACTTGATTGAACAAATAAGAAATTAATGACTGATTTGGAATTAACACATTTTGACTCCCTTTTCTTTTAAATGAAACAGCGTGTTTTGTTCAAAACGACGCCGTTTCATGCATTGTTCACATTAAAAAAAGAAGAGAAGCACGAAATGGTGTTGTTTTGAACGACACTGTGCTTCTTCTTCTTCTTTCTCTGGACGCGCACAGGTAGGGAAAAAAGATGAATTTTCCCCTGCAAATGCCTCTCTCTCTCCCCCTCCCACTTGTCAAAACCCTGACAGAACCCACACCCCTTCATGGCCTACCACCATAATGAAAAAAAAGAGAGCCATACCCTGCGAGTGGCTGTATAGAGGCCGCCCCAGCCACCTTACCTTATCCCCATGACTGAATAGGGGTAAGGAAGCTCCTACTCCCTTTGCATCATGACTGGATAGGGGTAGAGTAGCTCTCGCTCCCCCTGCCCCTATAAATACCCCCTTACCAGGCGATGAAGGGGGACGAAAAAAGATAGAGGAGATTGGAAGGGACAAGAAAAAAAAAAGAGAATGAAAAACAGAGGACAACAAAAAAGAGAGAGAATTAGGGAGAGGAAGAAAAACAAAGAGAAAAGAAAAGGAAAATAGAGAGAAGAAAAAAGGAGAAACAAAAAAAAACAGAGTAAAACAAAAGGAAGAAAAACAAAGGAAGGAAAGGGAAGGGAAGAAAAACACAAAGAAGGAGGGCATGAAAAATATAGAAGAGGAAGAACAAAAGCGAAAACAAAAAGGAAAGAAACAAAAGAACAAATATGTGCCTCTACACAAATAGGAAAAATGACAATAGCCATCAATTTTTTTTTCACCATCACCATTCTTTCTCTTCATCGCCACTGACAACATCATGAACAATCGTAAGCCCGCTTCTCCCTCTCCTTCTCATTCTTCCTCCTCCTTTTCATATCTCTAGTGTCATCCTAGACCAAAATGGTTGGTCCGGGTCTAGCCCAGTCCAAAAAAAGAAAGAAAAGAAAAATATATTTGGGTCGACACCAACTCAATACTCTTTTGGGCTGATGTTGGCCCAACGCCTTTGGGCCGACCTCAACTCAATTTCTTCTAGCCGATCTCGGTCCATCAAGGATGGGATCAACCCATATATTTGGGCCAACCCATCCCAATATATATTATTATAATATAATAATATATAATGTGATATTATATATTAAACAAAAAAAAATTCCAAAAAAAATTCAAAAATCATTTCAAAAAAATTTATGATTTTCTCATAGAATTTTCTACCAATTTTGATTAATATTGGATTGTATTTTTATACTGTAAAGATAAAAATCTAGTATTAAAATATCTGGTTTTTTTTTAAATGTAAAAAAAAAATCTAAACAAGAAAGAAATATTTTTTTTCATATATACGATCAAGTCTCTCAAAACTTATAAGAAATTTCCATATCATATTTTCATATACAAAAGTTTTTTTAAAAAAGTATCAGCATGCATTTTTTGTTTTAATAATCAGTTTATTAAAGTCATGAAAACTAAGCCAATATATATAAAAAAATACAAAAAAATTCTTTTAATATCTTTGATTACGAATTTATATGTAAGACATATTCTCAATATTAAAAAGATAGTTTTTTTTTGTTGACATTAGAATGGTTAGAATTTACCCGATAAGATAAGGATTCCCTTATCGAGGAGGACTTTTCTTAAACCATAGACCAACAATTAGAAAACATGACAATACCTTATTTTCTTATCAAACAATTAACCAATGCAACTCTCCTAGGTAGGACGTATTTGAGGTTGCCAATACCTTCCATTTACGCAACCAGTTTTTGTGCCTGATCTTTGAGACCAGCTAAGGTTTTTAGTGATCAAAATATTAAGTAGCGACTCTCATTTCTTCTTTTCATTGAAAGGACAAGAAATCCTTGTCTACCCCATTTCCCTATTAGACAGTAATCGAAGAGTGGACGCATCGTCATGACATCGTACACGTGCGACATAATGACAACTCCACTGAAGACCTCGTGGACTCAGCTTTGCTTTTGTCTAATTATCGTGTTTTATTGTTTGGTTTGTATGTTATTGTTAATATTGCATTTCCTTATTTTCTTATACGCTTTAAATTATGTACATATATATTTGTTCATGTATTATATAAAATTGCCTCATGCATCACAGGTCTTAATTTTTGAAAGCACACACAAGCTTCTATGACTATGAGTAAGGGTTTAGATGTGTGAAACACCCAACTCATATATGAGTGCATGCTTGGTAATGGTGAACATACGTGCTTTAACTATTTCTCGCAACGCTCCCATACTGTCTATATAAAGATTGTCACTAGACAGATATGAGACCCTTTTGAGACCGAGTAGAAAACTTACTCATACTCACTTAATGAATAAAATATGCCATTAGGTTGTATGTGCTACCTTTATTTTAGCATTAAGGCAAACCCTTCTTGAAGCATCTTAAACTCAAGACTTGTGGGTGACATAATAACTGTCATTCAAAAATTTTTTGTTATAGAGTTTTAACAAGAATTAAATTTTTTTTTTCTCATATAAGAGTTTTATGACTATATGTACCGTGTTACTTCCCTAATACTTTTTTAACAAGTGTTATTTTCCTAAAAAGTTTTACAAAACTTTGGTAGAATTCTTACGAAGAAATCCCTTCAACTAGGCTGCAGCCAATTTATACAGGGTTTAGGCTGCAGTCATGCAATAATATATTATATTCTTTATTTCTCATTTGATCAGTGCCACGGAACGGATCATATGGATGGTGAGAAAATCCACAGTGATCGAAACTAGCTAGTCTGAGGCTGAAACAAAGTTTTTCTTTTTCAGTGTCCCTGTTGCTTTGTGTGTACCACAACATGCACTTTTCCCCCCAGCTCCCCAAACAAGATAGCGTTAATGAACTAAAGGATCAACTGTCTGCAACAATCTTGCTTTTTTCTTTGCAAGGTATAGCATGAGAAGAAGCAGAATTATTACCCTCAAAGCACTCAATTTGGCTTCTTTTCTTGGATAGGTATCTATTTCTTTCAAATACCGTTCTGCTCCTCAGTAGTCGAGGCTGCATTCCTGAAGTTTACTTCATGTTTTAAACTACTAATTTTGAGCTAGTGGATGAACTTTGATGGCAGCCAAAAGTTCCTGTTGAGTACATCAAGTAATCTAAAATTCAATTTTCAAAATTCTTATTTTTAAGGAAAAATTTAACCTTCTATTCACATGTTCTTAGTTTTCTATGGGGCATCATCAAGCCATTTATATGGTCATTTGCAGATTAGTTTTTTCCTTCTGTGTCGCCAAGAAACCTCATTAATGTCGTTTCTGGAACTCTTACGTTAGCCACAACATTTATATGGTGTATTGTTAGTTTTTTCTGTAACCAAATTTCCAGAAAGGCAATGACCATGATTATAGCAGAAAACAGACACAGTGGCCCTAAGAGTATTACATGATGCTACAGACTTATTAGGTCTGTCTAAAGTACTCTCCCTAGAAGTAGCTAACTGATCTCATCAGGGCCTCGGAAAGCATAGCAATTGCATTGAAATTGTTCTGCATTCTCCATTGTCTACACTCCACTCTATTCCGAAGCCATATAATATCATTAGAGGAATCGGACTAAAAACTCCAGTTGACCTGATGAGCAAGCGGTGATGCTGCACTTAACTCCATTGCTTTCCTGATAGCAAGAACCTCAGCTTCCTCTATAGCTGCAGGAGAGGAAAATACACATAGGAACTGAAAATATTCCATTTCAAATCAGTCCCATGTTGTGGCTCCACCCAAACTGTAACAGGACAACATCTGACAACGTTAGACCATCAATGAATCCCTTCACAGATAATTGTGTGGCTAAAAGCTCAAAAACAAAAACCTGTTGTTTTGACCTTGGAAGGACAGAGACGGCAACAATTACGCAGGACTAGGGTTTCTTTATTTTCATAATCTATTTAGGTAAAATTATCTAGGTAAAAAATTTAAATATTTATATTTTATCTATTAAATTTTTTATATTTATATGAATATTCATCATTCGACAATTATTTATTATTCAATATAATATAATATAAAATAATATATATATATTAAGTATTCAAATATATATTAAATAATAAAATTATAAGTTTTTATATATGTGTGTGTTATATTTATGTTAAGATATATATACTTACATGTGTGTGTGTGTGGATCAAATTAAATTTTAATAAATTCTTAAATTAACTCTATCCATTACAGATTAAATTAACTGTAAAAAAACACACCTATTTAGGTGGAGTTGTATGGGTATCTGTTAAGTTCATATTAAATTGTTATTCCTTAATGACGACGTGTTTGACAAGTATAGCGTGTGGCTTCTGAGATTTCGATACGGTGTCTTGTCCCTATCAGCTAAGCTGCCCGCCACCTCCCGCTCATCATCCCAACAAAAGGCCACCATTTAATGCTCTAACGCTCCTGCAGTTTCCTCCACAACTCAAACTGTCCTGCTCAATATTTACATCCTGAGGAGATTCATGATCAGTAATATTTGGCAATCCACGCTCCAGTTTGGTTTCCAACAACCAGAGCGGCCCACCACTTCAATTTTGTACTATATTGTATGAACATTAGCGCGCATCACCCCATGGCTTGTATATCCAGAACAAAACTTTAGCAGCAGAATATACAGCTAGGGTTTAGGCATCATCTGCACAAAATAATCTGGCATAAATCACTAGTAATTCCAACTTTAATGAGAAGATGAGGACCGGTCTTTAGAAAAGGTTCAAATACAGAGGTCTAAACCAAGATATAATGAATAATTAGTATATATATAGAGAGGATATGTAGAATTGGTTGCATCAATTCTGGCATGCAAATCTGTGGTGTTTAATTGATTACTGATCAAAACTTAAATTGATTACTGATCAAAACTTAATTAAACATCTAGCAGTTGCTTCACTTTTAAGTTATCACTAGAATGGAAGCCTGAAACAATGCAATAATTATCTGCTCTTGAAGTATTATATTATTCCATATTGGAGATAATTGAAAGAGAGAATATTTTATAATGATGAACTTTTAACCAAACAAAAGCATAGTACATGCTAGATTGTAATTCAGATATGAAAAGCAAGGAGCATATCTCACTCCCAAAGGGAAAGAAAACTTTATATCAATGTTGCATATAATCACGATCCTCCATGTTTAATTTATATCAACCCGCGAAGTAGCATGGGTTCCCAAACTAATGTGTAACTAAGCTCTAACTAGTTGGTAACATGGACCATATGTTAAGTGTGGACACAAGCTGGTGATGGTGGCAGCCATGTCAAGCATGACTGCTGTCAAACATGGCTGCAAAGTTAGGCATGGTAGGTTGCCTACCATTGAAAATGGTGGCTACCATATTTGACTAAAGAAGAATGTCTTGATTATAAATAGAGGGTGCTATTGAGAGCTGAGACGTGAGACGTAGCAGAGAGAACAAGATTGAGAACAAGAGAGAAACACAGAGAGAGAGCTAGGGAGAGTTGAGTTGAGTAGAGAAGAATTTTCTCCTCCTCCTTGTTTTGTTGTTTGTATTGTTTCAAAGCTTGATTAATACAAACCAGTAGCTCCGTGGAGTAGGCAAGTTGCCGAACCACGTAAATTTGTGTGTGTTTGATTGCTTGAATTACCCAACAACTGGTATCAGAGCTTGTTCTTGAAAAAGAGGGTGTTTGATCCAAACTCAAAAATCAAAGTTCTCAAAACATGTTTTTGAACATACCATCGTGTAGAGCAAGAGGAGACGAATTCACTGGTGAAAACCCGGCGAAGAACGCGCCTACACGCCCGCACGCGCCTACACGCGTCGACGAAGCCACTGCCTACGCGCGCCCATGCGCAGCACGCTCTCCACGCGTCGTCTCTACCCGAATACCTGCATCCGAACCGGGTTGACCCGCCACGTCAGACGCCACGCAAGCAAAAACGTACAGTCGCCGGCCACGTCACCTGCCACCTCAGCAAGTCATCTGCCACGTCATCAGACAGTAAGCAGCCACGTCAGCACGAAACGCGCGTGCAGTTGGAACGTTAGCAAGGTGGGTCCCGGTGTGCCTACGTGGAAGCCACATCATCTTGCCACGTCATCAAAGTGGGTTTTGATCCAGTGCTTCGCAGACACTATTCTGGACTGACACGCGGCTTCATCTGCACCGTCCGTTGATCCAAAACTTTGACTGTTAAGATCTGAGCCATCCAAAGTCCGATTGGGGTGATCTCAGTGTCGTTTCCAATATTTTTGGCCGTTCCGGACACATCTGTAAGGTCAGATTTGACAAATTCAAATCGTAGATATAGTAAAAATGGCAGATGAAATAAAGGCTGCGGGAATTGAAAAATTTGATGGATCAGATTTTGGATATTGGAAAATGCAAATTGAAGACTATTTATATGGGAAGAAACTTCATCCTCCTCTGTTGGGGAGCAAACCAGAAAATATGCCAGAAGAAGATTGGTTGCTTCTTGATAGACAAGTTTTGGGTATTATCCGGCTATCCTTATCAAGAAGAGTTGCGCACAATATTACAAAAGAAAGATCCACTGCAAGACTAATGGAAGCTTTGTCTGGGATGTATAAGAAGCCCTCGGCAAACAATAAAGTGCACTTGATGAAGAAGTTGTTCAACCTGAAAATGACAGAAGGCACCTCCGTCACACAACATCTCAACAACTTTAATACCATCATAAATCAATTGTCATCTGTAGAGATTGAGTTTGATGATGAGATCCGTGCACCCATTTTGCTAGCTTCACTTCCAAGCAGTTGGGAAGGTATGAAGACAGCCGTAAGCAACTCAGCTGGAAAATCCAAACTGAAATATGATGACATCCGAGACTTGATTTTAGCTGAAGAAGTGCGAAGGAAAGACTCAGGTGAAAGTTCAAATTCAGGATCAGCTCTCAACATTAACACTCGAGGGAGGAGACAGGATAGAGGCTTATCCAGAGGCAGATCCAAATCAAGATACAGAAGTAAAAGCAAGTCCGGACCCAGAAAGCAGGTTCAATGTTGGAATTGTGGCAAACCTGGTCATTTCATGAGGAATTGCACAAAACCGAAAAAACCTGAAGCTGACTCTGCAAACGCTACCACAGATGAGGTGCAAGACGCTTTGATTCTTGCTGTATAAAATCCAATTGATGATTGGATTCTTGATTCTGGTGCTTCATTCCACTGTACACCACACCATGAGATGATGCAAAATTATGTTGCTGGAGATCACGGTGTAGTCTATCTGGCCGATGGACAACCAATGAAGATTGTGGGTATAGGAGAAGTGCAGATTAAGACAATGAATGGATCTACGTGGAACTTCCAAAATGTAAGGCATGTTCCTGGACTAAAGAAGAAGTTGATCTCAGTCGGACAACTTGATGAGAGTGGTCATTCAATCCTTTTTTCTGGAGGTATGTGGAAGGTATCAAAGGGAGCAATGGTTTTGGCTCGTGGAAAGAAAACCGGCACCCTGTATATGACCACAAGATGTGCAGACATTATTGCCTCTACTGAAGCAGAAGATCAAGCACAGCTATGGCACTGTAGACTCGGCCATATGAGTCAAAAGGGGATGAAGATACTTCAGTCGAAGGGAAAACTGCCAGAGCTTAAAAATGTTGATCTAGACATTTGTGAAAGCTGTGTTCTTGGAAAACAGAAGAAGCTCAGTTTCTTAAAGGTTGGCAGGGCCTTAAGACCAAGAAAGCTAGAACTGGTGCACACAGATTTATGGGGACCTTCTCCAGTGGCATCTCTTGGAGGTTCTCGGTATTACGTAACTTTCATTGATGATTTCAGCAGAAAGGTATGGGTCTACTTTCTGAAACATAAATCTGATGTGTTCAAAACATTCAAGAAGTGGAAGGCTATGGTTGAGAATGAATCAGGTTTGAAGCTGAAATGCTTAAGATCTGATAATGGAGGAGAATACATTGATGGGGGTTTCAAGGAGTATTGTGCTGTTAATGGTATCATAATGGAAAAGACCATTCCAGGCACACCACAACAGAATGGCATTGCTGAAAGAATGAACCGGACCATCAATGAACGAGCTAGAAGCATGAGGTTGCATTCAGGGCTACCTCAAACATTCTGGGCTGACGCAGTTCATACTACAGTTTACTTGATCAACCGTGGACCATCAGTTCCTTTGGAGTTCAGATTGCTCGAGGAAGTATGGAGAGGAAAAGAGGTACAACTCTCTCATTTAAAGGTCTTTGGGTGTGTTCCCTATGTGCATATAGATTCTGATGCTCGCAACAAGCTAGATGCCAAATCCAAGAAATGTTTCTTCATTGGCTATGGAGATGAAGAATTTGGATTTCGGTTCTGGGATGATCAGAACAGAAAGATTATCAGAAGCAGGAACGTGATCTTCAATGAGAAAGTTTTGTACAAAGACAGATCAAGTGCAGAAATAGATATGACTGATTCAGATACAAGTCCACAAAAATCTGAATTCATAAGGTTAGAAGGCCTTCCCGATGTTACCGAGCAAAACACAACTCAAGAGTCTTTACAAGAAGATTCAAGCACATCTGTACCCACCACTACACAAGACGATGTAGAGCCAAGTGAACCAATTGTTTATGTTCGCAGGTCTTCAAGGACTATAAAGCCCCCACAACGGTTCACACTTCTACTGAATTATATTTTACTGACAGATGGTGGTGAGCCGCTAAGTTATGAAGAATCCTTACAAGATGGAAACTCAAGCAAGTGGGAGTTAGCCATGAAGGATGAGATGAGTTCGTTGCTGAAGAACAAGACCTGGGAGCTGACCACACTACCTGAAGGAAATAAGGCTTTGCAAAACAAGTGGGTCTACAGAGTAAAGACTGAGCATGATGGAAGCAAACGGTTCAAGGCAAGACTTGTTGTAAAAGGGTTTCAACAAAAGAAAGGGATTGACTACTCTGAGATATTTTCTCCAGTTGTGAAGCTCACAACAATCAGAGTTGTTCTGGGGATAGTAGCAGCAGAGAATTTACATCTTGAACAATTAGATGTAAAAACAGCTTTTCTTCATGGAGAATTGGAGGAAGACATTTACATGCAACAACCAGAGAGTTTTGAAATACCAGGAAAGGAGAACCAAGTCTGCAAGCTAAAGAAAAGCCTATATGGTTTGAAGCAAGCTCCAAGACAGTGGTACAAGAAGTTTGACAACTTCATGTGTAGTTCAGGATACACAAGATGCCAGGCTGATCACTGTTGCTATGTCAAACATTTTGACAACTCCTACATCATTCTACTATTATATGTGCATGATATGTTGATTGCAGGATCCAACATTGAGGAGATTGACAAGCTGAAACAACAATTGTCAAAGCAGTTTGAAATGAAGGATCTGGGAGCTGCTAAACAAATACTTGGCATGAGAATCATCAGAGATCAAGACAAAGGCATACTAAAGCTTTCACAAACAGAGTATGTCAAGAAGGTTCTCAGCAGGTTTAGTATGGATAATGCTAAACCAGTAAGTACACCTCTGGGGAATCATTTCAAGCTCAGCAAAGACCAGTCACCAAAAACTGAGCTAGAAAGTGGATACATGGATAAGATTCCATACGCCTCAGCTATCAGCTCTTTGATGTATGCTATGGTCTGTACTAGACCTGACATTACCCATGCAGTGGGAGTTGTAAGCCGATATATGAGCAATCCTGGAAAGCAACATTGGGAGGCGGTGAAATGGATCATGAGATACTTAAAAGGTTCACCAGAGACATGTCTTACCTTCACAGCTGGTGGTTTGAAACTTGAAGGTTTTGTAGACGCTGATCTAGCAGGAGATGTTGATAGTAGAAAGAGCACTACAAGATATGTATATACTCTAGGAGGGACTGCTGTTTCCTGGAGTTCGACCTTACAAAAGATCGTCGCTCTTTCAACAACCGAAGCTGAATATGTTGCAGTTTCAGAATCTGCAAAAGAGATAGTATGGCTACAGAGTTTCCTGAAAGAATTGGACAAGATGAATGAAAAGGGTACTTTGTACAGCGACAGTCAGAGTGCAATCTTCCTTGCCAAGAATCCAGCATTTCACTCCAGGACGAAGCATATTCAGATCAAATATCACTTCATCCGACAATTGCTAGACGAGGAGCAACTAATGCTAGAAAAGATCTGCGGAAGCAAGAATCCAGCTGACATGTTAACCAAAGGAGTTACTCTTGATAAACTGAAGCTGTGTAAAGCTTCAGTTGGTCTCAGAGATTAAAAGACAGATCTAGCACCATTTGTGTCCAAGTGGGAGATTGTTAAGTGTGGACACAAGCTGGTGATGGTGGCAGCCATGTCAAGCATGACTGCTGTCAAACATGGTTGCAAAGTTAGGCATGGTAGGTTGCCTACCATTGAAAATGGTGGCTACCATATTTGACTAAAGAAGAATGTCTTGATTATAAATAGAGGGTGCTATTGAGAGCTGAGACATGAGACGTAGCAGAGAGAACAAGATTGAGAACAAGAGAGAAACACAGAGAAAGAGCTAGGGAGAGTTGAGTTGAGTAGAGAAGAATTTTCTACTCCTCCTTGTTTTGTTGTTTGTATTGTTTCAAAGCTTGATTAATACAAACCAGTAGCTCCGTGGAGTAGGCAAGTTGCCGAACCACGTAAATTTGTGTGTGTTTGATTGCTTGAATTACCCAACACCATATCGTACATGTACATGGTGCAACCAACTTGTTTTCTTTCTTTGTTCGGTAAAGTGGTGTTTATTTATTTATTTATTTATTATACTATTATATAAAAATGTTGAGAAATTTTTAAAAATATCAGTTTAATATTTTTTTTCAAGTTAAAAACACTTTAAAAAACAAGTTGAATCACAAAAACAAACATACCTTAACATCTTAACAATGCAACTCTCTAGATTATTGTTTTATTTCTGATTTTTTACACAACCTCCTTTAGTCCTATCATCTAAAGTTGTGTGACTTTCATAGCTTTATTAGTTCAAATTTGCCACTCATAATTCCTGAAAACTTGTTTGTAGGTCTTAAATGAGTTTTTAGGAATATGATGGCGTATGAAACTATGGTTTAAATGAACGATTTTTTTTTTCAATGCAATTTTTTTATCTAACACTTTTATTTAAATAAAATAATATTACTTATTAGATCAGTAATGTAATTCTGCATATTTATACCTTATAATGAAACCTATCTCCCCTTGATTGTTGATCATATATGTCAATAAATTTTGTAGTGCTTATCCTATATTTACAAGAGATATACATAAAAGGAATAATAAAAAAAAACATGAAAGAAAAAAAATATTGCATATAAATGAAGAATATTGTAGTTTTTTTAAAAAAAAATTGTGTTTGCCTTAAACAATTATTAAATTAATGTTGTTTTACTATTTTCAATAAATTTGATATGTTAATATTAAAAAAATTAAAAAAAAATAATATATTTTCAAATAAGAGTACTTTAAAAGATCTTACACTGTAAAACCGATCAAGCCTTTCATTTGAAATCCCAAATTGACATGTTATTTGAAACTTTGAAATATTTGGCGCTCCAAAATTAATATATTTGCCTGATGTCTCGTAGATTTTGACTTGAACATGTTTGATTGTGTGTCTGTGGTTGTAAATTTGGATTTGATATCTTGTCCCAATCACAGCTGTAGACCGGCGGCTTCCTATCCCTTCTGTAATTCATGCATGATCAGATGGCAAGGCATCATTCTTCAAAGTTTGTATCTTCTCCCTTGTCTCTCTTCATTTTTATCTCTAATTATATCAATTAATTAATCCTAAATTGGTTAATTAATGTATATATATATATATGACCATTGAAAATTAGCTTCTGTTCTCTATCTCAATGAATTAGGCTTTCATAATGCATATATGCAGTAAATTAAGACTCTGAACACCATTGTTATATTGGCATCTTCTGCTTGTTTTTCTTCCTTCGATTCATGCCAAACAAATCTAGACTAACATGTTCAAGCTATATTCTATGAACCAGAAAATAACCTTTTAAGGATAAAAAAGTATATGTTTTATAATGCAGTGAAACGTACATTTTGATTAAAAAACAATCATCAAATTTGATTTTTTTCAGTTTTTTTTTAATATTAGCAAAATATCTCAAAAACATTTTAAAAATAATTAATATATCAATTTAATTATTTTTTAATTTAAACACATTTTACAATTGAAAGTATTCAAAAATATATCTTTTCTATTAATTTCCATTATTTCCCCCCCGTAATGATTCAAACGTCGTTACTTTACAATGGGTATGGTTATTAATTAGCTAAAGAATATGAAAATATTTTTCAATAACAAGCTGCAATGTACGGAAGGTTCTCCATGGAAAAAGCAAAACATTATTTTTCGTTTGATCATGAAAAGTAAAGGTTGAAATAATTACACGATGGAATTTCGTTCTTGTTTCTGTTCAATGTTTGGCTTCCCATCTTGTCAGAAACCCGGCAAAAAGTCTGTGGTTCTTTTCCCAGACCTGTTGAAGTAAAACATAAATGATATCCTTGACCAGGAGGATTGTCTTTTTAAGGTACATTAAAAGAAGAAGTAACACAAAGCATGGTTAATGCCTTTCAAAACTAATTAATTAGCCAGTCAAGATCAGAGTGAGACAAGGCATGCATTATAGAGGAAGTATTCTTGTTCTGAAGAAAGAATGGCCCCAAGCACGTATAGTTCTGACCTTCCATGGTTTTTAGAGGCCAGTACTTTATTTATTTGTTCTGCACATGGCTTCACAGCCGTAGGAATAAAATGGTGGGGATAAATATAGGAGTTTTTTACATATTAGCACAATAAAATATATATATATTTTCCATACTTGTACAATTGAAATAATATTTCTCAACATATGTAATGGAAAGCATAACAAGTCAGTCACGCATGAAGCATAACAAGGCAGCCACGGCATGTGGTACATTCGCAAGAAATATTAATCATTATTGCTGTGCTTGGTTTACTTCATGGTGACTAAAAAATACTTTATTTCATTTTATTCTTTTGTAAGCCAATTAAATCCATTCATTGAAGCACCAAGGGCAGACCAATATTTCAATTATTTTAGACAATTATATATATATGGGAACTTACTGCTTTTCAAAAAGAAATTATGATTTATTGTTATGGGATGTTTCAGTTCTTTGAACCTTTATTCCATGACGTTTAGCACAGAGTAAAAACTACAAGGATTTATGGTTCTTTATACCCAGCAAAAGAAATGAAATAATTTTTCGAACAACAGTGGTGTGAAATCGCCCTCCACTAGATGTTCGATTATTAGGTAGCTTCCTGTCTTATGATATGAGTCTTGATGTCGGCATTGAGACTGTCTATAAAAATTTACATATAATGATAAAAATAATATATAATTTAAATTTAAAATTGATAAATTATAAATTCACCTTATATATAAATTAATACCTCATTTTCTTAATTTATTTTTAAGATAAAATATTTACTACTCATGTCTACATTTAATGTTAATCAATAATTTCTTATGCATTCTCTATAAATTTTGTTTTGAAATATATGAAAGAATTTCATTATTCCAAATAATTAATCCACATAATCAAGGGTTGATGAATTTAATATATATATATATATATATATATATATTAATTTTATACATGGATAAAAATCTAATCAATATTCATAAATTATACATCATTTCATTCATGGCAGACCGGATCCAAAAACACCAATCATGCATTGTCCTAATAAATAAATAACACCCACCAGCTCAATTATTTATTTTTTTTACAAATTAAATAGTGTGAAATTGCAAGTTGGCTTCAACTTTTAGCCAGATCTTGATTGTTGAGCTATTTTTTTTTCTTGATGATGAAAGCATATTTAATATTAATATTTTGGAAAATCAACGATGGTAGGATTTTTATTTTTTAGTGAAAGGGGTAAAGGTCGAAAGGGACTTTGCATTTGTGATTAGCTTTTTTTTATTATATATATTTGCTTGAAATATATCTATATCTACCATTTTTATGTTGAATTCAAATTGCTAGAAACTTTTCAGGTACGAGGATCCCATTACTGCATTGATGAAGCTCGAAATAAAATATGAAATACTATTATATTACTACAACTAAGATTCTGTTTCCAATGCGATGGAAAGAATGTTAGTCATGATCTATATACCTATAGAGACTCGTCAATAAAATATTGTTTATGATGACGATGTCTGTTTCCAGTTGTGTAAATAACGTTAAGTGAAATTTAATATGTTTTGGTATGAGTTGAAAAAAATTAATTGATGAATCTTAGAATTAATACTTATAAAAAATTATTTTTTAAAATATATTTAATTAATGTAAAAAATGTATCTTTAAAATTATTTTAAAAATAATTAGTTTCGATTAATGATGCAGAAATATTTTGAATGAGTTTTTTGTGTGTGTTAATAGTAGGAAATTAATTCTTCCAAGATTCAAATGAAAAGGGCATTGATAAATGTTATTAATTTAGATTGAATAAGTTTGAATTGAACAAATAATATATTATTAGTTGGGTTATCAACTAGTTGTCATTAATTTGATTTATTTAGTTGATATTTTTACGCATCATTACATTTTCTTAACAAAAAATAATAATTAGTTATTAGATTGTGAATTAATTTTAATTACCAAAGTAATTAAATTTTGAACTAATTGTTATATTATTAATAAATGTTGTCATCATTAATCCATATAGGTTTTCTAAGTAATGAATGATCATTCGCAGATGTATTTAGATTCATCTGAAGGGTTATATAGGAAAGATTATTATGGAGAGGTTGAGGGTTTTATTAATTTTGTACTTTTTAATCCAAAAAATATTTTTTGTTAAGAAATACTTGTGTTGATTTGCACATAAAGAACCCTATGTTCGTTACGAAACAATATTGGAAAGGTTTGTTGGCTCAACATCTACTTTTAGCAACATACATGAAGTTATTGATGATAATAGTAATCATTATAAAAGTATGGTGATGGATGCAATGAGAATAAATTATGGTTATTCAGGAGAAGTTCACGTGTAAGTGAATAATTAAATGTAGATGCATCCAGGTTTTTTTTAATCTTTTAAAAGATTCTGATGAATCATCATAAGAAGGGTGCACTAATCACAGTAAATTACTAATCATTGCATGAGTGTTTACCATAAAGTTAGATTATGATATGAGTGAAGCTGGTTATGATAGCATAATCGAATGAGCAAAAAACATTTTACCTGAAGAAAATAGGTTAAAAGAGAACTTTTATGCTACAAGATTCATGATAAAACCTCTTGGTTTAGGATATCAAAAATTTGATATATGCCCAAATTTTTACATGTTGTACTATGGTGAAGATGTAAATTTAATCGATTGCAAAACTTGTAGGTGCACTCAGTATAAATCCAATATTGTAAAAGAATGATACATGTGGTATACAAAAAACTAAGATACTTTTCAATTACTTCTAGGCTGTAAATGTAACTTATATCTTCAAAGACAACCAAACACATGACATGACATCATTCTCATGATACGAGAGGATGAAGTAATGATATATCATTTTAATGGTATATCTTTTTAAGATAATTTTGTTGCACTCTATTCTTGTTAGTCGGTCATACTAACAGTTTACAACTAATCTCTAGGGATGTGTATAAGGCTGAAATTCATGTTCTTATTTACAATGATACATATTCCTTACAATCTAGGTAGGAATATAGATGTTTGTCTTCAACCATTAATTTATGAGTTGAAGCAGTTATGATCGTCCGAGGATTTGACATATGATGTCTTAAATAAATATAATTTTTAAATGAAGATAGCTATGATGTGGACTATAAATATTTTTCCTGCATATGGGATAGTTTCAGGACGAAGCATATATGGAAAATTAGTTTGTTCATATTGTATAGAAAACAACAAGGCCTTCACCTTAATGATTGGTGGTAAAGCTTCTGTTTTTTATTGCCACCGTAGATTCTTATCAAGTCATAATCAATACAAAATAAAAAAAAAACATAAAGGACTTCTTGAAAGGTAAAGCTGAAATGGATGTAGCACTACCAATACTAAATTGTATGATATAGTATCCTAGTATGAGAACATTGCATTTGGTTTTCAATTCAACAAGCAAAAGTTTCCTGATTTTTTACGACCCATAATTGGGTAAAATAAAGGATAACATAAAAGCTAAAATGAATGTAGTTTTATTTTGTGACCATGATAATTTCAATGAATGGTTGTTGTAGTTTAAGGTGATTTCGGCTAGAGATGAGGGTTGTTAGATAAGGGAGGAGGTAATGGCAATGTTGATACTAGTATAGGTTCCTAGTTGTTTCGGTGAAAGTTGTTAAATCAAGGGTTGGAAAAGTTTTTATTGTATAGTTATTTCCTTCTTAGAGGTTTTGCAATTTTTTTAGTCATTTTTATTTTATTTCTCATGATTTTAATTTGTGGGTTTTGCTAGATATATAATGTGTTTTCTCAATTAGATTAAAATCTCTTTCAGTAGATTTCAGTTTGTTGTAATAAAAAACAACATATTAAACTATAAAGTAGGAAATTTTAACATAGAAATAAACATAAATTTGCAAATTTTAAGGGAGTAGTAGTTTGAGTTCCAACTTGTAATCCTGTAGGATTGTTAACTAGATATGATTTTTATTTTGCAATGATGTTGTCATGTGTTATCTTGTCATATAGCCCAATGTGTTCTTCATGTGGATTCTTTTTATGTTGATTTCCTTTTTTTCCCTTGCTTCTTATGCTTAATACTTGCTTTGATTGTAGCTCGGGATGTGAGATAAAGTTATAGTGTCTTAATTGTTTTTTATATTATATAAAATTTATTCTTTAATTTAAATTAATTGTTTGATGTTGTTTAATGCCACTATGAAATTGTTCTATAGCAATTTTATAAAATAAAATTGTCTAAATACCGACGAAAATCCCATTAATTATTGATCAATCTTTTCATTGGAGAATTACAAAGAGTTATTTTCGATCTACACCGACATAATATATCGTCAGTAAAACTGTTAGTTACATAGAATATTTCAGACAGAATTTTCCTTCTAAATTTCATTGGTAATATTTACTAATGAATTTGGTAATAGATATTTGTTGGTTCTTTTAAGGTTCAACTACAATAATTTATTGTTATATTTGTTGGTATAAAAATCACTAATAAAATAACTAAAGAAAATATATCAACAACAAGACTCTTCCTAGAGATTTTTGCATTGCTAAATCTATCAATAATTTTTATACTGACAGAATTTACGTATTTATACCGACATAATAATATTTCATAGGTGTTTGGAATGTTTCGGTTGTGGCTCAAAATTAATTGAAGATATTGGATTTGACCCTCGACAAGATATCACAACTTGGTGCAAATTCAAACAGCCGTCTATGGTGCAGGCATAATTTTTCTTACTTCCAATTTATGATTATATCTCATGGAAAAAGCTCAGCCTGGATGGCCAATTATTTGACAAAACTGATTGGATTTCTACGTACAGAAGAAGAAAGGACTTAAAAACTATTTAGAAACTTAACATTTTTTGAGTGGAAATGAAATCATTTTAATATTTGAAAAGCTTTGAACAATATAAATGAATTCTACAATTAATTAAATTTTTATAGATATGCAAGTCATACTAAAGAGTATATGATTTGTTTCAGAATTGAAAATATTAAAAATTAATTAATCTCACACATATGCTTGGAATAAATCTTTCAGCATGACGACAAGTTGGGTAAATGATATATTTTCACAAATTCAAGTTAAATGAGTTTTAATACTTATTTTACACAACAACAAAAATATTCAATTATCAAATCAATTCAATCTACTTTCTAACATATAATTTGTTCCAAAAGGTTGGCTGGTTCAAATTGCTCAAGGGTTCTCAACATATTAATTCCCAATGTAGCTTGGCTTTCAAACATGCTTTCTACAATGTTGTTATGTTACGTAATAATGCCATGGAAGATCGTGATCACACAGACAGACAAACATAGAAGTTGTTTGTTTGTGCTTTTTCTACAAAATATTTGGCAGAACCTGTAGAACTATGCAATATCATCAGTTTCTGTTACCCAGCTAGCTGGGATGGGTTTTGATTGGCAAGCCTGTAGCGCTTTCTGGAAAAAAGTGGTTGCTTTGGATTTTCATCTGATGAGAAGTTTATACGAATAATAGAGTTCATAACAACAGCAAAGCCTCCATCATTGATTCAGTTCGTGAGCTCAAGTTTCATAAGAAGATCACTTCTTGATGATGTTATTCAGAATTCTAAGTACTTAATTTTGATGCATGTCAAAGGTGGAACTCTGTTGGCAATTTCTCTTGAAAAAAATAAATAAAAATCCCCAGAGGGCAACATTGAAGCCCCAAAACCTAGGTCCTAAATAGGTTACATAAACAAGAAGGGAGAGGAAGGATTGAGAGCGAGATCAAAGACAGAGAAAAAGCAAGGTATTGAGCGATGATTGGTCTTCTTCTTTTTTTTTGTCTGTAATTAACGAACTTTCAATTCCTTGAGCATATCAGCACTGTTAGTTCTTATATTTTGTGCTGACAGTAAACTTAGCCAACCAACTTTCAAGTTTCTAGAACTCTAATGCCCAAATGTTAGTTCCAGAGAAGAAAACAAATAGAAGGGCAGTTGAATTTTTTTAATATTTAGTTTTTTATTGACATTTTATTATACTTTTATATTTTTTTTCTCGTTTTTTTTAAGCCAGTGGAATTCATTAATTAATTAAACACACGAAGAGCACACGAGTGATTAAGCACTCAAGGCTTAAAAAGAAAACAATTCAAATTGGAGAAAATAATTAAATAAATAAGAGGGCATGCAACATGAATAAACCCAAATTGACACAACACAAATAGCCGTCCAAGATCTTAGAAAAAATACTCCAATTTGTTTTCTTTTGCTTAAAATTATTATATATTACCAAAAGCTTAAATTTGTTAAATTATCATGCTCAGGAATAATTTTCTATGAATCATTTACTTTTTAAAATTCATATTAATTCACACTATAGATATTTTATTATACGAACTCCAATATTACCATATTAAAATTTTGTATTAATTCAAAAGAAAAATTAAATAGTTAATGTGATAATTCAAGAATGTTTTTATATTAACTCGGTATTACAATGATAATAGCAAGAATTATTTATATTTCAGAAATGTTTTAGCTAGCCTCCTTTTTAATTAGTGCAATTATAAATTCTAAAATTACACTATAAAATAATATAAATTATATTTTGATTCTTCACATAACAATTTAATTTATTATGTTAAAATGGTTTTTTAACACATAATGTGAGCCTATGTAATTTTAAAGTTTAAAAAATTTTCATTTTAAAAATTATGTTAGAAAATAATATAAATTATATTTTAAAATATCATCTAACAATTTAAGTTAATTATTAGTTTAAGATGTTTCTTTTAACAAATATAATTTCTCTTATTCTTTTAATCTTTCGAAATAAAACTTCTTAGTAATATTGAGGTGGTGAGAACTTGGAAAGACAAAAAAGCGTTCGGAAATCTGAGAGCAAACATTTAATTTTCATAAATGTATGGGGTCCTGTCGGATAGTGGTGAATGATGATGTGGTCCTATTTATAGCTTGCACGTTCAATTCTATCTTTTGTATGTATTATTGGTTCAATTCATTACAAATACAGTGAACTCACACTGTTTGACAACGAATCTATGCATACCATCAATAATAAAAGCCAAGAGAAAGCAGCACCGCAATCAGAGGACAGAGAGGAGGCAGTGAGAGCAGGAGGCGAGAGGGAGAAATGGGAAGAAAGCCAGGTTGTTCAAAGGATGGTCTCAACAAAGGAGCGTGGACACCTCTTGAAGATAAAATGCTTATGGATTATTTAAAGATCCATGGTGAAGGCAAATGGAGCAATATTGTCAAAGAAACAGGTAATTAACAAATGATTACATACTCTATATATACATGCTGTGCATGAGTAATAGAATGTTATTAGGATGGAAGAATTGGGCTGTATCTGATGCATGCATTCATATTGTAGGACTTAAGAGATGTGGAAAGAGCTGCAGGCTTCGTTGGATGAATTATCTGAGACCTAATATAAAGAGAGGCAACTTCTCTGATGATGAAGAAGACCTCATTATCAGGCTGCATAAGCTCTTAGGCAACAGGTGTTGTGTACATGCATTATTATTTCTTCCAAATGTTTTATTATTTATGGATATGAATGAGTGATACTTGGTGAATTCCTCCCCCTCTTTTTTCGCCAGATGGTCTCTGATAGCAGGAAGACTTCCTGGACGAACAGATAATGAGATAAAGAATTATTGGCACACCACTATTGCTAAGAAGGCACAGCATAGGCAACTCCGGGGGCAGCCGAAAGTCGATAGGAAACAAATAGCATTGGGATCTCAAAATGGGGCAGCGTCAAATTTAAAGAATCAGAGCACCATTGAATCACAGTGCTCTACCGGGATGGTTGCTGCCACTACTACATTACAGGAAAACACAGCTCAAGATCATCAAGATAGTATTGCAATCCCAAAATCCACCAAAAGCGACTTGCAACTTGATATGCCTAAGACAAATGAAAATGAATCATCAAGCAAGGGGTCTCAAAATGGGGCAGCATCAAATTTCAAGAATCAGAGCACCATCGAATCACAGTGCACTACCGGGGTGGTTGCTGCCACCCCTACATTACAAGAAAACACAGCTCAAGACCATCAAGATAGTATTGCAATGGCAAAATCTACCAACAGCAACTTGCAATATGATATTCCTAAGACAAATGAAATTGAATCATCAAGCAAGGGGTTGGCATCTGGGGAGGATGATAATTCATCCAACATTATGATGTATTACGATTACATGGAGGACTTCAGCAAGATTCTTGATTCAGACTTCACAAAGTTTAGTGACATCCATGATATTATTAGCACTGACCATCATTCCAATAACACCATTGAGGCAAACGGCGATCATCATGGTGTCTCTATTAACGGATGCAAATCAAGAGAAACAGCAGAGTTTCCTGGGAAATTATTGGAGTCGGATCATTGGTCTAGTAATAAATGTATTCAAGCTGACCAAGGTTTTGATTTCATGTCATTGCTTTCATTTCTTGATTCAACCGATGACGAATGGACAGCAGATGCTTTAGGTACTAAAGTACTTTAGGTTGTTTTTATGTCCTCGTTTTTGAAGAAATCTTGAGTCCGAATCTCAGCCTTGTAACGCAAAAATAAATAAAACAAAGAAAAGCGTCTCGCAGTACTGTGCATCGATGTGGTACAAGATGCTGTAGCTGAATATGATTGAACTCTTTAGTTAGTTCCAGCTTCTATCTAGCTAACACTTATAATAAGTAATAAATTTGTAATTCCTATAGACATAAATTTGTAGGTTGTTTTTTAAAATAATTTTTATTTATAAATATAAAAAAATAAATTTATTTTATTTTTAAAATTTATTTTTAATATTAATATATTATATTAATCTAAAAATACAAAAAAATAATTTTAATAAATTTTCGTATTGGTCGCACTCCAAAACTGTGCTAGATTTGAAAGATTACGTCTTACATGTAGCTCCTGTCACACTGTCCTCTTCTTTTTCTTGTTTTGAGCAATAAAAATAAAGTTTGAATCTTAATCATCTGTCCACCTTGCATCCTTCAATTTTTCAGAGTAATTGGTTTCAATTCATAATATTTATCTTTATTTATTTTGATTTCCGTACGTCTGTCATTTCTGTCATGAAATATCATATCAGAATATGGCTTGTGGAAACAGTAACCACTCAATATCTGTAAATAATTTATTGTTTATTTGGTTCCATAATTAAAAGGACGCGAGTAATTAAATAGAGAAAAAGAGAAGAATATTCTTTCACTCATAGAAAAATCAAAATCAAAATAATATAAGTGAGCTCCATGAAAGAAAATCGATTTCGAAGGACCTCATAAAAATTTTAAGTTTAGGGTTCTATAGGTTATTTGGTATAGCATCAAAATGGTTTAAAAATAGTTTTTGATATCGTATGAAAGCCTCTTAAAGTCTACTATCTTTATAATTAAATTAAAAATTAGCATAGGAAATTAATGATTTCATGTAAGTTAAAAATTATCACTTTTTTAATTTTTTTTATTTTGTTTAAAAATGCACAATCATCAATTTACTTGGTTACCACTTAAATCTAAAATTTTTAAACTTGAGTCTAATAACTTATTCTTCTTTTCAATGTAGTCATTTTATAATTCAGAAAAATTTAATACGTATTTGCATCAAATGAAATATATAAGATATTGTTGAAGTCTAATTATGCAGACCCAGAATTACGGTTTCCTTTGCTTCGATCTCCATCGAGCATCCTTTTTTATCATCGTCCCAGAATTTTGATTTATAGGATCAATACGATTTAATTTGTGCTGATTGCTTTAGAAGTAATATGTATCTATGGGAAGTTCAGGCTCACTGTTACTTCCCATGCCATGATTTCTCCTTCTGATAATGTTCTTGTTGCTTTCTCTGGCGGCCCTTCCTCCAGGTGTTCTTTTTTTCTTTCCCTGTAAATTAATACATGGGTGTGTTTCCGTTTTTTGTTTTTTTTTTTTAATTAAATTGTGCGTTCATATTTTTATTTGGTTTTTTCTGAAGAGATTTTTGTTGGGCTCTTAAAGAATTTTAAAGGGTGGGATTTTGGTTTATTAATATCATTATCGGAAGAAACATTAAAATCAAAGACACTACCTTTTATTTTTTTTTTCGCTTCAGTCAAGAAATTTGAATATATACCAATGAGATTCCTTTTCAGTAGTTGTGTTGGAATTTGTTTTGTAAGCAAGCATATGGTTTGAGTCGTAATACTAATAATTCTTTAGATGATACCTAATGATCTTCATGAAAGTCTTGAAAATAATAAAAAAATACGAAGATATGAGCTAATTTTAGTTAATTTTTAGTTAATGAAATTTTATGTGTATTTTCAAATTAATTACTTAAACTATATATGAGTTTTTATTTGAAGAACTTGGAATTTTGTATTGTTTATTTTATTTTTGTTTTAATTATATTATATTATTATTTATTATTTGACTGAAATTATTAATATATAATTAATTAAAAAATTAGTTATAATTTTATGATCTAAATTTATATTATAATTTTTGTACCGTGTTAAAAAGACATTTTTAGTAACCTTGATGCAGGACTAGAGCGACTTGATCATGCACCAGAAATATCTGGTGATTAAGATTAAGAGAGGTGGAATTCATTTATTTGTTTATTTGTTTATTTATTATCATTTTGACTAAAGGGAGCACAGAGTCTTGGATTACAACAAACAAAATCTAGGCGTGAAAACCAGTGGAATTTAATTTTTTTCAATATTACTGAAAGCATTGAACAAAAATACATTGATTACAAAACATCAAATGAAGCTGTGGAGACCTCATTTTCCAACCTCTGTCTAGTACAATAAAAGGTGGTTTGTACTAGGATCTATGTGTCCAAGCTATTGGAGCCTAATAAGTACCCGTTTATGACGGCGTTTCTTGTTCAAAAAACTTTGTTTTTAATGTTTTTCTTTAGTTTAAACGGTCGTTTTCACATAGCAGACACACATGATTGAAGCATACGTAAGCAGACACATATGATTGAAGCGATGTTTATTTTTTGAAAAGTAATTTTAAAAAATTATCTTTTAAATTTTTTTATATTTATTCGTTATTAGAAAAGTTTATCAACATAAAATACTTTCCAATCAATAAAAAATATTTTTTGTTAAAGAAAAATTTAGCTTGATTTTCAGGAAAGTGTTTTTTTTTTTATTTTGGACGGAAAACACTTTTCATATTATTTGCTGATTATATCAAATTTGATCCTCAAACTTTTGATTGTTATATATTTTCTTTGAATCTTTTCTTTTTCAATTTCATCCCTTAAAATTTGATTTAATTCGATTTTTATATTAATTTTGATCTTTATTTTTATAATTGTTATTTACTTTTCTCTTATCATTTTTTTAATTGAAATTTTTTATCTGTTAAATTTGGTCATTATTCTTTTGATTGTTACTTATTTTATTTAAAATAATTTATGAAATTGTAATTATTATTATTTTAATTTCATCATCTTTCAATTTTTTTATCTCTATTATTTTCATTATTATTTATTTTATTTGAGATAATTTATAAAATTAGATTTTTTTTCAATTCTCAACCTTTTAATTTGTAAGATTTGTTCTTTATTACTTTAATAAACTTGAAAAAAATAAAATATTAATAAGTTATTTTCCAGTTTATTTTTTATAACATAATCAAACACTGAAAAATATTTTTCAACTTATTTTTTATAATACTATCAAATATTAAAAAATAATCTACTTTTTTAAAATTCATTTTCTAAGTAAATTACTTTTTAAAAAAAACTCCTTATAAGTAAATCACTTAAAAAAAAAACATCATTTTAAATGTTTTTTGAGTTTAAACCGTCGTTTTCACTGCGCAGACACACATGATTGAAGTTTTTTTCATGTTACAGCAATCTAGCAACTAAGTTGCAAGTAGTTTCTATCACAGTACTGTCCTTCTTTCTTCTTTTTATTGATTTAGGCAATCGAAATAAAATGGAATCTTAAATCATATTAATCCCACTTCTTTGCCTGTACTTTTTGCTGCCCGATTGTCTTCTCTCTTCATTGCGAGAGCTATTATTGCAAGTACTCTAATTTAGCAGTGATATTATTTTTACGACTTCATTAAAAAATAAATCAAGCACTCTTCAATTACAAGGATAGCTTAATAATAATGGGGATACTTACAAAATAAATGTTTTCACTTCTCTACTGTAATTTAAAAGTTTATAATCTTCTAAAAGAAACCAATAAAAAATATTTAATTCTTTATAATTATAATGTCATTATAATTTATTTATTGATTAAAAAACTTTTATATTGAATAGTATAATTTTCCATTAAATAAAAAAAACCTTAGCCAGCCCAAATCTTCCATCTTTTCTTGTTGCAGCCGACGGATTAAAACATGTATCTTATTTGGATTGGATTTTTAGGGAGAATGGCAAGAAAAGTTTTCCTTGCATGATCTACTCCATTCATTTAGACGACTAATTGATAAAATAAATTAAAAATAGAAGAAGCTAGACAATATCTTATTTGGATTTTTTAAAAATTGTATGGCATTAAATAAAATACTTTCGAGTGTGAACATGATAAGTGGAACTTGGGTCTTTTTATAAGGGAAAAACTTCTCTGTGGTTTCTGTTTTGTTCGATTTACTAAAATATTTGTTTGATGTTTCTGGGTGTTTCCTGGATAAGACTCCTCCCGGCACTGCAAGGAGAAGCAAGGAGAAAATCAAAATTAAGGAGGCGGTTTGTCGACTCAATATCATCAAGGCCAAGTCCCTGTGGTTTTAGGTCTAGCAATTAGGAGCTAACTAAGTCGGCATGCACTGCAACAATGACCGGAAGTCAATGGATCGTTGGATTTGGGAGCTGATAAACTATTTGCTGAAGCTCCATTCACCTTCATTTTATTACACGGGCAAAAAAAAAACAAAAAACTAATTGACAGTAACAGTCAAGAGGAAAACTGGATTGGATATTTACGTGTTTTGTCCACACGGCCACCGTGAACTGCCCTGAGAAATTAGAAAAGGTTAGGTGTTTGATTGTTGAGATCAGAGAGAATATTGTGTACAGCAAGAGAATCGGTGACTTGAGAGAAAAGAAGATGATACGTCGTTTAATATTTTTTTAATGAGTAATTTAATTATTTTATTGAATTTAAAATTTTTTGTTGATCAAGATATAAAATGTGATTTTTATAGTTATAAAAAATAAAAACATAATCAAATCTAAAAAGAGAGAGAGAGAGAGAGAGTCCTAGAAAAAACATAAGCAATTAATGATCTAGAATTTTTTTTTCATCATTTTAATTTGTTAGTGTTAAAAATAAAATAAATATTATTATTTTAATATATTTTCAAACTAAAAGTATTTAAAAAAAACAATATTTTTATTATTATTATTTTATAAAACAAGAGTAAATGAATATAATTTTATAAATAGAACACACATAAATCAAGAAAGTGTTTGATATTATTCAAATAATTGAATAAATACGATTTAATGAATCACACTTGAATTGCATGTTTTGAATATATATGTGGTGAAAGAGATGCGTGCTTGATCTGCAAATGACATTGTAAAATGTAAGGACAATAGAATATCGTCCATACAAATTATTTTGTGAAAGAAAATTGGTTGGGGATGGATAGTGGAATTTTCCTATAATGTAGATTCTCTTTGTAGTTTTTCTATCATAAGAATCCAAGGTAAATGGATCGTGGAATTTTTTATTTTTTTTTCATTATAAGCTTTTAATACTGAATAATATTCAATATTGTTATTATCATGCACATGCAAGGAGTTATATAATTAATTGTTGTATTTTAGAGGTAGATTATATTTTTCAAACCAGCTTCACACATAAAAACTAATTAAATTTAATTATCTGATTTTTTTTATATATATAAAAAAGGTTTTCTTCTCAGATATGTATTTGAAAGTGTGGTAATAGTTACTTTATAAAGTATTTTTCATTCCAAAACACATCAAAATAATATTTTTTATTTTTTTAAAATAATTTTTGATATCAACACATCAAAATAATATGAAAATATATAAAAAATATTAATTTGAAGTACAGAAAAAAATATAAAAAATTAATTTTTAAAAAAAACACTTTCAAAACGCAATGACAAACACGTTTTCAAGAGTACATCATTACATGGAATAACAAAAGTTTTTCTAGAATGGCTTACAACCATCATCCTACATCATGAATAATCTAATAGAAAAATTGAAAAGATGAATTTAATCTCTAAATGCATGTGAAAGATAACTTAACAATAACATTTACTAATAAAATCATGGAACCCAACTATCTAGGTGGTGGCCTAGTGGTAAGAGCTTGGGACTAAGAGGTTTGCTCCCTCTTAGGTCTCAGGTTCAAACCCTGTGGCTGCTCATATGATGGCCACTGGAGGCTTACATGGTCGTTAACTTCAGGGCCCGTGGGATTAGTCGAGGTGCGCGCAAGCTGGCCCGGACACCCACGATAATAATAATAAAAAAAATCATGGAACCCCATGGACCACTGCGTTTAGTGATAAAAAAAATGTTTATTTTATTTCCTGATTTATTAAGTTCAAAGTTTAGAATTAACATTCAATAAAATTAATTTATTCTCTTAAATATACTAGCTTAGACGTGGACAATTTTTCATAAAATAATTTAAAAAAATATTAATTTCATTAATAACATGCAAACTAAATATAAACTTCAAGAAAGCTTAACAATAAATAAATTTACTTGTAAAATCATGAAGCCCCGTGGACTAGTGCGTGTAGTGATTAAATTAAAATGTTTATTGTATTTCTTGATTAATTAAGTTTAATTTTTAGAATTAATATCTAAGAAAAATTATTTTCTTTAATATACTAGTTTAGATGTGGGGAATTTGTCATAAGATGATTTTTTAAAACATTAATTTCAGTTATCATACAAATTAAATATAAACTTCAAGAAAGCTTGTAAGAGATGAAAATTCTATAAATATATACATCATTGGAAGAAATAATTTTTTATATAAATTTATTAGCTTCGTTATATTTATGAACGTGGTCTCAACATTGAAAAGATAATTGTGGAGGATAGACCATTTGGTTTGACACACCCTTAGAATGGTTGGAGCTAGCCGTAGGAGTTGGAGTCCGACAGGCTAACACTTCTGTCATCTATTGGAAAGAGCAAGATAATTCAGGGGACCTCAAAAATTACTTTCACATCGTAATTAGGAACAAATTGTAATAAATTAAGCTTAAAATCAATATATTTAGATGAGATTAAAAAAAAACAAAATCAGTTTTAGGCTCATAAATGCAAGACAAGCAGCAGCATGAGTTGACTGTAACCAAACCAGCTGTTATTAAACTTGCTAAACTCGATAATTTTTTGGGTGGAAGTTAATTTGATATGATATAGTAAATCTAATTTTATTTATCAATGAAGTTTTGATTTAGCGATTAAAATATTATTATATCTCTGCAAGAATGAGAATATATACAAATTTGATTTCTAGAAAGCGTACTTGGAAGGGGCAGCTATGGACCACGAACGAGACTAATCTCACTCTTTAAAAGGATATGATGATATCCGGGTAAGGAAAAAAAACACAATTTTATTTTTAAAAATATCAAAACATCATTTTATTTTATTTGTTTATTTTTAAAATTTTAAAACGATATCATTTATTTATTGAAATTATTAACCAAAATTAATCATTTCAATCCAATATCCGGATCTGGTAGCGAATCATGATATAGGCTGGATTTAATAAATTTGAGGAAAACTCATCGAAGGCTTAGCATTTCCAACGCCACTAAAATTCAAGGATGCGAACTCAAAATCCTCGAGACTCTAAAAAAACTCGAGGCAATACTGGATCGGACAAGGATTTGGGTTGGGATTAAGCAACAAGATCGACTTTATTTATTTTTTGCCCATGAAATGTAGATGATCAAAGTTTGGACCTTTAGCTGGGTTCTGAGTGTTAATCTGGGCTAGGTTGATTCTACAGTATATGACCCTTCCTTTGCATTGTAAGGGACATGAGCCCCGTTGGCGAAGCAGTGTCAGCCCATTAGAACTTTAAAAGTAATTCATTTGCTGAGTTGAGGACTTTTGTTTAAGATATAGCCAACCTTTCTTCAGCTAGCTAGTTGGTCTACCAAATATTTCACCACAAGCCCAGCTCCAGTTGCTCGAGTTAGGGTTCATGGTCATGACTTAGACTTGTCTCTGTTTATGCAATGAGAAGAAAAGAAAAGATAAAAAAAATAGACCAAGATTTCAGCAAATGATGGGGTGTTTTCTGTAACATAATACATTTTTTCATTTCTAGTTTTCTTTTCTCTTTTTAGTTTTCAACGAGAAATTAGAAAATGTATTCATGAAAACAAAAACGAATTTGTTTAACAAATAAAAAAATAAAAACCACTATAATAATCATCTTAATATCTTATATCTATAATAATTTAATTATTCATTCAAATTAAGATTATCATGAAAAATTTATATTATCAACTTAAAAAATCTTTATATTTGATTTATAATAAAAATAAATAAATTTATGACACTAACCAAATATAAAAATATAAAAAAATGATTTTAACTTTTTACATTGCTAAAAAGTATTTGTATATGAAAGAAAAAAATGTATTATTATTGTCTTTTTTTATTTTTTTAAAAAGTAAAAAACTTGTAAAATAAAACTATGAAGAACTTTTAAAATATATTTTTCAAACTCGTACAAACTGAAGAAACTACTTTTCCATTTTTATGAACAGAGAAATATTGTATTTGAACATAAAAATTTAATTTTTCTTTTTATTAACTCAAAATTATTATAATATTACTTTGTATCTGAATTTGAGATTAATTGCTTGAAATCATATATACCACTAGCGATGAAATTTATGAAAACTTTGAGAAATAGAGACAAGGAATGGAATTGATCATATCTTGGTCAATTCTTGCTTTGATTTGTAGACATCAATCTTGGGTGTAAATGGGACTAAGTCATGGCTAGTGTGGGCACAAGGCTAAGAACTTGTTGGGGGGGAATTTTCCTTTCTGAAAAATAGTACATGAAGCTCAGCTCTTTTGAGTGATGTGCCACGTGCATAGCCACACTCTTGGCCCCACATGTGATTTGGACACGTGGCATCAACTCTTTGGTTTGTGATGGACTGTTGTGATCCCCATCAGCCTATTCCCACTTCTTTGGGGGTGGCCGGGGGGACCTTCACCTAATTAATTCTTCCTCTTAGCTAATTAAATCATCAAATTAAGCAATAAGATAGACCATTAATTGTCTCCATTTCTCTCTCTACACATGATTGACTGCATGATTCATTCTCTTTTCTTTATTTTTAAGAGAAATGATTTCATTCATGTATAGAAACAATGGCGCCATGCACGTTTTAAGGACATATGTTAATATATATATATATATATATATATATATATATATATATATATATATATGTGTGTGTGTGTGTGTGTGTGTGTGTGTGTGTGTTGTTTTAAAAATGAAAAAAAAGGGACTTGATGTGTTCAGATTTTGGAACTTCGTACGTGAGAGGTTTAGGAATGGATGGAAGTCGTTAAGAAGAAGGGCAATCAATATTCTTCTTCTTCTTCTTCTTCTTCTTCTTCTTCTTATTATTATTATTATTATTACAAGGCAGCTGCTAATTAGAACAGTCACGCGATTGAACATTATGAAGCCCTTCTAGCTCTCTTGTTAATTAAGAATTTAATTTTCTTCTCTTAGTATTTAATGCATATTTTTGAAAACATATTCTCTTATCACTCTTTCATTCTTAATTTATTTTTCACTGATTTGCAGGAATGCTTAAGCCGTATAACTATTGTTTTTTTTTCTTCTTTTATATATGTTGGCATGATTCCTTGAGTACATGGGATCATGCCAAAAACTTTTAGACAAAGGCAGCATCAATCGATCCCCCTTCTCCTGTAGTTTAGCTAGTAACCAATACGTACAAATATGTCACACCATCAAACTCATATTGCCAATGTCTCTTGTATAGAAACAGCCACCAATTCGATTAATTGGGCTGACATATCTCAAGATATTGGAACAAGTTCTTCTATTCCCCAATGAAAAAGAAGAATTATCAAACTATATATAGATGATAAATTTCTGTGTACGAAAAGTAAAGGAAGCCAACTCATGAACTTGGTTATTAGAGAACACAACATTACAAATCTACAATAGAAAACCTTAACATGAGGTTTCAAGCTTGTTTTAGTACATACCAAACGAAGGAACGACCTGAACCTTGTTCCAATTATTATCCTACACACTGGGAAATTTAAAAAAAAAAAAAAAGCACACCGAATTTCGAAAACAAACAATGTCCTAGCTCGGGAAAATAAACTGGCAAAGCACACTCACTCTATGATAAGTACGACAGCATGAGGAAAGGTCTAGCTAGAGAAACATAATAGAGAGCTTACATATCTCTAACATGGAAAATGTTAGGGTTCTTAATGACAATATCGTACATGTAGACAGAGTTGAACTTGGAGAAGTCCCTAGGAAGAGAGATCAGATCAATGGAAGATTGCTTGTGGAATTGGAAGAGGTCAGGGTCACCTCCATAGTACCTCTCCCATCCTAACTCGTTCAAGATCTGTTCAAGGGAAGAGTATGAGGATACCACTTGGCCTGATGGCAAGTGCACCAATACCTTTCTCCTTGAACCACTTCCATTCCCTCCATTAGATTCCGCTGCAGGGTTCTCCACCAGGCGAATTACACCATTGTTTTTGAAAAACCAAACTCCTGACATTTTCTTTGAAAAATTAGTCTTTTGATGTAGTGCTTGGTTGTGTTAGGGTTTTAGCTAAGAAGAGAGTAGTAGCTTGAGGGTTGGTGAGTGAAGATGGAAGAGGAGGGGGGGTATTTATAATTTGTGTCGTGGGGCAAGAAAAAACAAGAGGAAAATACTCTAGGAGTGGGGTTTAAAGTAGGGTTTATGATCGGGCATGTTTGGCTTTGGAGGTATAGAATCTAGATATAGTAGGTCCTTATGGCATTAAATATATTAGGGTACAAGGATGCTCCTACCTCCTAGGGTGTCATTTCGGACATGTGCCATCCGCGGGGTTGGCTTTGGGGAATCCATATAGGTTGTGGAAGCTATAGTTTGCTTTAGAATAGAGAATCTCTTGGGACACTATACTGGTTTTCATGAGGACTCCTTTGTAAAAATTATACAGTTCTTTCCAAAGTCAATCAACAAAAGATGTTGCACCCATTTACATCACGAGATGTCCACGTGAAGAGAGTGTGTGAGCTTGGGAGATATTGAGGTAAAATTTCTGCGTTGGTGGGTTAAGTGGCTTTTGGGAGCTTTCTTTTTTGGTGATTACTACTCATCATTGGAGAATGATGGAAAGTTTTCAGAGCTTTTGTCGTCAATTCCCCATTTGTCATTAGTTCTGGTATTTCTAGAAACAAACTGTGTGGCTATAGCCAGCCAGCCAGGGGCTATCAGCCACAAGATCAGAAATTAAAAGAAATTGAATTCAATTCTATAAAATTCATGGACATTTACTGTAGAACTTGATTGGCTAGCTTGAATTTCTTGACTGGTCAACGTCAAAATTAATGTTTAGCCAAGTTCCTTGTACTAATTTAATTATCCATACAGTTTATCAAGAACTAACTAATGAGTCTCTTAATAGCAAAAAATAGTTATATATATATATATATGGCCCCTTAATTGGTGCCTGTTGATCATATATATCCCTAATATAATTGTTTTTGTTTTTCCAAAAAGCTCATCTTTCTTAATTAGATCTTCCCCTCTTTTCTTGTCAGTATTTTTTAAAATATAAATAAAAAGGAATATAAAATCGATAAAAGAAAATTGGGTTATAATTGGATTTAAATATATAGTTTTTTCCCCCAAATTAATAGGTAAACTTGACCAACTTGACCCTCCATATTACTCCTAACATTATAATTAGTTATAATTACTTAGAATAGTTTAAATCTCTTAGACAGATGTGGAATTGTTTCTTTAAAAAAAAAACAAATGATTTAATTAAATAAAGACTTGATGCTCTTAGAAAATATATTCATGTTGTATTATTGGATACATTTTTGCTTTAGGATCGAGCGAGTGGTAGTGTTGAATAAGCTTGATTGCATCGAAAATAGGCTATCTACAGTACTATATATTACTTTTTGAAGCATGGATAGAGATTTAATTAATTATTTTGGCATGATGGTAAAACCCATATCCAAATAGGCAGAACTTCATGTAATCATCAATAAAATTAGACTATTATAAAAAAAAATAAAAAATTCCATATCAAAATCACACATACAATTGGTCATGTTGATGTGGGCGGGCTCGCACATAGATTTGTCATGACAAACACAAAAGTTTCTGATGACAAGCTAGTGATAATCGCCAGTACTTTTATTCTACTCGATCGTTACCTTCATATTTTGGTCATTGACATGATTGGACTATATATTGAAAAGACGATTCCTAGGATAATGTTCCGGTATCTAAATGCTTTTAGCTAGGTTTATTTAATGATTTTGTTTGTCGATTGTTGCATATAACTAGTTCTGTCATAGAGTTTTCTCCAGCGTTTTTGCAATATCATAGTCAATTCATCGACCCTAAAGTGATACGTCCTCGAAAGGACCACCATACACATTATAGATATATAGCTAGGCTTTCTATAACATTAGCATAATGCATGTTATTTTTTTTATCTCTGCTCACAAAAACTTGCATGCTACAATGTATACATTTGCTATGTTGCCCACATGAGGATCACATGGGCTCAAATGGTCCATGAATGTGACTCCTTACCCCCAGAGTCTTGTCAAAATCTCATCCTTGAACATGTTGGGTATTTATCGATGGTCTTGTCAGAAATGTCTGTCGCAATGGATGCATTTGTAATGGTAAGCACATTCACTTCTTATCTTGTTTCCATTCAAGTTACCCTTTTCAAGGATGTGTTTTATAAATGTTAGATTTACATATATGTGCCTGTTTATCAGTCTATTCTGGAATATTTATTTCATATGAATTAATTATTATGTCCCAAGGCAATACAGCAATATATCTCAAGAGCTATTCGATATGATTTTAAAATAATTTTATATTATTCTATCAATCATTTCACATTCATCACAAATTTGCCCATGTTATATAGTCTAAGATCTTAGAGCAAGATGACAAAAGCTGAAAAAACAAAATTATGCTAGCATGGATCAATTTTTTTAGATAAGTATTGAGAGTATATTGAAAAGACTATAAAGTTAATAGCCAAAGCAAAATATAAGAACATGACAAAAAGAAAAAGAAAACAAACATAGGAAAAATAAATTGATTTGATACAACAAAAAAAATAAAAAATTACCTAAGATTTCTTATGTTATTACACCACAATTTGATAATTTGATGACATCAGGAGATCAATTAATAGAGTATTAATTATATATTCTCATGCATGATCAGTCACGACCTGTTAAAACAAGGAAAAAAGAGAATGGACAAACAACGCAGTCCTAGATTATGTTTTGGAAGACTTCGTGGGATAGTACGTGGTCCTGAACTCCCTCAAACCTTTTGATTCCAGTTCCCCATTGTGAAGTTACTGAGAATTCGTGCATGCCTTTAACAATCCAAACCCTCAAGAAGAAGGCCATCCTTTGCTGCTCTTGTTCCTCTTTAGGCATACCACAAAATCCTAAACGACAAACCCATGTGTGTGTGTGTGTACATATATTATGATTTGGTGAAACCCTAAGTGATGCCGACATCCGTCTATGTTTTTTTTATAACATCATCGATCCCCCCACCACCCTCTCCAGCTCCATCTGTCATGCATTACTTTATTTTATTTTTCCTGGGTATGAATAAAGATATGCACACTTCAGAAGAAAATGAAAAAATAAAATTCGTGATTCCGTTTTTCATTAGGATTTGGATCAACTTTTAACATTGTCACACCACATATGACTTTATATAGCTCTAGGTGATTCCAACCACAGCTGTTATGCTGGAAACAAGCATTTCAAGAACCAAAAGAGAATGAGAGAATCATACTGCTAATTCCCAGTATTAATTTATCCCCTATTAATAATTTTTGAACGGATTTCTTTCATCTCTAAACAACAATTTTATCATAATTATCTTTATATTTTTTTATTTTAAAAAAACAATTAAACACTATTTTAATTTATCAGAATATGTGTAGGAGAGAAACATGATTTCGTATGCTAATCTAAGGACACCATGTAGAGTGAAAATTAATTTATCCATATACATATCATATCAGTTCATATTTAAATGGTTTAAATTAAATTCAAATACAAAGACTTAATCTCATTAAAAAATGACATATATAAAAATCATAAAAAATATCACCTAAAGATACTATAAAAATCAAAACTGGATAAAAAGGGAATACACAGGGCCGGTGACATACACGCTGGGGCAGGCATAGGAGAGAGACAAAACCAGAAAAAATAAGCTGCATGGAATAAGGAACAGGAAAACATGTGTAAAGGAAGGTGCTTAGTTTGCAGCAAGATACATCGTTTTGTCGTATCCATGTCAAATCCTAATCATTTATTTGTCTGCTCATGAATTTGCTAGAATTTTGGAGGACGACAAAATCATATCGTCAAGATTTTCCTCTTCTTTTTTTTTTTTTTTTTTTTTGTATCCTCGTGCTTCAACCCATATTTCAACCTCCTTTTAATCCTTACTTTCTAGCTACAAAGGGAATTTGGATGGCTGGGTGGGACAATTTTACCACTTTCATGATCCTTATCAATAGGCTTTGTTTTTATCCAATTCCCATTGAGAATCAAAAGAAAAGGGTAAGTACTGTCACTTTGATATGTATATGCCATGCTGATCATCTAAACCTAATAATTTGAAATTTTTGTGTTTAATTTTCAAACTAATTTTATCCAATGGGATCTGTAGATTGGCTATTTCATACGGCCATGATGTCCATTGCTGCATAAATTGTTTAATGTAATTGTTTTTATATAAGTAATCTATGTGTAAAAACTGATCTGATTTTATTTTTTTAATGAAAGTTAAAATGGTTATTTAGAGTTATTTTTTTTATAATATTTGATTATTATCTTGGAATGTAAAAGACAGCAGTATTTCCTGTTTTGAATGTACAGAAAATTTATTTCAAAATTATTTCATAAACATATTTATTATCTTTCTATTTCTTTAATTAAATACATCTTTATTTTTCTTATATTTTTCTCTTATGTTAACACTAATAGAATATAATTAAAAAAAAAAGATAACGGTCCTTAAAGTTAATTGACATTAACATTCTATTTTTTATTTATAAAAAATCTCGAGTTTGAAACTCCATCTTTATGTTTACAAATAACGATGAAGATGTGCTTGGCGGCTATGATCTCATCACAGAGAATGTTGAGAGAGCAAAAGGGGGGAGGGTTTGGGGACCCTTGAAGGGATATGTACCTAATCACACACAATTATTTAGTAAAAACATAAAGGTTTTGTAAGGAAATTGGCCCTTCGAGGCATAAATACCCGACAACCCAAGGATTATCATTGACTTAATTACTTAATTAAACTATAGTTAAGCAATCTTATGGAAGACAACATGTATTAGCCCTTACCTTTTCTTCTCCCTTTCCTAGAGAGCGATCCAATTACCTGTGCACAAAAACCATCAAAGAGTTCCACAGAATTCTATGGAAGAGCAACAAGCAATATATTAAGAGAAGACAGCATATGTGCTTGCTAACATTTTGGGCACTTATTAACATATTAGTCACGTAAAGCAAGATTAAGAGAGAATAGTACCAAAGTTAAAGGCTATTAGATGAGGTATAACTCGAATTAGCAGGAAGTACCGTGAAGAAATCTCTAGCTCTCAGGGGAATATTGGAAAAGTTGAAAGGAGAGGGAACAAGAATTACATTGGGATTGATTAATTCTTAATTACTTTGTTAAATATTATTAGAGCAATCTTTATTTGGTACAGCCATATTCCCATTCATTCATCCAAGAAGAATAAATACGGTGTGCAATGAGATGGGTATTTATTCCTTTTAACTTACTAGATTTTATTAAACATATCTTTTGAAATGGTTTTGTTTTTTAATGATTAATTTTGAGAGCGATCCTAAATTTACGTGTATTAGAAGGTCATGAAAGCTTGGAAAAGTATCTCCACTAAATATTGATTATAAAAATCATATATTCATATCAGTGCTGAACATCTACTCAATGATTATAAAGTAAATGATATTGTCCATCTATATCATATTCGATCCCCTTTTCTCTTTAAAATTAATATCTATATGTTCTAGACAATACACAATCATAATTTATAACAGCTATCAATCAAATACGATCTTTTACCTCAAACCTTCATTGATTCACTTTGGTATAATTATGTTTTTAAATAATAAAAACATATCAATTTTAAATAAGTACGAACACTCAAATTTATTGAAATTAACTACTAAGGATAGTAATAATGATTATAGACCATAAGAAAAATAGATTATTCATATATATACACAAGAATTTTTAAGAGTTTAAAATTATTTCTCATATATGTGTTAATGTTTAATTAGTATTATAAATTTAAATTTCATTATAAATCTAATATAAAAACTTATGTTAAGTAACCGACTAAAGCCTCCCTAATGCGGGATTATTCCTATTCTTGTTATTATTATAGATATTGTCAATTCATCATCATCACCGATGCTAAAAAACACCCTTAGGCTTCTTTGAAACTGAAGTTTGTGGACTTTGAATTCCTAATCTACAAAATGGCCTGTTCATATATGGGTTTGATTTCCCTACCCAATTCTCCAAGCCCAACACTTTGTTTGACCAAAAATAGCCCAAAATGAGCTCATAACCAATTTTGATAGGATTAAATTTTGCCCCATTCCATGTCTGTTCAATAATTTGCTTCTCTTTTGTTCATCTCATGACATCCCCTTAATTAGGAAATAATTTGAGCATGAACACCGAAAAACTTTCATTGCTTTCAATGGCTTAGAAATCTCATGGCATTATTGTCAACATTAAACTTATTATACCTCGTCTTACTCGGGTTATAGACTTGAAAGGTTAATTCTAGTTAATTTTAAAAGATTTTTTTTAAAAAAAATTAATTGAGTTTTGATTAGGTTTCAATGTCAAGTTACATTGAGTTAACTTACACCTAATTTAATTTGAAATTCAGCCCAAGTTAAGAATAAGTTAAGAATAAGGTTAAAAAATTATTGAAGTTTATCTGATATAAAATACAAATAATTATACATCATTCTAGATAGTATCAATATCAAAATAAAATGTCTATCATTGTAAAATTAATAGTAAAATTTGTTAGAAAATAGGACAAGATTGGGAACAAGGGTTAGATTAATTAGATGGAAGGTTAGGTATTTACAGTGCAATCCTAACAAAACTCAAATAGAAAGCTCTAAATTTAGTCCATGAAAGCATTTCTAATAATCAACAACTCTCTAAAATCACGTTCCATTGTTATAGCCCAACCAAACAACACATCATGATTGATGACATGCAAATTGGAAACCTCATATATCCTGATCTGTAAGAGAAATTCATTCTCAGCCATCAATTGGTCAGCATCTTGTTTCTGGTCAACATCTCAACATGCCTATAAAGGTCTCAGCATTATCTGCTTCGAATTCCAACAGAAGAGATAACAACAATAATAATAATAAGGAAGAAGGGTTTGGCAGCATCTTTTCACGAAGATGGATTCCAAGGTCTCTTCCCTCCTCTTCATTGCAATCTTGTGCTTAATCTCCTCAACCTCCACGGCCTTCAACATCACCAAGATCCTTGCACAATACCCTGAGTTTGTTAGCTTCAATGATCTCCTAACCCAAAGCGGGCTCGCCAAGGAAATGAGCAGCCGAGAAACCATCACTGTGCTTGCTCTCGATAATAGCTCGATTGGTGGGCTCAATGGAAGACCCTTGGACATTGCCAAGAGGATCTTGAGTGCGCATGTAATTCTTGATTACTATGATCAAATAAAGCTTTCAAAACTTAAAAAGGCCAGCACTATCGTCACCACCTTGTACCAAGCTAGTGGCGCTGCAGATGATCGACAAGGTTTCTTGAATATTAGCAGAACTGCTGAGGGAATCAAATTCGGTTCAGCAGTGAAAGGTGCTCCTCTCGTCGCATCACTTGTGAAACCCGTATACGCACAGCCTTATAACATTTCGGTGATCCAAGTCAGCGAACCTATTGAGGCTCCAGGAATTGAGAACAATGCTCCTCCACCACCACCTGCTGCCGTTCCCAAGAAGGCACCAGCTCCAACTGCCAAATCTCCTTCCAAGGCTCCTGCACCATCCAAGGTGGAACCATCCACTCTAACTGAATCACCGACCGAGGGGCCAGTGGCTGCTGATGGACCAGTAGCTGATGTACCCACAGCCTCTCCATTGGCTGATGCACCAATGGCAGATGAAACAACTGCTGAAGCTGCTTCTTCACAAAAGCATGCTGGTGGTGCTGTCGTGGTGATAGGATTGTTGGCCTGCATGATGGGTTTTTAAAAGGCAAGCAATAGAACAAGGCAGAAGAAAAACTAGGTAAAAGAATGGAGAAAACCGAAACTGGATAGCATGGAAGTTAGCACAAGAATCAATGTCTTTTGTGCTACATTTGATTACATCCCCCTCCAATCACCTCAATTTGAAATGAAGTTGGAGGCCTAATGGGGGCATACAAGTTTAGTCTGATTTATACTTATAGATTGCAAATTCAAATTTTTTACATGCTTTATGAACATGCCTTGATTTTTCATCAAGCACAATTTTTTTCTTCACCTTTTTTACGATGGATACTGGATGCTGTGTGTGCATATCAAGTTATCAACCCTTGCAGTGCTGTAGCTAAAGCGTCAAGTATCCTGCCTGAGGAGGGCAGTCGGGCCTTATTGCTGCCAAGATTTCACAGCAATTTGACAGAAATAAATGATCTGGAGTGTATTTGGTTAACAATCTTACTTGAACATTCTGATGAAAATCAGAAAACCAAATCGATAAAAAGAAATTGTAAAATCAAGCTCCATAATCAAGACAATGATCAAGCATCGATCCGAAGAACCACTTTCCTGAATTCATTAGCTGTGGTAAAAACATTTCAAATACACAAACATGAATCCGCTTGTCCGCACAGGCTCATCATATGAGCTTGTCAAGAATATCCAAAATGGCTGTAAGGCTCACCTTAACAGAATCAGAAGAATAATTAGGAAATGCATAATCATTAATCCACACCTACGATCAGTGCTCTTTTAAGGTTTTGACCATTGAACCAGATTAACTTGGTTAACTTTCGATGAAACCCCCCCAAAAAAGGACTCTTGTAATTCAACCAGATTCATCCAGATGCATTGGTTGACCTTCTGACCCTGTCAATTATATCCGAGATGACTTGGTCCATGTCAAGTGCCTTCAAAGGTGGAAACGGTCTTTTCATGTTCTGCAATAGATGACAGGTGGAGCAAAAATGAAACAATTTCAAGCACCAGCAAAGGCTACTTTAGCAAAGTATGTCAGATAATTTTTTTAAATAAATATGGGAAGGGACCCTGTCTGATCTTGTTAATTCAAACATTTACTTAAATTCTTCTTGAATAGCTAGATTCAAATCAAGAATCTTTTACAAACTGAGCCAAGTCCCAAGAGCTAACATATCTGTAAATTATGTACAATTTCACCAAAGACCTAGTTTTCGTCCAAGATTACAAAATAAACATCATATAAAATGGCGTTTTACTAATGCGAATTTTTACCCCTCACTGACAGAAGAAGGGCTATTGCATGCGCCATGCGGAATTGTTGATTTAACCACCACTCGCTCTTTTTTAGACCCACAGAAAATGGTGCATTAGACTTGGACTTGTTTAAGCCTTTTAAGGTACAAAGATGAAGGTTTTGAAGAAAATCATTAGTTCATGACATCTCAGATAAAACAATTATTCAAGCTATCTCATATTTTAAAAAGCTATCTCATTTTTTAAAATTGAACTCACAAGTTTTTACCAGAAATCATTGAGTACTGATCTTTGTTAAATAAGGAAACTCTGCGGGCATGATAAAATTAACCATTCCTAAAGGTTTTAAGAGAATGAAACAAAATTAAAAAAAAAAAATGCATCAGCCATACAAATTGATGAACTAAAGAGACTATCAATAGATACTTCAGGTGTGAATTTTACCTGAAGACTGATGAATGTTTCCCCACCTTCTTCCCGTATTTCAAAGCATCCCCTTCTAGGCTGTTGAGAGTTGGAGAGAAACATCAATTAAACAGAAAATATGCAAGTAAAGGAGAAGTTAAAACACCAAACAATATGCCAGTAAGATGGCAGATAATCCTTCTGCAAAGAAAACTTGTTGTCCCTATGCTATGTGTTATCAAAGACCTTATCAGTTGACTTCAACAGCAATTACTTGGTTAACACCAGGAAAAGGACAAAACTTTGACCATGACAATCAAAATAATGATAAACAGCTTGGCATATGCATGCATCGAGGTTTCGGTTTAATATCATAAAAAATATCAACGTCAATCTCCATTTCTTTCTTTCTTTCTTTCTTTTTGTGCCCATATTTTGCACGTAAAGAACTGTAGAGTTTGGATTCACAAGAAACAATGTTGAAATGTCTAATGTATGCAATAAACAGCATAAACATCCGAGATAATACCATTGTGACATAACCACATCGTCAATTCATAATTGAATCAAGGTTACACATGACCCAAGCTTGTAAATCTTTGATTTTCACTGCAATTTCAAATAATACATAGCATTCCAAAATATGACAATGCTCAAAATATGACCCTATACATAATGCAACAAGTAAAAGCCCTCAATAAAAGAAATCACAGCAACTAGCCACAAATCTGCCCTTTCACGCGCATAAAGAAGTTCTGACAACAAGAGCACTGTACCAGATACTCATCCAAGTACACAAAGCATTAGATTGTTGAAAAGGTCATGATACAACAGATTTTTAAAACTGGACACGAATGTGCTTTTTTACCCAGATGAATACGCATCAATTACAGAAGTAAAAAAATAAGTAATTGAGCCAAATGCAGAACACTTTGGATTATTGAAAAGCTCCCACTGCAAAATTTAAAAATAGCTGCGTTATGCCATTTCCCTCAGTGTATGAGATTGGGTGTCCATGAGAAGGGCACTAAAGAAGAAATTTACCAATGTACACAAAGCATTAGATTATCAAAAACATCATTTAACTCAATGTCTATGGCAAACAAAAAAGAAGCTCAAGGCTAGATTCAACTAATAGCTGTGTAAAGAAGTTAGATCGCCCAGAAAAAGTACCTTTTCAGGATTGAGTAACACGGAGATATCAGGAAAGGCACTCAACAGACCATCTTTCACCTGAATAGCTCTTGTCTTGAATGCATTGCACTGTTTGCTGCAAGAATCAACATATGGATTAGAAAATGCATCATATGATAGAAGCCTCATTTTTTAGCACGAGGAACTTAGCTAGGGGCATATTGCCCAAAAAAAAAAAACATGAATAAACACTTATGCAATAATTCCTTGAATCATAATGACACTTAATGCCCTATGCAACAGAACTTTACTATGAAAATACACCTCAGCCATCAAGTAGATGTTTTCATATTGGTAATTTAAAATGCAAGATTACTCACTAGAAAAACTAAATAATGCTGAACAAAATCATCATTCTATATTTTGAAGTTCAAACCATTCCAAACTAACTAAATAAACAAATAAATAAGTTTTTATCTCTATCAAGTTCCTCAACCTTCTTTAAAATCCGACACATGAAGTGAAAATACTCAACTTCACTGCTACAGGTTCTAACAGGAAAAAAAATTAAAAGATCAAATAACCTCAAGCCAAGATATGTAAGTCGAATCAAAGTTTAAGATAGTGTTTGATATAGTGGTAGTGGTAGTAGTTGTTTTTTAAAGTGAATGCATCAAAATAATATTTTTATTTATTTTTTAAAATTCATTTTTTACATCAGTCTATCAAAACGATCCAAAAACACAAAAAATAAAGTAAAACAAAAATTCAAAATTTTTCAAAAACAGGGTTGGCGCACAAAAACAAACACCGCCTAAAAACAGAGCAGATTTCAACTCTCCTTCCTAAACACCAAAGGAAACAGATCCCGGCCAAAAAAGATCCGATTAGATACAAACAATGCTTCTATATTCCTATCAAGCACAGCAAGAACCAGAAACTAAAACCTTAAGAGGACTACTCCATTTTCCCTAGAAAACAACCAGATTAATTTTAAAAAACAAAACAGCATTTCCAATTAATTTCCTGGGATGGGACACTAACCGTTACCTTTCCTTTCAACCAATTTCTGGGCAGCCAAACAGACTTTCTAATTAGAAACAATAATACTATTTCTTATTTCTCCAAACCCCAAAAAGACAAGAAAAATTGAAGACAGACATCAAAATTGACCAAAACAAAAACAAAAAGTTATTAATCTAATTTCGCTTACTCAAAATAAACCCACCCCCAAGTTTATTGAAAAACTACTCTATCAACCCTCTTTCATTACACCTCTATTTTCTTTGAAACCAAACACAATCAGGGAAAGAGAGTCAAAATTGATTAGAGTAAAATACTCAATCACGAATTCAACTAACGCTAGAAACAAAAATCCCCAATCCTCTCAAGACTGAAAAAACCACTTTTCTAAGCCTAATTTACAGTTCACACTTTTAAATCAATTACAAACACGCACAAAAAAAAAAAAAACCAACCCAGGGCTTGAAATCTCAACGCAGTTTCCTCTACCTTCTTCCATTTTCTCATCAACCAAGAAGAAAAATAAATCAGAAACCAAGTACCTAAGACTCTAACTCCACTATTATTTCTCCCAAAACCAAAAAAACACTCAAATAATTTTTTAAGAAATTAGATAAGAAAACACTCGCTTAATTAAATAAAAGACTATTCACTTTTTCGCCAGTTTAGTGTTTTCCTCTACTTTCTCACAAACCAAACAAAACCTAAAAAAAAATAGAAAAACTCACCAATGTTCAATCACAATAGTCTTAGTAACTGCATCACCAGCGGGACTCTCTTCCTTCGCATCTTCTTCTTTCGTTCCGTCCTCGTCGGCCTCCGGTTCTTCTTCTTTAACTTCCTCTGCTTTACCTTCCACCTCAGCCTCCGAGGAAGACGAAGTCTTAGTTTCCGCTTCTTCTTTCACATGAGTCTTCACCTTCTTCTTCTTACTCTCTGTTGCTTTCTCTTGCTTTCTCTTCTTTCCCGACTCGGTCGGTAACTCAGTCAGCTTCGCATTGAATCGCTTAGCTGTGCTCCGAGTCATCCGAGCCGACCTCCTAGTCGCTGGCTTCTCCGACGACGTCGATTTCGTCTCTTCAGCCTTCTTTCTAGGCGCCATAGGAAGAAAGGAAAAACGAGAACGAAATGAGAGTCCGGACGAGCTCGGCTTCCTTCTCACCCTGCGTGGAGAGCCGTGAAATGGTTCGCGTGTCGGATTTTTTATTTTTTTTATATCTTTATTTTTTTGGCTTTTTTTCGTTTTCCCGCGCTTTTTGTCAAGGGACGATCTGTGATTGGGTTTGGTGGGGTGATCGGGGTTGAAAGGATAAGATTGTACCACGTGGAAGGAGGTGCCAGCAGGGTTTGGACACGATATATATCAGGTTCCATGGGTCTCCTTCCCGTCCAAAAAAATTCAATATGCTTGGGATGATGAAGGTTGTTAATAATTTTTTTTTTGGCATTATATAAAATAAATATAATATAAATTTGAATCATAAAATTATAAGTAATTATTTTTAATTAATTATATATTGATAATTTTAATTAAAAAATTAAATTATATTAAAATCTAATAAAATAAATTAATAATATTATAATCAATAAATAATCTAAATAAAATAAGAGAAATAGATAGTATGAATTAATAAATTAATGACATGGAGTAATAAAAAATTTCAGAACAAAATTTTTCAATACAAGGGATCACTAAAAAGATAGGAAACACATATAAACCTACTGACAACTTAGTTGTTTCCGTCACAATAAATTTTGATAGACCCATTTTGGATTGCAAGCTAATAAGTTTAAATTAGTAATTAATTAACACAATTCAATAATGAAATAAACTCCTACACAATGTCTACTGCGCTAGAAAAAATTCAAATTAAAAATAATTATTTAAAATTAAATAATAAAAAATATTTTCATGTTAAAATTTCTCCATATAGCCTGAATCTTTATTTCTTTTATATTCTTGGCAAATTTGAGTCTTGATTTCAAACATGTCGTTCTCTCTCATTTGGATGAATTATTGAGTCTACGATATATAGTTGGAAAGTTTCAGATGTATAGTTTTATCCTAACTTTAATCGAAGCAAAATTCCACCGGTAACTTTAAATATGTCCCAAATAGTACACGAAGGTATTGTTTGACATATTTGACAATATTAATTTACTAAATTTGACCATCTGAAATATTATGTTTGTTAACTCTATTTGTCCTGAAAATTTGCCACAATATATTTTCATGTATCTAATATTTTCCTGTAAAATTTCAGCTTTATCCAATATAAAGTTTGAAAGATATGTTCAATATCGCAAAACTAATCAGCAGTCATTTTAAGGTCAAATTTGGACCTGGCTTGGTTCATATCATAAATTTAGTAAACTTATAAAATCAGACCGAGTTTATCGATTTTGCACCAGTTAAGTCCGATTTTACTGGTTTCAAGTTTTTAGTCCAATTAACATGTACGTTAGATACATGTTAACTCGTAAAATCTTATGATTTTAATTACGAGTTAACTTGCGATTTTAACAATCTTGCTTGGGATTTTGTTTTGTTGCAAATTAATTATAATTTAATACTCTTAGTTTATAAAAGATAAATAAATTTATAACATAAAAATAATTAAATAATTCTTAGATCATCGTTGATTATAGTTAATTTAATGGTATGTTTTCTACCAAAAACAAATTCCCTCATCAAACTCTTCATCCCATCTACTTGTTTTTAAATCTTTTATGATTTTTAAAATAAAAAATCAAAATGAAATGAAGAAAATATAAAATTGACAACAACATTTTTTGAGAAAATATTGAAGAAAATGCTGTTGAAAGTCATGTTTACTGTAAGGAACAACAGAACAAGAAAGGAAAAAATTAAAAGAGAGAGAGAAGAGACGATAATTTTACGTGGAAAACCCTCTCAAAATGAGGGGAAAAACCACGGGACAATAACGGAAACACTTTTATTAATTTATATGCTAAGGCAACAATTTTGTTTTAATGTACAGATAATAATCAAACTATTATAAGAAACAGAGAGAGGGCAACAACAACAAGTAAAAAAAAATAAAAAGCAAAGTCAGAAACAATATAATTAATTAATTAATTAAAGGATATATACACATCTCCTCCTCCTCCTCCGATGGATTTGAGCGCCGGGAATATTTCTTTTCCCCTTGTTGTTGGGCGGCTGCATGGCATTCAAGAAAGATGATTATATAGATGAATTCAGAAATTGATGGATCATATACACTCTTAATTCATCGAAGTTATTATTCATTTTAATTCTTCAAAGCTGCTTTTATTAAATTAATTATACAGTAAAACCACACTAATAGGAACACCCAAAATAATAAATAAATAAATAAATAAATAAATAAAAGAGTTGTACATAGAAGTTACATGCAACCAATTATTTATTGTTGCTCTCTTATTAAACGGTGTGAATTAGGAAGTTCCTAAAAGTGCCAGTTAAAAGGATAAATTAAGTAGAAGAATTAAGTAGAAAGTGCTAAAACTAACTAAGCAACATTTCTCTATTAATAAATAATGTGAAGTCAGATTTAATAAATAGGAGATATTACCTCCCTCCTTAAATAATTGTGATGCTTGGGATATGAGAGTCGTTGGGCCAGCCCTCTCCTCCTGCTTTGAATTGTTCTTCTAGAATTGAGCTAGATTTTATTAGCAGTTTCTCTATAGTTGTTGACTGAAGCACGTAATCCGGAAGTGCTTTCAATTTTGGGCACTTCAAAATTAGCAAGGAACGAAGAGATGGCATTATGATTGAAATGAAGATGTTTGTTTTATATTCATTTCCTCTTCTCCACCTCCCTCCTTCTCCTCCTTCCCACTCTTCCCACTTTCTCATATCCGAAAAGGTAAGACCTTTCAACTTGGGGAATGCAGTAGTAATATTTGACGGTGATGGTGATGTCATTTCTCCAATACTAATCTCACTATCCTCATCATCCTCACGATCCACTTCTAATCCCAAAAATTCATCACCCATCTTTTTCACGCATTCCATCCAACTTATAGTTAATTCTTCAAGAGATGGCAACTTCCCCAAATGAGGCAGATTCTCAATCTTCCTCCACTCAGAGAGTTCAACAACCCTTAGTTTATTAATACAACTAGAAAACACTGGGTCGATTCCTCGGTAATAACGTATCTCCAAAAATTCTAAGTTTGGAGGTGGTTCTAAGACTTCAAGGACTTCATCGTCGTGAATTGTCCCCTTGTCTATCCTCGATTCAAACCATAAACGTAAACAAGTGAGGTGTTCCTTACTCTTAAGTAATGCTTTCTTAACCTCGTCTGGATCTTTCACATCTCCTAACCATCTTATCTTCAGAGATCCTTGAAGGTGGTTCAAGTTTCTCAAATCTCCAAAATTAGACACTTCACCACTACCACTCACATGGAACTCATCTAATTCCCGAAGAGAACTTAACCCCTCAACTCCTCTCATCTTTACAAACCATCTACCAACACTGAGATGTCTTAATTTGACTAATTTTTCCATGTTATCAGGTAGCCTTTCAAGTTTCTCACAATCCGAGACATCTAAAGTTAGCATATTATACAATTCACACATCTCTTCAGGTAACTCCCGAATTAGATTACCAGACAAGTCAACATGCCTCAGGTGTATCAACTTTCCTATGTTGGATGGGACTTCTTCTATTCCACATCTTGACAACCTCAATGTTCTCAGACAACTCAAATTAGCGATCAAGTTAGGTAAGGTTGCATTCATCGATGAAGGATAACCATCAACAATCAGGCTGCGAAGCTTTTTCAAACTATGGATGGTTTCAGGAAATGAGTAGGTTTTATATTTTCTTAACACTACCATGGAGTGTCGGGCATCTCTAGAAAAAGAGTCTATCTTTGACTCTGCCGCACCATCAATCTCTACATTAAAACTTTCATTTTTTGTCAAAAATTGTGCAAAATCATGCACCATGTCATGCATCTTACATGCATAAATGCTATCATCACCCTCTTCTTTCTTAAAATCTTGAAAGAAAGAGCGTGCCGCTAAAGCTTCGAAGCACTCACGACCCATTACTTCCATCTCTTTATTCTGTGTTTACCCAAGGAAACCTTGTGCCATCCACAGTTTGATCAAATCACCTCTGTAAAATGTGAAGTCTTTTGGAAAGACTGCACAATATGAGAAACACCGTCTCACTTCAGAGGGCAAGTCATGGTAGCTCAACCATAAAGGAGCCAAAAGATTGCTTTCAGCTTCTTTTATCTCCCAGACATGGCTGTGCAAGACACTTTCCCACTCTGCTCTGCTTCTTTTGAAGCGCAAAAGACTTCCTAGAGTCTTTGCAGCAAGAGGCAGGCCTTCACACTTTACTGCAATTTGTCTACCAATATCTTCTAAATTATCACTCTCTATCGGTCTTTTCAAAATATGAGAATTCACTGAACAATGACCAGCATTCCTCAGGAGGGAGAAGTCCTAGTTCTAAAATGTCAGTGGGTGAGGAGCCCATGCACTTCGCAACATTCCTATTACGTGTGGTCACCAGAATCCTACTTCCAGGCAAACCACACTTGAGGGAGTTTCTTAGTTGCTCCCACTTTGTGGAATCTTCATTCCACACATCATCAAGGACAAGCAAGAATTTATTTTCCCTAAATGATTGTTGTATTTTTTCCAGCAAAGTCTCTAATTTTTTTAAATTTTGGGTGGACCTTATACGAGCTTCAAGGATTTCCTTGGCAATCCTTGTCTCATCAAAGGGATCTGATACACAAACCCATATTCTCCTATTAAAATGGGTCTTCACCACATGATCATTAAAAACTAGCTTAGCAAGGGTTGTCTTTCCTATCCCTCCCATCCCTACTAGAGAGATTGTACGGAGGGCTGGTCCTTGACTACTCTCACTCAACAACGTTTTTATAACCCTGACTTTATCCTTTTCTCTACCTTTAACCTCTTTTACATCTATAACAGAAGCGGTTTCATGATGTTCAAGCTGCTTAATTCCCGCTTCCAATAATTTGAAGTGGAACCTATTTTTCTCAACCACAATGTCATCTATTCTTTCATTCAGCTCTTTTATCTTATAAGCAACACGATGACGCAAACCAACTTCTCTAAAATGAAAGCAAGAGAAGATCATGAAAGAGCATACCTTCCTTGTATTCTTGCTTTGCAATTTTGCAATTGCAGTGTCCCACTCATCCAAAACATCATCCATGTCGTAAGATACGTCTTTGAGTTGATCTAACCAATGCTTGACGAACTGATCCTTCAACTGTCTTTCCTCTGCATCGGCAAACACAGCTTGGATGGCTCGGAAACTGCTGGTGAGCTTTTCAACCTCATTCTTGACACCAACAAAGAGCCTCACTTTTTGTCCCACCTTCTCACTAACGATCGAGCTCAGCCGCTCCAAGACTACGGAAACAAGAGCATCAGCCATATTATTCAGAACTAAGGAATGATTGAGAGAGGATAAAATTGAAATAAAAGGATTATAAATTTGGGAATGTGCAATATAGGGAGTAATTGATTGGTTGAGAAATGAGGAGAAATAAAAAAAGGATGCAAAGGGGAGCTTATAATTTGATGATGCTTCATGTCGCATGCTTGACCGCTTTTTATGTTCGGCTTGTTTTAACTCGCAAGTGCACGAGTGTGCGATGTAGCAATTAACTCGGTAAGATCGAGGTCATATCCACAGAGAGCTAGATCTGGAAATTAAGCTAGGTAACAAAACAAAACTCAAGAGAAATTAAATTAACAATAACTTGGTTGAAAATGATTGATGGATTTGTTTTCAAAGATGAAAAAGTGTAAATAGATTTTAAATGACAAGAAAAAGTAAGTCTTGGTCCAAATCAATTTTAATGGTGATGTATTGGTGATTCCTTCAACATATATAAGATAACTCAACCTAATATCAACGATGGTGATATTAGATCGGAAGATATTACAATGAAGTTTAAAAAGACGAAGATTGATTATTGCTTAAGAATGAACAAGTATTTTCATATTAAGTAAGACATTGAACCAAGCAATCTCTATACCAAAACTAAGGTTTGTGCATAAAAATTCAAGATTATAACATTACCTAAATGATTTCTAAAATTTCTTTGCAATAATAAACATTCATGAAGAAAATGAAAAGATAGACATTAAGATTCATTCATATCTTAAAGAACTCACCTCAACCACCATCATCCTTGATTTGGATCCAAGAAGAAGATTAGCCAACCATGATTATATATAATAACACTTTAATAAACATAAAATGACTTGAATCAAACTGAAATAATGAGTTTTACAAGCTAAAGAACCGAAATCTATAAAGAAGAACACAACACAATTTCAGTAAAAATTCGGACACAAATCTGACTCTAACTTTGGACAGCAATTCGACCCTTTTAGAAGCCTCCTCTGGAGATGGCTATTAGAGACATATTTATAGGCCATTATGTTAGCTTTCCAGATCATTAAAGAACAGCTCATTTGGACATCTGAGTCAAAGGTTATGGACAAAACACCGAAAGGTGTTCTGGAAAATCAAACCAGGCCAGCTTGGAGAACACTTTGGTGCACGTTTTTCTTCCTCCTTTATGAGTTGTCTCTTTCTTCTTTTGACCCAAAATAATGTCACAATGTCCCCTCCAGCTTTCCATCCATGTGCTTGCCCTCTTGGATCAATGAATTACCCAAATAAATCAAATGTTATTTATTGTGTGAACATGTAGGATCATGGATTGTGTTTGGGCTGATTTGGAGGGTGATTTGGGGCTGATTTGGGGCTGATTTGGGGCTGAATTTAAGCATCAAATAAGGATACAAATGTACCTATTATTTGGGCTAAGATTGACATTGAAACCTTGAGTGTTTGATGGTTGAAGTTTGCTTACAACATAAGGCATGTTTGGGCTTGAAATAGATCATATGATATTCTTTTCTAGAATTGGACTAGAATTGATTTTTGGGGCAAATTTGGAGCACTTATTTGAACCAAGATTTGCTTCAATCTTCAACTAAATTTCTCTTCAATTCTTTGTTCCGAATTCCGACGTTGAATTTTCTGAAATAATTCATTTAAGCTCCAAAAACCTATCGAGACATTAAAAGAAACTTCATTACTAAAAAGCACATCAATTATTATAAAAAACCCAAATAAAAATAATAAATACATATGTAAAATAAGAGACTTAATGATACTTTTGATGCACAATCACACCCCCCAACTTAGATTTTGCTAGTCCTCAAGCAAAACAAAACATAAAACCTTTGAAATAAAAAGAATAATAATAACATAATTAGGCTTGACTCATCACACTTAAAGGACCTATCATGCAAACATTGGTATCTTTAACTTAGTGTATACAATAGCAAATAAAGAAAAATAAGCATACTCACATTCTCTAAATCAAACATCCATACAAAATTCCAAATTCAATCGTATTTATCATGCAACCAACATAATTAATTCACGCGAAAACTCAACTTGTAATCTTCCCTTCTCACTACTACAAACAAGGTAGCAAACTAGAGAAGTATCTATATTTTTTTTCTTTTCTTTTTTTTTTTTTTTTTTTATGATATTATTCATTCTTTTTTTCTTTAAGTGGTCACTTCCCTTTTGACGCGAATACAAACATTTGTGATGAATGCACCCGGTTACTCACAAAGTCACAAACTTAAAGTGCTTTGCATACTCATATTTCAAGCTGCCGTTTGACGTAAAGATAAACATTTGTGATGAATACCCCTAGTTACTGAGCAACTCAAAACATTGGAGTAGATAGAACTTTGTACACATTTGTGTAATAATGATTACTCTATTTACTTAAACCTTGTTTAGGACTAGATGAAAAGGGATGATCACAAGTAAAGCATCACACTCATCTTTCATGCATAATCACACAACTCACACAACTTTTACAAGGAAAGATGTACTTCAATAATCTTAAGAAAAAAGTATGCTATATCTTGCTTTATAAGATATTATCTATCCCAAATTAAAGCATGCAATGTTCAACACAATAATGAATCCAAAAATGTAATGTTGATCTTAAACAAGTCTCATTCACATACGAATGCAAGTTTTTTTTTTTTAACAAGCATGGTTATCTCAAGCATTCAACATAATCAAATATCTAAAATTAAGTTTTTCATTATCCTCAATATAAAAAAGAAAGAGAAGAAAAGTATAAAGATTAGAAAACTGTTACTCCCCTTTTGTTCTCAAGGATGAATGTCTGATTGAATTGGACATGAGCTGACTTCTTGCTTGATTTTTTTTTACCTGCATATCACAACTAAAAGAAAACATTGATGTTTTTTTTTTTTTTTTTTTTTTTTTTTTTTTGAAAATAAAGAACCTCACACCCCCCAACTTAAAATAATGCATTGTCCCTAATGCATGAACAAGAAAATATAAGAGATGGAAGAAAGAGAAAAAAAATAAAAATAAAAATGAAAAAAATAAAAATAAAAACTCATTACTTCTGATACTACAATGGTATTGGATCTTCAAGATCCAATGTCTCAACTTCAGCCACAAAGTTTTCAAGATAAGGTTTCAATCGATGACCATTTACTTTGAAAACATTTCCATTCTTAGGATTTTCTACCTCAAATGCACCATGCTCAGATATGGATTTAATCACAAATGGACCAATCCATTTTGTCCTCAACTTCCCAGGAAAAAGATGTAATCGTGAATTATACAAGAGAACCTTTTGACCAACATGAAAGGATTTTCTAAGAATATGTTTATCATGCAAGGCTTTCATCTTATGTTTTGAAATTTTTGCATTTTCAAATGCATCATTTCTCAGCTCCTCTAATTCATCCAATTGAAGCTTTCTATTTTTGCCAACCTCATTTTCATTGTCATTGAATTGCCGGATGGCCCAATATGCACGGTGTTCAATCTCAACAGGGAGATGACAAGGCTTTCCATAAACTAGCCTATAAGGAGACATTCCTAAAGAGGTCTTGTAAGCAGTGCGATATGCCCACAAAGCATCAACTAGTCGTAGGGACCAATCTTTACGGTTTGGATTGACTGTTTTCTCTAGAATGTTCTTGATCTCCCTATTTGCCAACTCAGCTTGGCCACTAGTTTGTGGATGATAGGGGGTACTGACCTTGTGAATTACACCATATTTTCTCATCAAAATCCCAACAGGCTTGTTACAAAAATGCTTACCCCCATCACTAATCATAGCCCGGGGCATGCCAAAACGAGAGAAAATGTTTTCTTTCAAGAATTTGACCACAACTCGATGGTCATTAGTTCGAGATGCAATGGCCTCCACCCATTTAGACACATAATCAACAGCTACAAGGATGAATTGGTAACCAAATGAACTTGGAAAAGGTCCCATGAAATCAATCCCCCAACAATCAAATATTTCCAAAACAAGAATGGGGTTTAGGGGCATCATGTTACGCCTAGTAAGGTTACCTAGTCGTTGGCATCGGTCACATGCAACACAGAAGGCATGGACATCTTTGAACATGGTGGGCCAATAAAAACCACACTGCAAGATCTTGGCAGTGGTTTTCTTGGAAGAGAAATGCCCACCACAGGCTAATGCATGACAAAAATTAATGACACTTGGAATTTCATGATCAGGGATGCACCGCCTAACAATTTGGTCAGGGCAGTATTTAAATAGGTAGGGGTCATCCCAAAAAAAGGTACGCACGTTGCGCAAGAATTTTTGTTTGTCAAGTTTAGACCAATGAGAAGGAATCTGACTTGTGGCTAGGTAATTTGCTATGTCAGCATACCATGGAGAGCCAATATAGGAAACAGTACCTGCACAAAATAAATTTTCATCAGCAAAGAATTCATTTATTGGAGATTTATCAATTGTGGTCTCATAGCTTGAAAGACGGGACAAATGATCAGCCACTACATTCTTTACTCCCTTTTTATCTCGAATTTCAAGGTTAAACTCTTGGAGTAGGAGGATCCATCGAATCAAACGTGGCTTGGCGTCTTGTTTTGTGAGCAAGTATTTCAATGCTGCATGATCAGTGAAAACAATAACAAGAGATCCAACCAAATAAGACCTAAACTTGTCCAATGCAAATACTACAGCTAAAAGTTCTTTTTCAGTTGTAGTGTAATTCAATTGAGCATCATTCAAAGTCTTGCTAGCATAATAAATGACATGAGGCTTCTTATCTTTTCTTTGTCCTAAAACAGCCCCTACCGCAAAATCACTAGCATCACACATCAGTTCAAATGGTAAAGACCAATCAGGAGCTTGCATGATTGGTGAAGTGGTCAACAAACCTTTAAGCTTTTCAAAAGCTTCTTGACATTTTGATGTCCAATCAAATTGAACATCTTGTGACAACAAGTTACACAATGGTTTGGCAATGGTACTAAAAGAATGAATGAATCTTCGGTAGAAACCAGCGTGTCCTAAAAAGGATCTCACATCTTTCACAGTCCTAGGGGTAGGTAATTTTTGAATGACTTCAACCTTTGACTTATCTACCTCTATCCCTTTTGAAGAGACAATGTGACCTAAGACAATGCCATGTGTCACCATAAAATGACACTTCTCCCAATTGAGTACAAGATTGCTCTCTTCACACCTTTCAAGAACTTTTTCTAAATGCATTAGACACAACTCATAAGAATCCCCGTAAACTGAAAAATCATCCATGAAAACTTCCAAAAAATTTTCCACCATGTCACTAAAGATACTCATCATACACCTTTGAAAAGTGGCTGGTGCATTACACAAGCCAAAAGGCATTCTTCTATAAGCATAGGTACCAAAAGGACAAGTGAAAGTGGTTTTTTCTTGGTCTTCTAAAGAAACCTCAATTTGGTTGTAACCTGAGTATCCATCAAGAAAACAATAGAAAGCTCTTCCGGCTACTCTTTCAAGCACTTGGTCTAAAAATGGAAGTGGAAAATGGTCCTTCCTAGTCACCATGTTCAACTTACGATAATCAATGCACATACGCCATCCAGTTTGGATTCTAGTTGGTACTAGCTCATTATTTTCATTTTTCACTACCGTGACTCCAGATTTTTTTGGGACAACTTGGGTTGGACTAACCCATTTTGAGTTTGCAATGGGGTAAATGATACCCGCATCAAGTAGCTTAAGCACTTCACATCTTACTACTTCCTTCATGTTTGGGTTCAATCGTCTTTGCATTTGCCTCACAGTTTTAGCCTCTTCTTCAAGATAGATTCTATGTGTACATAAAAGAGGGCTAATTCCTTTCAAGTCAGTAATAGTCCACCCAATTGCTTTTTTGTGTTTTCTCACCACTCTCAAAAGTTCTTGTTCCTGCTCTATGCTAAGTTTTGATGAAATCACAATAGGATATGATTCATCTTCCCCTAGAAATGCATACTTAAGATCACTCGGTAAAGGCTTCCTTTCTGGTTTATAAGGTTGGACAAGAGATGCCTCAGCTTTCACTTGGGGTGAAATCAAAGGCTCAAACGATGGGGTCCATTGACCTATTGACATAAGAGGCATTGGATCTAGATAAGTCTCGAGTTCTCTTACTTCCTCATCAACACATTCCAAAGAATAAAATCTTTCATCATGAATTAAAGTTCTCTCCAATGGATCCTTGATCCACTCTCTCTCAAAGTGTTCTTGACAAACTATTTGGATCAAATCTACCTCTCTAATGTCCTCATGTTCACCAATTTGTTTAGAGACATTGAATATGTTCATCTCCACAGTCATGTTCCCAAAAGACAATTTCATCACCCCATTCCTACAGTTGATTAAAGCATTGGATGTAGCTAGGAAAGGTCTACCTAAGATGACTGGGATGGGAGCATTAGAACCTTGAATTGGTGCGGTGTCTAACACTACAAAATCAACAGGAAAGTAGAATTTATCTACTTGGACCAACACATCCTCAACAATACCCCTGGGAATCTTGATTGACCTATCAGCTAATTGAAGGGTGATTCGAGTAGGCTTGATTTCTCCTAAACCTAATTGTTCGTAAACAGTGTAGGGTATCAAATTCACACTTGCTCCTAAATCCAACAAAGCTTGGTCTATCTTATGATTTCCAATAATGCATGAAATGGTAGGACAACCAGGATCTTTGTATTTGGGAGGGGTCTTAAACTGGATGATGGCACTAGCATGTTCAGTTAGAAAGGCTCTTTCTTTCACATTCAATCTCCTTTTGACTGTGCATAAGTCCTTGAGGAACTTTGCATAAGATGGGACTTGTTTAATTGCATCAAGGAGTGGAATGTTGACTTTCACTTGTTTGAACAATTCATAGATTTCTGAGTTCATAAGATCATGTTTAGGTTTCCCTAACCTTTGTGGAAATGGTGCTCTAGGAACAAATTCTAAATCACTCACTTTGACTCCAATTTTGCTTGAATCATCTCTTTTCTCACTCATCTCTTTCTCATTTATCTCACCTTCTTTGTCACTCAAGCTCTCATTTGTCACTTGTGTTTTGATTTCCTCTTCACTTTCCCTAGATTCCTCCTCCACAATACTTCTAGGAATCCCAAAACCTATAGCTTTGTCAACAATCTTTCCACTTCTTAGGGTAGTGATGGCTTGGACTTGTTCATGGTTTGAAGGTTCACTAGATGAGGATTCACTCATGTGTACCTGACCTCTAGGATTTGGCATTGGTTGAGCTGGGATCTTTCCCTTCTCTTGAATGCTTAGTGATTGAGTCAACTTGGTTAGTTGACTTCGAATGTCATCTAAGGTCCTATTGGTCTGGTCTTGAAATTTGTAAGCTTGGTTGTTGATTCCTCCTTGTGTTTGTATGAATTGTTGAAGAGTATCCTCTAGGGATCTCTTATGAGGTGGTTGGTATGTGTTATGTGTGGGAGCATGAAATGGTTGGGGTGGAGGTTGAAATGTTTGAGGTACTGAAGGGCCCTCATTTCTCCATCCAAAATTTGGGTGGTTCCTCCATCCAGGATTGTAGGTCTCAGAGTAGGGATTGCCTACTTGGTTTGAAAATGGCTTTCTAGCATTACTTGAATCAGAAGTTTGGCCATATAGCACTTCCTTGAAGGCTGGAATGGTAGGACACTCAGTTGTCCTATGCCCTTTGCTCTCACAAACAACACAACTTTCCTCTTGTTGTTCACTCATGACATGCACTTTTTTAATCTCAAGAGACTCTACTTTCCTAGCCAATGAGGCTAATCTAGCATTGAGGTCATCAGTCTCTTTCAATTGGAACTTCCCACTTGAATGAGAAATGGTGTTTCTAGACTCAACATGAAGTGGGAGAGAAGTCTCCCATTGCTTTGTGTTTTCAGCCAATTGATCAAAGAAATCAAAGCCTTCACTTGGTTCTTTGTCATAAAACTCACCATTACAATATTCAAAAATAAATAAAAATTACATCAAATAATTTCAAATTTACAAAATGGTCCTTAAAAACTCCAAAATTGCAAGGGAACCCTTCTGCACAGGAATTGGAGCGCATGAACAGCTGTGGCGCGTGTTCCAATGCGCCACCGCCACTGGCGGCGCGTGGGTTCACGCGCCGCCGTGAAATGCCAGAAATGGTGGGTTCAGCTCAACTTCTTCTCCTCTTCCCTCCTCTGCCGGTGGTGACACCCACCGTCACCTGCAAAGAACAACAACACACAAACGCAACAGATGGCAGTTGGTTTCTTCTCCGTTTTGGGTCCGTTTTTTATCTCTACAGATCTGTTTTTTCTTTGGGTTTTTCCTCCTGTCTCGGTCGGCCGGATGGATGAATGGGTTTCTATGGACGGCCGGGTAGCTGCTGGTGTTCGATTCAGCAGAGATGGAGGGGAACGAGATTCTGCAGGCACCACCGGAGGGAGAATGGATGGAGACGGCGCCGCTGTTGGGTTGGTGGAGCAAGAAGGAGCAGCGGTCGGTTGAAGGCAGTGGAGAGGGTGGATCGGCGCTGCTGGTTTGAGGCAAGACCGGGCTGTGGGAGAAGGAAGGAAAAGGAGCGCCGGCTGGAATGGTACAGCAGCTGTGTGGAGATGGCGCCGGTTTCAGGGGAGAAGACCGGCTGGAAGAGCTGCAGCGGCTGAGAGAGATGGAAGATCGGCTTGCTCTGTTTTTGGAAGAGATGGAGAGGCTGCTGGAGGCAGTGAAAATCGATTGAGAGGAGGGGAAGACGCCGGTCAGTTTTTTTTCACCGAAGGAGAGAAGGAAATTTCAACCGGGTGGGGGGCGGCGGCTGCTCTTGGAGAAGAAGAAGAACAAGTTTTGTAGGGTTAGGTTTTTTAGGGTTTGTTCTTCTTTTTTTTTTGTCAAAAATACCCCCCTTTTGTTCTGAGTTGTAGGCTGCTATTTATAGGCAGAGTATTTTTTCGGGCTTCAAAATTGGTCCCTCAAGTTTTGTGTTTGGCCCCTAATTTCAATCAATTCACTTGGTAAAAATTAAATTGGGTCTTTGATTTTTCAATTTAGTCCAAATTAGGCTCCCAAACTTAATTTTCACCAATTAAGCCCTCCAATTAATTTTGACCCGCTTAAAGTATAATTAAGTCCTTGCACTTAATTAACTCCTTCAAGTGGACCCGAATTAATTCTTAAACATAATTAAAATTCAATTTGGCCCATGATTAAATCAAATTGGCCCATTAAAAATTTAATTATGTCATTAGGCTTAATTTTTATGCAAATTCGTCCAATACTTATTTAATTTGACCTTTGAATTTGCATTTTTCTATTTTTGGGCATAACAGCGTACAATTGGGCCTTGAAATTCTTCCGAAAATTGCAGCTTGATTTTTGCCTATTTTTGCAGCCTTTATTTTATTTTTTTGATTTTCATTTTTTGATTTTTTTTGATTTTTTTGGAAAAAACGAATTTTAGGGAATCACCCAAAATTGGGTGATGACAGTTGCCCCCCTCTTTACAATGCTTATGGTAGAAAGTCTCGTAAGAGACTTTAGATAGTAAGCATTGTAAAGAAGAAAAAAGAGATGAGAGATGATTGACTCATCTTGTTGAGGAATGATGAATCCTCTTGAGGGTTAGAAAGCGCACTCGAAAGGAAGTAGGGTTAGAAAAACACACTACCTAAAAGGTTAGGACTCGAAGGAGCTCTTAAAAAGAGGCAGGGTTGGAAAACACACTACCTAAGGTGGTTGAGGGCTCAAAGGCACATTAAAAAGGAAGGCAGAGTTAGAAAACTCACTACCTAAGGTGTGATGGCTCGAAGGCACATTAAAAAGGAGGTATGGTTGGAAAACACGCTAACTAAGGTGGTTGATGGCTCTAAGGCGCACTCCAAAAGGAGGCAGGGTTGGAAAACACGCTACCTAAGGTGGTTGGTGGCTCGAAGGCACACTAAAAGGAGGTATGGTTAGAAAACACACTACCTAAGATGGTTAATGGCTCGAAGGAGCGCTAAAAGGAGGCATGGTTGGAAAACACACTACCTAAGGTGGTTGGTGGCTCGAAGGCACACTAAAAGGAGGTATGGTTGGAAAACACGCTACCTAAGGTGTGATGGCTCGAAGGCACACTAAGAAAGGAGGCAGGGTTGGAAAACACGCTACCTAAGGTGGTTAATGGCTTGAAGGCACACTAAAAGGAGGTATGGTTAGAAAACACACTACCTAAGATGGTTGGTGGCTCGAAGGCACACTAAAAGGAGGTATGGTTGGAAAACACGCTACCTAAGGTGCGATGGCTCGAAGGCACACTAAGAAAGGAGGCAGGGTTGGAAAACATGCTACCTAAGGTGTGATGGCTCGAAGGCACATTAAAAAGGAGGTATGGTTGGAAAACACACTACCTAAGGTGGTTGGTGGCTCGAAGGCACACTAAAAGGAGGTATGGTTGGAAAACACGCTACCTAAGATGGTTAATGGCTTGAAGGCACACTAAAAAGGAGGTATGGTCGGAAAACACACTACCTAAGGTGATTGTTGGCTCTAAGGCGCACTTAAAAGAGGAGGTATGGTTAGAAAACTCACTACCTAAGATGGTTGGTGGCTCGGAGGCACATTAAAAAGAGGCAGGGTTGGAAAACACACTACCTAAGATGATTGTTGGCTCTAAGGCGCACTTAAAAAGAGGAGGTATGGTTAGAAAACTCACTACCTAAGATGTGATGGCTCGAAGGCACATTAAAAAGGAGGTATGGTCGGAAAACACACTACCTAAGGTGATTGTTGGCTCTAAGGCGCACTTAAAAGAGGAGGTATGGTTAGAAAACTCACTACCTAAGATGGTTGGTGGCTCGTAGGCACACTAAAAGGAGGTATGGTTAGAAAACACGCTACCTAAGGTGTGATGGCTCGGAGGCACACTAAAAAAGGAGGTAGGGTTAAAGAACACACTACCTAAGAGGTAAGAGCTCGAAAGCCCATTCGAAAAAGGAGGTAGGGTTAGAAAAAACACTACCTAAGATGTGAGGGCTCGAAAGCCCATTCGAAAAGGGGGTAGGGTTAGAAAAACACTACCTAAGATGTGAGGGCTCGAAAGCCCATTCAAAAATAGAGGCATGGTTAGAAAACACACTACCTAAGGTGTGAGGGCTCGAAGGCCCACTAAAAAATAGAGGCAAGGTTAGAAAACACACTACCTAAGGTGTGAGGGCACGAAGGCCCACTTAAAAATGGAGGCATGATTAAAAAACACACTACCTAAAATGTGAGGGCACGAAGGCCCACTCGAAAATGGAGGCGGATAGGGCTAGAAAGCATACTATCTAAAATGTAAGGGCTCGAAAGCCCACTCAAAAATGAAAGCAGGGGTAGAAAACACACTACCTAAGGTGTGAGGGCTTGAAGGCCCACTCAAAAAGAAGGTAGATAGGGCTAGAAAGCATACTACCTAAGATGTGAAGGCTCGAAAGCCCACTCAAAAAGGAGATGGTTGTGAGACACTAATCTGTCAAGATGAAGGTTATGCATCATGATCAATATGCATGTATACTTACCTGAGAAATGTAGGTCCCCTTTTCTTCATGGTGTCCTCCTTTCTTCATAGAGTTCTGATTTTCTCAAAAGTTTGAGTCTCTGATAGTAAGCTTTGATGGCTCCTCTTGCTCTTGCTTACTCGAGTTATATCTTGTGATCTTGACCCCTAGAAAAGACTTGATGTCATTATACTTCTTTGTCCACCGCCCCTTTATCTCGAGGGTTGCCAATTTTGCCCAGTAGTTTCTTAGAAAGGGGATCATGGAGCCAACTTTATCAGATGTTTTTGATTGCCCTCCAGCTTGATCATGCCCCCAAGCATTCAATTTGGGTTTGGGGATGAGGATATGTGAAAGAAGGTTTGGCTATTTACAAGGAGTTGTTTTCATGCAGAATTTTTGGAATTTCAAAGCTATTACAGACACAGAAATCATTTTGACATCGATTCAAAGCAGAACTCATTCTGACAAAATTCAAGTGATTCCTATGGAGAGGTTTTCAGAAGTGATGGAAACCTTTTGTTTTTATTTTGATGAAAAATATGAAGTGACATTTGGTTGGTCACAAAAGGTTGAAAATTCAATTTAAGGGTTATTGAGAACCGTTTTTCGACGAAAATGTGAAGAAGTGACATCTGGTTGATCACAAAAGCTTTAAATTTCAATTTGAGGATTATTGAGAACCATTTTTCAAAGCATTCATTTTATTTGCATGAATAATGTTTCAGTTCGCATGAGAAAACATTGCCTACCGATCCAGATTGCTCGCCTTTGATCAGAAAGGGCTTGATTAGGCACGTAATGTAGGCTTGGGCTATTGGCTATGAAGAAAAGGATACTCGTAGGCTCAAAAGGTGTTTCAGGGACTTTAAGACTAAGGATCACTATTGCTTATATCCCAAACTCTTTTGTTCATAGATTTCTGGACCTTGGAATTGATTTGTAAAATGGTCCAACGGTGCCCCCCAGTGTTGGGCTTGGGCTCTTTTCTCTTTTTTTTTCATCATTTGATTTAGAGCATCATTGCATTGGCTCTTTTTTTTTTTTGCTCAAAATTGTTGTATCCTTTGGATTTTTCTTTATGCCCCCCAGCTTTGTACGGGCACCTTCGATTGATTGAGAATTTTCTTTTATGCCCCCCAGTATTGTTCGGGCACTTTCAATCGTTGAGGTTTTTCATGCCCCTAAGAGTTATTTGGGCGCTTTCAATCATTGAGGATTTTTGGCACTTGCCCCCCAGTGTAGGGTGTGATCCTAGTCAAGGTTATTTCAAGAAAAATGCATTAGGCTCAAAAGGGGACTGCAAAGGATATATTTCAGCCTTGTGAAAGGATTATCAAAGATGGCCTTTCTTCATCTCAAATGCATGCATTTAGGATCGGTAAGCCTTGCTTTCATGCGAATATGCAAAGTGATTTCTCATTATTCATGCAACCAAAACTAAGCTTTAGAGTCACTTCATTGTGTTGTTTTTTTTTTGGGTTTTCTTGGTGTATGGTTACCTCTCTAAGGAATCACCCGAATTTTCAAAACTTGTTTGTTTGAACAAACACCAATATGAATTCAGTTTTTGTACTAAACTTTGATTTCCCAAAAATCCTTGTGAAAACATGGGGTCATGCTTGGTTTTGGGAAAAAGGGAAAAACACCAAAGGATTCTTGGTGCAGTGATTTTGTAAGTACAAAGGTGTGCCCAGTATGTTATTTGCATGAACACATAAAAAAGAAAACACATGATTTTATTAACAGGAAAGACTCATTGGACAAGGAAAATCTTGTGGAATTTTGAGCCAAATTACCGACAAAAACTGGAATAGGTTGAAAAAATCAAGAAACTTTTGCAGGCATGATCAAGCAGGGGTAGCTTTCTCTTTTTTTTTTAGCAGGACAAGAACTAGCTCGCCATTCTGCGGTGCAATTCCCCTTCGGATTGTGTTGAGGCTTTTGACCATTTTTGCCCCCCAGTTTCTTTGGGTTGAGTCGTTGTTAGGGTTTAAACAAAGATGATAGGTTAGTTGGAAGGACCTTCCCTATGGTCATTTCTCAATATTTGCTCGAGTAAGCCAGAGGCGAGTCAAGCTTTTGTTCAGAGACTCCAACTTTTTTTTGAAAATGGGTGCTACAGCGAGCACACTCTGTATCTCCAATGTTTTGCTCAAAATTGGGTGTTGTAGACTCGGAGGGGACCCACCTTTTATTCTGGTGCATGCATGAAAAAATGTATGAACATGCAATCTATATGATGAACTTGCCCTTCGAGGGGTGACATATGATCGTCACTTTTGTATGATGAAACAAGAATATTGACTCTTGCTCAAACTCTACAATGAAAATTTTTGGAGTGACGATCATTCTGTCACCCACAAGTCTTGAATTCAAGATGCTACAAGAAGGGTTCGCCCCAATGCAGATAAATGATAGCACATACAACCTAAAGACAGGTTCTATTCATTATGTGAACATGGGTAGGTTTTCTACCTGGTCTCAAAAGGGTCTATGAACCGCCCAGTGACCACCTCTCGTGAAGGCAGTATAGGGGTTTACAAGGAATGGTTGGGGCACCCTGTGACCGCCATTACCGAGTAAACACTCAGCTCATAGTTGGATGTTTCACAAATCTGAACCCCGACTGAAAGTCATGAGGCAGACCGCTACTCCCCTCCTAACTTAGAGGCTTGTGTGTGCTATCAAAAATAAATACATGTGATACATGAAACAATTCTAAAATGCATGGATGAAATAAAACAAGACAAGAATGGAAAAATTTAAACACATCAATTACACAAAGCTTAGTCCAATATTGTCAGAAACAATACCTTTCCCCAGTGGAGTCGCCATTCTGTCGCACGTCGGAAAACACCCCGCGCCCGGCGTCGGCCCGTCCTGGCGATGGCGGTTTTTCCCTCTCTGCTATTGGAATTAATTTTGTTGGGAGTCGCCACCTAGTATTTAATTGAGGGTTACTAGGAAACCCGGGTTGACTGGTCTTGTCAGAGATTCACGGGTAAGGGACTGATTGTGGTTAGGGAAGGTATTAGCACCCCTAACACACCCTACCTGAGGTAAGCTGCTTCGTGGCTTGATGTGTTAAAGAAGTTTTAAAAATTTTGTCTTTTCATCGGAATTTAGAAATACAACTTCCGTACAAGTTTGTACTTCTACACCATGATCCAACCAAAATATTAAATCCTTCTTTATTCTTTTGTCGTCTCATCATGAAAGGATTCCTGAAATAAATACAAACATGCATTTTATATTTTTTTGTTTTTCTTTTTATAATTCAATAACATGATAAAAAAAATGCAAACACAAACACACATTTTTTATTATATTATATTTTTTCCTTTTTCTTTTTCTTTTTTCCTTTTTCTTCTTTTTTCCTTTTTCTTTTTTTTTTACATCCACAATACAAATTACAATATTCAAAAATAAATAAAAATTACATCAAATAATTTCAAATTTACAAAATGGTCCTTAAAAACTCCAAAATTGCAAGGGAACCCTTCTGCACAGGAATTGGAGCGCATGAACAGCTGTGGCGCGTGTTCCAATGCGCCACCGCCACTGGCGGCGCGTGGGTTCACGCGCCGCCGTGAAATGCCAGAAATGGTGGGTTCAGCTCAACTTCTTCTCCTCTTCCCTCCTCTGCCGGTGGTGACACCCACCGTCACCTGCAAAGAACAACAACACACAAACGCAACAGATGGCAGTTGGTTTCTTCTCCGTTTTGGGTCCTTTTTTATCTCTACAGATCTGTTTTTTCTTTGGGTTTTTCCTCCTGTCTCGGTCGGCCGGATGGATGAATGGGTTTCTATGGACGGCCGGGTAGCTGCTGGTGTTCGATTCAGCAGAGATGGAGGGGAACGAGATTCTGCAGGCACCACCGGAGGGAGAATGGATGGAGACGGCGCCGCTGTTGGGTTGGTGGAGCAAGAAGGAGCAGCGGTCGGTTGAAGGCAGTGGAGAGGGTGGATCGGCGCTGCTGGTTTGAGGCAAGACCGGGCTGTGGGAGAAGGAAGGAAAAGGAGCGCCGGCTGGAATGGTACAGCAGCTGTGTGGAGATGGCGCCGGTTTCAGGGGAGAAGACCGGCTGGAAGAGCTGCAGCGGCTGAGAGAGATGGAAGATCGGCTTGCTCTGTTTTTGGAAGAGATGGAGAGGCTGCTGGAGGCAGTGAAAATCGATTGAGAGGAGGGGAAGACGCCGGTCAGTTTTTTTTCACCGAAGGAGAGAAGGAAATTTCAACCGGGTGGGGGGCGGCGGCTGCTCTTGGAGAAGAAGAAGAACAAGTTTTGTAGGGTTAGGTTTTTTAGGGTTTGTTCTTCTTTTTTTTTTGTCAAAAATACCCCCCTTTTGTTCTGAGTTGTAGGCTGCTATTTATAGGCAGAGTATTTTTTCGGGCTTCAAAATTGGTCCCTCAAGTTTTGTGTTTGGCCCCTAATTTCAATCAATTCACTTGGTAAAAATTAAATTGGGTCTTTGATTTTTCAATTTAGTCCAAATTAGGCTCCCAAACTTAATTTTCACCAATTAAGCCCTCCAATTAATTTTGACCCGCTTAAAGTATAATTAAGTCCTTGCACTTAATTAACTCCTTCAAGTGGACCCGAATTAATTCTTAAACATAATTAAAATTCAATTTGGCCCATGATTAAATCAAATTGGCCCATTAAAAATTTAATTATGTCATTAGGCTTAATTTTTATGCAAATTCGTCCAATACTTATTTAATTTGACCTTTGAATTTGCATTTTTCTATTTTTGGGCATAACAGCGTACAATTGGGCCTTGAAATTCTTCCGAAAATTGCAGCTTGATTTTTGCCTATTTTTGCAGCCTTTATTTTATTTTTTTGATTTTCATTTTTTGATTTTTTTTGATTTTTTTGGAAAAAACGAATTTTAGGGAATCACCCAAAATTGGGTGATGACAGTTGCCCCCCTCTTTACAATGCTTATGGTAGAAAGTCTCGTAAGAGACTTTAGATAGTAAGCATTGTAAAGAAGAAAAAAGAGATGAGAGATGATTGACTCATCTTGTTGAGGAATGATGAATCCTCTTGAGGGTTAGAAAGCGCACTCGAAAGGAAGTAGGGTTAGAAAAACACACTACCTAAAAGGTTAGGACTCGAAGGAGCTCTTAAAAAGAGGCAGGGTTGGAAAACACACTACCTAAGGTGGTTGAGGGCTCAAAGGCACATTAAAAAGGAAGGCAGAGTTAGAAAACTCACTACCTAAGGTGTGATGGCTCGAAGGCACATTAAAAAGGAGGTATGGTTGGAAAACACGCTAACTAAGGTGGTTGATGGCTCTAAGGCGCACTCCAAAAGGAGGCAGGGTTGGAAAACACGCTACCTAAGGTGGTTGGTGGCTCGAAGGCACACTAAAAGGAGGTATGGTTAGAAAACACACTACCTAAGATGGTTAATGGCTCGAAGGAGCGCTAAAAGGAGGCATGGTTGGAAAACACACTACCTAAGGTGGTTGGTGGCTCGAAGGCACACTAAAAGGAGGTATGGTTGGAAAACACGCTACCTAAGGTGTGATGGCTCGAAGGCACACTAAGAAAGGAGGCAGGGTTGGAAAACACGCTACCTAAGGTGGTTAATGGCTTGAAGGCACACTAAAAGGAGGTATGGTTAGAAAACACACTACCTAAGATGGTTGGTGGCTCGAAGGCACACTAAAAGGAGGTATGGTTGGAAAACACGCTACCTAAGGTGCGATGGCTCGAAGGCACACTAAGAAAGGAGGCAGGGTTGGAAAACACGCTACCTAAGGTGTGATGGCTCGAAGGCACATTAAAAAGGAGGTATGGTTGGAAAACACACTACCTAAGGTGGTTGGTGGCTCGAAGGCACACTAAAAGGAGGTATGGTTGGAAAACACGCTACCTAAGATGGTTAATGGCTTGAAGGCACACTAAAAAGGAGGTATGGTCGGAAAACACACTACCTAAGGTGATTGTTGGCTCTAAGGCGCACTTAAAAGAGGAGGTATGGTTAGAAAACTCACTACCTAAGATGGTTGGTGGCTCGGAGGCACATTAAAAAGAGGCAGGGTTGGAAAACACACTACCTAAGATGATTGTTGGCTCTAAGGCGCACTTAAAAAGAGGAGGTATGGTTAGAAAACTCACTACCTAAGATGTGATGGCTCGAAGGCACATTAAAAAGGAGGTATGGTCGGAAAACACACTACCTAAGGTGATTGTTGGCTCTAAGGCGCACTTAAAAGAGGAGGTATGGTTAGAAAACTCACTACCTAAGATGGTTGGTGGCTCGTAGGCACACTAAAAGGAGGTATGGTTAGAAAACACGCTACCTAAGGTGTGATGGCTCGGAGGCACACTAAAAAAGGAGGTAGGGTTAAAGAACACACTACCTAAGAGGTAAGAGCTCGAAAGCCCATTCGAAAAAGGAGGTAGGGTTAGAAAAAACACTACCTAAGATGTGAGGGCTCGAAAGCCCATTCGAAAAGGGGGTAGGGTTAGAAAAACACTACCTAAGATGTGAGGGCTCGAAAGCCCATTCAAAAATAGAGGCATGGTTAGAAAACACACTACCTAAGGTGTGAGGGCTCGAAGGCCCACTAAAAAATAGAGGCAAGGTTAGAAAACACACTACCTAAGGTGTGAGGGCACGAAGGCCCACTTAAAAATGGAGGCATGATTAAAAAACACACTACCTAAAATGTGAGGGCACGAAGGCCCACTCGAAAATGGAGGCGGATAGGGCTAGAAAGCATACTATCTAAAATGTAAGGGCTCGAAAGCCCACTCAAAAATGAAAGCAGGGGTAGAAAACACACTACCTAAGGTGTGAGGGCTTGAAGGCCCACTCAAAAAGAAGGTAGATAGGGCTAGAAAGCATACTACCTAAGATGTGAAGGCTCGAAAGCCCACTCAAAAAGGAGATGGTTGTGAGACACTAATCTGTCAAGATGAAGGTTATGCATCATGATCAATATGCATGTATACTTACCTGAGAAATGTAGGTCCCCTTTTCTTCATGGTGTCCTCCTTTCTTCATAGAGTTCTGATTTTCTCAAAAGTTTGAGTCTCTGATAGTAAGCTTTGATGGCTCCTCTTGCTCTTGCTTACTCGAGTTATATCTTGTGATCTTGACCCCTAGAAAAGACTTGATGTCATTATACTTCTTTGTCCACCGCCCCTTTATCTCGAGGGTTGCCAATTTTGCCCAGTAGTTTCTTAGAAAGGGGATCATGGAGCCAACTTTATCAGATGTTTTTGATTGCCCTCCAGCTTGATCATGCCCCCAAGCATTCAATTTGGGTTTGGGGATGAGGATATATGAAAGAAGGTTTGGCTATTTACAAGGAGTTGTTTTCATGCAGAATTTTTGGAATTTCAAAGCTATTACAGACACAGAAATCATTTTGACATCGATTCAAAGCAGAACTCATTCTGACAAAATTCAAGTGATTCCTATGGAGAGGTTTTCAGAAGTGATGGAAACCTTTTGTTTTTATTTTGATGAAAAATATGAAGTGACATTTGGTTGGTCACAAAAGGTTGAAAATTCAATTTAAGGGTTATTGAGAACCGTTTTTCGACGAAAATGTGAAGAAGTGACATCTGGTTGATCACAAAAGCTTTAAATTTCAATTTGAGGATTATTGAGAACCATTTTTCAAAGCATTCATTTTATTTGCATGAATAATGTTTCAGTTCGCATGAGAAAACATTGCCTACCGATCCAGATTGCTCGCCTTTGATCAGAAAGGGCTTGATTAGGCACGTAATGTAGGCTTGGGCTATTGGCTATGAAGAAAAGGATACTCGTAGGCTCAAAAGGTGTTTCAGGGACTTTAAGACTAAGGATCACTATTGCTTATATCCCAAACTCTTTTGTTCATAGATTTCTGGACCTTGGAATTGATTTGTAAAATGGTCCAACGGTGCCCCCCAGTGTTGGGCTTGGGCTCTTTTCTCTTTTTTTTTCATCATTTGATTTAGAGCATCATTGCATTGGCTCTTTTTTTTTTTTGCTCAAAATTGTTGTATCCTTTGGATTTTTCTTTATGCCCCCCAGCTTTGTACGGGCACCTTCGATTGATTGAGAATTTTCTTTTATGCCCCCCAGTATTGTTCGGGCACTTTCAATCGTTGAGGTTTTTCATGCCCCTAAGAGTTATTTGGGCGCTTTCAATCATTGAGGATTTTTGGCACTTGCCCCCCAGTGTAGGGTGTGATCCTAGTCAAGGTTATTTCAAGAAAAATGCATTAGGCTCAAAAGGGGACTGCAAAGGATATATTTCAGCCTTGTGAAAGGATTATCAAAGATGGCCTTTCTTCATCTCAAATGCATGCATTTAGGATCGGTAAGCCTTGCTTTCATGCGAATATGCAAAGTGATTTCTCATTATTCATGCAACCAAAACTAAGCTTTAGAGTCACTTCATTGTGTTGTTTTTTTTTTGGGTTTTCTTGGTGTATGGTTACCTCTCTAAGGAATCACCCGAATTTTCAAAACTTGTTTGTTTGAACAAACACCAATATGAATTCAGTTTTTGTACTAAACTTTGATTTCCCAAAAATCCTTGTGAAAACATGGGGTCATGCTTGGTTTTGGGAAAAAGGGAAAAACACCAAAGGATTCTTGGTGCAGTGATTTTGTAAGTACAAAGGTGTGCCCAGTATGTTATTTGCATGAACACATAAAAAAGAAAACACATGATTTTATTAACAGGAAAGACTCATTGGACAAGGAAAATCTTGTGGAATTTTGAGCCAAATTACCGACAAAAACTGGAATAGGTTGAAAAAATCAAGAAACTTTTGCAGGCATGATCAAGCAGGGGTAGCTTTCTCTTTTTTTTTTAGCAGGACAAGAACTAGCTCGCCATTCTGCGGTGCAATTCCCCTTCGGATTGTGTTGAGGCTTTTGACCATTTTTGCCCCCCAGTTTCTTTGGGTTGAGTCGTTGTTAGGGTTTAAACAAAGATGATAGGTTAGTTGGAAGGACCTTCCCTATGGTCATTTCTCAATATTTGCTCGAGTAAGCCAGAGGCGAGTCAAGCTTTTGTTCAGAGACTCCAACTTTTTTTTGAAAATGGGTGCTACAGCGAGCACACTCTGTATCTCCAATGTTTTGCTCAAAATTGGGTGTTGTAGACTCGGAGGGGACCCACCTTTTATTCTGGTGCATGCATGAAAAAATGTATGAACATGCAATCTATATGATGAACTTGCCCTTCGAGGGGTGACATATGATCGTCACTTTTGTATGATGAAACAAGAATATTGACTCTTGCTCAAACTCTACAATGAAAATTTTTGGAGTGACGATCATTCTGTCACCCACAAGTCTTGAATTCAAGATGCTACAAGAAGGGTTCGCCCCAATGCAGATAAATGATAGCACATACAACCTAAAGACAGGTTCTATTCATTATGTGAACATGGGTAGGTTTTCTACCTGGTCTCAAAAGGGTCTATGAACCGCCCAGTGACCACCTCTCGTGAAGGCAGTATAGGGGTTTACAAGGAATGGTTGGGGCACCCTGTGACCGCCATTACCGAGTAAACACTCAGCTCATAGTTGGATGTTTCACAAATCTGAACCCCGACTGAAAGTCATGAGGCAGACCGCTACTCCCCTCCTAACTTAGAGGCTTGTGTGTGCTATCAAAAATAAATACATGTGATACATGAAACAATTCTAAAATGCATGGATGAAATAAAACAAGACAAGAATGGAAAAATTTAAACACATCAATTACACAAAGCTTAGTCCAATATTGTCAGAAACAATACCTTTCCCCAGTGGAGTCGCCATTCTGTCGCACGTCGGAAAACACCCCGCGCCCGGCGTCGGCCCGTCCTGGCGATGGCGGTTTTTCCCTCTCTGCTATTGGAATTAATTTTGTTGGGAGTCGCCACCTAGTATTTAATTGAGGGTTACTAGGAAACCCGGGTTGACTGGTCTTGTCAGAGATTCACGGGTAAGGGACTGATTGTGGTTAGGGAAGGTATTAGCACCCCTAACACACCCTACCTGAGGTAAGCTGCTTCGTGGCTTGATGTGTTAAAGAAGTTTTAAAAATTTTGTCTTTTCATCGGAATTTAGAAATACAACTTCCGTACAAGTTTGTACTTCTACACCATGATCCAACCAAAATATTAAATCCTTCTTTATTCTTTTGTCGTCTCATCATGAAAGGATTCCTGAAATAAATACAAACATGCATTTTATATTTTTTTGTTTTTCTTTTTATAATTCAATAACATGATAAAAAAAATGCAAACACAAACACACATTTTTTATTATATTATATTTTTTCCTTTTTCTTTTTCTTTTTTCCTTTTTCTTCTTTTTTCCTTTTTCTTTTTTTTTTACATCCACAATACAAATTACAATATTCAAAAATAAATAAAAATTACATCAAATAATTTCAAATTTACAAAATGGTCCTTAAAAACTCCAAAATTGCAAGGGAACCCTTCTGCACAGGAATTGGAGCGCATGAACAGCTGTGGCGCGTGTTCCAATGCGCCACCGCCACTGGCGGCGCGTGGGTTCACGCGCCGCCGTGAAATGCCAGAAATGGTGGGTTCAGCTCAACTTCTTCTCCTCTTCCCTCCTCTGCCGGTGGTGACACCCACCGTCACCTGCAAAGAACAACAACACACAAACGCAACAGATGGCAGTTGGTTTCTTCTCCGTTTTGGGTCCTTTTTTATCTCTACAGATCTGTTTTTTCTTTGGGTTTTTCCTCCTGTCTCGGTCGGCCGGATGGATGAATGGGTTTCTATGGACGGCCGGGTAGCTGCTGGTGTTCGATTCAGCAGAGATGGAGGGGAACGAGATTCTGCAGGCACCACCGGAGGGAGAATGGATGGAGACGGCGCCGCTGTTGGGTTGGTGGAGCAAGAAGGAGCAGCGGTCGGTTGAAGGCAGTGGAGAGGGTGGATCGGCGCTGCTGGTTTGAGGCAAGACCGGGCTGTGGGAGAAGGAAGGAAAAGGAGCGCCGGCTGGAATGGTACAGCAGCTGTGTGGAGATGGCGCCGGTTTCAGGGGAGAAGACCGGCTGGAAGAGCTGCAGCGGCTGAGAGAGATGGAAGATCGGCTTGCTCTGTTTTTGGAAGAGATGGAGAGGCTGCTGGAGGCAGTGAAAATCGATTGAGAGGAGGGGAAGACGCCGGTCAGTTTTTTTTCACCGAAGGAGAGAAGGAAATTTCAACCGGGTGGGGGGCGGCGGCTGCTCTTGGAGAAGAAGAAGAACAAGTTTTGTAGGGTTAGGTTTTTTAGGGTTTGTTCTTCTTTTTTTTTTGTCAAAAATACCCCCCTTTTGTTCTGAGTTGTAGGCTGCTATTTATAGGCAGAGTATTTTTTCGGGCTTCAAAATTGGTCCCTCAAGTTTTGTGTTTGGCCCCTAATTTCAATCAATTCACTTGGTAAAAATTAAATTGGGTCTTTGATTTTTCAATTTAGTCCAAATTAGGCTCCCAAACTTAATTTTCACCAATTAAGCCCTCCAATTAATTTTGACCCGCTTAAAGTATAATTAAGTCCTTGCACTTAATTAACTCCTTCAAGTGGACCCGAATTAATTCTTAAACATAATTAAAATTCAATTTGGCCCATGATTAAATCAAATTGGCCCATTAAAAATTTAATTATGTCATTAGGCTTAATTTTTATGCAAATTCGTCCAATACTTATTTAATTTGACCTTTGAATTTGCATTTTTCTATTTTTGGGCATAACAGCGTACAATTGGGCCTTGAAATTCTTCCGAAAATTGCAGCTTGATTTTTGCCTATTTTTGCAGCCTTTATTTTATTTTTTTGATTTTCATTTTTTGATTTTTTTTGATTTTTTTGGAAAAAACGAATTTTAGGGAATCACCCAAAATTGGGTGATGACACTTCATATCATCTATTAATTGATGTATATATAGTGCATTGGAAAAGGCCTTGGAATCTCTTAATTTCATGTACTGAAGCAAAAGATCTTTGCTCTCATGATGGTTTTTTGGAATAATTGTCTTCCCCAAGAAATGCCCTTTATTCTTTCCTTTCGACTTCTCAGAAGAAATATTCTAATATTTACAAGAGCAAGCTATCATGTGACTCCGTAAATCTTTTTTTTTTGAAAAAAAATAAAATTTGGATAGGAATTCTTTACCCCACTTAGTGTCATTAAGATTGCTCATGGAAGGTATCAAGAACAATGGCCACCTTAATCCATTCAATTTATACACTATTGCGGGACATAAGAGCCGTTTTCTTTTTCAAGTAGTGTTCGATCGATTACGTATTAATCAATATTCGATTGATTGGTCTGAGGTTATCGACAAAAAAGATTTGTCTAAGTCACTTCCTTTCTTTTTGTCCAAGTTACTTCTTTTTTTGTCCAAGTTTATTCTCTTTTTGTCTAACTCACTTCCTTCACGAGTACGTAGTTTAAGCAAGAATCTTGAGCAAGTGCAACAATCAAGTAAACTAAGAGAAGGGGAACACGGATGAAATCAGATGCAACTACAAACATCTCCAGCCTACAGTTTGTTCAAAAAGATTTCTCAAACAACGTATCATTTACTAGAATTTCTTAATTTGAATGACAACTTCAGCCTTATTATTCCACCAGATATCAATTTTTTTACTGCAAAACCCAAATTCAAAATGTATCATCACTGTGGTAGCGATTTGTGCATCGCTGCATATTTCAAACTGCGATATTGTGGCCATTTACTTTCATGCAATGTGTGAGCAAATTAATGATGCTGTCATTTTACAAAGTGATTTGCAGGCCATTAATTGGTTCTGAGCATTCTGCTGTGCATATTAGGTCCAGCCAAACTCCTACATTATTGCATGTATTGGAATGCCAGGAACCTATTGCAAGTAACAACTGAAATTGATGTTACCAGTCAATCTGGGACTTTAATCACAACAGGAATCAATTATCCAATGAAAACAAAAATATAATGATTGAATAATCAAACAATGAATTGCATTTTTTAAGAATGCTTGCCATGCCGATGTCCCATTATTGCCTTCATGGGCACAAAGAAAGCAGGCAGAGTGGTCTTTGTAAAACCGAAAGCTCGCCACTATTAGAATGATGGTCGGTTATTGGGACTATGGGAAAGCAGCTCGCGGGTGGGGTGAGGAGAAGATACCAGATCTTCATCCTTTTGAGGTATAAAACATTTCATTTCAATGCCGAAGATAAAGGTTTCAAATACCATATCATATGAGAATTCAAATGACTGTTCTTGTTCGTAGTAAAGGAAAAAAAAACAACCAGCTATAGGCCAAGTTAAATGTTAACTTGCATGCAATATCTAGCATACAAGTAGTCTTCTACTGAGAGTCATGTGCAGTATCTAGCTCTGCCAACCTCTTTGAGAAACTCCTTGTATCTGGAAGACCTTGAAGATCTCCATGTAGAATCTCAAAATCATCAGTGCATCTGGAAAGAGCTGCAAATTTTTTTTAAAAGAATAAAGAATTCAGTGTCTCATCAAAGAATAAATTTTCAGCACTTGAATACCATTCTGGGATGCTGATACCTCGTCCTGGGACCCTTTGTAATTGATAACCAAGGACATTGGTTTCTCGGAATCTCCTTGCTCCACTGAACTACACTTTCACAAGGAAAAACAGAACAATTGTTTTAGACCATTCAAAGACAAGGAAATAATATTTTAATGTAAATCTGAATTTAGTAACAATTTTTTTCATAAAAAAATTCTACCATTTTAACAATGTACAAGGTGTTTGACACAACAAAAATTGTCACATATAAAAGAATCAAGGCAGCTTAGCCATGTGCAAAACATCTCAAAAACTCAGCACAAAGGAATGAAAGGTTGAAAATTGAAGGAATTATCTTTGAAGATAGTTACATTATCATTACAGAAACCTTGTCATCAACGATGTTGATGCAAAACACGTGCATTACTGATTACACCCCTCGTAAAACTAGATATCAAAACTTTGCTTACCTTATCTGAAGCATAGTTTTTACCACAAGCTATCTCCTGCAAAATGTGAGCTGCCACCTACAATTTCAAAATATCCAAAAGCAGTATATCAGTGTTGAGAAACAACATGTCAAGAAAATCACAGAAATCAGGACAGGAAGTTAGTACCTCGCCTCCATTAATGCCTCCCTCATAGCATGGTTTCAAACTAATTGCACGTTCAAGATAAGGTTTCCAGTGACCAGTGAGTAAATCTCTCCTAATCATCTCAACACCACACTGGTAACACTGGTTCAAGACATCATATTTCGCTAGTATCAAAACGATGTGAAAGGAGCTACAAGAAAAGATCACAGAGAGAACTGAAGAATAAGAGGAAGAGGAAGAAAGGAAGAAAACAAAAGATTATGATGACACTTGTAAACAATTATTGCACCTCGAGCATATTTCTCAAAAAGGGTTCTTCATTGAAATAATCTCTTCGCACAAAGACAAATGGTAGCTTGAATGCCAGGGCTTCACTGACAGTGCCATATCCAATTTTCCCTGAAGAAACGGAAATCGCATTAAGTTTCTGTTTCAAACCATTTAATTTAGTTCAGCTACCAAAAATATCATTCTAGATCTGACCAAGCATGCAGTCTGATGCTGCAATGAGATCAGGTGAGTAGGCATCTTTTGCAAGCTTTATGAAATTTGGTGGAAGTCACATCATCACTGATGCCACTTTCCTTCGTTACCCACGTTAAGAAAAAAAGAAGACTTGGATCAACATCTAAGAGATATAAAGAAGGGTTTCAACAGTGTTTGGAAGCCAAACCTCCTTGCGGGTTTTGTGCAACTTCCTCGCAGCTAGAGGTACATCAATGGCATCCCGGAAAGCAAGCACTGAAAACTGGAGATAATTAATATTTTGAGAGCAACCAAACAATGTGTTGGGAATTCCGACCGGTGATGTTCTGATTGTTGCTCAATGGAGGGTTAAGCACACTGACACAATATTTTATGTGGTTCGGCAAATCACCTACATCCACGGGAAAGAATCCATATTATTTAGGGATAGAGAAAGGATACAATAAATACATGAAGGAGGATCACTCAACTCTCAGCTCACACACTCTGCTGCATATGGCAGCAGCTCCTCTTTCTCTTCACTTCATGTTTTCCCTCACTCTCACAACTCACATTTTGCTCTCACATAATGCCTCTATTTATAGGCATTTCATGGTGTTGCTCCACTTGTTTTTTTGTCAATAATGGTGGCTGCCAAACTTACCAAACTATGACATTAGACAATGGTTGTTGGTTGCCACCAACAACCCACCATTGCAACCATCTACTTTGACAATGGTGGCTGCTGCAATTGTCAATGGTTGTTGCACATTAATGGCAACCAACCTAACACAATGTTCCTACACCAAATACGGAAATGAGAAAGGAAACACAGGAAGATTCATCTTGAGGCTGTGTAAGAACCAACGTACTTTGGGCAATAACGACGCGGATTAGGAATTCACAGTGAGCGAAAGCAAATTTTAGCACTACTAAAATCACACACCAAAACAGGTTAATTGAAAAGGATCATTTCAGCAAATTAAGGTGAAGTAGTGTTTCCTAAAATTCTTAAATAGAAAAAGTTGTCATATTTAATAGGTTTAGTTAGTAAAAAGAGAAATTACCTCTGGGTATTGAAATCAGCAGTCAATTTTGATCTTTGGAGTATGTAAGGTGTTAGGCAGCCCTTTCCGATCCTCTCTTTGATTTGTTCTTCAAGAATTGGGCTGCTTAGGATTTTCAGTTACTCTAGAGTTGTTGACTAGAAGTGGTAATCAGAAATTGTTTTCAATCACATGCTTTTTCTTCATCAAATTCCTCATCTCTACAGATCATCATATTTTTTTTTATTAAAGTTATAAAGTTTATATTCTTTGATCTTAAGATCATGTCCCACAAAGATATCTTTTTTCTCTTCTCATCTAATTTGTTTTTTATTTGATTATCTACATGTAGATAGCCAATGCTTTCAAACACTTTCAAGTGAGTAAAACTTGACTTTCTTCCTTTCCATGCTTCTTGAATTCAAGCCTTTCGTAAGATATCTATTTGACAAGTAAATAGCACAATTTACAGCTTCAGCTCAAAACTTTTTTGGCGTCTTCTTAGTTTTAAGCATGCTTCTTGTTATGTTGAGGATACTTCTATTTGTTTTCTCTACCACACCATTTTATTATGGTGATTTAGGTACTGTTAGGAGTCTTTTTATACCATGATCTTCACAAAACTCATTAAACTCATTAGAAAGAACTTCACCCCCATATGTTCTCAGTGATTTTATAAAATAATCACTTTCTTTTTCAACTAACGCTTTAAACTTCTTAAAACAATTATATACGTTAGACTTTTTATTTAAGATGTATACATATGTTCTTCTACTATAATCATCAATAAAAAATATAAAATATGATTTTTTACCAAATGAGCATGGTTGAATAGGAACACATACATCTGCATGTATTTATCGATAGGGTTGAGTTACTCTAGATGTAGACTCCTTTAGAAAGCTCTTGCGAAATTATTTTTCCACTAAACATCCTTCACATAAATGATTTGGATGTATAATGGATAGTAAACCCTTCAACATCTCCTTTTGTGCTATCATCTTCAAGATATCAAAGTTTACATGTCCAAGTATCATATGCCAAAGCAAAGTCTCATCTTTCACACATGCCTTTAAGCATTTAGGCATATCTATTTCTATGTTTAGCAAAAACATTTTATTCTTTATTATGGTTATATTTGCAATCATAGCTCTATGGGTATCAAGTAATGTCAAAGTATGATCGTTCATCTTAATTTCATAACCCTTCTCCAATAATTGTCTCAAACTCAATATATTGCCTTTTATAATTGGGATATAGTAAACATCATCAATAAATTGATGACTACTATTTTTCAATCTAATGAAAATCATACATTTCCTTTTGATGGAAACATTTGAGTAATCCACGAAGGTGACATTACCTTTAATTGATTCATCAAGCTCCATAAACTAGTCTTTATTTCCACATATATAATTGTTGGTACTATTATCCAGATACCACATGTTTTCTTTGGCTAGCATTTGTTCATCACGGACTAATAATAAAGTGGCTTCTTTCTCCTCTTCTACAACAAGATTGACATTCTCTTTAACCTTTTTAGTTGGATTCTAACAATCCCTGACATAATGACCCATCATCCCATATTTGTAACATTTAACTCTTTTTTCTTTTGTCAAACTTGGGTCTTGTTGTCAACCAGCTTGCTTTATTTAGTCGACCGGTTGACATGTTGAGGCTGCCTCGACCTCCTCTTCCAAATCTGCCTTTTCCTCATCTTCTTTTACCTTGTCCACACCCTCTACTTGCTTGGGTATATCCAAAACCATTTTGCCTCTCCTTTGAATGGTGTTTTGAAAAAAGTGCTTGTGCACTCACGTGTTCTTGAATGTCATTGTCTCTTTCTTTATGGACTTGTAGTTTTTCCATGAGTCCTTGAATAGTTAAAAAGCCTATATTTTATGATTTTTTTTTATTGCAACCACCACATAATGAAACTTCTTTTGCAGCAAGCATAGAATATTTTCTATTACATGTGTTTCCTCTATCTTCTCCCTATATCTCTTTATTTTATTGTATATGGCCAATATTCTAACAAAGTAATCTAAAATACTCTCTGATTCAAGCATATATAGCTTTTCAAAGTCACCTCGTAACTTTTGTAGACGTGCATTTCTTACATTATCAGCTCATTGGTTTGATTGTTGAAAAACTTCTCGTGCTTGCATGGTCGTGGTTGCATTAGACACTATCTAAAGAGTAGCATCATCCAGACATTGGTGGATGATTGTGAGTGCTTGTTGATCCTTCATTCGTTTTTTTTGCACGACCTCTCCTTGGGCTAAAGTCAACATTGCTATCCAATAATAATGGAAAGAGATAGATTCTTAGATATTGGGAGGTATTATCATGCAAAGAGTATTTTTAATTAAACAATTTCATCTGCTATCTCCGATGATCAGATATAATGGATTTTATGATTGGATTGATAGAACATTTTCCAACTGCTTGTTTTTCACGTCCTCTACTTGCTATGCTGTGAAATTCTATATAACTTGTCATTTAACTTTTCAACCCAACTAATGCTACAGTTGGACTTTCTCTTGGAACTGCGTTGGATGTTAACCTGAGCAATGTGTCCCTTGTTTTCATCTCTGCTACATTTTCCACGATGGTTAGTTATGTTCTCTGCACTCTATTGCAATATTTGCAAGGTCTGCTAGTAATTCTTCTTGTGATTGGTTATCTAACGATGTGTATTGTTTTACAATCCTCCTCAGTACCACAGCTAATCGAGTCTTGGCTCTGATGGCAGGCTCTTACGCCTCTTTTGCTGTCCAATAGGCTTAAGGCAATCACACGAAGGTAGAAAATGGTAGCTTGTCTGACCATGCCTCAACGCAGAACACCAATACTCTTATGGAGTCCGATTCTCTTAATGCCAACAATTCGCTATCCAAAAGCAGCATCTGCTTCTTACGTGAAGTTTTTATTGTAGTAACAGCACGGGAAAAAAAAAATAGCAGAACAGAAGAGAAGGGAAAGGAGACGATAATTTTAAGAGGAGAAAAATGAAGGAAAAAAAATTCAATTTTTTTTTTAAAATGAGATTGGACCGCAAAATCAGCCTAAAAACAGAGCATATTTCAACTCTCCTTCCTAAACACCAAAGGAAACAGATCCCGGGAAAAAAAAAGATCTGATTAGATACAAACAATGCTTCTATATTCGCTATCAAGCACAGCAAGAACCAGAATCTAAAACCTTAAGAGTACAACTCCATTTTCCCTAGAAAACAACCAGATTAATATTAAAAAACAAAACAGCTTTTCCAATTAATTTCCTGGGATGGGACACTTACCGTTTAATCCTTTCCTTTCAACCAATTTCTGGGCAGCCAAACAGACTTTCTAATTAGAAACAATAATACTATTTCTTATTTCTCCAAACCCCAAAAAGACAAGAAAAATTGAACTAAGACATCAAAATTGACCAAAACAAACCAAACAAAACCAAGTACCTAAAACCCTAACTCGCTTAATTAAATAAAAGAATATTCACTTTTTCGCCAGTTTAGTGTTTTCCTCTACTTTCTCACAAACCAAACAAAACCTAGAAAAAAAATAGAAAAACTCACCAATGTTCAATCACAATAGTCTTAGGAACTGCATCACCAGCAAGAGTCTCTTCCTTAGCATCTTCTTCTTTCGTTCCGTCCTCGTTGGCCTCCGGTTCTTCTTCTTTAATTTCCTCCGCTTTACCTTCCACCTCAGCCTCCGAGGAAGACGTAGTCATAGTTTCCGCTTCTTCTTTCACTTGAGTCTTCACCTTCTTCTCCTTACTCTCTGCTGCTTTCTCTTGCTTTCTATTCTTTCCCGACTCGGTCGGTAACTCAGTCAGCTTCGCATTGAATCGCTTAGCTGTGCTCCTAGTCATCCCAGCCGACCTCCTGGTCGCTGGCTTCTCCGACGACGTCGATTTCGTCTCTTCAGCCTTCTTTCTTGGCGCCATAGGAAGAAAGGAAAAACGAGAACGAAATGAGAGTCCGGACGACGAGCTCGGCTTCCTTCTCACCCTGCGTGGAGAGCCGTGAAATGGTTCGCGTGTCGGAATTTTTATATATATATCTTTATTTTTTTGGCTTTTTTTCGTTTTCCCGCGCTTTTTTGTGAAGGGACGATCTGTGATTGGGTTTGGTGGGGTGATCGGAAGTGATGAGGGGTTGAAAGGATAAGATTGTACCACGTGGAAGGAGGTGCCAGCAGGGTTTGGACACGATATATATCCAGGTTCCATGGGTCTCCTTCCCGTCCAAAAAAATTCAATATGCTTGTGATGAAGGTTGTTAATAATTTTATTTTTTTTACATCATACAAAAAATGCAATATAAATTTGAATTGTAAAATTATAAAATTATAAGTAATTTTTTTAATTAATTATATATTAATAATTTTAGTTAAGAAATTAAATTATATTAAAATCTGATAAAATAAATCAATAATATTATAATCAATGAATAATCTAAATAAAATGAGAAAAATAGATAGTATAAATTAATAAATTAATGACATAAAAAATAAAATGTTTTAAAACAAAATTTTTCTACTAAAAAGATAGAAAGCACACATAAACCTACTGATAACCTAGTTGTTCCCGTCACAATAAGTCTTGATAGACTCCTTTTGGGTTACAAGTTAATGAATTTAAATTAGTAGTTAATTAACACAAATTCAATAATGAAATAAACTCCTAAACAATGTCTAATGTGCTAGAAAAAATTCAAATTAAAAATAATTATTTAAAATAAAATAAATAAAATAATAAAAAAATATCTTCATGTTAAAATTTCTTCATATAGCCTGAATCTTTAATTTTTGTATATTCTTGGCAGATTTAAGTCCTGATTTCAAACATATCGTTCTCTCTTGATTTCAAACATGTCGTTCTCTCTCATTTGGATGAATTATTGGATATACAATATATAGTTGGAAAGTTTCAGATGTATAGTTTATATCCTAACTTTAATCGAAGCAAAATTCCACAGGTACCTTTAAATATGTCGCCAATAGTACATGAAGGTATTGTTTGATATATTTGACAAAATTAGTTTACTAAATTTGACCATCTTAAATATTATGGTTGTTAATTCCATTTGACCTGAAAATGTACCACAATATATTTTCATGTATCTAATATTTTCCTGTAAAATTTCAGCTTTATCCAATATACAGTTTGAAAGATATGTTCAATCTCGCAAAACTAATCAGCAGACATTTTAAGGCTAAATTTGGACCTGACTTGGTTCATATAATAAATTTAGTAAACTCATAAAATCAGACCGAGTTTACCGATTTTGCACGAGTTAAGTCTAATTTTATTAGTTTCAAGTTTTTAGTTCAATTTAGCACGTTAGATACATGTTAACTTGTAAAATCGTAAGATTTTACGAGTTAACATGAGATTTTAACAATCTTACTTGGGATTTTGTCTTGGTGCAAATTAATTATAATTTAATACTCTTAGCTTATAAAAGAGAAATAATCCTTATAACATAAAAATAATTAAATAATTCTTAGATCATCGTTGATTATAGTTAATTTAATGGTATGTTTTCAACCAAAAACAAATTCCCTCATCAAACTCTCCATCCCATCCGCTTATTTTTAAATCTTTTATAATTTTTAAAATAAAAAATCAAAATGAAATGAAGAAAATATAAAATTGACAACAACATTTTTTGAGAAAATATTGAAGAAAATGATGTTGAAAGTCATGTTTACTGTAAGGAACAGCAGAACAGGAAGAAGAAAATTAATAGAGAAAGAGAGAGAAGGGAAAGGAGACAATAATTTTACGTGGAAAACCCTCTCAAAATGAGGGGAAAAACCACGGGACAATCACGGAAACACTATTATTAATTTAAATGCTAAGGTAACAATTTTATTTTAATGTACAGATAATATTCAAACTATTATAAGAAAGAAGTAAAAGAATAAAAAGAAGCAAAGTCAGAAACAATATAATTAATTAATTAATTAAAGGATATATACACATCTCCTCCTTCTCCTCCGATGGATGGATGGATTTGAGCGCTGTGATTATTTCCTTGCCCCATGCTGTTAGTGAAGCGCCTGCATGGCAACACGAAAGATGATTATACTTATAGTTGATTATATAGGAAATTGATGGATTATATATACTCTTAATTCATCGATCAAAGCTATTATTCTTTTTATTAAAATTAATTATACAGTAAAACCACACGTACGTTCTTATTAGATGAAGATATTGTCTACTTCATGGATATATACTAATATAGGCAATTAATCCAATAGGAACACCCAAAATAAATAAATAAAAGAGGAAGTTAGGTCCTAATTACATACATAGAAGTTAATTACCTGCTGCCAATTATGTATTGTCGTATTAAACCTTGCCAATAATTAGGAAGACTGCCAATTAAGAGGAGAAATTAAGTTGAAGATCAGTTTCCTAAAATTATACATAAAATTAAGTGCTACCCTTTTCTATTAATAAATAAATAAATAGATAAAAAAAAAGAATGTGATGCCAGGGGAATTAATAAATAGAACACATTACCTCATCTGTGGGTATTAATTAATTGTGATGTTTGGGGTATGAGAGGCGTTGGGCCAGCCCTTTCCTCCTTCTTCAAATTGCGCTCCTATAATTGGGTTGTATATGATTCGCAGTTCCTCTAGAGTTGTTGACTGGAGCACGTAATCCGGAAGTGCTTTCAGTTTTGGACAACCCGAAATTGCCAAGGAACGAAGAGATGGCATAATTATGGTTGAAATGGAGATGTTTGTTTTATCTTCATTTCCTCCTTCTCTTCCTTCCCACTCTTCCCACTCTTCCATCGACCAAAAGGAAAGACTTTTCAACTTGGGGAATGCAATAATAGTATTTGATGATGATGATGATGTCATTTCTCCAATACTAATGTCACTATCAACTCCCAATCCCAAGAATTCACGCCCCACCCTTCCCACGCATTGCATCGAACTTACACTTAATTCTTCAAGAGATGGCAACTTCCCCAAAGGAGGCAGATTCTCAATCTTCCCCCACTCAGATAGTTCAACAACCCTTAGTTTATTAATACAACTAGGAAACACTGGGATGATTCCCCGGTAATGCCATATCATCAAAGATTCCAAGTTTGGAGGTGGTTCTAAGGCTTCAAGGACTTCATCATCGTTAATTTTCTCCCTGTCTGTCCTCGATTGAAATAATAAATATAAATGAGTGAGGTGTTTCTTACTCTTAAGTTCTGCTTTCTTAACCTCATCAGGATTTTTCACATCTCCCAACCAACTTATCATAAGAGATCCTTGAAGGTGGTTCAAGTTTCTCAAATCCCCAATATTAGACACTTCATCACTACCACTCACATGGAACTCATCTAATTCCCGAAGAGAACTTAACCCCTCAACTCCTCTCATCTTCACAAAATGATCGTTAAGAACACTGAGATGTCTTAATTTGACTAGTCTTCCTATGTTATCAGGTAGCCTTTCAAGTTTCTCACAATCCGAGACATCTAAAGTTAGCATATTATACAATTCACACATCTCTTCAGGTAACTCCCTGATCCCATTACTAGACAAGTCAACATGCCTCAGGTGTATCAACTTTCCTATGTTGGATGGGACTTCTTCAATTCCACATCTTGACAACTTCAATGTTCTTAGACAACTCAAATTAGCGATTAAGTTAGGTAAGGTTGCATTCATCGATGAAGGATAACCATCAACAATCAGGCTGCGAAGCTTTTTCAAACTATGGATGGTTGCAGGAAATGAGTAATAATTTCTAAACACTACCATGGAGTGTCGGGCATTTATAGAAAAGGAGTCTATCTTCAACTCTGTCGGACCATCAATATCTACACTAGAACATTCATTTTTTGTCAAGTTTTGTGCCAAATCATGCACCATGTCATGCATCTTACAAGCATAAATGCTTCCATCACCCGCTTCTTTCTGAAAATCTTGAAAGAAAGAGCGAGCAGCTAAAGCTTCGAAGCACTGACGACCTGTTACTTCCATCTCTTTATTATGTGTTTCCCGAAGGAAACCTTGTGCCATCCACAGTTTGACCAAAGTATCTCTTTCAAATGTAAAGTCTTTTGGAAAGACTGCACAATATGAGAAACACCGTCTCATATCAGAGGGCAGGTCATAGTAGCTCAACCATAAAGGAGCCAAAATTTTGCTTTCAGCTTCTTCAGCACTCTCCCAGACATGGCTGTTCAAGACACTTTCCCACTCTTCTATTCTACTTTTGAAGCGCAAAAGACTTCCTAGACTCTTTGCAGCAAGAGGCAAGCCTTTACACTTAGCTGCGATTTGTCTACCAATATCTTCTAAATCTCCTCTCTCTCTACTGTTTTTTTCAAAAAATGCTAGCCGACTGAATAGTGACCAGCATTCATCTGTAGAGAGAAGTCCTAGTTCTAAAATGTCAGTGGGTGAGGAGCCCATCCTACTCGCGACATTCCTCTTACGTGTGGTCACCAGAATACTACTTCCAGGCAAACCACACATGAGGGAGTATTTCAGTTGCTCCCACTTTGTGGAATCTTCATTCCACACATCATCTAGGACAAGCAAGAATTTCTTTCCCCTAATCAATGGTTGTATGTTTTCTAGTAAAGTCTGCAATTCGATTAAATATGAGGCAGACCCCTTAAGAGCTTCAAGGATTGCCTTGGCAATCTTTGTCTCATCAAAGGGATCTGATACACAAACCCATATTCTCTTATCAAAATGGGTCTCCACCTCATGATCATTATAAACTAGTTGAGCAAGGGTTGTCTTTCCTATCCCTCCCATCCCTACTAGAGAGATTGTACGGAGGGCTGGTCCTTGACTACTCTCAGTCAACAACATATTCCTCACCCTGCCTTTATCCGTTTCTCTACCTTTCACTTCTGCTGCATCTATAAAAGAAACAGTTTTCCGATGATCATGCTGTTTAATTACAACTTCAGATGATTTGAAGTGGAACCTATTTTTCTCAATCGCAATGCCATCTATTCTTTCATTCAGTTCTTTAATCTTAAGAGCAATATCACGACGCAAACCAACTTCTCTAAAACGAAAGCAAGAGAAGATCATGAAAGAGCATACCTTCCTTGTATTCTTGTGGGGATGCTCATTTACCTTGCTTTGCGATTTTGCAATTTCAGTGCCCCACTCATCCAAAACATCATCCATGTCGTAAGATACGTCTTTGAGCTGATCTAACCAATGTTTGACCAACTGATCCTTCAACTGTCTTTCCTCTGCATCGGCAAACACAACTTGGATGGCCTGGAAATTGCTGGTAAGCTTTTTAACCTCGTTCTCGACACCAACAACGAGCCTCACTTCTCGTTGCACTTCCTGAATAATGATTGAGCTCAGCTGCTCCAAGACTACGGAAACAAGAGCATCAGCCATATTATTCAGAACTAAGGAATGGTTGAGAGAGGATAAAATTGAAATAAAAGGAATTTAAATACGGGAATGTGCAATATAGGGAGTAATTGATTGGTTGAGAAAAGAGGAGAAATGGAAAGGGGATGCAAAGGGGAGATTATGATTTGATGATGCTTCATATGATCTATTACAAGATTTATATATAGTGCATTGGAAAAGGCCATGGAATCTCTTAATTTCATGTACTGAAGCAAAAGAGCTTTGCTCTGATGATGGGTTTTGGGATACCTGTCTTCCCTAAGAAATGCCCTATATTCTTTCCTTTCAAGTTCTCAATAGAAATATTCCAATATTTACAAAAGCTAGCTTATCCATTCAATTTACTCCATAAATCTTTCTTCTTTTTACTTTGGATGGGAATTCTTTTCCCCCTTATAGTCATTAATTAAAATTGCTTATGGAAGGTATCAAGAACAATGGCCACCTTAATCCATTCAATTTATACATTATTTCGGGACATATAGTAGTTTAAGCAAGAATCTTGAGCAAGTGCAACAACCAAGTAAACTAAGAGAAGGGGAACACGGATGGAATCTGATGCAAATGCAAACATCTCCAACCTACAGTTTGTTCTAAGATTTCTGGAACAACGTATCATTTACTAGAATTTCTTTCTTTGAATGTGAACTTGTTCCGCCAACTTTTTGTAAAACCCTTGGTGCTTATCAAATTCACTCACATTTTATTATCATTACTTCTGTTTGATCTGATTGATCTCTTGCATGACAAAGCTGGCATGCTCTCTTACATTATTGTTGGTCTGTCTATGCTGGGTTAAGATTAAGGGTTAAGATTTTTAAGTTCTTCAGTGCTTTTTACCTCATGATGCCAACTAGTACTAACTAACCATATTCTTTCTAATGCCAGCACCTTCCTTGAAGCCTGGAGGGTCATGACAATGGTAGCCATCCTTGAATATAGAAAATTTTGAAATCCCCTGCAAATCTCACCAATCGGATGAGAAATGAGTTTCCAAATCTGAGGACACAAAAGATGGAAGAAACCGTGCGTTGTTGTTGTCTTGATAAAATCATTAATCTCTGATCACTAAACATATTTTTAAATTCGATAATATCTTGCTCTTGCGAATGTGTATTTTCTGCTCATATCTCGTTCATTGACAAACATCCACTGTTTCTTGCTTTGATTATTCTCTCTTCTTTGCCACTACTGTATATTTATTATTGCTGTGAGTCTAGTTATTTTTGTAAAAAAAGAATTGACTAATAGACTACATCATGCCTGTCAACTTTAATCTAGTTTAATTTGAACTCAGTCATGCTCAGGTCCTAAATAAGAGGGTCACCGAGTTAACTCAACATGCCAGATTTAAATAACGCAACAGGCATCAATGAGAGACTAAAATGCATAAAGCAAATGTATCAAAGTGTGAAAAGGAGCAAAAGCAGCTTGTAAGTTTATAAACTAAAATGAAAAATTTCCTGTTGACATGATTGTATTCAGTAATATCACAAAAACCTGTGGATCCACCCATACCTGAGTGCCCAAATCCATAAAAGGATCCATCACTTGAACTAAATCTCCTAAAACCTAATCCGAATTTCCCATTTGGCAGTACTAGATTCCTGTACTCACCCACGCCCATGAACTCATCATGAATTCTTGGGTTATTAAAAATCCTGATGGCATTATTTTGGCGAGAGTTTTCACTGGCTGCAAAGCCTTTGGGTGGACTAGCATCACTGCTGCTGCCACCAGCGCTATCATTAGCAAGCCTGGTATACCCATCACTGTTACTTCTCCACCATCCTTGAAATCTTTACTGTAATTCATCTTGAGCTCATAACCATTTCCTTTTTTCTTTGAAGCAGAATCCGCTGCCTTACTCTTTTTACCTTTCTGCTTTCGGAGGTAATCTCTGAAGGAAATTTGAGAATGTGTGGGTGGGTACCAAGGGGTGGCTTGGACAAAGAGGAATGAGGTGGTGGGACCAGGCCTCCATCAACAAGAGCTGCATAGTAGTGTGCAACAGCACGAGCTGAGCAATGTCCGTCAGCACCTGGTATAATGGCGCGACGAACGTTCAGCATGTTAAACAAAGCAGGCACTGCAGTTACTAGTTGGGAAATGTTCTCTGGCTGGAAGGTGGAGGGAAGCTCAGGACGACTAGCAATTTTTGAGAGCTTGCTAAAATCTTCTTCATCTAATGTCAGAGACGCAAGTCGAGATTCCGCACCTGGAGGAGACACATGACAAGCATTAATGTGCCAATCATGAAAGAAACTTTGAATTTACATGGAATGAGGGACAGGCAGATAGTATGACCACTTGAAAAAAAAAAGCAATTGCATGGGCAAATCTTTTGTCGTATTTCTGCTAGCGAAGAAAGAACATTGAATACACGGACTTTAACAGATACCTGGAGGAATTCCAGCATATAGCTCGCCTTCAATGTTGAGAGGTCGAACTATTGCTTCTTCAAGGATCTCCTGAAATTTCTTCCCAGAGGCATGCTGTTTCATTAAAGCACATTATTAAAATGCAGGACAAATCAAGCTCCCTTCGAAAACAGATGCAGATCAGACATTCCAATCATAAAGCAATTCAAAAAAAAAAATGCAGACATCAGCTTCGTGGTTCTTTCATGTTCAAACACTTGAGCATGGGATTGTACCTCGATTATTCCACCACAAAGCCAGCCAAAAGACATATAAGGTTCAGTCTCAGGTGCTGACATAGCAATCAGTTTCAGACATTCATCCCAGTCAGCCATTAGCAAAGGAGTTTCTTCTCTGAGGTTGGCAAAGCATTTTGCAAACCAGATTTATGATTAAGAACGTGGTGGACCTAAACAGGAAAAAAATAAAATAAGCGAGCATACAAAAGAGCTTCAGGTGGTAATCTGGAAGGTTTAGCAGGTCTTGGAAAATAAACTTTCACACCTTGATGAGATTCTTTCCGTTTGTTCCAAATTCTGGCCAAATATTAGCAATATTTTCATTGAGGTTGAGTTTTTTGCAAGACAACATGCGACATTTTGTAACCAACCACAAAAAGCATTTTGCATTAAGTTTGCCTTAAATTACTACATACCGGGCAGAATTACTCATGCTAAAAATGATATCCTATCTAAGAACCGGCACAATCAATCATCAGATCTGTTACACAGATGCTCTCAGATTATGATGCATTATTGACAGTACACTGACAGGAAGATTTTACAAACCTCAGCAGTAGCAAGAAACATTTTAGCTAGTGATTGTTTCATAGAGCTTGATATTCTCTTTGTCAGCCCAAAGTCAAGCAAAATTGGACGATGTGGAGGTTCTTTGCTCACCAGAAAATTACCTGCAACACAACCAATATAAAAGCATTCAACAGAGCAAACTGATTCTGATTTAGGGCACAACTAGGGAGAATAGGATAGAAGAAAGGGTGGAGCAACGTGCATAAAAGAAATGGGCATATGTTTCGATTTTCAATTTCAGACCCCTAATCAAATTTCATTCATTGAAATAGCTCTCTGAAAGCATATCGCAGGTGTTACATATATTTGATGGGCAAAACCATCTACTTAAGGTGAGTGCTGCATTATACAAAACATTATGTAAAGAGACACGCACATAGAAAGTATTGACATAGTTTCTGTAAAACAAATTCCACACCACTGGTCTGGTCTCTGAATAATAAGTTATTTAATTTGATTTAATACATATTTTTATTTAAATTATTAATAATCAATTTAGTATCATTACATAGCAAATGAACTTTTTAAAGATAGATTTACATCTACGAATAGATTATTTTTTTCCATAAATCTTGTTCACTGTTATTAAACTTAATTTAGTTTGGCAGGAAGCTCCACTAGATTTCATAAAATATTAGTTAGGTTGCCCGTGATATGTCGCAATTGAGCCAAAATTTTGCCAACACTAAAAAATATTCAATCGGCGATAATCCAAGACAAACTAAGTTAAATTTACTAAAATTTAATTTGATATATAAGACCAAAACAACCTGCAAAAAAAAAATTTATAAAGTTCAAGATCTAATAATTAAATACCAAAGATGAAAACAAAAAATATAACATTAAATAAAAAAATCTGAATTAACTCGGGTTAACTTGACAATCCACACTATGAGATCGAGATTAAATAAAAAGAATTTTAAAAGAAGAACCTAGTAAAAAAGACAAAAGTTCAATAAAAAGTCATAAAAAAACCACGCTAAACTGGATTAACTTTATTAACCCCGCTCTTGGAATAACCAAATAGAAAGAAAAGTGAAAAAATAACAAAACTCAAGAACAAATAATTTAATGCAAAATGAAAAAAAAAAACTCATAAGAAAATCGAGGAAAACAATTTGAGCCAACCTGAGTTAACTTGACTAAGCCACCACTCGCGACATGAGATCAAGATAAAAAAAAAGACTTCCAAGAAAATACTAAAAAAAAAGGCCAAAGTAAAATAAAAAAATAAAAAAAAATGCAACTTGACCTGAGTTAGGTTAACCAACCCGAAATAACAAAACAATAAGAGAAGCAAAAAAATGATAATTCTCAAGGGCAAATAATTTAATGCAAAATAATAAAATTGAAAAAAAATCATAAAAAATTAAGAAAAAACGAGTCCACCCAGATTAACTCGACCAGCCCGTCACTCGCAACATTAGACCGGGATAAAAAATAAATAAACTTTCAAAAAAAGGACATAGCAAAAAAAACTAAAAGTTAAATAAAAATATTGAGGAAGAAAATCCAAGCTAACCAAGGTTAACTTGACTACCTAGCATCCGGGATAAAAAAAAAAAACTCCTCTGTAAGCACGTGTCACATTGTTGGAAAGAAAACGACTTGCCACTCCTAACATCGCTGCAAATGTAGGATTTTGGTAACCGAAAGGACTACACGCACCATCTGAATGGCGCAAAGACCATCACGTGCTAATGCATGAGCAACTTTTTTTTTTAATAATATTTAATAAAATAAAATTACCATACAAACCCTAATCAAATTAAAAAATAACAACAAAATCAGAATACAAAAACTAAGATACTCTTTAAAACAACCTTTGTTTTTTTAAATTACAAGGATAATTTTGTAATTTTACTTTTTTTAAATGGAGAACCCCTGTGCATGTTCATTTTATTTTTCTCCAAAACAATATAACTGTAATTTAATTGTGTAAATTATTTTTAAAAGACTAAAAAATCCCTCTATAAAAGCTTAATATTTGTTTTTTTTAAGGATAAAATAATCATTTTAATATAATAAAAAAGTTTTCAAATTAATGCCCCAATTCTATTTTGGAATGACTAAAGTATCATTTTGAAAAAACAATTGTAATCCCAATTGGAAGCATAATTAGTTTTTCTTTTTCAATGGTACAAAATTAATTACACTACTCCAATGAATAGAAAGATGTGGCAGATGCCTTTTAGTTTTTTTTTATTATTATTTATAATAAGAAGAGTTAATATTATGTGAACTAATTAAAACCCATTTCTTTTTTAAAAAATATCTGTTTTTATTTTTTTAAAAAAAGCATCATTTTTCTTTACCGCGATAAATAAATAAATATCTAATCTGCACAACCAGCTAATCTCTTGATTCTAGAATTTGAAACGGTGCCACGTTGTTTTGTTGGTGACAAAAACAAAATAAAATAAAAAAACTTATCGCTAGAAGGAGGGCTTGAACCTCCGACCTTGTGGTTAACAGCCACACGCTCTAACCAACTGAGCTATTCCAGCTTGCTTGTTTCCGGGGGAACACATATATATACTTATCATATTATCAATGAAGTATATGAGCAAATATTACTATCATAATATGTTGAGGAACCCATTGCATAGTTTTGAAACCCGGACCGGCCCGGTGGGTCGACCCGGAACCCGGCCCACCCGGGCCTAGAACCGGTCCAGATCTAAGTAAAAACCTGCTGGGAAGTTAGCCCGGCGAAACCCGGTCGACCCGGAACCCGAGCGACCCGGGTAAACCCGACTGAAACCCGACCTTTTTTTTTTTTTAATATACATGGACGTGAAACCACGTCGTTTTGGACTCTCATTTTCTATTGCTACATTTTCTCAAAAACCAAACTGAGGATATAAAAAAGCAGAGGATTTTCAATTCAAAGAAAATGAAAAGAAGAAAAAATCATAATTTCCTTCAAGTTTTCAGCAATTTTCCCTTTCACGGGCGCAACCAAAACCAGGATCCAACCCTTCTTCTTCACCCACAAAACATGCTAGTCTAATCCCCACAAAAAATGACCAAACCTCCTTTCATGTCCAGATGGTTCTATGATCTATATTGGAAACCTCTCCTCTTCACCATCCCTCCTCTCACTCTCCTCCTTTTCCTCACCGTCTCTTTGACACCCATCAACCCTTTTTCCTCTTTTGCCCCCTCGCTTTCCACTTCCTCAATAAAACCGCATCCGTGAACATCCTCTCCCTCGCCGCCGCCGCCACAACGACAACAACAACATCAAATTATTCCTCAATTGCTCCCTCGAGTTTAGAGCTCGTGAATCGCAGTGCGTCAACTTCATTGAACAATGAGTTGGGTCGGTCGAGAATGGCGGTGTGTTTGGTTGGTGGGGCCAGGAGGTTTGAACTGATTGGACCCTCCATTGTCAAGAATATTCTCCACCAAGTGTATCCAAATTCAGACCTGTTTTTACACAGTAATTTTGACGACAAAGCCTTTAAATTTTCTTTCTTGAAGTCTGTTCCTAGGCTTGCCTCTGTCCGGATCATCCATCCTAAACCTCTGCCTGAGACCTTGCCTCAACTCCGTGTCCTCACTGCTGCTAACTCTCCTAATGGCATACAAGTTTGCTTCTCCTTTTACCTTCCTTGATTTGCTTTATAATTTGCTTTGAATTCCATTCTCAAAGTTGGTTTTTTGTTTTAATTCATTTTCTGTATGTTAATGATGGATTAACTTTTTTTTTAACTTTTTTTTTGTTGACCCGGGTTAAACCGGGTCAACCCACCTAACCCGTGACCCAGTCATTAGACCGGGTTGACCACCGGATTGGGTTTCAAAACTATGACCCATTGATAATTTTTAGGTGGTGTTATGTGTAAAAAATAATTTTTTAAAATAAAAAAATGTTTTTTTAATATATTTTTTTAAAAAACACTCTAAACATCCATTTTATTATGTATTCTACAAGAGAAAATCAATAATATTAATAAATTTAGTAGTGTTATCTTGAATACTGATATCAAATTTATGAGTTTTATAGGTCCCATGCAATTATTTATGTGTGGCGTGGCAAAAGAAGAAGAAAATTTTACCGCGGCAACCAAAGTCATCGTATTTTCAAAACATTTTTAATAAAAGAAAATCATTAATCAAATGATAAATATTGAGTCCAAATACATCCATTTATTTTGGATAATATTAGAATATAAAATTATTTTTTAAAAAAATTGAACCATCCCGATAAATTTATATGAAACCTGATTAATTTTAAATCTAAAACCCGATAATTTAAAACCTGATCGTACTCTTAATTTAAAACTATGTATAAAACATATATTTTATAGAAATTCTATAAACTTCAAGGGGGTATCTATCAATATTTATTGAAAATATTCTGATTATTGTTTTTCTAAAGTAAAACTAGTAATAAGAAAAGATGGAAAAATATTGATTTGGGCTCACCTTCACTAAGCCCATAAATTACTGGGTCAGACCCAAAACAATACCCATAGCTAAAGCTCAACAATCACAGACCATCTAGGGAGGCTGAGCGAAGAGTGAGGGTTTTTTGACAAAAACCGCTACACATTTGCCTTTAACCCTTCAAAAAGATTGATGGGTGTTTTATTTTGATTCTTTTGAAGCAGTAATTTATACGGAAAGAGATAGAGAAGCATAAAAACATGGCTGTGAGCTCTCACTAATCTTCTTTAATCATTTCTTGATTGTTTTTTTTCTTTCTTTAAATTTGACTTCTTGAGTTTCTGTTATAGTTATGCATATCTTTTGGAGAATCATCGACAACGACAGTATCAGCACAAGTTTTGCTGCTTCGATTTTTTGAAAAAACCATTGAGAGTTTCAAGCACAATGTTACTAATATATTCTGTGGAGTCTTATCCTGTGAGCCCGTTTTAGATCCAGATTTAAGGTAATGCTGTTTTTGTTAATGTTTAGGATTTGTTTTTATGTTAATGTGTTTTGTAATAAGAAAAATGTTGGTAAATGTGAAGGAGGACTGGTGGGCAAGGCATGCATGCTGTTGTTGGTGATGAGTTTTCGAATAATAAGCAATGCGATGGTGGAGGAGGAGACCCGCTAGTTTTTAATGTGTTGGATTCAATGCTTAAGGGTAGTTTGGATCGTTTGAAATCGATGAGGTCAGCTTTTGATTTCATTGTTGTTGTTGTTGTTTTTTTTTTTTTTTGGAATTTGAGTTATAATTTGGAGTGTGGATGTTTACTGCGTAAATTTACAGTATTTTAAAGGCATAATTAGGAGGGTACTTTTACTGTAGATTTTCTTTTAGGCGATGTTGTGCAACCCAAGATGTAAAAATCTCTATAATTGCATTGGTATTTTTGTGAAGCAGAAAATGCAAGTTGGATACTTAATGGATGTGGTTGATGTAATTATTGGACCGTTTCCATAAATTTCCTTGTTTAGTTGAAATGTTTTGTTTGAAGTCTAGCTTTTTCGTGTCTGTTAGACTTCACTGTTGTGAACTTGTCATATGGGGTGAGGATTGATTGTTCAATGAGAGCTTTTGATTATTTCAGCTGAATGTTGTGCTGGTGTCTTGGTGATAGTTTATGCAAGTGGATAATTCATAAATGATAAATGTAGTGGATGTAATTACTGGGCTGTTTTGATAAATCTCCTTGTTTAATTTGAAAGGTTTGTATTTTTTTCATGTCTGTTAGACTTCAATTTGTCAGCTTTTTATATGGGGTGGGATTGATTGTTGAATGATAGCTTTTGATTATTTGAACTGAATGTTTTGTTGGTGATTAGTTTACATGAGTTGCGAATGATAATAGTTTGAGAATCAGAACATAGTTATTTATGTATTTTTGTTTCTCTAAGTCCTACAGGGATGATATCTCTTTGGTGAAGAAAGGCATTACAGGATGTGCGCTGGATGTTAATTGTGCAGGAAATGAAGCTATAATCAAGGATTTGTGTCTGGGGGGTAAGTTGGGACCAGCTTTATGGCTAAGGAGTAAAATGATTCAGAAAGGTTTTGTTCCCGATGTGCTGACACACAATTATATGGTGAATGGACTGTGCAAAATGATTGAGTTGGAGAAGGCAGATTGGCTTATTAGGGAGATGCTAGACAAGGGTCCATCTCCCAACTGTGCCACATATAATACTTTTATCAAAGGTTACTGTCTTCTTGATAAGATTGATAAAGCATTACATCTGTTTTCTTCTATGGCTAATAGTGGTACCAAACCAAATAGAGTTACTTTCAACACACTTTTGCATGCACTCTGCAAGAAGGACCTTTTAACTGAAGGTAAGAAGCTTCTTGGAGAGATATTAGATGATGGCGAAAAAGCAACATCAAATGTTATCACCTCAACTATACTTATGGATGGTTCTATCAAGAGTGGAGATATAGTTCAGGCGCTTGGTATCTGGGATTCAATGTTGGAGGAGGGTACCCCAATGGATGTTATCTCATATAATGTTCTTATCCATGGATTCTGTTTAGCCAGAGACATGAAACTTGCATATAGCTATTCTTGTCAAATGCTTAAAATGGGTCTACTGCCTGATGTCTTCACATATAACACTCTTGTATCTAGCCTTTGCAAGAGTGGAAAGCTTGATGAGGCTTGTTACATACATGATGTGATGTTAAGAATGGGAGTTGCTCCAGATGAGGTTTCGTATAAATTAATAATTCAAGGCCTATGTGTTTGTGGGGATGTAGATAAGGCTAATGGTTATCTTAATTGTACGTTAGAGAAATCAATGATACCAGAGCCTCTTGTGTGGAACCTCATAATTGATGGTTATGGGAGATGTGGAGATATTTGTAATGCATTTGCCATCAGAGATCGTATGTTGTCTTTTGGTGTTGTACCGAATGTGTTCACTTACAATGCATTGATCCATGCACAAGTAAAAATAGGAAACATTTTGTATGCATATTTTCTGAAAAAGGATATGCTTTTAAAGGGCCTTTTTCCGGATGTGGTTACCTACAATCTTTTGATCGGTGCAGCTGCTAATGCGGGACACATTCATTATGCTCTTCAATTATATGATGAAATGCTTAGAGGGGGATGTAATCCAGACATGATAACTTACACTGAGCTAATTAGAGGTTACTGTGTGAAGTATAACACCAAGGAGGCAGAGGAACTTTTAGCCAAGTTATTGAAATCTGGTTTACTAACTGATCATGTTCCATTTCAAATACTAATTAAGCAGTACTGCAAAATGAAGGAGCCTGATAGGGCATTTCAGCTGTATCGGAAGTGGTTGACTGGAAACAAGAAACTTTCCTCTTTGGAGATTCGGAGTCCTGCAAAGACGGTGCAAAATTACTAGTTTGAAATGCCAGGGAGCAATTTGGCTGGCAAGTCACAGTCCTTGCATTTGAAATTGGGATCCAATTTATGATATTGGCTATTTTCTGCTTGTGGGGATCCTAAAGTCTTGCATATGATTTTTCCAGAGGTAATGTATCTTTTATAGATGCTGTTAAGTTCAATAAGCAGGTTTTCTAGGCTGCCATTGTTCTAGTTTTACCTGTTCGGGAAATTCCAGGAACCATGAAATAGGTCCTATCAGGTTTCCATATGGTAAAAATAATGCTTTGCTACGAGTTTTCCTGATAAATTTGCCTGAAAGATTTAACTTTTTAACTTTGAAGATTTTTAAGCTTATTGTGAAAATGCTGAAGTATGTCAGCTAATAACTATTAACATGTGATATTAGCAAGTTGAATGATGTGATAATGGAAGTATATATTCTCACATTTATAGGTAGTGCATTGTTCATTGCAGTCAATAACTTAATGATTATGTTTACCATTTGAAAAATCCAAGCTGAGGCAACACTGTTTTTTTTTTTTTCAACTTCCTTTAATTGTGTTTGAATCCTGCCCTTTTTATGTGAGCTTGATTTGATCTGCTATAAGTTGCTGGTTTTGGATTGACTTGGCTTAAATCTTAAACAGCCTTTTCTCCTCTGGTTTTTGCTTTGAATGATGGAAAATTAATTCCTGTTCCCAGATAGTAAATTACTCCCTCGCTCTCATTTCCATTTTGCAATGGAAAGCGTGCTTGAAATTGCAAGTTTGCTTTCCAGTTCATCTTTCTCAATTCCATATATTCTACAGCAGTTATTCCCTTCTAAAATAGGATTTTGCCATTTGAAAAATTGAGTTCACGGGCACAAACTATATGATTTGGGCTATAAATTCTTCTTTGCCATTGAACTTAGAGGAGGGAGACTTTAAGAATTGGTAATTTCTGATAGAATTTTGAATTAGTTTCGTGATGTTGTCTAACAAGACATTCCCAGGTGTTTGGTGGAGGTTGAACCGAAGCCCATCTGGAACTCTAGGATCTACTGAAAGTTATGAACTTGCTGGCCTGACTATCAAGGAAATAAACTTTGGCTTTTACCATTTGAGTTGGTGGTCAGTAGCCTCCTTGCAAGCAGTGACGAGGATAAATGAATTTTGTACAGGAGCAGCCATCGTTACATACTTTCTGGAAGAAATATAGCACCATGATACTGCGTACACACATCTTGAAAATGCTCCTCTTTGTAGTTACAAAGAGTACCTTGGTTTGATTTCTATCTGAAGCAAGTAAGAGATATTACCAACGATTTCTGTATCTGCCATTTGTAGCTTGTATTTTGATTTGGAAAGATCATTCAACACCTTACTGATTACTTTTTATCTGGTATCTTATGTTTTCTTGCAGGGTTAAACAAGAGTAGGTTGAAGCATCAAGACTTGGTTTATAATGGGAATGATAAACATAACGTTCCAGAACTTCAATTCAAGCAACACCAACTTGTTCCACAATGGTTAACTGCATGGTATTTGTATCTTCGCGGATCCAACAAATTAAGAGAGAACTATAATGAATAGGACTATTCAGAGTTGTGGCTGCGTATCGGAGCTTTCTTGAAACTTGACAGGATCTGGGCACCCGGACAATGCCATGCTTATATTCAGGTTGAAGTGAGCTTTTCTTTGGTTGTTTTCATAATCAATGTCATGCCATGATTACAACAGCCAAGTTAATGACTCGAATGGGAAAAATGCTGTCCCATCTTTTTTTAACCGGGTATTAACATTATATCACTCCTGATTTTGGAGCAGTGATGATATACCTGGGTCATCTTTTCTAGTGTTATCAGACCTGTCCTGTTTTTTTTGACTCTGCTCAAGCCTGGGTCACAGCTTGGAAGTCAAGATATTTTTTTTATATAAAAAAAAGTTAAAACAATGTTTTTTTTTTTTTACAAAAAAGTTAAATCTGTTACTGTGAGTCCTGGATGTGATTAATGACACCGACGTTTTCTAAACTGGCTGTATTTGTTTTTCTCTAAAGAAGTTACCATATTTGTGAGATGACGTTATGTCACCGAAGGAAGGCTCAGATAAAATTACCAACAGATGCCTCCCCATGACGGATTGTTCATGTGATAAAAAGCTGGCAACACTTGCTCCACACAGTACAAGCCAAAAAAGGTAGGATGAACCACAGCTTTTTCCTCGAGGAAAAATCCTCCCTTGGATTCTCTATCCTATCAAATCCTGCTGCTTTTATAAGCAACCTCAAGCCCTATCTTCAAAGGAGAGAGTTTTCATGTCACTGGAATATAAATATATATTATTCCCAAAATAATCAAACTGAATTAGCTATAAAATGTATGGATTTCATTCAAACATTTAGTTTGAATCTAAAAATACATGCTCAATTCTACCATTTATAATCCCAAGAGACTTGTTTAATTTAATGGTAATTCGCCTGGTAGCCAAAAATGGACAAGGGGAAGGAAATTCAAGAGAAAGGTATCACAGTTACCTATGGGCATAAATGACGAAAAACTAAAGGACCCTGAGCTAAAAAAACGCAGGGTTCTTACCCATTACTGCAAAAGATACTTTTCTAAAATTGTTCTTAGACATAACTAGAATTTGATTTCAAACAAGACGGCAAGGAAATGAATTGACCTTGGTATATAGCCAGCTACTTTATGATTCATTAAGAAACTTTGTTATAATTAGATTATATTCTCAGTTTATATTGCTTGTCCAAAAAAAAAAATAAATTAAGTTTAGATAAAAGCAAACATAAGATTATTAAAAAAATAAATGCATCATGGGCCATGGAAATGCCTTGGAAGATTATCCAGGGATGACCCTTATAAGCTTGCTCTATTCTTCCATGAACTGATAATGGAGCTATCCAGAATAAGAATAAGTTGCATTCAATCTGTCTGCCACACTTATTCTGCATAACTTGAGGAAATAGACATAAACATTGTTGAAGAAAGTTTGTTGGTCTTCTTTCTTACCATTAAAGTTTAAAACTCCAAAACAAAGATTTTTATTTTATTTTTATTTCATAATCTATTTTTAATCAAAAGAGTCACGAAATTAAGAAAAAAAAAATTGTTTGCAAGAGCTTGGGTTGGAGGTAAGGGAAAAACTCATTCAATTTGCAAGACTCAAGTTTAGGGTGTGTTTGGTATTGCAGTTCAATTTATTTTTAAAAATACTTTTTAAACTGATTTTTACTTGAAAAATATTAAATTAATATTTTTCTAGAAATTTTTTTGATGATCTTGATGTGGTAATTTTACAAATTAAAAAAAAATTAAATAATATTATTTTAATATATTTTCAATTAAAAATTATTTTTTAAAAAATATCCTTTTACTATATTACTAAACACATTAAGTCTTATCATTAATATTTTATTAATAAAAATATTCTAAATCTTGTTATGTAAAATGTATTATCTCTCTGGTGAGAAAAAAGGTTAATAATTGTTGCATGACGTAACCCAAATTACAATCTATCAAAATTGAACGAGTGATTTTATCATTAATTACTTATGTAATCCGCGTCGTGAAGTTATATATTTTTATTTCTTATATAAAAAAATTATATATACAAGTTTTTTCAATGTATTTTTTAAGTTTAAAAACTATAAGTGCAAATTAAAAAATTTATGCATATATATAATCAAATAAACTGAGAATTATATGTGTTAATAAATCAATAAAAAGTCATTAATGATTTCTAAAATTAAAACTTGAAAAATTAAGATATTTAATCTTACAAGGCGAGATATTTACCTACTTATTTTTTCTAAATGTTTTTATTACATTACTTTTTTATTCGATTAAATGATAATAGAAATAAACAAACATATTAAATTGATTGAATAAAATAAAAAGAAAAAATATTATGCAAGACTACACATATTAGAAATATTATATGAAAATAAAAAAATTTGATTTTCAAGAATATAGTTCATCTATACAAAAACATTAAAAAAGATTATAGATGAATAAAAAAAAACCTCTTTGAAAAACAAAAAATAACAATCATTCAAAAAAAGCTCTCTAAACAAAATAAAAAAGAGAATGGATATTAATCTAAATATAATTTTAAAAAAAAAACATATAAGAAGAAGAATTATTTGGAAAAAAATAGGAAAAAAAAAAAGAAAAAAAAAAAAACAAGGTGCCGCGGGGCTTATTTTGTTAGGGTGGATGACATGTCATCCACCCCAATTTTTATTTTTTTTAAAAAATCGATGACGCATCTCATGCTGAGGCAAACAATGCATTATCTGATCTTGCCTATATTCTGATCACTATGATGGCTAAAAAATCAAAGTTTAAGTTTTTTTACCTAAAAAACCATTTTCAACCTATTTTGACCTAAAAGACCTATAAAAAACTTTAAGAACCATGATAAACCTATCTATGACCTCAAAAAAACCAAAAATCCGTTCAAAAACCTGAAATCAACCCAAAACCAAAAATCAACCTGAGCTCAAATATGTTTTTTTCAAAAACTTTAAAGGTAAATAAAAAAAACACCTGATATGACTCTGCTTATAAAAAAAAACAATTTGATACAAATATCGTTCATTTTGGTGGCCTAAATCGATGTAAACGCATGTTTCTCTTTCTACTGCTAAAATCCAATGACCTCTCTCTCCTCTTTCAATCAAGGACTAAAAAATAATAAAAATAAACTTTTATATCAAATTAAATTTGAAAAATATGAAGATACCAAAATTATATAATATACGTTATTTTTTAAGTTTAAAGGCTAAAATACATCTTTTTCGATACTCATAACATACCACTTATGTTTGATTATTTTTTTCATTTAGATCCTTCTTCTTTCAATCCTACCCCTGTTTGGTATGTGTAATTTGTTAATGATCCATTCTACATGACATGACATGACACGATAGATGCTACCTAGGTTCAAAATCAATGTTTGGTGGAGAACTTGGTTTAAATTAATATGGCTATTAATTCGCAAGCCAAAAATGGAAAGAAGAGAAATCAATATTGATAAAGCAACCTTTTTCTTTGCCTATGAAAAAATTTGCAGTTCACATGCGTAGGAATCTGTGACTTCAGTCTATCTGCCCTCATAAATGCCTAACCTACTACAATAACGGAGCCCATGCATTGTTAACAATCAAGCTAGCAGTACTTTAAAATGCAGTGGTCATTGTTCACTTCCTACATTCTTGTGGAAGACAGGGTTGGCTGTGAGAAAAGTAGCTATCCTGCTTGAGGACCAGATTTCGTAAACATTGCCGCAGAAGTTGGTTGAGTTTCATTAGGTTTGCTTCTTGCTTGCACTCATCATTCCATTTGCATTGGATTGTTTGCTTTGATTGTGATAGTTGCCCCAAATGCCGACAAACTTAATTAAGACAAGCTGAGTATATATGTGTGACTGTCTGTTTAAATGTTCATGCAAATTGTTCTTAAGAATTCTCGTGGTTGTAGTTGGTTTTTTTAATGAACAAGAGGATTCTGTACTGGGATTGCCTAACTTGATTAATGGTGGTTGCTAGTGTTTGTAAGAAGGCTTGTTTGCTAACTTGTATCTTGGAACCAAGAGAGCAGATTTATATCTCTAATGGCTATCCGTCACTGCTTCGACAAAGATGTTGACCAGGTACTTCCCATTTCTTCTCTTTTGCGCTACACTTCTTGCGATAAACGGAAAATGGCAAATGCATGAAGAAAAATACAAGAAATTGAAGATACCAACAGGCCAAAGTTTCCTTCTTGGTGCTCTTACTCAATACTCTAACTGTTCATTGCATTGCTCTTAATTTATTTTCATGCATATCAACAAAATGGAATGAAAAGCTTTTTCTCCAAGCTTGTCAAGGGCAGCCAAGAAATATTTAATTTCTTCATAGGATTTGTATCCTGATCTAGGTGCTGTTCGAAGGAAATTCATGTGTGAAGAAGGTGATACTGAACAGACCACACAAGTTAAACAGCCTCACCTATCACATGGTATGCTTAAATTGATTTTTCTAATTTATTTACCAATCACACATGTACTTTTGCCCTTCGTTTTCCAGCTTCTTTTCTTCTCATAAAGGATGGCACATTTCAATAAAAGAAATCAGGAAACGGTACTCAGAGACACACAAGTTTCTCTCAAGCATAAAAATAAACAAAGATAACAAAACAGGGTGGTGAAATAAGTAGTGCCAGCAGATAAAAACAAGATTCGAAGCCATGGCATAAAATCTTCAGATATAGCGACACCATCTTTAGCTAAAGCACCAGCTTTTTTCTTATGAAGTATGCTGATTGCTTTCCAAAGCCGTGTGAAATATACATATTTCTTCTTACCTTCAATGTCAACTTTCTTGATCATTAACCTGGTAAATAATAATAAAAAACTTGATCAGTAACTCCTTTTATTAATTTTGTTGGCAGACCTGTCAGATGATCAAGGAGTTGAAAGCTTACGAGGTTGATCCTAAAGTCAAAATTGTGATATTGAAGGTAAAAAAGTTGATTTAGGAATGTGCTGGAATTCTCAACCTCTAATTAAGTTGCACGTGGTTAGACATCAGAACATGATTCTACTCCATATGATTCATTCATTTGTCTCTGCCGATGCCACTATCATCTAGCTCAGACATCACATTGAACTAAATCTCATGCAGGGAAATGGAAAGGCATTTTGTGCTGGTGGTGATGTCTTGGCATCATATACTTGTATGGTTGCAGGTGAAAATCATCTTCTAAGAAGGTTTAAAAGTAATTGGAAAATGTTTGATGCCGTTAATGTTTATCTCCTTGGATGAAACAGGGCATTGGAGCTATGGGACAAATTTTTACAAGAAACAAATCATGTTGGACTACTTAGTTGCAACATATGGAAAGCCTGTGGTATAGAAGTTATATGGCTCTATCATTATGCAAACCAGCAAAGCCAATAATTATCTCACATATTTCTTTACTCTTGTCATCTTCATTTGATTTTGATAAATGCAATTGGATATTTGAAGGTTGCAATTATTGATGGGATCGTGATGGGAGGAGGTGCTGGGCTATCCCTGCAGGGAACTTTCAGGATTGTCACTGAAAACACTGTATGCTTCTGCTTTACATATTGGAAACATAGGGAGTTGATTTGTTTTAGTGATGTTTCTAAATAACTTAGTGATGCAGGTGGAAGCTAATAGGATAGTAATAACTTAGAAAATACAAGAATTTTAATTAGCAAAAATAATTATAGATGTGAATCATAAACTCGTAATTTTATTATCTAAAATTTATATTTATGGTGATTGTCTTCTTAAGAGATTTTCAATATTTAGAAAATTCTACCTTTATTAGAAAACAACTAAAATTGAAAAGATGATAAGAAAATTAAATATAAATCAAAATTAAAACATAAATCTAAATAAATATAGGATAAATAACAAAATTGACTTAAACAGGAGCATCCGAGCTTGAAACCTCATTATAGAAGATACAACAGTTTGATTAGTGACACAATAATTATTTAAATTAAGTAAAATTACTTGTAGAATTACTTAAAAAAATTTAAGTTCGATTTAATAATCAGATTTTTTTTATTATTATTTTAATTAAAATGCTAACTTGTTCTAACTCTGTGAAACTTCTTCTTAACTTATCTCACTAATTTATAAAAGTACATGTAAGGTCAACATCATAGTTTTCCCATATAAATCCTCACTCAAATACTAAAAACTTTCAGTTTGAATAATTTCTACAAGCTCGACTATATCACTTAAATAATTGAACAAAATATTTGATGGTCTTCTCTAGATGGCCAAAGACCTCCTGCAAGGACTTTGTCTTATGCCAGTAACCAAGTCTCATAATATAAATACTTAATTTCCTTAAAACTGAGGAGAAAAGAAACTTAAGGTACTGTAGAACAGTGGAATGATCACAGAAACTTGATGTTCTTTATTTTGAGATTTACTAAAAATCTTGAGGATAATCAGATTAAGAGTTTGAAGGGCAACAAATTATAATTATACTTTCATGATTCAGCGGGAGGTTTTTTTTTATCATTGTTTCGGAGATTAAGTTGTTGTAGGATAATTTATCAACCTCTCAGCTAAATCAGATAACTCAAGGTGATGATGGAGGCAGCCTGGATAGCATAGGATGCATGTATTTGTTGAGGAAGGGCTGTCTTCTTTTCATGAATTAATGTTTCTTCAGTTGTTCAAAGAAAGCTAACTCAAAGAATCTTCATATTTCGTGATGAAAAGATTAATAAAATTCTCGTCTTTCGTATATAAAAAAAAAAAAAAAACGAAACGATATTAGAAGCATCTGCGTGTTCATCTCATTTGTACAGTGCATAAGTAATGGTGCTTGGTTGTTACATGAACTTGCATAGGTGTTCGCTATGCCAGAGACCGCAATAGGACATTTTACTGATGTTGGGTCATCATATTTCCTTTCCAGGCTCCCTGGATTTTTTGGTAACCACCTATTTGTTACTCTATGTACTTTACTAATAGTTTGGAAAGAGTTTCATGCCTTCTTATCTTCCCTCTGAGTGTACTAATAGTTTGGAAAGAGTTTCATGCCTTCTTATCTTCCCTCTGAGTGTACGAACTTCTGAATATTCATGAACTCCGTGTGTTTTTTGAGATGTAAGATGAAAATTGATCCAATGCATCAAGGAAAAAGAAAGATTATTTTTCTTTTTCCTTTATTCGTTAGCAAGTTAATTTATCCTTGAAGATTCTGATTCAGTGCTTTATGTACTTATTCTAATTCATTAAAAATGCTATATAGGTGAATATTTGGGACTTACTGGAGCTAAGATTAGAGGAGCAGAAATGGTTGAATGTGGCCTTGCGACTCATTTTATGCTCGCAAAGGTAATGCCTGTTAGCACAACTATGAAATAGCATGGTCATACCTAGCTCTCGTATGACACGATGGCGTCGTTCGACCATACCTGTTTGTTCAGGGGTATACGGACATGATACCTGATGGATAACTCTTAAATGGTTACACAGAAAAGCAGTTGCCTCACAGAATATTCAGAAATTTCTTGATCTGCATCAGATATCCTCTCTAACATCAGTTTTTTTTGCTGCAGTGATAGTTATTTTATCGTGAATGTTCTCTTATTTACCATCAGAGGATTGCATAATATTTTCTCTTTCTTTTTTTTGTGGTAGGATGTCCGTTTGTTGGAAACTGCACTAGATGAAGTAACTTCTACTGATACGAAAACAATTTCTGAGATCATCAGCAAATTTATGCACAAACCAAATGTTAAACAGCATGGTGCTTTTAGCAGGTAATGTTCAGGTCCCTGAAAATTTTGTGCTGCTTTTATCAATATCTACTAGTGTCTGTTAACATCCATCCTGAATTTGAATACTTACTCATTAAATAGACTGGAGATCATCAACAAATGTTTCTCGAGAACAACAGTTGAAGAAATACTGTCATCACTGGTGAGCATATCACAGAAGCACCTTTTCTCACCTAAACTTAGTGTAGAAAGTCTCGGTTAGGAATGCCATAAGTATGATACCTGCTTGACTTGTTTTAGGAGAGTGAGGCAGAAACTAAATCAGAAAAGTGGATTCTTGATGCAATCAACTGGATGAAGTCAGCCTGTCCAACCAGCCTCAAAATTTCCCTTAGATCGGTATGAATGATTTTAAGGGATTTCTGATCTTTTACTTGAGTTAATATTTTTTTTCAATTACAATTCAAGGAATGCTTCCTTTTTCTTTAAAATCCAGAAATAACTTTTCATGTGTTGATTAGATTAGAGAGGGCCGCAAGCTAGGACTTGAGCAATGCCTCATCCAGGAATGTACTATTGTTTGCCACATTTTGAGAAGAACAGTTAGCAATGATTTTTATGAGGTAATTAATTAGAGGAATGATAAGAACATAACTTCGATAATAAGAACATAATGCGATGACTATTCGTCTCTAATCACAGGGTTTTCTTGCAGGGAATTAGGGCCATCTTACTGGACAAAGACAAGAATCCCAAGGTACATATGGTACTAGCTATGCTTGATATGTTTTCTTAACAATCACATACTGTAATGTAATCCATTTCTCTTGTTTTTAACAGTGGGAGCCTTCAAAGTTAGAGCTAGTGACCGATGAAATGGTGGGCCGATATTTCTCCAGAGTCGATGAAGATGACATGGAACCCCTTCAACTTCCTACCAGATCCAACTTGGGTGAAACCATGAGGCCAAAACTTTGAAACTAGAAAGGCTTTACGGGGTGATCAGGACTATCTTTCTCCATGGTTACATAAGCTGATGATTGAATATAACGTTTCAAGCTGATAATAGAACAGCTCTCTCTTTTCTGATTGGATTAATGACTTGTTCTGTAGCATCAACAGTAATGAACGATGTTTTAATCGAACAATGCACTCTTGATTTCCGTTGGAGAACATTCTGTTTTTCATGCCTCCCCCCCAGTTTCGACACTTTATATTGTTGCCATGATCTTTCCTGTCTAAGCACCAAAACTTTGGACCAAAATATCACCAAGTAATATACCCTTAGAGAGGGTGAGGGCCATCTCTAGAATTTTAGAGCTCGATGGGAACATCGCACATTTAAGAAAAAGGGAAAATGTGATGGTCTCACATCTATAATTTTGAAAATATTAGGTTAATTGACACACATTATATTTTTACATGGTATTACTAAAAATTCTTTCTTAAAAACTTGACTAAGAAAATTATAATTTTTTTAAAAAAAACTTGTTTCTTTCTTATCGCAACATCAAGCATACACATGTACAGAAGAAGTTATGCGCCAAACCTCTTCTCCTGACTTGTAACGCTAGAACAAGACATATTAAATGCTAATTAATTCGTCAAGGTTGTTGGTGGATGGCTTGATTCAAATGATACGGTAATCCATTGATAACCAGAAATTGAAAGAAGGGAAATCAATTAATATAAACACTGCACCAATCTTTTTCCTTGCCTTAATTTGCGAATTGTCGGTGGATATTGTGGGCACCAATATTGGTTACTACTCGATAGACCCGTATGTTTAAGCACAAATTAGATAATTAGTATACAAAATAAAAGGAAATACAAATTAACATAGCAGCAAAAAGATTTGATGAAATAAGATATTTTTGAATGTCATGCTATGAACTTTGACATTTAATTAAATGTCACTTTTATTAATTGTGACATTAATTAAATATTGTGGTTGATAACCACGATAAAATTTTAATTGATATCGTGACTCAAAAACACAATATCAATTAAATTTAGGATAAATTGACCGATCGGTTTATAATTATCAGTTAAATTGACTAACCGATTGACACTAAAAAATAGAGGAAAACCACTTTGTAAATAATAACTTTTTAAGATTTTATTTGGAATTTACTTTTTTAATCTACAAGTTGGATAGAGATGTATATTTTGATTCATAAAACATATTTAAAAGAAAAAATTCATAAAATTATATTTTTTAATAGCGACATGTATTAAATATCGTGTTTAAAAATAGTAGCTTTTAGTAAATATCGTGTTTAAAAGTGGGATAGGATGAAAATGTATTATTTCATCAATTTTTTCTTTAATTGTGTTATTTGCAAAAACTTTCAAATTACTACTGTGCTATTATTTTTTTAAAAAAAGAAAACCATACTCAAGGCAGATTCAGAACTACTTTATCAGTGGTAGGCAATTCTTTGTACTACGTTGGCAATATGACAATAATTATATGTGCATGGCTGCACAAAGAAATGGCCCGTCTGTTGTTTTCTGGTGGGTGCCAGTGTTTATGAATTATAGAAAGGCTCGTTTGCCGACCTGTGTTCATATGGAACAGAGAGAGTAGATCATTTGTATCTCAAAATTTAATGGTTATGGCCGGCCCCCGTTGCTTCGAGAAAGATGTTAATCAGGTACGTGCACTCTCCATTCTCTGTTCCCTGCTGCAAAATTCACTCGCAATTTGAAATGCGTGATGACAGCCAAGTAAAGATTTGCATCCTCTAGCTAGGTGATATTGAACAGACCACAGAAATTAAACAGCCTCAGCGATCACATGATGTGTATTTATAAATGAACTTTTTAGAACTCTTTTCTTTCTTTAATTTCTGGCTAGCTTCTTGACTAGGTTTTGCTTAAGAAAATACCCTTCTGATTTTTTTATTGGAAATATTGAGAAAGATACACAGTATATATACAAAACTAATTAAGTTAATTTAGAAAACTAATTAAATACAAAAATAGAAACCAAAGGAAATTAACTTTAAATATCTAAACAAGAAATCAGAAAATCCTAGCACTCTCTTTCAAGTTGGTGCATAAATGTCATTCTGCTGCATAAATGTCATTCATGCCCAACCTATTTAAAAACACTCAACTTGAAACTGTTTTGGTGGAATGCTAGATTATCGAATTTGATCCATAATTTTCTATCCAACTTCTCCTTAATGAAGAACTTGTGTATCTCTAGTGTTACGACGTGATAAGTTTTTACTCACTCAAATACTAAGTCAAGAACATGATTGGTTTGATAGATTAGTAATGAGATATTCTAGCTCAAGCAAAGAATTTCTTGGAGAAGTATTTCTTGGAGTCATATCTTCAGCTTCTAGGCGTTCATCGCTATTTCGACCCAAAATTATACCTCTTAAATCTAATTCACATCTTGTTTTATTGTTTGGTGCAGTTTGTGAATACTATCTACTGGAATCCAAATTTATTCAAGGAAAGTCATATTCTAGAGTTTGCACTTCCATTTGATACTCCCCCTTAAATATGAAAGCTTGGAATTTGGACTGCCAGACACACACAAAGTCAATGAGAGCTTAGAATGGATTGTTATGCCTAATAATTTTTTATTATATAATTTATATAGTTTTTATGCCTAATATACAACCTTATAAAAATAAGAGGCATAACTTACTATTTATAGAAAAATATGAAAAACCCTATAAATTAGTAAAATATTAATTAATTTGCCCCCTGAATAATATCCATATATTAATTCAGAATAATTTTAAAAATTAACTCGACCAAGTCCTTACTTGATTTTTCTAGGTCTAAAAAAATAGTACATGTATTAATTATATTCTAGTTCTTAATTTCTAAAATATATTTTAATCAAGTCATACTTAATTAAATCATCATAGTTTAATTTTTAACTAATGATTCTTAATGTGTATGACTCATTAAGCTCCTAATATGTTGGCCAACTATAAATTATAATTCTAATTAAATAGAATTAAATAAATTAATTTATTATCAATTCAACAATTGATTAATTTATAGTTGAATATAAAGTACATCATCTAGCAACGTGTCATGATTCTCAAATATTAAAAAAATCATTAGTAGTTTGACATAACCTTTCAGTGACCGGTTTCTCAATGTAATAAATATCCTTTCATCAATAATATTCTGATTTAACATTAAAGCATGGAGTATGTCTGCCATATTAAATCATATTTGTTCTCTACATAATAGTCATTGATCATTTGAATAAAATTTAAAACTTCTTTTAAATCGCATTTCATCTTGACCAATGATTTTTTAGTCAATATCATTTGAGAATAGATGAAATATTTTTTCTAATTCATCTAAGATGATAAATCTTCTTTTTGTCACTCAAGTATCTTCATATAGTTCATTTTATACTTAATGTCTGCCCTTTCGTTACCTCGATTAAGATAATATGTAACAGGATCAGAGCATAACATTCCCTATATAAGATAACTTAGTGATCTCAAGTCTAAAAATAATTTGCACAACCGTCATGTGAGCCTTTTCATAGACATATGTGATCTCTCGATATGAAATTCTCATACAGATCAGTTTAGTGTGCATGTTTTATGACAAACACCTACATATTGATTCTATGTATCGATTGGGAACATTTTATTAACAATGTTTTAATGCAATAAAAATCTCATAATTATAACAATTTTATAAAAAAAATTCAAAGTTTTTTTTGTCCTATGAACTTTATCTTTACTTTAGATTTACTAATATAATATTATATGAATATTAAAAATAAATTAAAAAATATATATTTATATTAATATAATAATGTCATGTTTAACCAATGGTATGGTATATTAAACTAACATTAAGTCCATCTGCCCCTGTAAATACTCAACCAACTACAATAAAGAAGCTCATGCATGTGCTGCTAACCAAGCTAGCAGTATTTTAAAATGCAGTGGTCATTGATCACTTCCTGCATTCTTGTGGAAGACGGCTGGCTGTGAGAAAAGTGGCTATCCTGCTCGAGTACCAGATTTCATAAACATTGTCATAGAAGTTGGTTGAGTTTCATTAGGTTTGCTTCTTGCTTGCACTCATCATTCCTTTTGCGTTGGATTGTTTACTTTGATTGTGATGGTTGCCACTTGCCCCAAATGCCTCCAACTTGATTAAGACAAGCTGAGTATATATATGTGTCTGTCTGTTTAAGTTTTCATGCAAATTGCTCTTAAGAATTCTCGTGGTTGTAGTTGGTTTTTTTCAATGAACTAGCAAATTCTGTACTGGGATTGCCTAACTTGATTAATGGTGGTTGCTAGTGTTCATAAGAAGGCTTGTTTGCTAACTTGTATCTTGGAACCAAGAGAGCGGATTTATATCTCTAATGGCTATCCGTCACTGCTTCGACAAAGATGTTGACCAGGTACTTCCCATTTTCTTCTCTTTTGCGCTACATTTCTTGCGATAAATGGAAAATGGCAAATGCATGAAGAAAAATACAAGAAATTGAAGATACCAAGAGGCCAAAGTTTCCTTCTTGGTGCTCTTGCTCACTGTTCATCGCAATGCTCTTAATTTATGTTCATGCATATCAACAAAATGGAATGAAAAGCTTTTTCTCTAAGCTTGTACAAGGGCAGCCAAGAAATATTTAATTTCTTCATAGGATTTGTATCCTGATCTAGGTGCTGTTCGAAGGAAATTCATGTGTGAAGAAGGTGATACTGAACAGACCACACAAGTTAAACAGCCTCACCTATCAAATGGTATGCTTAAATTGATTTTTCTAATTTATTTACGAATCACACTTGTACTTTTGCCCTTCGTTTTCTAGCTTCTTTTCTTCTCATAAAGGATGGCACATTTCACTAAAAGAAATCAGGAAACGGTACTCATCAGAAACACACAAGTTTCTCTCAAGCATAAAAATAAACAAAGATGACAAAACAGGGTGGTGAAATAAGTAGTGCCAGGAGATAAAAACAAGATTCAAAGCCATGGCATAAAATCATCTGATCTAGAGGCACCAGCTTTAGCTAAAGCATCAGCAATTAACGTTGAATGCTTTTCGAAGCCGAGTGAAATATAATTATTTCTTTTTACTTTCAATGCAACTTTCTTTATCAATAAGCTGCTAAATGATAAAAACTAGACCATTAACTCCTTTTATTAATTTTGTTGGCAGACCTGTCAGATGATCAAGGAGTTGAAAGCTTACGAGGTTGATCCTAAAGTCAAAATGGTGATATTGAAGGTAAAAAAGCTGATTTAGTAATGTGCTGGAATTCCCAACCTCTAATTAAGTTGCACGTGGTTAGACATCAGAACATGATTCTACTCCATATGATTCATTCAGTTGTCTCTGCCGATGCCATTATCATCTAGCTCATACATCACATTCAACTAAATCTCATGCAGGGGAATGGAAAGGCATTTTGTGCTGGTGGTGATGTCTTGGCATCATATACTTGTATGGTTGCAGGTGAAAATCATCTTCTACGAAGGTTTAAAAGTAATTGGAAAATGTTTGATGCCGTTAATGTTTTATCTCCTTGGATGAAGCAGGGCACTGGAGCTATGGAATAAATTTTTACAAGAAACAAATCATGTTGGACTACTTAGTTGCAACATATGGAAAGCCTGTGGTATAAAAGTTATATGGCTCTATCATTATGCAAACTAGCAAAGGCAATAATATCTCATATATTTCTTCACTCTTGTCATCTTCATTTGATTTTGATAAATGCAATTGGATATTTGAAGGTTGCAATTATTGATGGGATCGTGATGGGAGGTGGTGCTGGGCTCTCCCTGCAGGGAACTTTCAGGATTGTCACTGAAAATACTGTATGCTTCTGCTTTACATACTTCTTCATTTTATTCCTTTGGCAACATAGAAAACTGATTTCTCTTAGTGATATTTCTGAAAGAGAAAAGAGCAGTATTGGTTGGGGAACCTTTATTTATGCAACATGGTTTTTGCATTTTGCCTCAGAAGGACTGTCTTCTTTTCATGAATTAATGTTTCTTCAATTCGAAGAAAGCTAACTCTTGGAATCTTCATATTTTGTGATGAAAATAAAAAACAAATGATATTATAAGCATCTGCGTGTTCATCTCATTTGTACAGTGGATAAGTAATGGTGCTTGATTGTTACATCAACTTGCATAGGTGTTCGCCATGCCAGAGACAGCAATAGGACATTTTACTGATGTTGGGTCATCATATTTCCTTTCCAGGCTCCCTGGATTTTTTGGTAACTAGCTACTCAGTGCTCTATCTACTTTAATAAATGTCTGGTACGATTTTATGATTTATCATCTTCCTTCTGAGTGTACACCCTCGTGAATATTCATGAACTCTGTTTGTTTTTTGAAATGTAAGCACACTGCAGTGTTAAGAAATTGATTCAATGCATCATGGAAGATGAAAATTCCTATTCTGATTCTTTTATTCATTAGCAATTTAATTTAGTCTTGAAGATTCTGATTCAGTTCTGTTTTTACTCATTCTAACTCATCAAAAATATTATATAGGTGAATATTTGGGACTTACTGGAACTAAGATTAGAGGAGCAGAAATGGTTGAGTGTGGCCTTGCAAATCATTTCATGCTCTCAAAGGTAATGTCTCTTAGAATTGTGCTCGGTTTAATTTACGATTAAAAGGTTACACAGAAAAGCAATTGAAAGTTGGATATAATTGAGACAACTAGTTGCCTCACAGAATTTATAAATTTCTTTATCTGCACCCGGAATCTGCTGCAGGAGCTTTTCCTTGTTTATTTCATTATTAAGCAGTTTAGAAATTTATTTTTTCTTCGATCATTTTAGGAACTAACAAAAATATGGTGCTCTTGATTTTTTTAGAGTTTTGACCTATAACAAACTCCATAATGCTTGAGGATTTTAACTTATAACAAACTCCGTTATCCTTCACAATCCCCAATCCTCTTGACAAGGGAACCAAGATTCATTTTAATGACACCAACCAGTTTCTTGCTGCAGTGATAGTTATTTTGTCGTATATGTTCTCTTATTTACCATCAGAGGATTGCATAATTTTTTTTGTCTTTCATTTTTTTGTCGTAGGATGTCCGTTTGTTGGAAACTGCACTAGATGAAGTAACTTCTTCTGATACGAAAACAATTTCTGAGATCATCGGCAAATTTATGCACAAACCAAATGTTAAACAGCATGGTGCTTTTAGCAGGTAATATTCAGGTCCCTGAAAATTTTGTGCTGCATGTATCAATATCTTCTAGTGTCTGTTAACATCCAACCTGAATTTGAATATCCAATCATTAAATAGATTGGAGATCATCAACAAATGTTTCTCAAGAACAACAGTTGAAGAAATACTATCATCACTGGTAAGCAGCTTTTCTCACCTAAAGTTAGTGTAGAAATCCTCAATTAGGAATGCCATCAATATGATACCTGCTTGACTTGTTTTAGGAGAGTGAGGCAGAAACTAGAGCAGAAAAGTGGATTCTTGAGGCAATCAACTGGATGAAATCAGCCTGTCCAACAAGCCTCAAAATTTCCCTTAGATCGGTATGAATGATTTTAAGTGATTTCCTATCTTTTACCTAAATATTTTGTTTCAATTACATTTCAAAGAATGCTCCCCTTTTCTTCAATTCCCATAAATAACTTTTCGGGTGTCGATTAGATTAGAGAGGGCCGCACGCAAGGACTTGAGCATTGCCTCATCCAGGAATTTACTGTTGGTTCCCACATTGCGAGAAGAACAGTTAGCGATGATTTTTATGAGGTAATTATAGGAATGATAAGAGCTTAATTTCAATGATAAGAACATAATGCAATGACTATGCGTCTCTGCAGGGAACGAGGGCCATGTTATTGGACAAAGACAGAAATCCCAAGGTGCATATGTTACTGTGCTTGATATGTTTTCTTATCAATCACATAATGGAATGTAATTTTCTTTTCTTGTTTTTAACAGTGGGATCCTTCAAAGTTAGAGCTAGTGACTGATGAAATAGTGGACCGATATTTCTCCAGAGTTGATGAAGATTACATGGAATCCCTTCAACTTCCTACCAGATCCAACTTCGTTGGTACCATGAGGCCAAAACTTTGAAACTGGAAAAGCTTTAGGGGGTGATCAGGAGTTCAGGACTATCTTTCTCCATGATTACAGAAGCAGACAGTTGTATAATTAATGGACGATGTCTTAATTAAACAGTGCACTCTTTTCCATTGGAGAAAATTCTATTTTTCATGCCTCCACCCCTAATTTTTACACGTTATATTGTTGCCTTGAGTATGATCTTCCTGTCTAAGCACCAAAATTTGAACAGCCAAAACTTTGGACCAAAATATCATGGCGTTAGACAAAATAATACATGAGTGTGACACCCTCTCTCTGCTTTGTTTGAAGCTCGATCGTGATTGCTCTCGAGTGGTAGGAGTTATTTTTTTAAAATATTTTTTTTATTTAGTATTTAAAAATTTATTAAAATAATATTTATTTTATTTTTAAAAAATTATTTTTGATGTTAATATAATAATCTAAAAATATAAAAAATTAATTAAAGATAAAAATAATTTTAAAATTCAGGAAAAGACCATTTGGAACTGAATATCATTTATTTAAAAGGAATAGAATGTCTCGTATCCCATATTTAAAGACTACGAGGAGATTAAATAAGATAAGAAAAAATTATTAATTGACCTATATGTTACAAGAAATATATTTTTTGAATTATAAGGGTAAGAGACCCAACTTAGAATCTGATTATTTAAAAAAAAATATTTTTAATATTAATATATCAAACAATGCAAAACTGCTGCCAAACACCCTCCGAACCTCTCCTTTGTGCTTGGAACATTACAAGATGACACGTTAAATGCTAATTAACTCGTCAAGGTTCAAAATCAAGGTTGTCGGTGGATCACTTGATTCAAATATGGTAATCCATGGACATCCAGAAATTGAAAGAAGGGAAAGTAATTAATATAAACACTACACCAGCCTTTTTCTTCGCCTTAATTGGCAAATTGTCGGAGGATATTACATTACTTATTTATGCTGGCTGCACACAAAAATTGACCAGGCTGTTGTTTTCTGGTAGTTGCTAGTGTTTATGAATTATAGAAAGGCTCGTTTGCCAACCCGTGTCCATGGAACAGAGAGAGTAGATCATTTGTATCTCAAAATGGCTATGGCCCCCCATTGCTTTCGAGAAAGACGTTAATCAGGTACGTGCACTCTCCATTCTCTGTTCCCTGCTGCACAATTCACTCGCAATTTGAAATGCGTAATGACAGCCAAGTAAAAATTTGCAGAAGAAAGCAATGTTTAACTAATTTCTTAATGTAACCATTTGCATCCTCTAGGTGCTATCTGAAGGAAATTAATTCATGTGTGAAGAAGGTGATATTGAACAGACCACAGAAACTAAACAGCCTCGGCCATCACATGGTTTATATGTGCTTCTTACAACTCTCTTCTTTCTTTAATTTCGAGCTAGCTTCTTGACTGGGTTTTGCTGTGCTGCCAGCATGAATTGGTAGAGCTCAAGATCTCATACTCGATAATAAAAGAAGAGATATATTTACGTGGGCTAATGCGAGCGCTACAAAACACACCTGGCACGAGTCTTGGTGATGGACTCCTATATTTCGTTCTGGGCATACAAGCTATGTGTGCCTGAGTGTGTGTGTGTGTGACCTTGCAAGCAAGGGACAAATAAATGGACTCAAGCTAGACTTTGACAATTAGGCAAAGCATTAAAGTCGTTAGGGCGTGCTGAGAAGACATATAGACGAGGTAAAAGAGACATCAGGGTGGGTGGATGATCTTGCAGTGGTTGGGAAGATACGGCATTTAATTTATTTGACAGAAGACAAAGGGACACTCTACTTGTAGCTTGGTTGGGTAGATACGGCATTTAATTTGTTTGACATTCGACATGATATGCTGGAGACAAAAGGACACTTCATTTCTTACACCTTTTACTTTCAATATATCAATTAATATAACCTATAAAGCATAGTTCTTGATCTATAAATCTTTATGATATGCTATTGAACTTTCGGCTTTGGATAGAAAATTTAGGAGTCCACGCGCGGTCCCAGTTTTGTTATGATACGGAAATAAAAGAAGTTATACTTGCAAGTTGCAACCTCAAAAACTTGAACAGTGAAGCAGGTTTTATTTTTAATTTTCTCCTTTTTTTTTGTTGATTTTTTTTCTCAAATACATCTTCAGTTTCTTTCACGATATTTAGATTGCTTTTAAGTCGGTGCAAGTACTAGGTTATGTGAAGGTAAATCCAACGTGTTTGATTATAAATTTTGGTTAGGTAAAAAATTAAGTTGAGTGTTTTTTTTTTCAATTTTATTTTAAAATTTTTTTTATTAGTTATTCGGGTTATTTTTAAGCCAATTAAATGAACTACCTCACGTCAAGAAAAAATCTCACATGCTTAATTTTAAACCTGTATTAGATAAGAAATGAGATCAAAAAAGTTTTTTTTTCATTTTTTTTTCATTTTATTTTTATTTTTTTTTATCGGTCAACCAATTTATCTTTAGACCAACAAACAAGGTTGATTGGATTACATCGCGACAATTCTCACACGATTTAATTTAAGACTTGGGTTAGATAAGAAGTCAAGAGATTTCAAAGTTAATCCGTTTAACTAATTTTAATAAAAATATCAAATAGTTATATGCTATCTAAATATTTTTTTGTTAAATCTAAAATAAATAAAAAAATAATCAGATAATGCAAACATGTAAACAAGTAATTTGGAGAGAAAATCACTCTATATTATCACAATCTTCTTATTAATTAAGGAAAGTAATTCTTTCAGTTAAAATAAAACTGGGAAAATGTTTTTTTTCCTATGTTATTAAAAGCACACAACTCCCCAAAAAAAAAAAAGAGAAGGCAGAGAGAAAACCTTACATGCCTACGCCAACAGACGACCCCGGTCGTTTAACATTGAAGAGTTCTTGAACGGTGGAAAATTGGTTTGATTCGAAAAAATCAAAACAGCTGCTGATTATTGGTTTTTGAATACGTAAGAGAACCTTGTAACATTTCTAATGAATTTTGAATAAGAACTTGTAAGTAAGTCAATTAAACTCCATATTTCTGCTATTATCTCTATCTTCTTCTAGGTATGCTTTGGAGGTATTCAGAATGGTATTATCAATTAATAATTAATTTATTTTGTTGACAGATCTCTCAAATGACCAAGGAGTTGAATGCCTACGAGGTTGATCCTAAAGTCAAAGTTGTGATATTGTAGGTAAGAACTGACTGGAAGATTTGCTAGAGTTTTAATCATATATTAGAACAGGTGATTGGACATTAAAAAATGGTTCAACTCTGAGTGAGTCGTTCATCTGTCATTGCCAATGCCATTATTATCCAACTAATATGAGCATTATCTTCAACTCCGTCTTGCAGGGTAATGGAAAGGCTGAAAAAATGGGATGATTAATTAGCGACTAAAATCATTTGTTGCATATAAAACTAAAATCTGTTGCCGGCAAAAAAATCATATATACACATTTCATTGTTAAAACAGCAACTGATTTGTTCCGATGCTAAAATCCAATGCTAATAGCACTGTTTTTTATAGTGTGTAGGAGGTGATGCTATGACGACATATATTATAGTTGCAGGTGAAAATTATCTTCATGGAAGTTTTGAAGTGAAGGGAGAATTAATGTTTGATCATTTATTAAAATTTATGATCTTCTTGGATGAAGCAGGGCATTGGAGTCATGCTGCAAATTCTTACAAGAAACAACTCATGCTGGACTATGTAGTTGCCGCAAATGGAAAGCCTGCGGCTTGTAAACAAGTTATTTGGCACCATCAATATCATAGGAATATAAATTCTTCACTCTTGTTAATTTTTTAATCTATGCAATTGGGCCTTGAAGCTTGCACTTATTGATGGAATCGTGATGGGAGTTGGTGCTGGGCTATCCATGCATGGAAGGCTCAGATTGCCACTAAAACCACTGTATGCTTCTGCTACAAATCTTGATTCCTTAACTAGTTTCATATGTGAATCAACTCTTTTGATACATGAATTTGCATATGTGTGTATATATATATAGGTGTTTGCTATTCCAGAAACAGCAATAGGACCTTTTGTTGATGATGGGGCATCATATATTTTCTTTCAGGGTACGTTCCCTGGGAATTTTTGTTACTTGGGAGTCGAATTTGATAGTAGCGAGCAAATTCAATTTAATATATCACTGGATCATATCATAGCATCTCAATTGAAAACCCAATGAGTTATTATTTTATTTTTTTGTGCTGCTTCATCATGGTTCCTAGTACCTTTGTATAGGCCACTCCAATTTAATCCCAACACCTAAAATTCTCACCCCAAGACGAAGAGGATGCTCTTGTATCACTTCGAACTTTTACAATTTATATATTTTGATCTTATATATACCTTCGGAGGTTTGCATGGTTGAAATCTTTTTCTCTTGTCATGGGATCTCCATTTAGTGGCAAGTTTACTAGAGAGAATAACTTCTTTGGATACCAGCACAATTTCTAAGATTATCAGCAAGTTTTTGCACAAACCAAATGTGCAAGAGGATGGTGTCTATAGCAGGTAATTAATCATCAGGATTTTTGAAAAAATTACCGAGCTTGTCCATATATCTACGACGATGATCAGCTAAGAATATTAAAGCAATCATTAAACAGATTGGATCGAGATTATTAACAAATGTTTTTCAAGAAAAACATTTGAAGAAATTCTATCATCACTGGTAAGCTTATTAATTACAGAAAAACTTAAGCCTCAAAAATTAGGAATGCTAGCAATATGAATAGATTTTGCTGCTAATTGACTTGTTTCAGGAGAGTGTGGCAGAAGAGAGAGTAGGAAAGTGGATTCTTGAGACAATCAAATCGATCGATCGAGTCAGCCAGTCCAGTAAGCCTAAAAATTTCCCTCAAATCGGTATGATGACGGATATTAATCAAGTCATTAGTTTCTAATCTCTTAACTAAGTTAAAATTTATAAATTTTGTGCATGTTGATTAGGTTAGATCGAGAGCCGAACGCAAGGACTTGATCAATGCCTTGTCCGTGAGCATAACATTTTTTGCCACGTTAAGAGAAGAACAGTGGGCAATGATATTTACGAGGTGGTATAAATTATGATAAGAACACAAACGATTCCATCAAATGTAATTTCTCATTTTCTTTAATGCAATTAGTGACTATCAGTCTGTAATTAATTATATGCTTTCCTGCAGGGAATGAGGGCCATGTTACAAAGAGAGAGAGAAAAACACACCCTAAGGTGCATGCATGGAGGAGCACTACTATGTTTGGCTATGCATGACATAGCTAGGTCACATAATGTAATGAGATTTTGTTATCATGTTTGAACAGCGGGGGCCTGCAAAATTGGAGCTGGTGAGTGATGAAATGGTGAACGGACGTTTTTCAAGAGTTGAAGACTACTGGGAATCCCTTCAACTTTCTGGTTTAGCTTCTGATGCATGTGGAAGCTAATAACGAAGCAATATCATAGAAAATACAAGAATTTTAATGAATAAAAAGAATTGTAAATTTTAAATTTACAATTTACAATTTTATTCTTTAAAATTTAAATATACAGTGTTTGTCTTTTCAAGATGTTTACAAGATCGTGGTCATGAAAAACTACAAAGCAATATAAAATCCAAAAATATTAAGAAAACTAAAACAAAATTCAAAATAAAAATAATAAAAGTAACCCGAACAATAAATTTTAGGCTTAGTTCTAAAAGATCCGGCAATTCAATAAACAACGCAATGGCTTCTCAAGGAAAAAAAATATTTGTAGAATTACAAAGAAAAATTTGAATTCATCCTAACAGTGAGATCTCTTATTATTTTAATTTTAAGAGATAATATAGTCTCTCACAACTAGATTTTTTCTCTAAAATGTTTAATTCAGGCTATTCAAATAGTCTGTTTGAATCAGAATTTTATCAGTAATATCAAATACTCGCATGAACCTTCAGTTTAGTTTTACAAGGTGGTCGGCTGCATCAGCTTGCTTGACAATAAACTTTGAATCTAGATATGATAATAATAAAATATATTAGCTTACGTATTTGTATTTTCAGGAAAAGGGAAAAAATACCTCCTTGTGATGGCCTGGAAAATTAAAGAAAAGATTACTCTGTGTATGCTGGAATTTCTCTGTTCTTGTTTTTGAAAAGAGTCATAGTAAAATCTCTCATCTTCTTGTATCCCATAGTAAAGGGAAATGAGATTCTCACTGGACCTTCTTTCTCTTGATTAATGGAGTGGGTTGAGTTATTTTTTAAATATCTAAAAAATACTAAGTGATTTCGTTTATTTTTTATGTAAAAAATAATATTTAAATTCTAAAATAGAATAAAAAAATTAAAAAAATTGTTCATGACAAACCTATAATTAATAATAATAATAATAATAATAATAATAATAATTCAGGTAAAACACCGACTCGTCGCCTACTCTAAAAGAAATATCTCCCAGACGACATGCTACTAAAAAACAATTCTCTTTTTGTTCTTCTTTTTTTTTTTTTTTTCTTATCAACGACACAAATCACTCTCTCTCACGCACACAGAGAGAAAAAATACGTAAACCCTAATTGAATCCCAAATTTCTTCAATTAAACCCTAAGTGGATCCCAAATTATTCAATCAACGATCGATATGGACTCATCAGCCGCAACAACGCTCAGTTCAGAGCAAACAGAAGCAAACGCCATTAACAAGCGAGCAGAAACGGGAACGGAAGCACTGACTGAGGCAGGACAGCAACAAGGGCAGTCACAATCACAGGATAAGTGGCCGGGATGGCCAGGAGACAATGTGTTTAGGTTAATAGTGCCGGTATCGAAAGTAGGGAGCATAATTGGACGGAAAGGAGAGTTGGTGAAGAAAATGTGTGATGAGACACGTGCTCGGATTCGTATTCTTGAAGGTCCTCTTGGTATTACTGATAGAATTGTAAGTTAAAGCTTGTTTTTTTAGTGTTAAAGTTTGTGTCTTCTGTGTTTTGTTAATATCTTTGTTGAAGTTGGGGGTTTGGATGTTAAACTTTGTGCCTTTTGTGGGATTTTGTGTGAAAGAAGGGATTTTTAATTTTTTTTATTTATTTTTGGGAACTGAGAAGAATTTGGAGTGTTTTGAGGCACAGGTTGTTGAGTTGAGTGTTTCTGTTGGTCGATTTTCAGTTTTGATTGCAGCATATTAAAATAAGAAGGATGGATCTTGGTGTTGTTTTTTGTTGTTTTTTTCTGTTCAATAGGAGTATCTGTTTTATTGTTTGGTATTATAATAACAATATCATGCAATGGGAAATCTGTTATGAATTGTTAGATACATATTCCATGTTCACGAGCTTGAATGAGCTGACCGTAGCCTTAATTTTTTTTTTAATTATTTTTTTTGTTGATTCTAAAACACCCTGAAGGGAGGCTTGGCTAATTCTACTGTGAATGAATGTAAACAAGAATTGAAAATCTCGTAGCTTTAATGTTAGAAGGAAAACCCTAAGAGTAGATGAATTAACTTGTTGAAGGACTCGAGGTTTGGAGTATTGTAGTCAGATTTTTTTTAATTTATTGTGTTGAATTTGACATGAAGTTGATCACTTCTGTTGGTGGCTTTTGAGTTTTGAAAAAAAAAGGGACAGGTTTATATTGTATTAACAAAAGTTGAGGTTGGTGTTATTTTGAGTGATTTCTTCAATGTAAATGAGTGAGTGTGAAGAAACAAAATCATGAAATGGAAAAGTTGATATGAATCATTAAATATATGGCACATGTTCATGAGCTTGGATGAACACCATTTGAAAGTTCAATTTAACCCAAATAAGAACTCCTTCATGGGTTTTGTTTGCAAGCTGTAGGAAGCTGAACTTAGTCCTAATTGTGTTTACTTGTTGAATGTAAAGGCCCTAGGAGAGACTTGGGCTGATTCTACTACTGTTGGTGAATGGAAGTAAGATGGAAAAGCTCTGGTCTATTTTTAAATAGCCATATTGGATTGAACAGTTTGAATTATTTGTGTTATGATTTTCTTTGTATTGAGTCACAGTTTTACTCCTTCCTGGAACTGTTATGATTAATGTAGATGTTTCTTTTCAGGTTCTGATTTCTGGTAAAGAAGAGCCTGAAGCTCCACTGTCTCCTGCAATGGATGCAGTATTGAGAGTGTTCAAGCGTGTGAGCGGTCTATCTCCTGGTGAGGGTGACAACACAGGTTCAGCCGCTGCTGCTGCTGCTGCTGGCTCTGCATTTTGTTCCATAAGGTTACTGGTTGCATCTTCACAGGCAATTAACTTAATTGGGAAGCAAGGATCCATAATCAAATCAATACAGGAAAACACTGGTGTAGTCGTGCGTGTTATGGCAGAAGGTATGCTTCAAACAATCATTTTCCTCTTTATTTAAGCAATTGGATTTGACCAAGTTGCGTTTTGTTGAAAACAAAATTGAGCAGAAAGTATAGAGGCAGTGGCGTGCTGTGCTATTTCTATTTCATGTTACATATTTACAGTTTCTATTTCAAACTTTGTGTTCTTTTCCTGTATGTGGTTCCTCAATTTGTGTTACTAACTTTAAGAAAGCTTTTATAACACAACGTTTTTTATAGATGCAAATTCTAAGCAACTGAAGACCAGTTTTCACTAAAAGATTGTAACGTGTTATTATTTTGGTTCTCTGGACTCGATTTTCCAAGGTCCTTTGCTAGGATGGACTGGAATTTGACGATGTTTACTTAAGGATTGCTATACTGATAACTCTTCTAGGTGTCACTATTTATCTGAGTTTTTCTCCTTTTTTCAATTGGTACAAACTCTGATGCTCTTTTTTTCCTCGTAGATGATATACCCTCATATGCTACTTCAGATGAGAGAATTGTGGAAATACATGGTGAAGCTATGAAGGTTTTTAAAGCATTAGAAGCAGTAATAGGACATCTAAGGAAGTTTTTGGTCGATCACAGTGTCATTCCTATATTTGAGAAAACTGTAAGTCCAACAATTTAAAGTTGCTGGATTTTGACTATGAGAATCATGAAGTAACCCAAGTTCTTTTGCAGTACAATGCAACAATTTCACTGGAACGCCCTGCAGATGCCCGTGCTGATAATGCACAGCCCTCGCTGCATTCTGCTCCTGCATTTTCAAGTGGGATTATTTCTGATTATTCCCTATCTTTGAAGCGGGATCCATCAATATATGAACATGAAACACATTTTGAACACAAAATCTCACAACCTGGATTCTCACTTTATGGAGATCCTGGACTTGGAGGGTTACGTTCAACTGGACTTGGCCGTGCTACTGCTCCTATAGTAACTCAGGTTGGTTTAATTATCTATTTGTTCTTATATTATAGTCAAGTATGATTTTGGCTGATTGGTTATAGTTCTTTGTGACTTGCATGCTCATGACAAAAAATCTTGTTTTTTCTTTAGCATTTCTGGTTCCTTCACTTAAACTTTTGCAGTTAGGAAAATGACTCCCAAATTCCATGCCTCTTCTGCCATGACATCTTACAATGTGATGTTCTTATCTCCAATTTTTGTTTTGGCACCGTGCCTAAGACTGGAAAACCCTGTTATTTTCCTATGCTTTGGCAGCATGCCTAGGGCTGATTTATTATGGTTCTTCCTGACATGCATGCTCATGTCAAAAAGGCTTATCATCTAAATTAGAACGTTTCTGGTTCCTAAAGATTTTCTAAATGATTCTCAAATTCCATGCCTCTTCTGCCCAAGGCTTACCACCATTTCGAATGTTATGTATTTTTCTCTGTCTAACTTTGCTCCAGCAGCATGCCCAAGGCAGAATTTAATTGCCTAGATGGGGGAAACTGTGTGGCTTAACAGTTCTGCTGTCTTCATTTTTTTCTTGGAACAATCTTTAGAGCAAGCATGCTGATCAATCAAAATATCATTTGTTATTTCATGTCTCCATGTTAGTTGGGATAGATTGAGAACACTGTTACTATCTTGTTCAGGTGACACAGACAATGCAAGTACCTCTGTCATATGCTGAGGATATCATTGGTGTTGCTGGATCCAATATTGCCTATATTCGTCGTACCAGTGGGGCAATCCTTTCCATACAAGAGAGCAGAGGTTTGCCTGATGAGATCACCGTGGAAATTAAGGGTACCAGTTCTCAGGTTCAGATGGCGCAACAGCTTATACAGGTAGGTGTCTTTAATAGCAAGTTAGTTTTGCTACGTACCAACATTTTTCCTCAACACCCCCCACCACATGCACACACGTATTCATTCACTCGTCTTCCTTGATTATCTGTCTGCATATACATTTGGACCTGGAATTTGCTCATTTCCACATTTTGGGTCTAATTTCCACATTTTTTCCAGCATAAAACTTTGATATTCATACACCATTGACATTCCATTCATGTTTACATCAGAGAAATTTGGTGATTTTAGCACTTGACAGGAAGTATTAATTGATTAATTTTTGTAGTCTACCTATGACCTGCAGCTAATGTCTTGAATCTTGTTTGCAGGAGTTCATTAGTAATCACAAGGAACCAACGCCAAATATGTATGGATCCTCAAGGAGTTCATTAGATGTAGGATTGAATGCATATTCACAAATTGCAGAAAGTGGCTACCCTTCATCCTCATTTACATCACATCTAGGTGGGTATGGATCCTCAAGTATAGGAGGGTATGGATCTCCCGGTGCAGGAGGTGCAGGAGGTTACAACAGTTATAGGTTTTGAATGTGTGCGCACGATACATTCGTTGGATACTTGTTTGAGCAAAATAGTAATTTGAAAACTTGAGCTCTCTATTCACTATTCAGTCATAGCTATTTCATCTTATAAAAAGAAAAAATGAAATGGATCTATTTTCTTGTTCATGTTTATGCAAAGCTTGAATGATTCCTGAACTGGTTTCACATCGACAATTCTTGACATCAGATAAATGCGAAGCTGTTATTGTTTGGTTAATTGACAAGATCATTGAGTTGTCAGGGTATTTGGTGTAGTGAATTTGACGAAAAATCCTGATGGAAAGGTTCTTAACCTCTGAAGATCTTAGCCACTGGGTTAATTCTCGTTTGAAATGAAATTTAAATCCACAAAGAACCTAAAGAATAATTATGTAATGATCATGCTTTGAAACACAATAAATTAAAGGTCAAAATGTATAACAATCATGTTAGATTGATAAGCAGAAGCCCAAATTTTTTGTTTTCTTGTAAATACCTTGAAGAATCACAGACCGACAAAAATATGGTTTCAAGAATGAATTGTGATATTGGGTAGACAGCGAATGACAACCAAAGGGACATGACTTGAGCAATTGGCATAGGCTATAAGTGACTGGAAGCAGTAAAGTCCTGCTGGGGACTTGCTGACAGAGCAAAGTAATGGCGAAGATGAAACCAGAAAAGCCAGCCCCCTTGGTTTGGGTTGATTTCCTCGTTCTTTTTCTTTGTCATGATACAGCAGCTGAGCAGGGGGGAAAAAAAGAAAAGAGAATGATATGCAGCTTTCATTCTGAAGTAGGATGTTACACAGATAACAATTTAGAAAAAAGTGTTCATCTTATTTACTATTTTGATTTTACAATCCATGTGTAAAACAATCGCATATATCTTCCAAGACAAATTTCAGCCAGGCAAAACTCTATTGGGAAACATGTGTTTGTATAACTGCAAAATAAAAGTGAGGCCGCAAACAGCTAACGAGAACAGCTAAAAAAAAAAAAACCCTACAAAATTGGCTGTCATGACTCGTGACTCATCCCCATTAACGATCGAGTATCAGCAGCCTAAGAGTTCCAACATGCATCAAAGAGAGAGTGCAATACGTCTATAGACTGCTTGAAAAGTCTGTCCCCCATTCCTAGCAACCTTTTGCCCTTCTTCAGTTGCTGTACACAAGAGTTTTACGGCTGGATCTGCTTGAAGTTCCTCCTCTGTGAGGGCTTCAAACATGGGGTGATTATCCAAACAAGTCTTCATCCACTCTCCAAGTTCTTCCACATCTGTAATCGTATAGATAATTCCACCAACCTCAAGAACATATGCATACTCATCAAGCAAATGTGGACTGATCACTCGTCTACGATGATTCTTCTCTTTGAAATGAGGATCAGGAAACAGGAAAAACATTTTTGTAAGTTGCCCCTTCTCAAAGTAATTGGGAATGTACTTCATCGAATTGGTGCGAACTACAGAGACATTTTGATATTGACCAGGATTTGTTGTCCTCAGTGCTAAAATCCTTTCCTTAACGTACTCTGCCACCTTATCCCTAAGCTCCATCCCAATCATCAAGGTCTCTGGAAAAAGTGTTGAAAGACTAACAAGAAGCCCCCCAAAACCACAACCAATATCAGCAAACTGAACCTTTTTGATACAGCCAACTTCACAAGACAAGGAAAAGAATTGAGGGTAATGAAGCGAGAAGTCAACATGACTAGGAGAAATCGGCACAGGGAAATGCGAATCACTCAACGGATTGCTATGCGCTCGTGCTCGATAAAAACGCTTCCTAGGCAAGCCAGTTGACTTACTGATTGTCGGGTTTGCTTCGTTTTCTAACATTTCTGTCTGTCTCCACCTACTGCATAAACAATAACAAACAGAATTCTCAACCCCAAATTAAATAAGCTTGAATTTAATCCACTCTCAAAAGGTTCATCGTCATAGTAAAGCATTATCATTCCTTTGATGAATAAAAACCTAAAAGGAGGTGCCAATCATTAAAAAGCTCACAAATTCCCCAAAATATTAAAACTAAGAACCAAATTAAATCTCAATATCTTACTAATCATAATGTAAAAACATCGATCATCATTACTCAAAAAGAGATACAAGCAATATAGATGTTTCTGTTCTTTTTTTCTTTTTCGTTCCTTTCATTACAGAAACAGAAACAAAGTGGTGTAAGAGAAGAAAAGAAAGAGATGATACCTGAAAGTCACAAAGCTAATGTTGTCTGATTGCTTTCAAAACCTCTTGCAAATCGAATAAACTTAACCAGAAGGATGAGGGAACAAATTCAAATTAGGGTTTCCAGTGTTTGCTTCTTGCAATGGGCTCTAATTGAAAACTAGAGGAAGGTCATTTATTGGCCCATTTATTCTTAGGTATTCTTGAATGGGCTACGATACGTGTTTTGATTTACGGCCCAATTATGTATTAGGCCTATCAAACATCTCCAAAGCCCAAACGACAAAATAATTCCTGTTTAAAATGAAGATCACCGGTTGAGGTAATTGTATTTATGAAATTAAAATTTTATTTTGTTACATATATTTGACGAGAAAAGGGAAGGAAATTGAAGAATTTCAACAACTTATGGGTATTGGGTGGTCTCTATATACTGAAGGAAAAATAAGAAATTATTAATAAAAATTCAAACCATTAATATATATATAAGCCACGTGGAATTAATTAATAGCAATGAGGTTATCACCAAGAATGTTTTTTTGTAAAATAAAGCAATTTGCTCAGCTCTCCCAGCTAGCTTGCTGAAAACAAGTACCTATGGCTTCATTCTTGGATAATTCAAGGGAGGGTGCTCAAGCAACCCTGGCTAGCTAGGAGTACTTTAACTCCTTCAGAATTTACACTATTTCCCACTGCTCCCTAAATGATCTTGAGACTACAAGATCTACAAGAAACATATATATGCACTTGGACTCTTACAACCTGACATGATCTGAGCATACATCTCCTTATCGGATAACTTCTTCAATATGGACATGCAACTACCTTTTTGAATATTTTGCACCCTCGTTGGAAACAAAATTATCTCTCCTTGATTAATTCTTCTCTTGGAACGTAAACACACGCATAGTTATATATTCGTTTATAAAAGTTGCTTAATCACCGTATTTCTTGCATAAACACACCGGAAAAGACGTCACGATGAGATCTATTACCAATATTCTTATATTATTTCGAAGTGTTTGACAAGTAGCATACCAAGGATGAATCTACAACCACACTAGGGTTTTTATTGTTCTAGAGAGTCTTCACGACAAGTCCATATCAACCACTCCACCATTAAATCTACGAATTTGTCTTAAAAAGATACAATTAAACATGTTTGGTACCGATATTTGATAACGATGATGAAAATAAAAATATAAAAATAAATATATTTTTAAAATAATATTAAAATTAACTTTTATTGAAACAGAAAGAACATAGAAACATGTTATCTCTATCTCGACCGTCATTATTTTATTTTTTTTTCCGTAAAACAATAATCAAATATTATTTTACAGTCGGAAGTAACCAAATGGTAATGTATAGTTAAACTAATTTCCTCCTTCTTTCCTCCTTCTTTGCTCAAACAAACACGAAATCTTTAATTATAATTCACAATAACAAAATGATTTTGAGTTTGGCCTCCAGTGATCGTATTAATTTAGGATGACTCATGTCTTCAAATGAATGTAAGACTCTCTAACGAAAAATCCAATTGTCGGCCAAATAACGAAACATAGAGTTGGACCCTAATTGCATTCACTTTATATATACAGTGGTTAACCGTTAAATAATCCCAAAAATATTTTATTTCATAGCCCATTCTTTTTAATAAATCAAATTAAGATGCATATAGTTTTTGCTTATATAAACTACCATTTGTGGAGACTTTCAGTAGCATTAGAAAATAGAAGGGGGGGAGTTGTAATTAGAAGTGGAAAACAAGTAGCCTTGCAATCTTCAATCTATGCCTAGCTGCTAGGTTGTGATCTTGCTATATGGTTATACCGACAGAGATCTAACAAAATATACTTCATGTTTGATCTTGATTTGCTATATATAATAACATCAAAAGAAATTGACTCCATCGATCCATGTGAGATTATGTGAACACAACTCCTTGATCATGGCAAGAAAATATCTAACCTATCGGTGATTGGCTCAACAGAATTCACTCAATCCAGTACGAAATTAGTGAAAATTTATTAATGGGAGGAGTATGCACTAGTAGTAGTATTTTCCAAGTAGGTCTACAATATAACTTCATGCTAATTAACATGTCAAGTTAATCATATCTCCCTTGAAAAATGGATTGTTAGGATAATGACTAATGCAAAACCGGCCATGCATGCATAGGAGATGCCAATCCTTAAGCTTCTCTCGTGTCTTTCTATGGTGTAGCTAGCTAGGTTGCCTTTTATCGTTGTATTTTCACAATGCTGAACAATTTGAGGATCAATCATCAAGCATATGCACCATTCAATCATGCATTCTCCTCTTGATATCCTAATTAGTTCATGAAAAGCTGATTGTTTGTGAGGATTAGGTGGTTCGGCAGCAAGATTGATCAAGACCTTATTGAAATTATATAGTTGAAGTATAGAGTAAGTAAACAAAAGATCGTGATAGTTGTCTGCTGCTAAGATAGATCAATTTCCATAAGACAAAGAGCTCAATAATTCAAAGTTAATCAAGCCCTCTCAATCTTTCCAAAATCATAACTAACCCACCTTTATAATCAGTGAATTACAATATATATTATCATAACAAGTCTCCGACAAGCTACACAATAACTCGTAATTAAGGTGAATGAATTGCTTAGGGACTCAATTAGTTAATTAACCTACTTTATTAGAAAATTTGAGAAATTAATGTCATCGACATAGATATGAGGTGCAAGAGTATATTAATCTGATTAAAACTATGAATTTTTTTTCCTTGATTATGAGCTGAAGATTTTATTTAAAGAGAAATTAAGGATTTTAGTACCACTTCTAACACGTGTATGTTGATGAAAAGAACAGTAAACCAATATCTGAGGAAGGCCAGGCAGTAGCACCTAGATCATTAATTGACAAATAAAGCATGATTTAAAGTAAATATATATGCAGTCGTGTATATTTGATTAAAATAAAGTGTAGCTAGATATATAAGATTCAAAATAGTCTGAAACTAGCAAACTTCGCAGGATTTCATTACTATGACTGAGATACCCAAAAGAAAATTGAGCATTAATCATTCAGCTTTCTTTCTTTTATTATGTATAAACTGGAGATGCCTAGGGTTTTTTTTTAATTATTTATTATTATTTGATGAATGAAGTGCCTGGTGTGAATTTATGGTCGTACAAGAAAGTACCAAAACGAAGACCTTCCATACAAAGAAGCATTTTCATGAAGAAAGTACAAAAGCGTAGTAGTGCTCAAGCTAGTCATTTTCTCTCTTTGGCTTCCAAGATTTCCCATCACTTCTCATATTTTCTTTCCCTCGAATTTCAAGGGCATCATGTTTTTAAATCATGGGCTATAGATATGGTTTCTGCCTTGGCTAGCTATAGTCGTTCTCTCTTTTACCTATCATGGAGAAATGCAAATATTGACTGAAATATAGGAATTTGGTGTGCCTTCTTTTACCCTTCATGAAACACAATGCTATAAATCTATGGAGATGCAAACCCTAAGCTAATGGACTAAGCTGAAATGAAACCCTAGCTAACATAGACTAATAAATTAATGAAATGCACAAATTAGGAGGAGCCGGCGCCTGTATTCTTCTTTTTTTTACTCTTTCTACCTCTTACTGTTCACTACCATTGGAACCAAGACTGGGGCAGTCATGGCCTGCTGATGTGGAAGAAACCTATTGGTTATTAGGCATATGGATTCAAGTAAGGGCCCCACGACCACGTGGCTTGTTGGGATGTTGTTTTTGCCCCAGTGGAAATGGGGGTTTACGTGCATCAGTGGACAATATAGTGATTGCAACTTCGTCCTACTTGCATGTCCAAATGTTCATATTAAACTATACTATATTTGTATTTTTATAATGACAAATTATTCAAATTAACACCGATAAATGTAGGGTAGAGGTGTAGCCAACCAATCGATGCGGTTGTTGGTCTATAAAAACCCTTGCATATTTGAAAAATATAGATTTAAATTATGATCTAATAAATTTTTGTTTTCAAATAATGAAACATATATTTTTATAGATTTATTATATTTATCACTCTACATTTATTGCTATTAATTTGTTACAGCATGGTATTATTTTAGGTCATGTTGTTTTAATTTAGTTGCATAACATATTGGCAGCTAAATATAATATATTATATAGTATCTCAAAAAAGGATTTCTTCTATGACTTTCCATCTTATTAGAATCATTCCTATACCACCTTGTATGTGAAGACCCATAGTAGTTGAGAGCTTCATAGACACACACCTTCATATCTTTTCTTGATTTCAGAGCTTAAATTCCCAGCTGATTTCGTGTGCATGGTAAGCAAGAAAAGGTTTAACTTTTGTATACTACAATCTGTTGTCTAGATTCTCTCAAGTTATCCATATTTTATCAAAAAGTAATGATGTTGATCATATGAGAAATATCGAAACCTAGCTAACCGAAGAATCTTGTCTTGTATCCATGCAAGTAAGCTACTAGTTAGCTATCAAAAATTTTGTTCCAAACAAGTTTTTCATTTCTTGGATCATCTTTCCTGTTACTTGGGAAGATATTTGATCCTTTGTACGTAACACATAGGAGCTTAAATGTTTTTTTTTTTTCAAATTTTATGGTTTTAGGGTTTTGGAAATTTTGATCATTTCATCCATGTCGTTTCGATGTAGTACAGAATCCTATAAGTGATAAAGGGAAGAAACAAATTGGGAAGGAGAAGGACATGGAAGGAGATGCAAAGGAGGAGAGTACTTTGCCACCGGGATTTCGGTTTCACCCGACAGATGAAGAGCTCATAACTTACTATCTTCAAAACAAGATTTCAGATGCAGATTTCTCATGTAGAGCCATCGGTGATGTAGATCTCAACAAGTGCGAACCATGGGATCTTCCAGGTAGTTTTGACTTGAGATCTAGTTGCTAGAGCCCTCTTGAAAATCAGCTTGAAATTGGCTTGATCCATCAATTTGTTTTCCAGCTTTTGAGTTTTTAAAAGAAGAAATCAAGCAGCGAACCTTCAAGAAGAAAATGTTTGATTTGTCAAAATCCGTACTATTTATCCTTTCAAACCATGATGGCTTGATGATTTTTTTCCTTTCCCTCATCACTTATGAGTTAGGGTTTGCAGCACGATTTAGGGTTTTCAAATGGTTTATGATAAAATTTTGACAAGAGTGTTGACATAAATAACCATATTCAATTTTTTGTTCTACTTTTGGGGTCATAGATCTATCTTCTTATACAATAATACATCTCTTCTCTTGTTTCTCTTAATTTCTCACCAAACATAAGCAAATTCCTTAATGTATAATCTTTGAGTAGATCCTTGATTGTTTCAAATTTGTTGGCTCTTAATCAGGAAAAGCAAAAATGGGAGAGAAGGAGTGGTATTTCTTCAGTCTTAGAGATCGAAAATATCCAACTGGTGTGAGAACAAACCGGGCAACAAATACCGGATACTGGAAGACTACCGGAAAAGATAAGGAGATCTTCAACAGTGTCACGTCACAGCTAGTTGGGATGAAGAAGACGTTGGTTTTCTACAGAGGGAGAGCTCCCAGGGGAGAGAAAACCAATTGGGTCATGCATGAATATCGTGTCCACGCTAAAGCTGGCTTTAGAGCTTCCAAGGTATATATCTCTGTGTGTGTGCCTGTTTCTGTTCATTATATTGTGAAGAATATGAAACCCTACATGGTATTTATTCATGGAAAATATAGAAATCATGCATATTTTTTGAAATTTTTCTCCAAGGAACAACAATCTCTCTCAAAAAGTGCATGAAAAATAATTGGTTTTGTCATTGTTGTTGTTAACATTTTTACATGTTTTTACTGGCCATTAATTTTCCAAGGATCTTCTTAGAAATTAATGACTGCTACAGGGCGAGCTGAGCTCTTTCTTCACCTTTTTATTAAGGGAATATGATTAAGTATGGTAGAGTTGAAGATAAATCTTGTCTTTAAGATATATATTTTTTGCATAATAAAGAAGTTTTTGGCTCTTTTGATTTTCCATTAATTATTCATTTCATAGCTCTAGAGAAATCACCTTGTAAACGAAATAGATTCTAGCGAGTTACCAACTGTTACTCTGTTAGCGAACAAAGCAATATAAGATATTAAGATATGAACACTCATTTGTGATTTAAAAGTTTTGGAAAGAATTTAAACTCAATTATTATATATTTAAAGTTTAATTAATTATTGATTACAATTTGACATTACGTACCTTGATGGATACTAACTTGAACCGACTAAAAGAGTTCAATAAAAATTACTTTATCTAATAAGTAATAAATATTGTTGAGTTTGATATAAAACCAGACTCAAAATATATACATTAATTAGCATGTAAGGCACACATGCATATAATATTTTTTTGTTTTATATTGAATAATAAATAATACTTAGATAATAGATAATTGGATATCATAAATTCAATAAATATAGTGTAGATATTAAAAAAAATCTTATCATGTAAATAATAAATATAGTATAAATATAGAAGAATTTCAATTGAGTATAAGAAATATACTCACTCTTAAATCCAACAGCCTCAATTCTTAATAATAATAATAATAATTTAAGTATGTAGAAAAGTAGTTTTAATAGCTTTAATTATCGATAATATATGACAATAAAGAAATATCCTCAAATCAATTTTCATATCAAACCGAGTTACTTCTCGCCGAACAATCTTAAATTCCTAAATTTTGATATATTTTGAAAAATTTAATAAATATTTCTAAGTGTTAACCCTAGGTTAATTTAACCTGTGAAATGAAAGAAAACGAGACATACCTTCTTAGTCATCAAGTCAACTTCTTGGAGTAGAGAAAAAATCAAGTCAACTTCTTGCAGTAAAGGAAAAAAAAATACTAATTCAAGCATGTAGAAAAGTGCATTTAATAAACCAAAGGATATTTTTTTTAACAGCAAAGTAAAGGATGTGTGATTTGATTGAAATTTAAGATAATTAGTCTCTATGCTTCTTATACTGAAGGGAAAATTCCATAAGGTGCACAAAATCTACTATTTGAACCATTTCTAGAAAAAAAAACCTTTTATTTGAAAAAAAAAAGAAAAACTAAAAAAACAATTAAGATATATTGTCCTCTTCGATTTGATCATGAGTCAAAAGAGGTATCACATCTTGTCACTATAGCTAGGACGGAAATTAATATCAGAAAGCAAAAGGAAAATATTTTCATTTATTGTTCCCAAAATATATATTATTATTAGCATATATACCTATACATGCTGTATGTGGATCCAGCAGGATGAGTGGGTGGTTTGCCGCATCTTCCAAAAGAGTGCAGGAGCCAAGAAATATCCCTCAAACCAATCAAGAGCAGGAAATCCCTTATACAACCTCGAAATAGGACCAAGTGTTATGCCTTCACAGATGATGCAAGCTGCAGACAACTTCCAGCTCCCCATTGGAAGAAACTACATGATGAGTAATGCAGACCTTCAGGCAGAGCTTGCAAGGGTTTTCAGGGCTGGTGGTTCAACTGGTATTAATCTACCAATGCAATCCCCATTGACTAATTCTTACTCCGTTGGAGGAGGAGCAGGAGGATGCTTTACTGTATCAGGGTTGAACTTGAATCTTGGAGGGGCTACATCACAACCGGTTCTGCGACCAATGCCACCTCCGGTTATGAATCAACATGATGTGACACCCTCCATGATGACTAGTACTAGTTCTTATGCTGGAGAGCAGGCCGCTTACGGTGCAGAAATGAACAGTGCAAATGGGCCTAGCAACAGATTCATGGGCATGCAACAGTGCATGGATTTGGAGAACTACTGGCCTGCATATTGAGATCAGATGGAGAGAAAGTATTCAGATGATCATATGCAAATTCGACAAGTTTGTTAAGTAGCTAGTATGCAATAGATTAAGGCTTAAGCATGTTTCAGTTCCCAATATTTAACTTCATTGTCTTAGCACGGGTGTTAAGAAGAGAAAATGCCCAGCAACTTGGAGTCGTGATATTTTGATATTTTTACATAGGAATTGAACTCGCTGTAATGCATCTTCGTTTTCTATATATCCCCGTTTTGAGTTTTTTAAATATTGTTAGTCATCGACTGGCTGAACGGTGAAAGTGAGCTCTTATTAGAGCAAACACCCAAAGGAAAAGATGAAAAACATGGTTATCGGAACAACGAAGATCATAACTAAGCAGCACCACAATATCGGAAGCCATAGACGACGATCAACTGCGTAGACGATCATGCTAGCAAAAATAAAGAGTATGAGGGTGGGCCTTTCAGGAGATGACGGCATCAAAAAAGCGAGCACAAAACAAACAATAAGTCCACCAAATGATCATGCTTGCTTGCGGTCTGGTAAATGAAACACCTGACAAAGCTGAAGGCTGGTCCTACAAAAAAATATACAAGTAAACATATATAGAGGCTTGAAGGGGAGGTAGTAGTCCTGCAAAACTCCACATCAAAACTGTATACCAATCCTGGCCCCGCGTGTATATCAATACAAATACGTAAATCCAGATTCACACCAGTAATTAAGGCTGTTCAAAAATATCATCATGATAATATAGACTACGGTAGTATTTGCATTATCCTATTCGATCCAACTCATTAAATTCAGATAATATATTATAGATTACAGTAGATAAATCATTTAAAAAATAAATATCATCAGTTAGATAATGAGTTAGTATTTTTAAAACTCAGCCAACTCAATCCAAACAATATACCTCTTTATTCTTTCTTTTCTTTTTGTTATATTTTGTATCCCTTTTTTTAATTATTTCTTTCATTTTAGTCGATTAATTTAGCTAATATATTAAGTCTAAATTATTTGTTACAACTTATAACTAATTATAACATGACAATATAAACCTATCAATGAATATTTGTGATATCTATAAATAAAAAATAAAAAAGCAGCCCTTCCTAATATATCTAACTGCTCATGTCCAAAGAAATTTGAATGAATCAAATTTGTAAAATATTATAAACTAAATTGGATACAATAATTAACCAAAACCTAACCCAACTATATCCTTGACCACTCCAACTATATCCTTGACCACTCTTGCTTGCTAGAGTAGCTAGGTTCCTCATGGGGCATTTGACCAGATAGAAAGTTAGAACCAAGAAAAATCAGCCTTGTTCTTTTGGCGTTTAACCTGTACTCCGCCCCTCCCCTTACCCCTTTACAAGAAGATAACTAAAAGGAACAAGGGACGCTCTACCTCCAAGATATCTGGAATTCGAACCTTGTAAATGAAAAACAAAAGGCTTGAACCAGGCTGCAAACTCTGGGTCAGTCATTGATCATAAAACAGAAATATCCAAGGGCCGATCCATAAAAGTGTCTAACAAAGGCAGCGAGAGCTGCTCTAAGCGGGTGGCCAACCCATCTTCAAATTTAACTTTTTTGCATGCCAATGGGCCGACGGACCTCACTCATAGGTCCATTGCAGATGGCCCCAAGTTATAGCAGCACCGGCGGTCAAGACTACATACATGTGCCAGAAAGGATTACCAGTCATGTTCAAACAAATATGGCTGAACAAACATGATTCTAGAAAAAAACAAAATGATAGGGAAGATTTCAGTCATTTCAACTGTAAATTGAGAAGAATAAAAAATAAATTACAACTCTTAGGTCTCTACCAACATGACTCAAAATACATCTAAACTTTTGTAGTGTGAAAGGTTCTAGACATTCTTCACAAAGACTAAAAGGCAAGAAATTGCAGGTGCGGGTGCTCCGTGGATGGAAAATCAGTCCCAAAAGCCCACGCAAAGATCACAAGTCCCATCTGCAGGAAACAAAATTTCTGAATTAAGTCACCATCTCATAGCAACACAAGGTTAAATTCCTGACCAAAAGCATAATTTATGGCATTTGTGGTGGCACACACGAATTAGACAAACAATGTCGATCTTGTGTACCGAAAATAATGACTAGTAATCTACAGTATGGCAGATAAAAATAAATGTCTACCGATGCTAATTTGCCTCAATCCTCCAAAGTTCTAACCTTTGCATTAATTACTCCAAATTATAACCATTCACGTAATTACCCCATCGAGCATATCATGTCATGACCTTCTCACCTCCCATCTCGGCGGAGAAAAGGAGGGAAGAGAAATTAACAGCTTTTTTGACAATCATTACTGCAGTTGCAGCAGTATCAATGATTTGATATATACACAAAATTGAAGAAGTGGCAAATCTAAGTCCCACGAGACAATGGAGGGTCGCATCCTAAACAGATTGTAGAAGCCTGTAAGTGTACATCCAAACTGACCCTCAACTCAATGCCATGCCAAGAATCCAAAAAACTTTTAACTGTCAACTAAATGACTCAAGTTGCTCCGAGCCACAGTTAAGTTATGGAGAGAAGAAATGTGGAACCATTCCATGTCCCACACACTGCTTATGATGACACGTACCCCAATAAATTGCAATGGAAAATCCGAGCAATGCACCAAAAAGTCTACTTGTCTGAATGCCCCCGTTTAGCCTTGCGACGAGAGGGATTGGCATGAGCATTTCTAGCAGGTTTCTTTGCCTTTTGGCTGCAAATTTCAGGTCAACAACATTTAATTAAGCTGTGGATGACACTTATCAAAAATCCAAGTTGCAGCCCAAAAAATTGATAAACCGCAAATGAAAACGAGACAGACAGAAAATTCAATATCAAAGTGAATAATAGCTAATTAGGACACTGACCAGAAGATGGAAGAACAAGCTCTGGCCAAAATAATGACAGGTAGGGCCAACAAAGCAGAGGCCTGCAACATTGGAAGATGAATACCTTAATTAATATTGAGAAACTGCATTCATTAAGTTAGTTCGCTGAAAGGTAATCAATAAAAAAAAGGTCAAAATAAACGACCACGAATACATACAATGAACCAGATCAACTCTTTCATTGCAAGTGGTTTTGTGAGCTCGTGCTTTTCCAGTGTCTCTTGTACAGTGACTTGCACCTTAACCAAAAAATCAAAGCAAAAGCATGAAGTCATGGTATTTCTCCAGGCCAAGATGTTAAGTCATGGTTCCATGTACATTCCAATAACAATAGCCAAAGAAACCACTTAAAATGATCCATTTGACTAGCATACTCATAGAGACAATATAGAATCAGGATTCATTCTAATAACAAGCACGCAGTCAACCATAGCACGGCAACAAAGATGAATAAAACAGCACTGATACCTGATTGTGGTATGTGGTTGCAGATTCTAAAAACTTCCCATATGCATGAACTGCCTCTTTTGTGTACGGCTTCAAAGCCACTTTAACTTTATCAACATGGGGCTTTGTCATGGTAGCAACCTGATCAATATATGGCTTGCTGAACTTTTTAGCTTCCTGTGATCAAATTTAAACATATTAGATGAAAGATAAGGTGGTAGATATACAATAAGGGACAATATAACAGCACACACACCTGAAGGTAAGGATCAGCTATTTCTTGTACTCTGATGATGTGTGGAGTGACTGTAGTCTTTGAGGCCTCATAAATTTGAACTGTTTTAGCAGTTAATGATTGCACATGAGGCTTAACTTGTGTAGTAATCACAACCCATTGCTCATTAATAGCTGGGACCCATTTCTTCATGCAAAAAAGCAAGCAATTAATAAGTGCACACATCCAGTTTTCTTCATTTATTTGGCCAATCAGTTAACACCAAAGATTAGCATTCAAGCAACAAATTTAAGCTACAAACAATAAACAGTGCAGAGCTACTGGTTCACTCAAACTTTTTCCAAGCCAAATTTCAATTAGTCTACAGAACAACAGAAGATGCTGCTTAAAAATTAATCAGCCTTAAAAGGATTCTCAAGTCAATTGCACTGCTTAAAATTAATCAGTCTTAAAAGGCTTCTCAAGTCAATTACACAAGGTAAAACACGAGCCTGCATCGAAAAAATTAGGTCTAAACTCCCAACAATTAATAAATGAGCGGAAAATTGGAAAACATAGAAAGAGAGCTTACAGTTTTAATTGTTTCCACATGTGGCTCGGCCCACTTTTCAGCTTGGGCTTTTTTCTCCAGGGCCTACAAAGAGTCAACATTGTATTTTAGTAATATACATCATTTTGCAATTGAAGTGGTTTTTTCGGGAGGTGCTAGCATTTAACCACAGGACCATAACTAAATAGTAAACAGACACCACCAAAAATGGTAAACCACAATCCAACAACCAAAAGATTATACCTTTTGAATTGCCAGTTCCATGGTAGGTTTTCCATGCTCACTCCAATGTGTATGTGCCAGAGACTGAAAAGAGATGATATTAACACACATGACAAGATATTTTACAAACTACCATACAGGCATCATATCACCTGCCAACGAATCAACTGTACAGCAAGCCAAGGTGGAAGCCATGCCCCGTGAACCTGGTCATAAGACACAACTATGAATTAGCTCACTCTTGACACCAAATTCGGGTCTCAAATAGATCCTCCTTTGATGAGCCTCTAGCAAACAGTATTAATTTTAAGAACCAAAGCATGTATAGAAAAAAAAAATTGTCCTATGCAATGAAGAAGGTTCAAGAAGCCAAAGCATGTGATATATATCATATAATGCACACGTATAGTACAATAATGAACAAAAAAAGCTTCCATATTCAACCGAATCCTTGAAGTAGAATTTGGATTTCCAAATCATCCAATGAACCTAAATGTAGGAATGAAAGACAGAAATTTTTTCCCTTTTGTCAGGGATAAAAGTCGCACAAAGTTCTTGTTGTATAGATGCTATCTTTTCTTATTGAGGCCTTCTGTATTTGCTTGTCTACTGCTATTTGCACCTTTTGTTTACATGCTACATTAAAGAACTAAAACCAAAATTGATCACCAATTTAGCAAATTATTGGGTATCATTCCTGTCAGGATATGACCATGTTGTCACTTCCATGTTCTCTCATGATCTGAGGTGACCTTCAGTAAAAAAAAATTCTCACACTTGCCAAAAGCCCTGCTGCTAATTTGAGCAGGGTGTTATCAACATAGGAAAGGCATATAAAACATGAAGAGAACTTTCAGAAGTGTACAGTCTATGCTCCAAAGTTTCAAGGCTTGCAGAGAACATCAAAATCCAAATTCAGACGACAGATATGGATTTTCCTTCAGCTACTATATCTATTATTTCACAGGAGCACAGAGAAAATCCAAGAACTTTCAAACCAAATGGACAGATCGTTCGTCATATGATTTAAACTAGCATTTTCAAATATAACATCTGAAAAGTATGTAAGAACATAAAAGATGGATGAGCATGGCAAACAAATCCATTAATTCATTACCTCCATTAACTCTTTGGCCTTTGAAATGGCCTCAGATTTTGTTTTTATCAGTTCTTCCTAAGACATACAGAAAAGGAAATCACGTATAAGAATCACCATCATCCAGCATTAAGCATGATGCGAGTTTTAAATGATAGTATGATACCTCAGCAATTTTAAGAGCACGTTCTGTTTTACGGATTTTGCTTTTCTGCTCCACATTAATCTTTTCAAGCTATAAAGCAAAGACATTATGTATCACATTACTAACCATCACAAACTAAGAAATTGAAGGACAAACTCAGATTATAAATATGAAAAAGAAGTTGGTGCCAAGATGAAAAAAGAAACAGGCAGTAATATGTTGAAATAAGAGAAAAGTAAGTGTGATACCACAATTAAGAATAGGACTTAAGTAGCTGAAGAAGAGCATATGCATATGCATGCACATGACACTGATGCACACCTTTGGGGGTCCATTAGCATATCAAATTAAACAGGTGTTAAAGCCAGGTAGGACATTAAAGTCAAAAGACCATTAAAACTCTTCAAAATTGTAAATAAAATGCCTTGTCTGAGAACAGGGAAGGACTAAAGCTGTTTCATCATTCCAAAACTTTATGCATTTCCAGAAACACTGACAAACAAAGAACTTACATCTGCTAGCTTAAAGTTCAATTCACTAATCTTCTTTTCAGCTTCACTTGCTCTGGCTTCCAGGGCCTCGTTTTCCTGTTGTTGTGTTTCTAATTCCTTAGAGAGCTTCACCGTCTGCATAGAGAAGTAACAGTTACAAAGGCACCCAAAACTTCTTCCAAAGTCAATAGCTTTGGCTACCCAGTAGAATAATAAACCTGTTTCTCTAGCTCGCCCGCACGTGCATGCGCCTTCCCAACTAGCTCCTGAGCATCAATCTTCCCTTTTTTCTGTTTAGCAATAAAAATAAATTAAATAAAATAAGAAAAGCCTCGTCATAGCATGCACATTGAAACCTATTTCCATAATGCGAAACGACTAATCGAAAACATCGCATACCTTAAGAGATGAAATTTCACTCTGCAGCGACGCAATGCTATCAACTTTCTCTTGAATAATTGTCTCCTTCTGCGCTATCATGACATCCTTACCATTCAATTCTTTTGTTTTCTCATCGATATGAGATTCTTCATAACCCAACAACCACACGGTTAGTAAAAATATTTATTAAAAAAATCGTTTTAAATCCAGAAAACTAAACATTAATTAATTAATATATCTGGCTTGATTTTTGTAATCCTTGCATCAGTTATTTATTAATCACCCTGATCACAGACAAACCTGCTATAACCACTCAAAAATTACGAAAAATTATGCTTTCTATGGAAGATGAGATTCTTTCTTTCATCGATGGTATCTAAAGCCTAAGATTCAAACTTCAAAATTTCACTAAAGTTTCAGATTCATAAAAAGCAAAATTAGAAATAAAAGAACTAACCGTGTGCGTGGATCTTAGACTTGAGTTGATCAAGTTCGATCTTCAACGCGGACAAATCAACGGCAGCAGCCGACTCAGCTGTATTATCATCATCAACATCAGCCCTAACACCGACGGCGGTGAAGATTAGGGCAAAAACGAAGAGAATTGACAGAAAAGCGAGTTTTGAGGCCGCCATGAACTCAAACTCGCTGAAGGCAACTCGGAGAGAAAAAAGAGAGGAGAGACAGTTTTGTTTCGGTTTGTTTGGCAATTATACTGAGTCAGGTTGGAACGTGTTGAGCTAGGAGGAGAGGAGCATAAAAAATATCAATTCAAAGAAATAAACGTGAATGGAGCAGGACCAGAAAGGCTATTTATTAGTTATTTAATTAATTAATTAATTTTGTTTTCCATTGCTATTTCCACTTTTTCATGTTTGTTGACGGTTGGAGGCTTTGAAAAGGAGTTAGGGTTATTTACACGTGGCTATTGTGAGTTTCGGCCATTTTTACAAGAGGGTACTGTGATCATGTTGATTTCTAGAAGTATTTTAAATATATATATATATATATTAAAATAAATTTTTATTTTATTTTTAATATCAACATATTAAAATTATTAAAAAATATTAATTTCAAAATATTTTATTTATTTTTAAAACTCACTTGATCATATATAAAAATACAAAGTCAAACAATCTTCTATCAATCTTAAAAAAACAAGGTGATGATTAGAAATTTTATTTTTTAAGAAAATATAACTTGTTTTTAATTTTATTAAAAAATTAAGTTATTTTATTGATTTGATGACCTTGTTTAGACCTTAAATTTATGAAATAATTTGTCAAATCAGATTTTACAATTAAAATTAAAATTTCGACTCGTGTTAAGATTTATTGGGTAAAAGGGATAATAATTTCAAATAAATAACTTATATAAAGAAAATACGTGAGGGTTAATTAAGATAATTAGAGATCGTTTTTGAGAATTTGGCAAGAATTGAGTTTTATTGTATGCATTACAGATAATAAAATTTTGAGAGTTTTTTTTTAAATTAATTTTTTTAATATTTTTAAATTATTTTAATATATTAATATTAAAAATAAATTTTGAAAATTAAAAAATATTTTAAAAATCAATTGAAACTCGCGAGTTGAAAGCAAGACAGGTGGTGGTTGTTGAGCAGAGGTGTTAAAGTTTTATATGGTGACGTGGCAGCATTTGAAAGAGAGAGGTACACAAAACTAAGTGGGTAGGTGACACAAAGGCACCGAAGCTAAAACAGTAGGAAAGAGGTTTTTCAAACATAACAGAATTGTTGGCTCATATTTATTAATGGTTTATTACTGTGTTTTTAACTAAAAACGAAGATGAAAAAAGATTAATCTCTTACATTTCTAAAATAAAAAAAAAATAGTGTTGTTGATGTCTTTTTTCTATTTGAAAAATAACAGAAAACCTATAAAAACGAAACTATAGAGGATTTCTAAATTGTGTTTTCTAAACTTATTAGCATGAAAAGCTATTACTGGGCTTGAACCCAGGTGGACCTGGGCTCTTAATTCACCACAGATTTGGAGCCCAGCATCAACAAGGCTTCAACTTTGTTCAGTAATGCCCAGGCCAGGTCTGATCAGTTTTCAGAAGCTGGGAAGTTTGGACCGGGCTTTCTGTATCCCTGATCAATTTAAACTTGATTTAATTTCTTTTTAAAATGATGTTATTTTGATTGAAGCATATCAATTTAGGTTAATATTGAATAATATATGTTTTTTTATATAGAAAATAATGATATCTCTTTCCTCTGATCAGAAAGCTTACAAGAAGTCAGGGAAAGGTTCAAGGCTTTGGAAAATCAATATTTAGGAGTCTATGCTCGATTAAAAGTAGAGGTAATGTCATTTTAGATAAATGGCTCGAAATCTAAATCTAAATTTAAATTAGTGATATCACTCTCTAATTATATATTAAGATATTATTTTGGTGCAAGCTCGAACCTTTACATTTGGAAGAAGGCATAGAGGTAATAATAATATTATTTTGGTGATTAGCATATAAAAAAAATTAAGACACTTATGCACAAAGTAATAATAAAATGTAAAATATTAATTCTTTAATAAAAAGAGGGTTGATTTCATCATCAGATTGGCTGATTGAGCTCCTACTCTAACTCGTCCTCGTGATTGTAGATGCATCTCAAACTAACATCAACGGACAAAATATATTTGATCACCAGAGTTATATTTAGTTAATGTTTAAAGATTTTATGTGTGGGTGTAGAAAAATAGAGATGAAAATAACTATAAACTAAAAGAAAGAGGAGGGTATTTTATTGTACCACTCCTTGCATAGTATTATTTATTTTTTTTGTTTTTTTTTCTTTTTAGTTATTTTTTTGTTTAATTATATTTTTAAATATTATATTTTTTTCTATTTAGTTATCACACTCTCATGACACGGATCACAGGTTTGACAGGCAAACCTGGTTTGAAGAGTTAACTCAGTTGTCTCAAATTTTTTTTTTCATTTTAATTTCATCATTTTAATATTAATTTGATTAAAAATTAAATTTCATGATTTGTTTTGTTTACTCTTCATTAGATTATCATGATCTCATAACACGAGAATAATGTTTAACGGATTAAGCTGAATTAACTCGAGTTGTTTTTTGTGTCTTTTATTTAATTGATGTTTTTTTTAATTTTATCATTTACTATTTGGTCAGTTGGAAATTGAGTTTCATAATCTATTTTGATTTGCTTTTTATAAGAATATCTTGGTCTTAAGATCAAGGTCACGAGTCTTAACATTTTAATCCTGATTAAATCATGTCATTTTTATTATTTTCTTACCAAGAGGTTATATTGGTCTCATTATCTAGGTCACGAGTCCTTCAACATTGGATTTGCTTTTTATTGGGTTGTCATTATCTTATGACTCGGGTCGTGAGTTAACCTAATTAACTCATTTTTTCTTTTTTTTTTTTAATTTCATCAATTAATATTGTGTTTAATTGGAAATTAAGTTTCATGATTTGTTTTGGTTTATTTTTCATCGGGTTATCATGGTCTCATTACTCGGTAATAGTGATTAACGGTTAACTTGGCTTATTTTCTTTTAATTAAGATTTTTACAATTTTCATCGTTCAATATTAGATCCGACATGGACGATTGATAATTGAATTTTATAATTTTTTTTTACTCTCTCTTTATAGGGTTATCTATTAAAGTCACAAATTTGACATGTTAACCCAGGTTAAATCAAGTTCTTTTTTTATTTTTTTTCTATAAGGTTATTTAAGTCTGATAGTCTAGGTCACGAGTTTGATGGATTGACTTAGGTTGTTTTTTATGTTTATTTTTTAATTGATTTTTTTTTAATCTCTTCCTTCAATATTGGGCTAGTTAGGGATTGAAATTTGTAATTTGTTTCAATTTGTTTTTCAATGGGTTATCTTGGTCTTATGATCCAGGTTGCAAGTTTGACATGTTAACCCGAATTGTTTTTTAATTTTTTTTTTAATTGATTTTTTTTCAATTTCATCTTTCAATATTGTGTTGATTGGAAATTTGACTTAATAATTTATTTTGATTTACTTTCTATATAGTTATTATAGTCTTATAACTCGGGTCATGAATTTGAAATATTAACCTACCTAAGTTATCTAAGGTTAATCTAATATTTTGTTATTTTAATCTTAAAAAAATATTATGTTGAAATTATATTTAGTAAAATTAACATTTTTTTTTCTATTAAAATAAATCAGTAATATATAAATTTTTTTATATTCAAAAATAAACTTGACTTAACTAACAGCACAGCGGAGTCACTCATCTAGTTTATATCGACACGAAGAGATATTTTTTCTACCCAACTGTCTTTGCCCTCGATTCCACAATTCCACGATAGTAGTTAATCGCTATCTAATCCATGGTGTTTTTCTAATCACCAACTATACATTTTAGCCACATCTTCTATGAAGTAGCTATCATTGAACGCATCGGCCTAGCCTCATCTGTTTCAACTGACGAGACTTGAGCATTGTTTTAAACCTCAGTTTTTGACGTATGATGGTTCAGTCAATGCTATAAAAATAACAGAAGAACTGTGCTTGAAAGTTAATGGAAGCTGGATGGATAATTAAGAAGAAAATTGTAAAGAAGCGGGCAAGAAAAAATGATCCTTCTTCCTTTGAGAGCTCTCAGAGCTTGAATGAGGAGGTTCCTAGTGCTATATATGGAAGATTGTGTTAGATTAGAACGTGATGATGAACCTGGAAATGCAAGTTTGGAAAGTGTTGGGTGTGTCGAGGATAGTAAAGTTGTATCCTGTGAAGGCCCTGGGGATGTTGAACTCACCAATCCGGTGTCATGTATTAATCAAATTAAGCAATGAGAATAGAAACCATGTTGTCCAGCTTATTTCACCGATGTGCAGGAACATGAGGAGATATTGCAGAGCTAGCCTGAGGAGATTAAGTATATGGAGAATACAAAGAAAGAAAGTAAGACTAGTTAAAAGGAAAAAGAAATTGAGGGTGTCTATCTTTGAGTGCTATGTTTGGTACGAGATAAAGATGGCATGGGAGAAGAATTCAACTCGGATTCGAGGCAGACACAACAATTCTCCAAGAGTAGTAGAGATAGGAGGCCATCAATTGCTGGAATATTGGAAGGGCTATATATCTTGAAGCAAGATGATAAAAATCTATTGATTTTTGAATCACTACAGAAGATCTTAGAAAAGGAAAGAATGGGTTGGGAAGGGAAGTAAGAGCTGACTCTAAGCTCTTACAAGGTTACAGGGGAGATTTATAAGGACTTGCTCTGTGCAAAGGATATGGTCAAAGCATTACTGTTCTTCAACATGACTAAGCATTAGCTGCAATTTCTTTTTGTGGTTTGAGGTTACTATCTTGCTCGGGGGTCTGGCTTGAATTGGTTGTTGTTGTGGCTGATTTTAGGGTCGTTATGTGGTGGTTTGTTCCAAGTGTCGAGGGTTGATTTCAAGCTGGGAAGCCATGGTTGATTCTGGGTAGTGGCAAGGAGCGGTACTCTAGTTCCACACCATATCATTCAATCTCATTTCAAATGGAGAAGAAGCAAGAACAAAAAAGGATTAAAAAAATAATTAAAACAACCTCTTTTAGATCTAATTTCAAACGCATCATAGATTTAGAAAATAAAATTCGTACTTACATAGTTGCAATTATTTTTCCAGGGTTGGCCCCATTGGCCGTAAATTTAAACCACACATGTTTTCTCTCGTTCCCTGCCATTAAAGCAATGTCATCATACACATGTGGGCACCTTGACCTTGAGCATTGCATAATTGTTATAGCCTTTGCACTTTTTGATCATGATTTGATTTCGGTGCTGGATTTCTTTCCCTGTCCTCTCTAGAATGCGCTTTTGGGCTTCTGAGATCGTCAGCAAGATTATGATAATGATGCAGAGGAAAAGGGTAGCCACTTGAAATTAAAAGATAAAAAGTACGTGATTCTTTGCATGATTGAGATAACGCAATATTGCATACATTTTCTCCTTTTTCATTTGCTTTGTCGGACACACCTCTATCCTTGTCAATATGACTATTTCTGGGTAATTATGACAGCAAGTTCATATAAATGATACTTCAAAACTCTCTCCAAGAGTAATTACTAAATCGGAATATGATGTTTATATATTATATAAGAAAGTTTTTCATACATGGGATGTGCCATGCATGTGTATCTTATATATCAAAGTATATATAATCATAATTAAAATAAATAAAGGAATGAGAGAATGCCATACCTTTTAATTAAGAAAAAAAAAACCAGTAGTACGTAGTTTATGTGTTTCTGCGTGTATATCTAGCATTATTTAAATAATAATAATAATAAAACTGAATGTATACGCCTTGGTATTTGGTAATACTCTTCGAGCCAAGCATTAATTTGGACTGGCTTATTCTTGCTCTTGCTACCAAGTAGTTCTTGCATGAGAAGAAGAGAGTACAATGTAGCCAAGGACAGCTTGCCGGCCGGAAAAGTAATGATATCCTTGAACTTCCAAAAACGGAGCTTTGCTCTTACCTGCTGCCGGCAAGTCATCCTTGGCTGAATCACACTCTCTACCTCTTCATGCAAGCCCCCAAGGCAAACATTCGTCCTCTCGATCTTTTCTTTATATATTTGGAATGCCCTTGTAAACTGAAAACACCGTGTATATTTATAGACCGGAAAGAAAATGATGACGAATATACATGGAGGTGGAGAATATATATAAAAAGCAAGTGACCATAGTGTTAGCCAAGGGACAGGGCTGCCTTTAAAGCACCGCCAGGAACATGTCAAATTGCTAAGTCCATCAAACACTGACTCAATTTGGTTACCAGAATGGATCCCACTTTTCTAGATATTTCGTGTCCCGCTTTCGAAAAGGAGTCAAGAAAGGCACGGAGTAGTAGTGGTATGACAGTGCAAGCCGCAGTGGTACGATCTGCTGCATGGAGGAATAAAATATTTCATGTAGAGATATGATTCTGAAGAGTATATAGGCAAAGACTGGTATATTCGTGCTTGCTCTACTTCGGTTCTGTATAAAAAAGAAATTATAAGAATATCACGAATTTTTGATAATATTATTAAATGTAATAAAGTGATTTGATCTTGAAATTTAATAATTTATTTTTCTACTTAACTTGAGTTCGAATTAAACTATGTTGAAACCACTCCAAAGTTAATTATCTGATTTAATAGATTTAAAAATAACTTAAATAATTGATAAAAACATTACATAACATTTAAAAAAACTTGAAGACAATAATACTTTTTTTATATTGAGATAATATCATATTAGATCGATCTTGATCACCATGCAACCTGGATTAATTATGGACTTCAGCATGTTTAATAACTTTGTTGTTTTTATAATTTTTTTTAATTTTATGATAACATTAGATGCTTTCAAAATCGATCATCAACTCACTAAACAATTAAAAAAATTAAAGTATCATAAACTAAAAAAAACTTATCAAATTTGATGTGTAAACCCACTAAACCCGTTAATTAGGTAGTCTGGGTTAACACATCAACCCCGCAAATAAGGTAATAAACTTTATTGTGGTTAATAACTTGCTTTTTATATATATAAATTATTATTTTTTTTAATTATATGACAACAAAAATAGACGATCGCAAAATCGAGCGTGAAACCAATATTGAGATTTTTTTCAAGATTATGATAACCTTATAGAAAGCAAAACAAAACAAATTATGAAACTCGATCTCAATCAATCCAATATCAAATAAAGAAATTGAAAAGCAATGAATTTATAAAAAAAACAAAGACAATTTAAACTCATCATACCCTTCAACGAGCCCATGAACTTTCTAAAATTTAATAAAATATTTTTTTCTGAAACTATTTTTTTAACTATATGATAAAAATAAAAATAGACAATCAGATAATCAAGTTCAATTAGAAAAAAAATACCTCGCTAAATCCACAAACCAAGACAACCAAGGTTGCCTCACCAAATTGTCATATCGGGTCATTGACATCACAAAGTTTATTAACCTAGTTATTTTTTAATCATTTTTTATTTAACTAAACTTTTTAAAGAATAGACCATATTACGATGTTGAAATATTTTTCTTATATTAACTCGATGCTGAGATATTTTTTTGATACTGCAATCACCATATAAAAGACAAGTTAAAATAAATCATCAACTCTAAACCCCATAAACATATCATATAAAAACTAAATTAGAAAAAAAATCAATTGCTAAAGGGAAAAAAGGGTGAAAATGCAACAAAAAAAAAGGTTGATGTATGGTACAGTGTTTTCCAAAGAAAACAATGTTTTCTCCCTATTAAATAAAAAAAATTAAAGCAAAACACTATTCTAATTAATAATAATTTATGAGAAGAGATATAGTAAAACTCCATTCTCTTTTAGTTTATAGTTAATATATATAAAGTAAAGCCTTATGATTGTCAAATTATGTTTAGGATAGTGAAAAAATTAATTTTTAAAGTGTTTTTCGATTGGAAATATATTAAAATAATATATTTTTTACTTTTAAAAATTTATTTTTGACAACAGCCAGTGAAGTCAGTTATGATATCAAATATCACAGCCCGGCTCAACCTGCCAGATATTGTCTGTTTTGAGCCTTAATGCCCTCACAAATTTGTTTTTGATGGCTCCTCACAGCCCTAAAACACGTCTGACAAGTTAGCAACCAACATTACTAATATGGTCAACTACCAAATCCTTACTCGTCGATGTAGGATCTTATACTATCATATCAAAACGATCTAAAAATAAATAAAAAAAAAGATTTGAGGAAAAAATCTTTCTTAAAAATTGGCATGCTTTTAGTCTCAAAAGAGTACTAATCTCTCTTTTGATTAAAAATAAAAAATAGCTAGCTTATCTAATACATCGATTTTTCGATTGATTAAACAAAAGTATAGAAATTATAATTTTTTAACTCAAAATAAAAGAAGTGTTGGGATGAATTTTAAAATGAGTAAACATAGAAGGAATAAAGAGAAAATATGATATTTTTAAATGGGCAAACTGTTTAACTATTATGAAAAAAAAAACTCAAGTTCAAGGGTTAAATAGAGGTTTTTTTTTAAGACTTCGGGGAAGCAATAATCCCTCTCGAAGAAAGGGTAGCTCTGCTCTGAATATGAAAAACAAAGGTTGCATGTCGCAAATCCTCAGCATCCTTGCAAATCAAGCATATTGAGTCTCACTCGCTCTTTTGCGCACACAGGATTTGTATACACATCTAACATTTAGAAATTACATAGTCGTAGATGTCCTTAACAAATCTCACGAAACACACACACACACACACACGATATATATCTATAAAATTGCCGGAAATATTGACCAAATTGAAGGTAGGAGTAGATTAAATGGAGCTAATTAACCACTGTGGCTTCATGATGATAAATACGAGGCTGAAGGCAAGTAAAGGACACAAAATGGCGAACAACTTGCAAGGGTATGATCAGAGGAAGGGGAATATAGCTGTCAACATATAAAAGGTCGTAGCCGTAACATGCACCAAGCTGCATCGCATGATGTATTTGCTGTCATTTTGTTCCTCATTGGCAAAGCATCCTCGATCTTCTTCAGATCTCCATGTTTCATGTCTTGTGATTGCAAAAGGGTTAACGTCTTTTCCTAATTAACAGGCCGCCGCTTCCATGGATTCGGCCACATGCACGTTCAAAGAGAAAGTAAAGCCAAATCTCTAGTTATCTTCATCATCATATGCCCGCTACAGTATATGAGCTAATACCTAGCATTATTGTGCAATATTTCCTCCCAGCTAGCCTAGGTGAACGATAATTTGGACCCATCCGAAGCAAGATACATGCACACTAGCACATGATTTCCAGGAACGAGTGTCTAGTAAATATGGTTTCTTACCTGGATAACTAGGATTTTGATGTGTTCAAGGGAATGGCCAAGTAGTTGCTATTAATTTTGAGATTTCTTTCATGCTTAAATTTAGAATTTTTTTTTCTAGATTAATGTTATGCTTCAATAACTTGCGTGCATCTCGATTAATCTCATGATTTCTAAAGTTAACAACCATTTAAATTTTTAATGAATTTAAAATTTGTAAAATTTTAAATAGTAATTTTTAAAAAGCAAATTCAAAATCTACTTAATTTAAAAAATTAATTAAGGATGCAGTGGGATTTAGAAGGAGGGACATAGCACGGATCTCCATGTTGTGCAGGACCCATCAAGCCCTTGTTGAATAAAAAGATAAACTAGAAATTTAATTAGAAAGACAACATTTTCACATGCTATTGATAATTACATTAGACGTGGAAATTTGAGTTCTGAGGCTGGTAAGTGTGCAAAAACCACTCATACAAGTGTGCAAAGACCACTGATCATAAACAAAATTCCTTTATGTATTTTCTTGAATTAAATATAAATTAATAAAGTTGATTTAATTAAAAAATAAATTTCTTTTTAAAAACCAAAATTTAACAAATACCAAAAAAAAAAACATAAAGCATCTCTTGTTATTTAAAAAAAAGGATAAATTTTATAGAAAGAAAATAACAAAAAGATATTAGATGATGAAATATATATATGAAAAAAAGAGCTTGGAAAAAAATTAAAATAAATCTGAGTAAACCTTGTAAATTTAAATTAAATTCTCAAATCTACAATCTATTAATCCGTTAAACTTTAAGAAAAAGCATGAAGAATCATGTAAATACCTTACAAGAACATAACAGTCCAGACAAAAAGGAAGATTGATTAACTTCCGGTACATTAAATACAATTACGTGAAATGTCTGAAGCCTTTCGATGACATGAATTCGGCCTGCGGTATCGACACACGAGAGCTCTCTTTTATGGAGCCTTGCCCACCCGCCACCAAATTCAGTTGATCTCGCAAAATTGTTAGGACCGGCTTGGAGATTAACAGAACACCCCAGCACAATCGTTTTTATTAAAACACCGTTATTTCATTCTTTTTGATAAAAAAAAAAAAAGTTATTGGTTTTAATTCAACGGGTTTAGTAGAATTAATAAAATTACTGAAATGCTAATCAAATTAATTGCATAGTTATAAAATTTATTTAAGAATCACTCTAGGATATAAGTTTTGAGTTGGAAGAGTGGATCAATCTAATTGGTTAATTAATTTTTTAAAAGAAAAACAGTATCAAAATAATATTGTTTTTTCAACCTATATTTTAACAAGGTTTTACCCCACATTGACTAGGTTACGAGTTAACCCGGATTTTTATTAAGATTAATTTTTTATTTTATTTTTTCTCCAACCCAAAATAATCTAGGCTATAGAACAATCAAATCCTAAATTTACATATTCAACCAATTCAAATTTTATAACTATGATTAATTAGATTTTACAAAACTAATTTCTTGTCTAATTCAACTAGAAACCTATTCCAATTGATTCCAAATTTCCTAAGCAAGGTTGGCTTGGGTTTAACCATTTACCAAATGTAAAGGGAAAACTACAAAAAGAAACTATAAGCAACTATCGTGTAGCTTCACTATTACTAGAAAATTGATAAATACAAACAAAAATTTTGATGGAATATTTTCATCGGTTAATTTCCGACAGATTTTACCGACGAAAATATTCTCTCGGTATTACAGTGGGAAAAAAATAATTAAAAAAAGCAAAAAAAAACAATGACTTGTTTATACCAATGGAATTACCGACGGAATAAAGTCTGTCGGTAAAATCATTGGTAAACTATTAACATTGTTCAACATGTCAATTATAAAGGGAATCACCAACGAAAAATTCTGTCGGTATTTTCCAAAGAGCTCTGGAATTGTTCACTTCCCAGTTGTACTGTTAATTATTGTTCTTCACAGACAAAATCACCGACGGATTGAAAAATCGTCAGTGTTATTTGGCGGTTTTCTGAAAAATTTTGATTAAATTTAATATTAGAGACGAAATCACCAACGGATTGAAAAGTCGTTGGTGATATTTGGCAGTTTCTGAAATTTTTTTATTAAATTAAATATTACAGACTGAATCACCGACAGAATGATTAAAAATATTAATATTTGATTATTTGTCGGTAAAACAGCCCAATAAAAAGCCTAAAATCCTTAATTTCACAATAGACGGGGCTCATTTGTTCTTCTTCTTCCCCGTATATAAAAAACATCAATATCCATTTCTTTTTCTTCTTTTCTCTCCTCAACTCCTTCTCTTTTCCTCCATGCTCATGTATGTTTTCTTCTACTGACAGAATGAAGCGGGTAATGTTTTTTTTTGTGCGTCTTTTCCGTTAGTAAATTCATCGGTAATAATATTTTTTTATTACCAACAAATTTACCGACGGACAAAAAATTACCGATGAAAGATTTACAGACAGAGCATTTCCGTCGGTGATTTTGTTGATAGATTAATTACCAACGGAATGATAGTACAAATACTGACGAAAAAATCCATCAGTAAATATAAAGACTGTGGTAGTGAACTAGCAATTACACTAGCAACATATAGGCCCTCATGATAATTAAATTAAAGGAAAAACTAAAAAGCATTGGGATTTTTGCCCATATGCATCAAGCCTTTTTTTTTTCTAATTTCTAATTTGAGAGGATAAAAAGAACAGTGATAGAAAGACAAAATTATTATTAATGCCAATTCTAATAATAAAAAATATTATTTTTAATATCAATAAGTTTTATTTGATAATGAAAATTTTATTGGAGTGTTTTTTGGTATTCTCATCGCTAAAGATAACAAATTTGAGCTCGAGAAGTTTTTTGAATTTTGAGTTTTTAATTTAATTTTAAGGTTATATTTAATGTCATAAAAGGGTTTATCAATGTTTCTATTATATTTTCTAAATGTTTTGGGGTAAAAATTTATTGAAAAATAATTTTTTAGGCACAAAATACTCCTAGCTTGATTTTTCGATAACCTTTTTATCGCTAAAAATTGAGCTAACAAACGACGAGTAATATTGTTTTATTAAAAATAAAGGGTGAACAAACCATCATCCACCTTTTAATATTAAGAAGATATTAAGAGACCGGGCGCAGAGGTCATGTTTTTTTTTTATGGGCCATATGCCCACACACGACTGACTTCCTTTTTTTTTCCCTTTTTCTTTTGGTTTCTCCTTATTTTTTCCGTACATTTTACACTTTGATCAATTCAAGTAGATTACCTAAAAAATAATTTTTACTTTTTTATTGAACACCATTGGAATTATTTTTTTTTATGAAATCATATCTCTTTTTTTTCATTTAGAAAAAATTATGTTGTTCTTTATTTTTCCAATCCTTGAAAAAAAAATGGTTATTTTATACAAAAAGGAGTCATATACACGTGATTCTATGATTAAATAAAGAATAATTTCAGAGATAAAAAGTTATTAAATTTGATAGGGTGCGGGATCATGGGATTAACAGGTTATTTCAAGTTCACTTAAGTTTTTTCTCTTTTTATTATTCGGATATTTTTATTTATGTTTATTCCTTCAAAATTAGGTTAATTGAGAATTGAACATTGTAATTTTTTTTATTTATGATTCATAGGGTTATTACGATCTCATGACCTTAGTTATGAGTTTAGTTAATCAAACTAAATTGACTCGTGTTGATCCAATACATTGTTGTCTCAAATATATTTCCATCTCAATATGTGTTATATTTTGAATTCTTGATTACAAATCTACAAATCTATATGTCATCGTCTTAATATCTAGAAAAAAATATGTTGTCTAGAAATTTTCTTAGTCAAACCATATTTTTTTACTAATTTTCTTTGTTTTTTTAGACTTAACAAGTAGACAATCATACAAGGTTAACTCCTTCCTTGTAGTTTCATTTTAAACATGAGCTAGATGTGAAATCAAGTAAGAGAATTTCAAAGGTTACTGACAGATTCTAGTTTGATTATACTTGGGAGGAGTGTTTTTTGACAATGTGTTTGTATTGTGTTTTTAAATAAACTTGTATTAAAATTGTAGTTTTTTTTAATTAAAAATTGATTTAGAGATAAATTTTAAGATTTTTTAAGAGTAGATCCTGTTCAGTATGTGATTCAATTGTGTTTTTGAAATTTTTTAGATATTTTTAGTTTCAAAATAATTTTTTATGTTTTTAAAATTAACATGTTTATATAAAAAAATAAAAAAATTATTTTAATATAATCTCTTTCATGCACTTCTAAAAACATCTTAAAAATTCTAATAACCTTTATATATATATTAAAAAAAAATTAGTGCGACCCCTGACATATCACATTCCACCTATCTAGGAACGTAGGAGACCTGAGCTTGGAGACCAGACCGATGACAAATCAGTAAGGTGGCCCAATCAAAAATTGATGGACGCTCGCTTTTCGGTGCCCCAGCACGGGTTGTAGACTAGACCGTATTTGAAAGTTGAAACTTGTCGATGGATTATACTAAAAAAAATATAAGTTTTTGTGTTTTTACTTTTGCTAACTAATTTATTAACGCTAAGCTCTCGTTAGAGAATTCTAAATTAATTTCAGAAAGAAGGCTTTAATATAAGTATATTTTTTTAACATTATGAGATTTGTTAAATAAAAAACTAAAAGATAATATTTGTGTTTAACATAATGAATAGAAAACATATAAATGCTTATTAAAGATTAAAATGAAAAATTAATTTTTCTAGCAAATGATATATGTAAATATTTTATCTCAGCTACCTTTTTATTTTATACATTTTTTTATTTATCTTGAAGATTTATTATGGTTGATATTGATAGATACATATGTTTCTTGATATAATTAGCATCACTTATTTCATAAAAAGCTTAAATGATAGCAGCAATAAAAAAGTATTTAATTGATAATAGAAAACCATTTAAAAAGAAGTCATAATAAAATTCTATAATAGAAAACCACATATCACCAACAGTAAATTGCTTCGATTTTTATAATATTGTATTTATAATAAAAATGAGAAAAAAAGAAAAAAAAAGTATGGTAATAATATGTAGTGTTAAATATATTTTATTCTATATTGAATTATATCAATAAACTATCAATATTCCGGATTTTCCGGGCAAAAAGTAAATCAATTATTCTTAGCCATCATTGCAGAATATTTGTTTTTGCAGTTGATAAATCATGCTTAAATACCAGATAATTAAAATTAATTATTTTTTCATTAACATGGATGTCCGGATCAATTTACGTGTACCTCGACTAATCTCATGAGTCATGAAGTTAACGATCATATAAATCTCTAGTGACACTGAGGTTTGTGAAACTTAAACTGGTTACCTCTAGAAAGTAAACCTAAAACCTGACCAATTAAGCTATACCTTTTAAAATTAATTATTGATGATGCTTATGCTACCTTCGAATCTAATTAGGTCATCAAAATATATCCCTTCTCAAATTAACAATGTAAGAGTGAATTTAATGTTATTGAATTTACATCTGATTTTGCATCCACTCATCAGCTTCACAGCATAAAAGTAACTAGCATAATTTGCTAACTAATTTATTTTAATTTTAATCATTTGATTTAATTATCTCCAATAACTTATAAATAAATGAAAATTTCTTATCAACATCGAAACTCAAGTTTAATACAATGATCCGGCATGACAAGTGAAGAAAGTAGAGGTCATGTTATATTCATGATTTATTTTCACATGTTATATTTATGCTGAAGCTCAAATCTATGTGTCATCATTATCATATTGATATCGAATTATCATTTAAATAATTAAATGATTATTTCTCTATATTTTTTATATAAAAAAAGACTCTGATTACCTTTTAAAAGTGAAGAGATCGAGTAGTTTTATTGTTCTTTCAGTTTTTTACATAAATTAATCAATAACATAACTTGAAAACAAATCCTCTTTAAAATGTTAAGGAAAAAAGGAAATGGAGGATTTAGTGCATGTGACAAACGAAGTGAGGATTTTTAAATTCACTATATATTTTTTCAAAAATCTATATCTAAAATTAGACATATTTGATTAAATCCAACTCGATTATATAAAAAGAAATAAATATGCCAGCTTAATTTAGCGATAATAAAATACTGCAATGAGAATTAAAAATCACTATGATTCTTGAAGGTGGATTCTCTTTCTCAAACATACAATCAAGGAGATTTTGAGTGTGATAACCATATTTATTCAAAAAAAATAAAATTCATTGATGCATTCAAATACCATAGAAAGCTTGAGATCTTGTTTCGGCTTGAATAATTGAGAAAACCATTAAATTCCTACTTCTTAACATGTAATTTTTTTTTAATGGTGAATTTCTAATCAAAATCATGAATCCAAGCATAACTAATTAACCCGTAACTTTTGGAATTGTATTATTTTACGAGAATATTATATTTTTAAAAATATTTTTTATTTAAAATTATATTAAAACTATTTTTTTATTTTTAACATTAACATATAAAATTATTAAAAAATATTTAAATATAAAGACTGCAAGAATACACTCTCATCCAGTGAAAGTTCAAAACACGATTAAAGACGCAAGCAATTTGCAATTCTTAACTTGCTGGACCAGCAAGGAATTTCCAACTTCAAATTTAAATCAAGGGGGTCCAAATTGGCAGCATGGGCCAACAACGCATGCGACCCTCCTCCTGCATTTATGTATTATTGATAAAGCTGAACGACTTGAAAAATCACAGCTCTGCCACTTAATTAATTAATCGATTAATAAAGTTCAACGACTTGAAAAATCGTAGATCAACTACTTTTCACGTTGAAAGTCAACCCTTTTAAGCCAACCATCTCTTCCGACACCTTCCAGCGGCTGTGATCTGTTTTCTTTACTTGTAGCAAGGTTAGCGATATTTATTATTTTTTAAAATATATATTTTTTAAAAAATATATTAAAAAAATATTTTTTATTCTTTAAAATTTATTTTTTATATCAGTATATTAAAAACACATAAAAAAATTAATTTTAAAAAAATCAAATTTTTACAAAAATATTTTTCATCACAGACACAACAGGAACTTATTTTTCATCCATGCTATCTCACAAGAGTTCCCAATCTATAAAGACAATCTTGATCAGGTTCATAAGCTTCTCTTTTTTATTTTAAAATAAAATAAATTCTTAATTAGATCTCCAATGTATGCATGAATGGATCTTCATTTAGATCTTTTTATTAGTTTAAATTAACAAGACTATTAGCAATCACTCGAAATTCAATTGTTTAAAATATTTGGCAAAATTTTAAAGAAATAACATGATTTAATTTCATCGTGCTTCAAAAACATAATATTTACTAACTTTCTTTATTCCTAAACGTGACAACAATTGTGACGTTTCATAATAGCAACACTCAATAAATATTATGTTTTTAAAGGGCAATAAGGTGTAACTCCAATCAAGGTAGATTGTTGGATTGTTAGATATAAAAAATATTGCCGAGGCCCTCTAATTTTGACAATTTTAAAATTTTTCTTGTTATTTTTGGAACTAATTGACTGGTTGAGCAAAATAATTGGAGTTTTACCTTATCGCACTTAGAAATAGTAAGAGCTTTTAAAGCGCGATAAAATAAAAATATGTTATTTTATCAAAACTTTTTACTCCTATTTTAATTTACCAATTATTTTGATTTTATATGCTAATTTCTCAATTTATCCATAAAAAGACAGGTTTTAAAGAATTTGAAGGTTTCTTATGGGAAAAGAAAAGACACTACAGTTTTGTTTGACTACTTGATGATTCTGTTGGAAAAAACTGATTAAGGCTCTTGATTGAGAATCTATTGATTCATGCATGACCTAATCAAGACATAAAATAAGTTAGGGATCCAATTGAAAATTCTCAAATAGATTAAGGCCTTTTTTATTTCTTAAGGTTTGCCCTTTATTTTTCCTTTTTAACGCTTTATTTACATCTTGTTTTTTTTAGAAAATGGTTTTCAGAAAATTATTTTCTAAATTTTCTTGTGTTTGTTTATTATTAAGAAAGTTTATTAATGGAAAATACTATCCAGTTGAAGGGAAATTTGGTTTAATTTTTAGAAAAATAATTTCTTTTTATTTTGGATGAAAAATACTTTTTAAAAATTGTGAAAAATTTATAAATATCTTATTATTTGTTAATTATATAAAATTTAATCCTCAATCTTTTGATTGCTATATATTTTGTTTTCAATCTTTTTTTATTTCAATTTAATATTTTAGAATTTGATTTAATTTATTTTTTTATATCAATTTTAATTTTTATTTTTTTGATTGTTATTTGCTTTTATATTATCATTTTCTTAGTTAAAATTTCTTATCAATCAAATTTGATTCTTATTTTATTTGAAATAATTTATGAAATTGTATTTTTTTTTAATTTTATCATCTTTCAACTTTTATTTTATTCTATTTGAAATAATTTATAAGATTTAATTTTTATTCTTTTAATAAACTTAAAAAGAAAATATATTATTAATAAATTATCTAAATCATTTAAAAAAACCTAACGTCAACAAATACGTAGTCAGAAGTTGGAATCAAAATTTCAACAGCACGGGTTCGTCTCATCCCAGATTCCATTAATTTGAAAACGACATCTACTGACGGTCGTTTCGAAGAATTTTCGCGCATTCCTCCCTTACTTACCTCTCTTTCTCTTCCCGTCTCTCTTGCTCTCTGTTCAAACTTCTCTTCCTGTAACTTCAGGTAGGTTCTCTCTCTTTTTTAAATTCTCAAATTTTGAACCTAGATTTTGTGTTTTTAATCACTATTATCTTACTGATACTTAAAGACTACTGTTGTAATCAGGTATCTTTTGATTTTTTTTGTTCAATTTGATTGTAATTTGCCTCTAATTTTACAATTTCTAGCAATTAGAGTGTAAAATAACAATTTGATATAAAAAAATTGATTTTTTTAGTAATAATTCGAACAATTTTTAATTAGTTTGTGAAGAAATAAGGCTATGTCTATGTGGTATTGGTAGGCTGGAAGATTTTTATATTTTATTGTAATCATGCATTCTCAAAAAATAAAAAATAAAAAATAAAAAAGAATATTAGGATTTGATTCTGTGATGTTTTTTCAGGTACGCTGCAGGGAGTTGGTTGGACTAAGTAGTGAAAGAGGCGGGGAGTGAAATTTTAGCTGCTATTAGCTACATTTTATCTATATATATATATATATTTTGCGTGTTAGAGATGGGGTGGGGAAACATTTACAGGAGACGTGCGAAAGTATTTACATTGGCCATGATAATTTACATCGATTATAAGGTACGGATCAGCCGTATTGAAAATCTGGTTATGAGTTATTTATTTAGAGTGATGCTTATTGCTTATGCTGATTGTGATGGTTGTCTTTTTTTATACTGAAGGCTTTACAGAAAAGAGAGAAATTCATGAAGAAACCGAAAAGTGATGCGTTGTGGAAGAAGGCCCATGAGCGGAATGCTAAGCGTGTTTTTAATTTGATGGTAGAGTTGGAGGGTTTGTGGGTGAAACTTGGACAGTATATGTCCTCACGTGCTGATGTGCTTCCTTCTGCTTTCATTTCAAATCTCAAGCAGTTGCAGGACTCTCTCCCTCCTCGTCCGTTTGAAGAGGTTTTGTTTTAGTCTTTTTCTAATAGATTTGGAAGTCTTCATGTGATTCAATGTGACTTTGTTGACCTGATGTTTCTGATTAGTTTTTATCTCATAATGTTAGCTGTTTATTTTCAAGCCATGTTTCTTATTGGTTGTTTATGTTAAAATTTTTGTTTGCACAGGTTTGTCACACTATAGAGAAAGAACTAGGGAAATCCACGAAGGAGCTTTTCTTGGATTTTGACGAAAATCCTCTGGCGACAGCATCGGTAAGATCCTTAGAGTAGATGTTTGTGCTAGGAAGTTAGTGCAGATGCTCATTTAGGATTGAAATTTTGATTTTCTTGTTCTCACAAGGTGTGTACATTTTGGAATAATCTTGTTGCTCTCATGTTATATTCTATGCAGATTGCACAAGTCCATCGTGCGACATTAATTGATGGGCAGAAGGTGGTTGTTAAAGTTCAACATGAAGACATCAAGAAAATCATATTGGAGGTTTGGAAACTCTTTGGAGTTTGGCTTTTGAGATGCTGCATCGGAAAACAAATGTTTCAGTCCTTATGGTTATTTTGCATGCCTTTTTTTTTTTTGCAGGATTTAAAGGATGCAAAATCCATTGTTGACTGGATAGCATGGGCAGAACCGCAGTATAACTTCAGCCCTATGATCGATGAATGGTGCAAAGAAGCTCCACAAGAACTCGACTTCAACCACGAAGCAGGTAAACTTTGTCTTTTGCAATATTTCTGTTGATGAAATTCTGTCGATGACATCACAAAATTGCTATTTTCTTTTCTTTTACAACCAATAGATAATAAATGTGAGTTCTGGCTGGTCTGGATGAGGTTATTGGGATTTGGGATTCATATCAGGAGCTTGAAATAAGGATAATGGAATCCAATCATTGGGACAGTTAAATCTGATCATGTTTAGAATCCATACCAAGTGCAGCATCTTAATTTTTTATTGAATCAATGAAGTGAATGGGATGATAGCTGTGTGGTGTCAGCAGTGAGGATAATTGATGGTGGTGGAGGCAAGGTTGGCAGTTGTGGTGATCGTGTTTGGATTTTAGTGGAGGCAACAGCTTGGCTTGATGGATATGGTGCTACGAGGATGGTGGCAGCAGCAATGATGGTGGCAATGTGAGGGTAACTTTAATGACAGTGGTCAAGGCAGTGTGGTACTCTATTGGTAGCAGTGCAATGGCAGCGGCATGGTTCTAGTGGTGATTTGGTGGCAACTCGTGAAGACTTTGGCATGGTGCTGTTAGTGCTAATGGAAGCATTAGCATTGGCACTATGTTGCAGTGGTGAGCTTGGATGTTGTAGAGATGAAAGTGATGGTTGGCAGCTGTATTCAGCCATTTTCTAGCATGTTCATGAAAGTGAAACTCCAACTCACTATACTGAATTCAGTGTAGGACATTCCCAATCTATTTATTAACACTGTGCAGAGACAATGCAAGGAATTTTACATTCTTTAATCTCTTCCTCCATTTATATTCTCTTACTGTTTTTCTTATCAAGTACATCATTGTGTTTCTCTACTGTTCACTGTACCCTTCTCTCTTACTGATGCTGGTCTATTGTATTTGTAGAGAATACCAGAACCGTGTCTAGAAATCTTGGCTGCACAAGCAAATATGATAGCAACAAGCCCATCAATCAAGTGGATGTTTTGATTCCAGAGGTTATTCAGGTATCATTTTGCTCCCATGTTTTGATATAACAAAGTTGCTTGCTCGAGAGCAGGTGCAAAAGGATGAAATCCTAAAAATATATCTTGTCGTAGGAATTTTATTAACATTTCTCACTGTCTGGACCAAATATTAAAGGACTCATTGCAGGCATCTTCATTGACATTTCTGAACCCTGACAGTTAACTACCATTCTTACAAAAAGAATCATGTGGGAGAAAAATGAACATTTTTATGTCATTCTGAAGCCTGGGCAGAGTGGAGTGGAGGAAAATGAATTATTTAGTTATGACACCATCGTGAATGTCTATACCATATACCCAAGCAAAACACATGCACTTACCTATAATAACTTGATGCTAGTCTCTTCACATGTTTTTAACTTAATACAGATGGTTTCTATACATATTTTCAATGATTGGATCTTAAGTAGTGAATTCCTTCTAACCTTAACTGCCTGGTGCCTTTTTTGCTATTCTTATGTTGATAATGATCCTTAATCTTTTCACTCTTTCTGACTGTGCATCATGTTCCTCTCATTAACAGTCGACAGAAAAAGTTCTAATTTTGGAATATATGGATGGAATTCGTTTGAATGACTTTGAATCCCTAGAAGCTTGTGGTGCTAACAACCAAAAGATTGTTGAAGAAATCACACGGGCCTTTGCCCATCAAATATATGTTGATGGGTTTTTTAATGGTGACCCTCATCCTGGTACACCTCTCTCTCTCTCACTCAACTACTGCTCTAGTGTTTTCTTACCAGTAGTATAAAAGGAAGAAAGAAAACAGAATCGCTGGCTGTTTCCTCAGACAAGGAAAGAAAAAGAGAATGGGTGTCTAAATTTTCTCTTGTTGATGTTTATGTAACACCTGCGATGCGATATGCTTTCAGGGAGCTATTTCAATGAATGAAATTTGATTAGGGGTCTGAAATCGAAAATCAAAACATATATTCTTTCTCCCATCTCTTATGCACGTTGCTCTACCTATCCTAATCTCCCTAATTGTGCCCTAAATCAGAATCAGTTTACTCTGTTGAATGCTTTTATATTGGTTGTGCTGCAGGTAATTTTCTGGTGAGCAAAGAACCTCCACATCGTCCAATTTTGCTTGACTTTGGGCTGACAAAGAGAATATCAAGCTCTATGAAACAATCACTAGCTAAAATGTTTCTTGCTACTGCTGAGGTTTGTGAAAATCTTCCTGTCAGTGTACTGTCAATAATGCATCATAATCGTAGAGCATCTGTGTAACAGATCTGATGATTAATTGTGGTGAGCAATAAAATAATTTTTTTCTTGCATGGGAGCGTTTTCTGTGTCCTAGTTTAGCATACTGTTTACCCTGTCTCTCTGTCTCTGCCATCACAGCATGTGCTTAACCCTTTGTTGCTGCTCCATATTTTGCTGAAATTTACTCAAAAGTGCACATTGGTCATTAAAATCAAATTACTGGTCAAGTATAGCTGAGCATGCTCCATTATTTTCATAATCTTTCACCACTGTTATGCATAAGATATGCCACTTCAACTGAGCACAATATTTTTGGTTTTGTCATCACTCCTATCTGTTTATATTTTTTTCTATTTTTGTTTAATTTTTCATTATAAAGTAAATACTATGCTTTCTCTTACAGGGGGACCATGTTGCTCTTTTGTCTTCCTTTTCTGAAATGGGACTTAAGCTGCGCCTGGACTTTCCTGAGCAGGCTATGGATTTTATCAGTGTCTTCTTCCGCACGTCAACATCTGCAAGTGAAGCTGCTGTAAGTATGCACTGCCTGCCTTTAGAGTTCTATTTTGATACCAGCGATTCCAATCTTATACTGTGCTCCTGTAAAGGAATATGCCAAATCTTTGGGAGAGCGAAGAGCAAGAAACATGAAGGTGCTACAGGAAAAGATGAATCTCAGCCAAAAGGAAGTTAAACGATTTAATCCGGCAAGTCCTTCTATCACATTGTTCTACTTCTATCAATATTTTTCTTGATCTGTTTGTTGGCAATTTCATCAATATTTATTAACAATTGTTGGTTCAGATTGATGCATTTCCTGGTGATATGGTAATATTTTCACGGGTTATTGGTCTTCTGAGAGGTCAGTAATAAAATCTTTACACTGGTAGCAGTTAATGAGAAAACTTTTGCATTTCTTTAGATTTCCTTTGATGTGGGTTTAGGACTTTCTACCACATTGGATGCTCGCATAGTATATCATGATGTCATGAGACCATTTGCCGAATCTGTTCTGCAAGAGTAAGTCTATCTTGAGCAATGTGCCAATTTGTATAATGTCTTTGATTATTGTTCATCTCTATTTGAACTTGAAATTCAATTGCCAGGAAGATTGCTAAGGGGCCATCAGAAAATGCACAGTGGATCAATGACACCCCAGTTCATTCTGATGTGGAGGCAAAGCTGAGGCAGATTTTAGTTGAGTTAGGGAATGATGACAAAATACTTGGAATCCAGGTCTGCATGGTTCCATTTTTTTCTGACAAAGTAGCATAAATGAGAATCTTAAGAATAACTTGTTAACAACTGTAAAACTAATCCCTTATTTATTTTATACTGGTTTTTATGCTTTTGACATGGAAAAAATAACTGCCTTGTTTTCCTTTTATTTTGACTACTTTATGAATTCGATGCCTAAAGGTATGTGCCTATAAAGATGGAGAGGTTATTATCGATACTGCTGCTGGAGTACTTGGTAGATATGATCCTCGCCCAGTACAGCCTGATAGCCTTTTTCCTGTTTTCTCTGTAACAAAGGGCATTGCAGCAGGAATGTTACATTGGCTTGTCGACAATGGGTATGTAGCAGTAATTGTATGAAAGCAAAGCCTTTTGTGTGTTATCATTTACTGAACTGCTAGGCAAGATATTTATTTTTGCATGTAGTTTTGTTTTTGATTAATTTTCATGTAGTTGTTATCTTTCACTGGGAATACTGAATGCATGATCCGCTTCCTAAAACCAATATTGATACAAGCACTGGTGTTTATCCTGCATAAACTATGTCAGCATTTTGGTTATATGACTAGATGATTTTTCTTTTCTACATGAGGAACTTTTTGCAATTGTTTTTTCTTTTGAGGTCCTTGCCAGTTCTTAGATAGGATATCATTTTTAGCATGAGTAATTCTGCCCAGTATGTAGTAATTTAAGGCAAACTTAATGCAAAATGCCTTTTGTGGTTGGTTACAAAATGTCGCATGTTGTCTTGCAGAAAACTCAACCTCGATGAAAATATTGCTAATATTTGGCCAGAATTTGGAACAAACGGAAAGAATCTCATCAAGGTGTGAAAGTTTATTTTCCAAGACCTGCTAAACCTTTCAGATTACCACCTGAAGCTCTTTTGTATGTATGCTCACATATTTTTTTTTTCCTGTTTAGGTCCACCATGTTCTTAATCATACATCTGGTTTGCAAAATGCTTTGGCCAACCTCAGAGAAGAAAATCCTTTGCTAATGGCTGACTGGGATGAATGTCTGAAACGGATTGCTATGTCAGCACCTGAGACTGAACCTGGCCAGGAGCAGTTGTATCACTATCTGTCTTTTGGCTGGCTTTGTGGTGGATTAATCGAGGTACAATCCCTTGCTCAAGTGTTTGAACATGAAAGAACCACGAAGCTGATGTCTGCATTTGTTTTTGAATTTCTTTATGATTGGAATGTCTGATCTGCATCTGTTTTTGGAGGGAGCTTGACTTGTCCCGCATTTTAATAATGTGCTTTAATGAAACAGCATGCTTCTGGGAAGAAATTTCAGGAGATCCTTGAAGAAGCAATAGTTCGACCTCTCAACATTGAAGGCGAGCTATATGTTGGAATTCCTCCAGGTATCTGTTAAAGTCCGTGTATTTAATGTTCTTGCTTCGCTAACAGAAATACTACAACAGATTTGCACATGCAATTGCTTTTTTTTCAAGTGGTCATACTACCTGCCTGTCCCTCCTTCCATGGATAGAGTTATCATGTTCCTGCAAATTGTAAATTCAAAGTTTCTTTTCATGATTGGCACATTAATGCTTGTCATGTGTCTCCTCCAGGTGTGGAATCTCGACTTGCATCTCTGACATTAGATAAAGATGATGTTAGCAAGCTCTCAAAAATTGCTAGTCGTCCTGAACTTCCCTCCACCTTCCAGCCAGACAACATTTCCCAACTAGTAACTGCAGTGCCTGCTTTGTTTAACATGCTGAACGTTCGTCGCGCCATTATACCAGCTGCTAACGGACATTGCTCAGCTCGTGCTCTTGCACGCTACTATGCAGCTCTTGTTGATGGAGGCCTGGTCCCACCACCTCATTCCTCTTTGTCCATGCCACCCCTTGGTACCCACCCACACATTCCCAAATTTCCTTCAGAGATTACCTCCAAAAAGCAGAAAGGGAAAAAGAGTAAGGCAGCGGGTTCTGCTTCAAAGAAAAAAGGAAATGGTTATGAGCTCAAGATGAATCACTGTAAGGATTTCAAGGATGGTGGAGAAAGTAACAGTGATGGGTATACCAGGCTTGCTAATGATAGCGCTGGTGGCAGCAGCAGCGATGCTAGTCCACCCAAAGGCTTTGCAGCCAGTGAAAACTCTCGCCAAAATAATGCCAACAGGATTTTTAATAACCCCAGAATTCATGATGAGTTCATGGGCGTGGGTGAGTACAGGAATCTAGTACTGCCGAATGGGAAATTCGGATTAGGTTTTAGGAGATTTAGTTCAAGTGATGGGTCCTTTTATGGATTTGGGCACTCAGGTATGGGTGGATCCACAGGTTTTTGTGATATTAAAAACAGGTTCGCAATTGCAGTTACCTTGAACAAAATGTCACTCGGGACTGCAACAAGAAGAATTGTTCAGTTTGTTTGTTCAGAGCTAAATGTTCCGCTACCAGACGAGTTCTCTGTTCTTAGTGAAACCGCACCTGACGAAGAGTTAAGCATAGCGAGACCTCTGATTAACTGAAGAGACTCTTCTCGTTGTCACTTTATATCCACTTTATACTCAGCCCAAAAATACATAAATTATTTATACTGAATACAATCGTGTCAACAGGAAATTGTAAGACATTTACAGCCATCATTTATAAGGTTATACGAGCAGGTTTATAAACCTACAAGCTGCTTTTGCTCCTTTGCACACTTTGATACATTTGCGTTTTTAGTCTTTCATTGATGCCTGTTGTGTTTTTTAGGGCTTGCATGACTGAGTGTCGAACGTGTGATTGAAATCGTGTTTTTTTAAATTTACTCGCACCCATGTATTGTTGCGTGATGAGAACACACTAACATATGTGGCCTCATTAGGTTTGTACATACTGTTGTTGGGTATGTACTAGCAGTTTGGTGACATACTTAATGCCTGCAAGGTGTTTGATGAAATCTCGCACCCATGGATTGTTGAATATAATGCAATGCTTGATGCTTATGCGAAGAATGGTGACATGGGTTCTGCTTGTTGTCTCTTTAAAAGCATGCCTAAGAGAGATGTAGTCTCGTGGACTAGTGTTATTAATGGGTTTGCAAAGAATGGACTTTTTGGTGAGGCAATTAGGCTGTTTAGGGCGATGATGTTGCATGATGATGTAAAGTGTTGTTTTGTTAAACCTAATGAGGCCACATATGTCAGTGTGTTCTCATCATGCGCTAATTTAGATGAAAGAGTGGTCCTTTGTATTGGGAAGCAAATACATGGGTTTATAGTAAGGAATGAGGTTTTTGTTACTGTTTTTATTGGGACATCATTGATAGATTGCTATGGAAAAGTGGGTTGTTTGAGTAATGCCATTAGAGTTTACAACCAAATGGTGGTTAAAAAGGTTTGTACTTGGAATGCTATAATTTCTTCACTTGCTAACAATGGTAGAGAAGAACAAGCTCTGGACATGTTTAAAAAGATGAAAGGGGAAGGTTTGTGTCCCAATGAGGTCACCTTTGTTGCTGTACTTACTGCTTGTGCTCGTGCCAAGCTTGTAGAGATTGGGCTGGAGTTGTTTCAATCAATGGCTGGTGAGTTTGGCCTGGTGCCAATAATGGAGCATTATGGGTGTGTTGTTGATCTTTTGGGAAGGGCAGGGTTATTGGGGGAAGCTAGTGAATTTATAAGGAGGATGCCTTTCGAGCCAGATGCTTCAGTTTTTGGTGCACTTTTAGGTGCTTGTAAGATTCATGGAGCTATTGATTTGGCAAATGACGTTGGAAGCAGGTTACTTGAATTGCAGCCACAGCATTGTGGTCAATATGTGGCTTTATCTAGCATAAACAATGGTGGAGGCAAGAGTTAGGAAGGTTCCTGCCTGCAGTTTGATTGATTGCATATGAAACAGCAGCTTGGATTTGATGGAAGAATTTGATTGATGGATGCCAGGACCCCCCAGGCTTCAAGGATGCTGGTGGCTCTTGGATTTAACTGATTGCTTTATTTGTATTAGTCCCGTTCTCTCTTTGGCCGCTGTGTGCGGAAAGAAATGGTGAACACTGGAATTATGATTTATTTTTTTTCTTTAAATCGAACAAGTTACTTAATTGAAGAATATCAGGAACCTACAGGTTTTTGGGAGGTGTGCTGGGTCTAGGATTTCTCTTCACTGCTTTATTTGTTATCTAGCAAAACCTTCAAAAACTTTTCATCCTCCCATTCATGCCACCTCCAAAACTACTTAACTGCATCATTGATAATAGTACCACTTTTTCCCCAGCAATTTGCTCAATCTTCTTTCAGAAAGTCTTGCCACCAGCACAGGTTTTATCAACAAGGTCCTTCTTTTTGCTTGAACTTGTCTCTCGTGTTTTTGCTTTTGTCTTGTGATTCACAGGCCTTTTGCCTCTCTTTTATTAATCAAATCGTTCTCTCTCTTTCAATAAAAAAAGAAGAAAAACCATTATTAAAATATCCATGTAGATCAAAGCATGGCCAACCATGTAATAAATAAATACAGTAGTGGCAAAGAAGAGAGACTAATCAAAGCAAGAAACAGTGGATGTTTGTCAATTGGTGAGATTTGTTAGTTAGTACTGAAGGACTTAAAAATCTTAACCCTCAATTTTGATGAGTTGTTCGTTGGCTTTCACGTCACTTTCAATTCTTGCTACTGGGATTTAGAAGTTGAGTGATCACATCAAGTTGGTCCAGAATTAAGAACAAAATCAAACTAGTAATTTTCTACTTGATCTTTCCCTGCTTTAACCTAGGCAAGTTATTGTGAGTTCTGGCTAAGAACCATACATTAATCACCCAAAAGAATAGCGGCATTTATATTTTTTGACATGAAAAATAACTGGTACATAGTTGAATCTTGGAATGGCATGAACCTCATTGAGAAACCGAACGGCTCGACGTGATCTTTCATATATATTGCTAATCAAATGTTAGAGTTCAGCAAATTCTTGATCTACTTTCTATTTTTTGTGTTAAATTAATTACCTTTTACCTGTGATTGCATACATTAATTACTGATAATCTAATCTTTGTTTTTCTAACAAAAAACTTCTATGATAGTACAGAAGATCAACCGAGGTAAGAGGTTGATACACTGAACTACATTTGATAAATGAAGCACTCACGCTGCATAGACAGACCAACAATAATGTAAGAGAACATGCCAGCTTTGTCATGCAAGAGATCAATCAGATCAAACAGAAGTAATGATAATAAAATGGGAGTGAATTTGATCAACACCAAGGGTTTTACAAAAAGTTGGCGGAACAAGTTCACAATCAAAGAAAGAAATTCTAGTAAATGATACGTTGTTTCAGAAATCTTAGAACAAACTGTAGGCTGGAGATGTTTGCATTTGCATCAGATTCCATCCGTGTTTCCCTTCTCTTAGTTTACTTGGTTGTTGCACTTGCACAAGATTCTTGCTTAAACTACTATACGTCCCGAAATATTGTATGAATTGAATGGATCAAGGTCGCCATTGGCCATAAGCATTAAGCAATCTTAATGACTATAAGGGGGAAAAGAATTCCCATCCAAAGTAAAAAAAGAATGATTTACGGAGTAACATGATTAGCTTGCTCTTGTAAATATTGGAATATTTCTTCTGAGAACTCGAAAGGAAAGAATAAACGGCATTTCTTGGGGAAGACGAGTATCCCAAAAACCATCATGAAAGCAAAGCTCTTTTGCATCAGCACATGAAATTAAGAGATTCCATGGCCTTTTCCAATGCACTATATATACATCAAGTAATAGATCATATGAAGCACCATCAAATCATAAGCTCCCCTTTTTTATTTCTCCTCTTTTCTCAACCAATCAATTACTGCCTATATTGCACATTCCCAAATTTATAATCCTTTTATTTCAATTTTATCCTCTCTCAACCATTCCTTAGTTCTGAACAATATGGCTGATGCTCTTGTTTCCGTAGTATTGGAGCAGCTGAGCTCAATCTTTATTCAGGAAGTGCAACGAGAAGTGAGGCTCGTCGTTGGTGTCAAGAACGAGGTTAAAAAGCTTACCAGCAATTTCCAGGCCATCCAAGCTGTGCTTGCCGATGCAGAGGAAAGACAGTTGAAGGATCAGTTGGTCAAACATTGGTTAGATCAGCTCAAAGACGTATCTTACGACATGGATGATGTTCTGGATGAGTGGGGCACTGCAATTGCAAAATCGCAAAGCAAGGTAAATGAGCATCCCCGCAAGAATACAAGGAAGGTATGCTCTTTCATGATCTTCTCTTGCTTTCGTTTTAGAGAAGTTGGTTTGCGTTGTCGTGTTGCTTATAAGATAAAAGAACTGAATGAAAGAATAAATGGCATTATGGTTGAGAAAGATAGGTTCCACTTCAAGTTATTGGAAGCGGGAATTAAACAGCTTGAACATCATGAAACCGCTTCTGTTATAGATGTAGAAGAAGTTAAAGGTAGAGAAATGGATAAAGACAGGGTTATAAAAATGTTGTTAAGTACTGAGAGTAGTCAAGGACCAGCCCTCCGTACAATCTCTCTAGTAGGGATGGGAGGGATAGGAAAGACAACCCTTGCTCAACTAGTTTATAGTGATCATGAGGTGGTGACCCATTTTGAGAAGAGAATATGGGTTTGTGTATCAGATACCTTTGATGAGACAAGGATTGCCAAGGAAATCCTTGAAGCTCTTATGGGGTCTGCCCATAATTTAAACAAATTAGAGACTTTGCTGGGAAAAATACAACAATCATTTAGGGAAAAGAAATTCTTGCTTGTCCTAGATGATGTGTGGAATGAAGATTCTACAAAGTGGGAGCAACTGAGAAACTCCCTCAAGTGTGGTTGTTTGCCTGGAAGTAGTATTTTGGTGACCACACGTAATAGGAATGTTGCAAACTGCATGGGCTCCTCACGCACTGACATTTTAGAACTAGGACTTCTCTCTACAGATGAATGCTGGTCACTGTTCAGTTAGCTTGCATTTTTTGATAAAAATAGTAGAGAGAGAGGAAATTTAGAAGATATTGGTAGACAAATCGCAGCTAAGTGTAAAGGCTTGCCTCTTGCTGCAAAGAGTCTAGGAAGTCTTTTGCGCTTCAAAAGAAGCAGAGCAGAGTGGCAAAGTGTCTTGAACAACAACATTTGGGAGATAAAAGAAGCTGAAAGTAATCTTTTGGCTCCTTTATGGTTGAGCTACAATGACTTGCCCTCTGAAGTGAGACGATGTTTCTCATATTGTGCAGTCTTTCCCAAAGACTTCAGACTTCAGAGGGATACTTTGATCAAACTGTGGATGGCACAAGGTTTTCTTCGGGAAACACATAATGAAGAGGTGGAAGTAACGGGTGGTGAGTGCTTCGAAGCTTTAGCCGCACGCTCTTTCTTTCAAGATTTTGAGAAAGACGAGGGTGATGGCAGCATTTATGCATGTAAGATGCATGATATGCTGCATGATTTTGCTCAAAACTTGACAAAAAATGAATGTTTTAGTGTAGATATCGATGGTGCCACAGAGTCCAAGATAGACTCTTTTTCTAGAGATGCCCGACACTCCATGATAGTTTTTAGAAATGATGAAACCGACCCATTACCTGCAACTATCCATAGTTTCAAAAAGCTTCGCAGCCTGATTGTTGATGGTTATCCTTCATCGATGAATGCAGCCTTACCTAAATTAATCGCTAATTTGAGTTGTTTAAGAACATTGAAGTTGTCACGATGTGGAATACAAGAAGTCCCATCCAACATAGGAAAGTTGATACACCTGAGGCATGTTGACTTGTCTAAGAATGAGATCAGGGAGTTACCTGAAGCTATGTGTGAATTGTATAATATGCTAACTTTAGATGTCTCGGATTGTAAGAAACTTGAAAGGCTGCCTGATAACATAGGAAGACTAGTCAAATTAAGACATCTCAGTGTTCTTAACGATCAGTTTGTGAAGATGAGAGGATTTGAGGGGTTAAGTTCTCTTCGGGAATTGGATGATTTCCATGTGAGTGTCAGTGGTGAAGTGTCTAATATTGAGGATTTGAGAAACTTGAACCACCTTCAAGGATCTCTTACGATAAGTTGGTTGGGAGATGTGAAAGATCCTGATGAGGTTCGGAAAGCAGAACTTAAGAGTAAGAAACACCTCACTAGGTTAGATTTATGGTTTGAATCGAGGACAGACAGGAGGATAATTCGCGATGATGAAGTCCTTGAAGCCTTAGAACCACCTCTAAACATTGATTCGTTGAGGATAGGTGGTTACCAAGGAGTCATCCTCCTTCGGGTGTTTCCTGGATGGATTAATAAACTAAGGGTTGTTTCACTCAGGGAGTGGGGTAAGATTGAGAATCTGCCTCCTTTGGGGAAGTTGCCATCTCTTGAAAAATTGAGAGTAGGTCGGATGGAATGCGTGGGAAGGGTGGGGCGTGAATTCTTGGGATTGGGAGTTGATAGTGACATTAGTAATGGAGAAATGACATCATCATCATCATCAAATACTATTATTGCATTCCCCAAGTTGAAAAGTCTTTCCTTTTGGTGGATGGGAAATTGGGAAGAGTGGGAAGGAGGAAATGAAGATAAAACAAACATCTCCATTTCAACCATAATTATGCCCTCTCTTCGTTCCTTGGAAATTTTAAAGTGTCCAAAACTGAAAGCACTTCCGGATTACGTGCTCCAGTCAACAACTCTTGAGCAACTAGAAATCTATAAAAGCCCAATTCTAAAAGAGGAATTCAAAGCGGGGGGAAAGGGCTGGCCCAACGCCTCTCATACCCCAAACATCAGATTTTATTAGTTAATACCCACAGATTAGATGAGGTAAAGTGTTCTTTTATAATTAATTAAATCTGACATCACATTCTTTTTTTATCTATTTATTTATTTATTAATAGAAAAGGGTTGCACTTAATTTTATGTATAATTTTAGGAAACTAATCTTTAACTTAATTTCTCCTCTTAATTGGCAGTCTTCCTAATTATGGGGCAAGGTTTAATACGACAATAGATAATTGGCTGCAGGTAATTAACTTCTATATATGTAATTAGGAACTAACTTCCTCTTTTATTTATTTATTTATTTGTTTGTTTATTTTGGGTGTTCCTATTGGATTAATTGCCTATATTAATATATATCCATTAAGTAGACATCTTCAGCTAATAAGAACGTACGTGTGGTTGAACTGTATAATTAATTTTAATAAAAGAATAATAGCTTTGATCAATGAATTAAGAGTATATATGATCCATCAATTTCCTATATAATCAACTATAAGTATAATCATCTTTCGTGTTGCCATGCAGGCACCCGACAACTTGGGGAAAGGAAATATTGCCAGTGCTCAAATCCATCGGAGGAGGAGGAGATGTGTATATATCCTTTAATTAATTAATTAATTATATTGTTTCTGACTTTGCTTCTTTTTATTTTTTTACTTATTCTCTCTCTGTTTCTTATAATAGTTTGAATATTATCTGTACATTAAAAAAAAAAATTGTTACCTTAGCATTTAAATTAATAATAGTGTTTCCGTGATTCTCCCGTGGGTTTTCCCCTCATTTTGAGAGGGTTTTCCACTTAAAATTATTGTCTCCTTTCCCTTGTCTCCTGTTCTTCTATTTTTGTTTTTTTCCCCAGCTTTCTCTACAATGAAAACTTTACTTAGTCCGTTTATTTACCGAAAAGTAATTTTTTTTAAAGTAAATTTCAAAAAAGTAAAATATTTTTTAATATTTGATAGTATAATAAAAAATAAGTTGGAAAATATTTTTCAGTATTTGGTTATGTCATAAAAAATAAGCTGGAAAATAACTTATTAATGTTTTATTTTTTTCAAGTTTATTAAAATAATGATGAACAAATCTTACAAATTAAAAGGTTGAATGAGAATGAAATTGAAAAAAATATAATTTTATAAATTATTTCAAATAAAATAAATAATAATCAAAATAATAGAGATCAAATCTAAAAAAATAAAAGATGAAAAGATGAAGAAATTAAATTAATAATAATAAACATTTCATAAATTATTTCAAATAAAAAAAGTAACAATCAAAAGAATGAGGACCAAATTTGATAGATAAAAAATTTCAATTAAAAAATGATAAGGGAAAAGCAAAATAAAAATCATGATCAAAGTTAATATAAAAGTTAAATTCTAAGGGATGAAATTGAAAAATAAATATTCAAAACAAAATATATGTAGCAATCAAAAGTTTAAGGACTCAATTTGATATAATCAACAAATAATATGACTTTTCTAAATTTTTAACAACTTTCAGAAAGTGTTTTCCATCCAAAATAAAAGGAAAACATTTTCTTGAAAACCAAGCAAAATTTTTCTTTGACCGGAAAATGTTTTTCGTTGGTCAATTTTTCTAATATCAAACAAATATAGAAAAATTTAAAAAGTAATTTTTCAGAAACTACTTTGCGAAAAAAAAATACACCTTTAAAAAGCAGATGTTGCTTGATAAGAGCCAATTGTTGACATTAAGAGGATCAGACTCCATAAGAGTTCTAATTTCTACCATCGTGTGATTGCATTAAGCCTATTGGAAAGCAAAAGAGGCGTAAGAGCATGCCATCCGATTCTTTTACATTTCCTCCATCCCCATCTCTTAAAACATAAACATGTTTTGAGCCTTTCAATCAACATTGTATATACACCAGAGTTACTCAATACTTTCATTGACTTCTACCATCAATTGGGGCTTGATATGAATTTCTGCAACAATCAGTCGAATTTGATTTCCGCGGGTTCGTTAACAAGCACTACCAAAGCAATCTGGCTAGCTAGTTACAAATGCTTGAAGATGTTGATACTTAATTTTCTAATACAAGGATACCGATGGTTACAAGAATTATCACACCTGTGCGGCATAGGAATCAGCCTCGTTGAACACCAAACAGTTAATGAAATTATTAAGGACAGATCTCTGACACTCACAGCTTGCGGCATCGCTAACGATGCCCTTCTTAAGATTGCCATTGCCGATTTTCGTAGTTCCAAGCCCAAGTCCTTGGATTCTATTTAATTTTACTCGGCCAAACAAGAATGAAAAACAAGAGCAGTTGCAATCGCCATCACTGGAGTCACATACCTCATCAGTTTAAGTGGATTTCTCAAACCTGAATACATCCCAAAAGCACCATTATTTTGTAGGAATAACTGTATATCTCTTGCATTAAAATGTAGAGAGTTACTAACCAAGGCCAAAATGTTAGGATATAAATTGACACTTACAATCTATGAGACTTGATGCGGGCACTGTTTGTGGCCCGATGTAATCTTGGTGCGTAATGCCACAGTTGCTTCATCTTTGCAATTATAGAACCTGCAAGTATGTAGGCTCGTCGTGTTTAAGAATAAACTGTACTCAAATCAAACTTTCAGTTGGTGGAACATGACCCTCTTAAGATGCTCATGAACCTCATTGAGAAACAGAATGACTCGACTGTAGGAAAGCTGAACTTATATTCATGTATATTGTTCGTGCTTTTAAATAGGCATTTCATACATTACAGGTCATTGATTCTTACTATATATATACATGATTTGATGCAGGAATTATGAAAATCATGAAGTAAATAAAATGAAGAATTATAGCAGGGGATCTCTCAACAGAGTGATGAATGCAGAAGATCCATGCAGGATTTCTGCACTTGAATCCTGCATGGAATCTCTGCATATATTTTCATATTTCTTCATCCCCCCTCAAGCTCAAGGCGGGGCTGGACCGAGGCAGAGCTTGTCACGATTTAATGCAAACATTACAGCATAAAGTGATTTGGTGAAGATATCCGTAATTTGATCGGATCCTGGAACATAAGCCAAAGAAAGAGCTCCACTTGCAACTCGTTCTCTGACAAAATGGACATCTATTTTAATGTGTTTTGTACGATGATGGAATACTGGATTCTTAGCCATATGGATGGCACTAATATTATCACAATAGAGCTTAGAAGGAGGAACACAGTGACCAATATTTTTGAGTAAGTGGACGAACCACATGAGCTCAGCTGTAGTGGAAGCTAAGGCGCGATACTCTGCCTCAGCGGTGGATCGAGACACAGTGGCCTGCTTCTTAGCTCCCCAGGATATCAAATTGGGGCCTAAAAATATAGCAAACCCAGTAGTGGAACGTCTGTCATCCCTACAGTCAGCCCAATCTGCGTCACAAAAACCACGAAGTGCATGAACAGGAGTGCGAATGTAGTGAAGTCCAACATTGAGTGTCCCCTTCAGATACCGAAAAATCCTTTTTACAGCAATAAGGTGAGTATCATGAGGTGCTTGCATGAATCTGCAGACATGATGTACAACAAACGAAATGTCTGGTCTGGTCAGGGTGAGGTATTGCAGAGAACCAACCAAACAACGATAGTGAGAAGGATCAGCTAAGGGAACACCATCAATGGCAGACATGGAAGCACCTGATACTAGTGGAGTGCTTACTGGTTTGGCACCGTCAAGGCCAAACTTTTGAAGAAGAGATAACAGAAACCTTGTTTGAGTGACTGTGAGTGTGGACTTATCACAAGCAATTTTAAGTCCTAAGAAATAATGAATGTCACCAAGATCTTTCATATGGAAGACAGTAGAGAAATGGGCAATAAGCTTGGTAATCTGTGAAGATGAGCTGCCTGTTAAAAGAATGTCATCAACATAGATGAGTAAGAGGAGAATGTCGGATCCTTGAGTGCGATAAAATAAGGATTGATCAGAGGGGCATCGTGTAAATCCCATTTGCTGAATATAGTTACTGAATTTGAGGTACCATGCACGAGGAGCCTGCTTCAATCCGTATAGAGCTTTATGAAGATGACAAACATAATCTGGATGAGATGAATCTTCAAAACCTGGAGGTTGAGCCAGATACACTTGCTTCTGTAGATCACCATGAAGGAAGGCATTGCTGACATCTAGTTGTTTGACAGACCATCCTTGAGACAGGCCAATGGTGAGAATAAGCTGAATGGTGCTTGGTTTGATAACAGGACTGAATGTTTCATCATAATCAAGTCTTGGTTGCTGTGAAAATCCACGAGCCACCAGCCGAGCTTTATATCTTTCAATGGAACCATCATATCATGTTTTGATTTTAAACACCCATTTTAAACACCCTGTCTAGGTACCAAGGTCCAGGTTTTGTTGCTGTGAAGGGCATCCATTTCAACTTGCATTGCTTGAAGCCAATGTGGATGTTGGAGAGCTTGTTGAACTGAAGATGGCTATTGTGGTTGGGCAACAAGGTCAGCAACAAAACAGGCAGGGATGGGATGTCGTGAAGAAATAAATACCTTGGGTTTTAGCTTCCCTGTTTGAGTTCGTGTAATCATATGATGTTGTCGCTGTGAAGCTGGAGCAGATGGACGAGAGATCACTGGGGGTTCAGGAGTGATTTCTGCTGCAGTGGATGAAGATAGTGAAGCAAAAGTGGCAGGTTGAGGTGCTAATTCTTCTTGAATATGTTCAGCATTTTGAACAATTGTTGCTAAATCGTGATGCCTGACTGGTGGGGCTATGGCAATTGATTTTTCTGCCACAGTTTTGAGTAGTCGAGGAAGTGCCTTAATGTTAAACAACTGAGAGGCATGTGTATGAGGTTGCTGCATGGACTTGTAGGGAAACTGGAGCTCATTAAATTTCACATGGCGTGATATGTAAAAACGATGTGTTTGTGGCTCAAGGCAGAGATAGCCTTTGTGATTGGTGGAGTAACCAAGAAAGACACATCGTGTGGATTTAAAATCCAACTTTGATCGACCAAATGGTGCAAGCAAGGGATAGCAGGAACATCCAAATACTTGTACGGAGTCATAAGTAGGAGCAGAGCCAAAAACCACTTCATGCGGTGACTTGTAACCCAAGACTGAAGTTGATAAGCGATTAATTAGGAACACTGCAGTACGAAATGCTGCAGTCCAGAATTTGATTGGAACGAAGCATGTGATAACAATGTTAATCCTGTTTCTACAATATGTCAATGATGTTGTTCAGCTAATCCATTTTGTTCTGGTGTTCCTGGACATGAAATTCTATGAATGATGCCATTAGTTTTGAAAAGATTCTGCAGACTTTGATTAACAAACTCACCGCCTCCGTCGCTTTGAAATATTTTAACATGAGTATCAAACTGTGTTTCCATTTGCTTGAGAAAGGAAGGAAATATTATTGCTACGTCAGATTTTCGATTCATAGGAAAGAACCATACATGCCGGGAATACTCATCAATAATAATTAAATAGAATCGGTTTCCATCATAAGAGGGGACAGATGCTGGACCCCAGATATCAGAATGCAGTGTATGCAGAAAAGCAGTAGCATATGATTTTCTAGATTCAAACGGTAACTTTGTTGATTTTCCCAAAACACAGCTTTCACAGAAAACATTTTATTTATCCATAGATGGTAAACATAACTTTGTGAGAATTCTGGCTTGAGGGTGGCCCAGTCGTGCATGCCATAAGTTGCTGGACACTTTATTTGCTAAAAAACTGACTGGAATTGTGGAGAATTGCTGCAGATTGATCGGATATAACCCATCCTTCATGAAACCTTTAAGAATTACCTGCTTTGTCTTCATGTCCTTAAGAATAAAACCTCATGGATAAAACAGAAAATAGCAGTTATTATCTCTTGTGAATTGAGATACAGATAATAGTTCTTCTTAATGGCAAGAACCACAAGAACATCATTTAGCTTGAGATTGGTAGTGGGAATAGTAACGTTTCCAGTACCAGTGATAGGCAAGCCCTGACCATTTCCAACCATAACAGAGTCATTTCCAGTATAAGAAATAATACCTTGGACTTCATTTGTGTCAGACGTCATATGCTGGTTTGCTCCAGTGTTAGAATACCATGGATCTTCTGCAGTTTCACCAATTTTAATTACAGCAAAGGCCTTGTATTGATCAGCTTCTTCATCAGATGCAAAGCATCCATCTGCTTTGTGATTAGGTCCCCCACATCGAAAACAAGTGATGCTACCACGTCCACGATTACTGTTATGTGAGATTTGTTTCTGACGAGTCTTAGTGAAGCTTCCATTTTGGCGAGGAAAATGAGTCTCTTTAGCTCGTGATGGAGTGTTGTTAGTGGGATTTCTCCCAGTGAAGTTGCGATGATTGTGACCACGAGTGCTGGTGTTTATCCATGGCTTTGAGTTCGTGCGGCCATGATTTGTATAAAAAGCCACAGAAGAAGCAGTTGTCTGTGCTCCTTGAATTCGAATTTCAAAGTCACGGAGTTTGCCAATAACTCCTTCAAGAGATGGAAAGGTATCTCTAGCATTTAATGCTGCTACTATAGGATCAAATTCAGATCCTAATCCTCGAAGAATACAAATGATGAATTCATCATCATCCATTGGTTTACCTGCACCACAAAGAGACAAAGCCAAAACTTTTGCTTTGTGTAAATAATCTTCCAGTGAAGTGTTACCTTTTGTCAAGACTGTAGTTTGCCTTTGATTTGTTGGATGCGATCTTGAGTGTGAGTGCCATAAAGGGTCTCTAACACTTGCCATGCATCATGCGAAGATTCACTATTGATGACTTGAAAAAGAGGTCCATCAGAGAGTGAATTGTTGATCCATCCAAGGATCAATTGATTCGCACGCAGCCATATTGCTGCAGCAGGATTTGTTGGCAATTCACCATTCTCATCAATGATAGTTGATTCTGGGCAGAGAACTTCATCCTTCACATATCCAAGGAGTCCATAGCCACGTAAAACAGGAATAACCTGTGCTTTCCACAGAAGATAATTGTTTGAAGCTAGCTTGATGGAGATATCAGACAGATGTGATTTTGGGAGTGTAATCTCAAGAGAAGAAGCAGGGAACATTGTTTGAATTGAAGAAGAAAATGCCATAGTGATAGAAGGCTCTGATACCATGTAGGAAAGCTGAACTTATATTCATGTATATTGTTCGTGCCTTTAAATAGGCATTTCATACATTACAGGTCATTGATTCTTACTATATATATATACATGATTTGGTGCAGGAATTATGGAAATCATGAAGTAAATGGAATGAAGAATTATAGCAGGGAATCTCTCAACAGAGTGATGAATGCAGAAGATCCATGCAACCTAGGATTTTCAGAATCTCAGCACTCTTTCTGTTAGGTTCTAGAATATCTAGCTTTGTGTAAATGTACTGCTGTGTAAAACTGCATCAGAGGTGACGTTAGTGTTCACCAAAATTTCTTCTTTCTCAGTGAGGAGTGGATAAGTTTTCTAAATTCAAATTAACTAGACTATGCTGAATATGCTGAGAAGTTAGTGATGATGCTTGTCGTCAATCTTGTCAGTAGGGAGATCATTGAGGCATCCTCCCTGTTTAATCATTTGAAGGCATGTTGATATCCGTTTAATGATCCTTTTGTTTCGGATTAAGTCTTGTAACTGTTGTCTTCAAAGGTGGTTTTTCTATGAATTTATTATTATTATCAGAAATTCGACGTGTCTTTAACATTTTTTTTCTTCTCTTTATTTTTTATTCTATATGTTAATAGCTATTGGATTATTTTTGTTTATTTTATAGCCATTGATTCTTTATACAACATGCATGTTGACTTTTAAGAGCATAAATTAATTTGCTAAGAAAAATTAAAGTTTAAGATTGTGTTTAGAAGTATAGTTGCGGTTATTTTTTAAAATATTTTTTACTTATAAATATATTAAAATAATATTTTTTAAAAATTATTTTTAATATTAGCATCTAAAAAAACTAAAAAAATATTAATTTAAAATAAATTTAAATTTTTTAAAAATACTTTTAAAAATCAAATCACCTTCACATATTAAGTAATATGCTAGTTTTCAATCATGCTGGTTTGGAAAATATTAGGTAAAGCCTCGACACGCACTCTCCATTGTCTCCTTGTTGATAGAGAGAAACGGTTATTGTCGTTATCTATTAACAACGCGTGGGCAACGCCTCCTACTCACCGTCGACTCAGCATGACATGGATTGGGGTTAATAATGTAAAAGCACGCCATTTTTTATCGATCTCAATCGCCATTGATAGTCCTCCCAGCTGGTTTCGCTAATAAGAGAACATTAACATATTTGAAGCGTGCTAACATCCTCTGTCCACCATTCGATCATCTTACCATCAATCAATGTTGGACTCCAAAAAATCTCAACCTTCTATTTTTCTTTTCTTTTCTTATTATTTTGAATGTTTCAGCCAAAATTAAGTTTCCTTTTCTTTTAAGTTAAATCATCTTAATAATTTGTTTTACTCTCTTACTTATCATTTTACATCACCCTATTTCATTTTTTCTTTCTTTCTTTTCTGTTTATTAATAAGAATTTTGTTTGGTTTATTCTCTTACTCACCTATATATAAAAATACTTCATACACTATTTTTTTTATCAATACAAAGAATTCATGGATAGAATCATTTGCATCTTAATTAAATACGAGTTATGAAAATACATCTAATTAAAAATACATTAAATTTAAATGTATGAGCATTGATTTTTAGATATCTTTGATATTGTTATAATCAATAAAATATCATAAATGATATGCTTTCATTCATTTTAGAGATAAAACTAAATGTCATGCTTGCGCGCTGCTGCATGCTTGTGTGTTAGCGTGAACTTATAAAAAAAATAAAAAAAATATACGAAGAAAGACTGTTGTAATCTACAATGTTTTTAAGAAAAAACTACAAAAATAATTTTAGAAAAAAAACATAAAAAAACGAAAGGAAAAAAAACCATGTAGGGAAACATTGTAGCAATCTATAGTGTTTTGTGAGGAAATATACAGTTGTAATTCTCAACTAGCTTGATATTAAAAAAAATAAAATTGACAAAGATAATTTTAAAAAAATTCATAACAAAAAAAATATGTGGAGAATGATTGTAGCAATCCACAGTGTTTTAAAGAAAAAAAAATACAAAGCTAAATTCTCAAGTAGCTTAATATTAAAAAAATAAAAGCAACAAAGATGATTTTAAAAAAAATCATATAAAAACCCATGTGGGAAAACACTGTAGCAATCCACAATGTTTTGTGAGGAAAACTACAGTTGTAATTCTCAACCAACTCAATATTAAAAAAATAAAATCGACAAAGATAATTTTGGAGAAAATCATAAAAAAAACAAAATGTTTTAAAGAAAAAAACTATAAAACTAAATTCTTAACCATCTTAATATTAAAAATATAAATTCAACAAAGATAATTTTAGAAAAAAACATGTGGAAAAACATTGTAGGAAAGTAAAAACTATGTAGAGAAACACTGTAGCAATCGATAATGTTTCAAAGAAAAAAACTATAAAGCTAAATTCTCAACCAGTTTAATAGTAAAAATATAAAATTGACGAAGATAATTTAAAAAAAACATAAAAACATTAAAAAATAAAAAAAAAGAAGATAATTTTGGGGAAAAAATGAAAAAAAAATGTGAGGAATGAAAAAAAACAAAAAAAATGAAAAAAAAACATGTAAAAAAAAATACAGTACTTTTTCGACGCATTTTAAAGTATCGTTAATATGCTCTTATTTTTCACTGCTCCTTTCTTTAGTCCATCTTAATTTGTTAAATGTCCTTTTCAGTCTCTTGTTAGTACATATAAAAATAGGCCAGAAAAAAAAAATTATATGACGAAATAAATCGTCAAAAAAAAGAAAAAAGAAAGATAAGAATGCCACATCGGCCAAACATACTCTGACAGCTGTGGCTAGTCAAATCTAAACTTCTTGATCTGGAGGTAAACAACTCCAACGGTCCAAAATGCACAGTGCTCGTTTTGATTAAAATGCGAACGTTCTCTTTTGATCACTCCTGATCACACCCGCCATCAGCTTACTTTGCTGGCTTAAATTCCCGAAATCAAGGCAGCAATTTGTCTCCATCTTTATCAGTTTCTTTTGAAGTAGAAGGAGGTGAAAATGCGAATAGAGGAAAGCGATGGAGTATCGGCGTCGAGAAAGCACCTGGTGTTTGCCTATTATGTTACCGGTCATGGTTTTGGCCATGCCACTCGTGTTGTCGAGGTCTCTTTCACTGCTCTTATTTTTTCTCCATATTGCAATTCCTCGTGGTTCTCAAATTTTTTTTTTTAAAAAAGATCATCATTATTTTCGAGACAGCTTGATGTTGATGATCATAGCGTGATTGCGATGATCATGCATAGTATTTTTCTGTTTTATTTTTTATTTTTTTAGGAAATTTGGGTTTGAGCTTGAAACAGTGTGATTTTGCTGGAATAGGTTGTTAGGAACTTGATTTTGGCTGGGCATGATGTGCACGTGGTCACTGGTGCACCTGATTTTGTCTTCACCTCTGAAATTCAGTCGCCTCGTCTCTTCATTCGCAAGGTTTATTATTATTATTGTTATTGTTATTGTTATTTGGGAATGTGGAAGTAGAAAATTGATAATTCCAATTAATTTTTTTATTTGTGTTTGAATTCATAGGTATTATTGGACTGTGGAGCAGTACAGGCAGATGCATTGACCGTGGATCGCCTTGCGTCGTTGGAGAAGGTATAAAAACACTAATTATTACCCTTTTTCTTTCTTTTTTTCGCAATTATAGTTTTGGTAATTAGTGCTGGCTCATACTTCCTAAATATCAATTGAAGTGATGGAATTTTTCTTTTGCTATGCTAATTACACTTTCTTGCTTTTCTGGATGTTAGTATTCGGAGACGGCTGTGAAGCCCCGGGAATCTATTTTGGCTACTGAGATAGAGTGGCTGAACTCCATCAAAGCTGACTTAGTGGTATTGATCTTGTTTTTCTCATATTTGTTATTATAGTTGAACTCCTGCAATGGCTATTTATCTGGACTATGGTGTCAAGGGTTCACTTTAATTTAGTATTAAAAGACAAAAATGGTGAAAAATGAAGAGAATTGATGAATTGCTTTTTTGCTCATATGAAAACAGGTTTCTGATGTTGTTCCAGTTGCGTGCCGTGCTGCAGCTGATGCAGGAATTCGATCTGTCTGTGTCACCAACTTCAGGTAACTTGTTGCTAGCATTCTTGTTCATTTTACAGTTTCTAGAATTTCTTTTATCTGAGTCTAATTATCTTGGAGGGTAAATGTATTGAGTGTTATCAATAAGCACTATAGCCTTCGAGGACGAGAGATTTTAATGGATAGCTCCACAAGAATTTATGTCTTTTTGTTCTTCTTCTTTCCTTTTAAGGAAAAAAATACGAAATATTGGTTTGGTGAAAAAGCATAATTGCATGAAAAGATTTTAATTTTATCCACTGAATAAATATTCTTTATTGTAACTTACTTTTTTGTCATGTCAAAAAATTAAAACTAGATCATAAGGTTGCCTGACCTTAACTGAGATACTTGGATGTGAAATTTTGCCTGACCTTATCTAAATTTAAAGTGTGAAACAAAAAAAGTTTGCTTCTTATAGCCTATTATCTATTTTACTAAAGATGCTTCTTTCTAGATGAAGTTGCTTAGTGGAGTGGTTGATACATAGTGCTTAGGTCATGTTATAAACCCTAGACTTGGTTTGATGTTTGTGTTACCATTCCATGGTTGAAAATATGATATGATGTGCAAGGTCATTGGTATAACTTATGGAAAATTTAAAGCCCCTGCTTGAAATTTTGCTAGCCACATCATCAATCCTTGTGATTTTATGAAAACCTGTTATGATATGATCTTTGTCTTTTCACTGTTGCAGTTGGGACTTCATCTATGCAGAGTATGTCATGGCAGCTGGAAATCATCATCGTTCAATAGTTTGGCAGGTGACATATTGTTTTTATAGAATTCCTTTCCCCTCGTGTACTCATAATTGTCCAATTAGTGTTTCCATTTCCCTAGTTCTTGTGACCTTTTGCCAATGCCTTCTTTGTTTGATATGTTCTGGTCATAATTCCAATATCTTCTCCCATTATCTTTATTCTGTTGTATCCAAAATTCCAACCAAGTCAATTAATCACGCAAGGCATAGAAAATACTCAATATAGTGATTTTGCTGTCAAACCAATTGTCAATGACTCTTCATCTCAAGAATTTATATGAAATTTGAGATGGCTGTACTTTTTCTGTGTACCTGCACTGTTTTGGCATTCAGGATTTACCCTTTTGATTTGGAACTTGTTTTGGTGTGATTTTAGTAGTACTAAATTTGCTTATGCTCTTGAAATTATTACAGATAGCAGAGGATTACTCTCACTGTGAATTCCTAATCCGCCTCCCAGGATATTGCCCAAGTATGTTGGTTCTTACACAGCCTCAAGACGAATCTCCCTGTGTTTCCTTTCTCATTTCCATATCTGGTGCAGGAACATTGTTTGGTTGCTCTCAAAATATTAATTTGGTTCTCTTCTGTTTTCAGTGCCTGCTTTTCGGGATGTTATTGATGTACCTCTTGTTGTGAGGAGGTTGCACAAAACCCGCAAGGAGGTTTGGCTTCTGAACACTGTTGAAACCCTTCTTTATATCATTCAGATGTTGATCCAAGTCTTCTATTTTCTTAACATAGGCAAGGAAGGAACTTGGCATCAGTGATGATGTGAAGCTGGTAATCCTTAACTTTGGTGGACAGGTGAGGATATTAAAAGTTTTTGTAGATCTGATATGTGTGCTCAAATTTGCGTGAAGTAGATTTCTCTTTCTCCATTGAATGTCTACTGCAATGTTTGTCCCTGATATGCTTTGATGCCTTATGCATTGGTTGGAAATGTACAATAATTTCATTCTTACTACAAACTTCTTTCCCTCTTGTGCAGCCATCTGGGTGGAAGTTGAAGGAGGAGTACTTACCTTCTGGTTGGCTTTGCCTGGTACCTTTTTCAGTAACAATGTCTATGTCTTTGTAATGTATAAAAACACATTTTCATAATGGTTATTGAAGCATGTGAGTTTTGATTCAGGTTTGTGGTGCTTCTGACAGCCAGGAGCTTCCACCAAATTTCATAAAGCTTGCAAAAGATGCCTACACACCTGATCTTATTGCAGCATCAGACTGCATGCTGGGTCAGTATTGACATGATTTCATAGAGTCATTCGGTCGCTGAACTAAGTTAAATGGTTTGAAACAGAAACTTAATGGGATTTCCATTTCTTCAGGGAAAATTGGATATGGCACTGTCAGTGAAGCCCTGGCATTCAAGCTACCATTTGTCTTTGTGCGAAGAGATTATTTCAATGAAGAACCCTTTTTGAGAAATATGCTTGAGGTGCAATAATTGTTTTCAAGTGTCATCATAATCTTTTGTTTTCTTCCTTTCTTCCTCTTCATCTTATTCTTCAGTTCTCTCTGTGATCTTTTCATGTAGCTCCTTTCACATTATTTTGATACTAGTGAAATATGATGTCTTGAAACAGTATTACCAGTGTGGTGTTGAGATGATTAGGAGAGATTTACTCACTGGCCACTGGAAACCTTATCTTGAACGTGCAATTAGTTTGAAACCATGCTATGAGGGAGGCATTAATGGAGGCGAGGTACTAACTTCCTTTCCTGATTTCTGTGATTTTCTTGACATGTTGTTTCTCAACACTGATATGCTTTTGAATATTTTGAAATTGTAGGTGGCAGCTCACATTTTGCAGGAGACAGCTATTGGTAAAAACTATGCTTCAGATAAGGTAAGCAAAGTTTTGATATCTAGTTTTATGTGGGGTGTAATCAATAGTGCATGTGTTTTGCATCAACATCGTTGTGGACAAGGTTTCTGTAATGATAATGTAACTATCTTCAAAGAAAATGTACAAGACAAATGTTAAGAATAATTAATCCATGGATGTTAATCCTCGTATTCCTTCAATTTTCAACCTTTCATTCCTTTCTGCTGAGTTTTTGAGAGGTTTTGCATATGGCCGAGCTGCCTTGATTCTTTTCTCTGTGACAATTTTTGTTTTGTCAAACACCTTGTACATTGTTAAAATGGTAGAACTTTTTATGAAAAAAATTGAGTTACTAAATTCAGATTTACATTAAAATATCATTTCCTTGTCTTTGAATGGTCTAAAACAATTGTTCTGTTTTTCCTTGTGAAAGTGTAGTTCAGTGGAGCAAGAAGATTGCGAGATGCCATTGTCCTTGGTTATCAATTACAAAGGGTCCCTGGACGAGATATCAGCATCCCAGAATGGTATTCAAGTGCTGAAAATGAACTCAATAAATCTACCGGGTCTCCAACTACCCAAATAATTGAAAATGGATCCCTAACAAGCATGTGAGTTGTCTTTCTCCATTTAACTTGGCAGATTCTTAATTTTGATGAGACATTCAATTCTTTATTCTGTTGACATTTTTATGCGACTCTTTCCAGATGCACTGATGATTTTGAGATTCTACATGGAGATCTTCAAGGCCTTCCAGATACAAAGAGTTTCTTAAAGAGCTTGGCAGAGCTAGATACTGTATATGACTCTGAGAAGAACACTGAGAAGCGCCAAATGCGGGAACATAAGGCTGCTGCAGGACTCTTTAATTGGGAGGTCTGTATCGTGTCCAATAAAACACATTGATTTTAAATCGTGTAGTCTTTTAGTGTTTTCACAAACCAGAATGCTTAGCATTAATAGAAACTATGTACAAGGTTGACTCTAGGCATTGTAGTGATTTGCAGTTTCTTCTCATTCAGTTGCATTCCTGCACTATGAATCACTATCATCTTCAAAATGGATGGATTTAAATGTCATTTGGAAATTAAAGTAGGTCCTCTTTATGTGTTTGATACAAACATGGAAGGGGTTTATTTGCCTATGTTGTATTTGTACAGGAAGACATCTATGTGGCAAGAGCACCTGGGAGATTGGACGTAATGGGAGGGATTGCTGACTATTCAGGAAGTCTTGTGTTGCAGGTTAGACTTCTCTATTTTTTAGCTTTGCCATCACAGTAAAATTTTGTGCTGCCTTTGTTCCTTTTTTTTTGTATTTACTTAAACCTTACCGCTGTATTTTATCCTTTTTGATCCAAAAAGTTACTGATGCCTGGAGGCAACACCACAGTTCTCACCAAGTCTTGCTTTGGGTGCCTGAGCAATATCCATTTTGTGAAGGATTAATACACTTTATATTAATTTGGCTTCCCAAAATGCTTTGGTGCTAATCAATTTATCTATTTCTCTTTCTGTCTATCACATCTGAATCCTATTTCCTCCATATGTTGACTATTTCTTCCTTTCTCTTTGTTTTCTTTAGAAGAATCCTAATGTTGACCATGGTCCTGACAATCAAACCACTCCTATATCCTTAAGTGTATTATCATGCACCAAGTATGAATGTAGTCATAGTGAGGAAAAACTCCACTTCTTTCACATCAGATCTGTCACTATTGAGTTGATCAACCATCTTCCGTTTCTTTTGTCATAGATGCCTATTAAAGAAGCCTGTCATGTTGCTGTGCAAAGGAACCATGCGAGTAAACATAGGCTCTGGAAACATGCCCAGGCTCGGCAAAATGCAAAAGGACAGGGGCCTACACCTGTTCTTCAAATAGTAAGTATGACATTTGAATATTGAACCATTATTTCCACACACACTCATCCATCCATCATCCCCTCCAGTCACTCTCCATATACGATGTAGATTGTTGGTTTATGCTGTTAATTCAGCTGTGATGACTATGATTTGAACTCATTTTGTGCAGCTTAAAGCTTGATATGTGAGATAGATCTTTAATTGCTATTGTAAACATCTTTCTTTATCTCAATCAGGTATCCTATGGGTCAGAATTAAGCAATCGTGGTCCAACCTTTGACATGGATCTATCTGATTTTATGGATGGAGAGATGCCAATATCATATGACAAGGCAAAAACATATTTTGCCCAAGATCCATCACAAAAGTAGGTCACTGTCACTTTTGTTTCTTATTTAGATATATTGAGAACTCATTATCCTTACATTCATGGTCCCTCTTTTAGGTGGGCAGCTTATGTTGCAGGGACAATTCTTGTTTTGATGACAGAATTAGGTGTACGCTTTGAGGATAGCATTAGCATGCTGGTATGAGTTGCCTTCTTGCATTCTTTCTCCATTAGAAGATTCTATTGCTTCTTTTTTTATCTGTTGCTATATTGGCTTTCTTTGTTTTTTCCCCTTCCTCTTTCCCATTGACTTCAATATGCATGAAAATATAGACGATAAGATTGCTTTCATGTATCTTGCTGTCATATAACCATAAAACTGCTATACTATAGGTTTACAATGACCCAAAGCTTAAGGTGAACTAGGTAAACTGTGTCAAATTTCTGGTTATTGTCTGTTGCATGTGGACCTTTTTTTTCCTTTTCGTTGTAGATCATCTGTGTACCATAACCATGCACATTCTGGGCTTTGCTCATTTCAGATCTTAATTATTCCTACACGGAAATACAGGTTTCTTCAGCAGTCCCCGAGGGAAAAGGGGTATCTTCTTCTGCATCAGTGGAGGTTGCCAGCATGTCTGCTATAGCTGCTGCTCATGGTAACTGCTATTCTAATTCTCCTAAACTCATTGGCAGTTCATTTTTTCTTTTAATATATCTGTCATGTTATAATTTGGTCCTTGCGCTAGCTGCCCAATTAATTATCAAGACTAATGACCTTTATGTAAACTGTATTTTGAAATAATCAAGATGGTTCAACAACAGATCAATGGGATAGTGGATGGCTAAGTGGAAGCACATGAGTTTTAGGACAGAATACTAGGTAGGAAATAAATAAATAAATAAAAACTGTGAATTTGTAATTTTTTACCCTGAATCAATGGATACGAAGATCTTTCTCCATTGTTTGAGACTTTTTCAGGGTTTCTTGAAGATTAATTAATTTGGTTTTACTTCCAATTACCAGAATAAATGCCTTGACACTTTGGAGAACTTGCCAACGTTAAACAAAATGCTAAGCTTAAATAATGTAAAGCTTTGAATTTGTCACCATATATTTTTGTTAGGAATGTTCCTTGCAGAAGCTAATAATCTACTTTGTAAACATCTGCAGCTAATGAACTCTGTAAATATCTAACAAGGTTTAGTTCTTATTTTTCAAGCTGTAGTCTTGTTAGATTGAATCCCAGCAATTTATGAAGAATACTGCCTGCATCATACAAAAAATTCTGTTTCTTACAGTAAGCTGTTGTATAAAGCCACTATCATCTATAAAGCCACTATCATTTATTTTTTCACTGGACCATGGATACTCTTGGATATTCATGAACTGATATTCTTGATGTTGTTAAACAATTGACTTTAAAGTTCAACCTTCATGTAAATGTTGCAGGATTAAGTATCAGTCCAAGAGATATTGCTTTGCTCTGCCAAAAGGTTTGATTTTCAACAGATAGAAGAAAACTTCTTATTAGCAAAATATGTATATCAGTTCTGACATAAGAAGTGTTCAATAGGTAGAGAATCACATTGTTGGAGCTCCATGTGGTGTAATGGATCAGATGACTTCAGCATGTGGTGAAGCCAACAAACTTCTTGCAATGGTGTGCCAGGTAAGGATTATTCATGTCGCTGGCTAAACTTTTGATAAAGATGTTCCAAAGGATAAGAAACAATGCTATACCTGTGTTGATTATCAATGCAGCCTGCAGAGGTTATTGGGCTTGTAGAAATTCCTAGCCATATTCGTTTCTGGGGAATTGATTCAGGAATACGACACAGGTATCCAGCCCCCTGAATGCTTTTAATTAATTCTCCTGCCACTCATTTTACAAATTGGCATTTGCATGTAATGTTCATTCATTCTAAGCACTCTTTCATATTCTCTATTTCAGTTTTTTTCTTGATTGCTTTCACTAATTGATTGTTAAGTCTTCATGGATGTTTATCTTATTTGATTTGAGGATTTGGCATCTTTTCATTTTAGTAAAAGAAACTGTGTTGTGGCTCACTACCAACCTCTCCAATCTCTATTGGACATGGCATATTAGTTGTTTACAGATCAGGCATTATGGAACTTAATAATGGTTGTTAATTCTTGTTCTTGCCAGGCCCTTGACTTGCTCACTTTCCTGCAAGCAAGCAAATATTTATTACATGTTCAAGAAATTAATGGTCTATGAAGCTCCTTTTAATAGCTACATTCGCTTCTGGATTATTGTAGTAATTTTTTGGCATTGCTAATGGCTTAGATAATGTAGTAATTTCACCACTTTGATAACTTTTGTAGCAAACCACGCACCTTTATCTTTTGGCATTGCTTAGCTCCTATTTTAATGTAGTAAAATTTTTTTCTTCGGCAGTGTTGGTGGTGCAGATTATGGATCTGTAAGAATAGGTGCCTTCATGGGTCAAAAGATGATTAAGTCTATAGCATCATCTACTTTGTCCAGATCACTGCCCAGTGCTAATGGGTTAATCCATGACGAGTTGGAGGATCATAGTGTGGATCTAATCAAAGCTGAAGCTTCATTGGATTACTTGTGTAACTTATCACCACACAGGTAACGGTCTTTTGGGGTCCATTCCATAATTTGTGTAAGGTAGGTAGTAATCCACACAGGTAACAGTCTTTTGAGGTCCATTCCATAATTTGTGTAAGGTAGGTAGTAATCCATGTGATGTGTGGGATGCTTTGATTAATTTCTCTTATGTTGATAATGTTTTTATCCTTACATCCTGTAGTTATCTTACAGAGCCCTGTGACTGTTTTGATTAAAAAAACTCCCTCTCTTCTCTTTGTGGGATGAATTAAATACTCTTACATTGCTTAAGAAACATGGCCTCTTATTATAGTTGAAACGCACATTTTAAATAAAATAGAGGAAAAACAGTTTTTACTTGTCATAACCTCATGCTTCCACAATCGACAGGTGATTCCCCGCTTCTATAATATATTATCACAGTGTTAGATGGTTCTAACTTGATGTTCTCTTTACTTTCCATTCCAAATGCTGTATTTCTTTGTGAGTTTTACTTCTTAATGTTAGTTTTCTGTTGTCATTCTCCATTATCTTGTTTTATGATTATGGTTATGGAACATCTGAATCTTGTCCTGCAACTCTGAAGTAAATGTACGTGCATTTTTTACTTCTATGTTAAATCTGATGATACAGATATGAGGCTCTCTATGCTAAGATGCTTCCTGAATCCATCCTTGGAGAGACCTTTCTGGAGAAGTATATTGATCATAATGATGCTGTCACGATAATTGATGAGAAGCGCACATATGTTGTGAGAGCACCGGCTAATCATCCTATATATGAAAACTTCCGTGTCAAGGTCAGCAATAATTTTCATTTCATTGTTTCAAATATAGATTGAACAACTTTGGAAATTATGTTTGGTGGATACAGTTGTCCATGCTATTTCTAAAATCCTCTTTGTTCTGCGTCTTGATGTTTAGGCCTTCAAAGCATTGTTAACTTCCACCAGTTCAGATGAGCAACTTACAGCTCTTGGAGAACTATTGTATCAGGTATATTCAAATTCGTTTGACATCACTGTGATTGAGATTTTCATTGGTGGAAACTTCAGATTTGATTTGCCAGATATTCATGATCCAGCTATAGGAAATGTTACAAAGATGTTCACTGCTCTATATTTCTGCCCTGTAATCATGATAAAGTGACTGGAAAAACCATTATTAATGTGTGAAGCCAGCCATGTTTGGTTGACAGTGCCATGTCCCCTCTCCTTTAGAGGAACTATTGACTTATTGACCACAGTAAGCATTATTCTGAAAGTAGATAAACATCCTGATCGTTAACTTTTTACACCAAAGAAATCTTACTATTTTTTAACGTTAAAAGAAATAATAACAGCCTGCTCAATGAATGGAATCATGACAACACGAGAACTATGAAATAGATGAAAGTGGATTAAAAGTATTGTTAATGTGCTATGTTATTTTACAGTGTCATTATAGCTACAGTGCTTCATGACAACCCGAGAACTATCAAATAGACAAAAGTGGATTAAAAGTATTGTTAATGTGCTATGTTATTTTGCAGTGTCACTATAGCTACAGTGCTTGCGGGCTTGGTTCTGATGGGACAGATAGGCTTGTGCGGTTGGTACAGGAAATGCAACATGGCAAACCATCAAAATCTGAAGATGGGACTTTATATGGAGCAAAAATAACTGGTGGGGGTTCTGGTGGAACAGTTTGTGTAATCGGTAGGAACTGTCTTAGAAGCAGCCAACAAATTCTGGAGGTAATTCTAGACCAGCATGATCATAGAAAAATGTTAATTTTTCTCCTTTATGCATTTGTTCCTTTTATCATCGTGCACATGTTCTTGTTGTTCTTCGAGGTGGCCAATTACAAATAGAATAATCTTGAATTTGATATTTGCCGAGATACTTTCCTTTCCCTTTCCATACATGCCCTGTTTATTTCATGCTCTTGCACTTGATGATAGGCCTAGGACACCGAATTAACTAGAGCTTATATTTTTGCTTTCTATTGTCATTGCTCATATTTAACAAGTAATTACAATTGCAAGCCATTGTAGATTGATGAGTGTATTTCCTGTTGCTTATCGCTGCTAATCATTTAGAAGGGCAAAAAAAAGTAGTATTTTTCTTGTTCCTTTATAATTGCTATTGGATTTAACTTGTTAATGAGCAATCTGTCATTTTGAATTTCCAGATTCAGCACAGATACAAAGGCGGAACTGGCTATTTGCCATTTATTTTCGAGGGTTCGTCGCCTGGGTCAGGAAAATTCGGATACTTGAGAATTCACCGGCCGGTGTCCAGAACTTAGTCAATTGTCTCTCATTGTGGTTAGTGGTTACTATATTAAGAGACAGAACATTTCTGTATTAGTAAACTGTAGCCACAATCCAGCTGCATAAATTATTATCATTATTCCAGGAATTTGTATTTCGGATGTTAATTTATAAAATCCAACTGCTTCCTCCGAATAATAGAGCATGTTTCAGACCAAAAATTGTCACTGATTCACCAGTGTGCATTAGAATCTGATGGGATATCCCTTTATGAAGTTGATGTGAAGGACTCGGTACAGTAGTTTGGATCGCCTCTGTGCCATCTGTTTTTTACCGCCGCAATTTATCAATACGGAAACGAATCGTTTAATGACCCAAGACATACAGTTTTATTGCCTGACGCCCACCAGTTACTTTTTACCTCAGAATTATTCTATGTTGATTTATTTACTGGGAATTTAAACTTGATAGTTAAATTTGTCAACTTAGGAAAACGAAAGGGGTTTTCTAAAATGACTAGATACTTGTTCCAATCAGAAAAGGAATAAGGTGATAGCCTTTGAAGCCTACAGATTTACATCAAATGATTCTTTTGGTTATATATTGTCCAGCAATGGCTCCCAACATCCATTATAATGCACGTCTGGGATTATAAATCCCCACTCGCCTTTTATGAACAATTTACCATAAAATCATAGTACTACGCCTATGCCATTAATAATTGTTCAGAAAGAATGTCTGCTTTCAGGGGGCGAGGGGACTGTCGCTGCCATCCTGCTGATAGTAGGATTCGTAAGTGGCTATTCTTGTCTTCGACTCGGGCAGCTCCAGATCTTTCCTAAATTCAGCAGACATCTTGGCGAAATCCGACATCTGAGTCCTCTTCCATTCCTTTCGACAAATACAGTGAAAACAAATAAGCAAGAAACAGAGTTGAGGAAAATGATGGGATGAAGGCATCGGAAGTAAAACAGCAAATGCAAATGGTGGGGCTAAAAGGCGGGATTGACTGGAGCATTAAGAACATATCCAACAGATTTACAGCAAAATCCTAGATGCTCTTTTAAAATAGAAACATAGAAAAGAAGAAACCTGGGCGTGGGCTTGGTTACATGTTGGGCTCACTTCAGCTGAGACAGCACAGTGGCTTCCCACATAACCTAGCTGGCAGCGATGGCAAACCTATAGCTAACCCTGACCAGCTAATACTGTTGTTGGCCAGGCATGAAGCAATATAACCTTGATGATTCTGTGGTTGAGACGGGTCTCATACTTTCAATTATGAATTATAGGATTTATTATTAATGCTCCTCCAAAACCAGAACAACAAAGACTAAGAACAGGTAAGATGACAGGATTTATCATTTCAAGACTACTAGATTTCCAGAGCCTGATTCTCACAGATTTAGAGAGAAAGTACATTGAAATGAAGCACAGCAAAACCTTGGTTGGAGGCTTGAAAGTTCAATGGCTGTGTAAATTCAAGACAAGTGGGCAAAAAGTAAACATAGCTATCATGTAAGGAAAAGAAAAGACATGCAGTATATGAGAAATGTGTGGAATCTATTCCATTTTGACTTTGCAAACAAGGTTATTGACCTTGGCACTGACCAATTAATTAACTGATTTAATTACATGGTGAAACAAGAGGAAACTAGCTGAATCAATCAAGATTTCAACCATAAAAAAAGGGGTACGAATAGAGCCAAGCACAATTGCCTTGACCTTCTGATTTTTGAAGTTTGCTGAAAGCAAAAATGGGACTCTTGGTTCACAATTCATATTCTAACATTCCTCCGTTCTCGAACATCTTTTGCCCGAAACTACATTAAAGCATACAGTAGCAACCTATGCAAAGGAGATTTTCAAGAAAATAAAATATAGCATGTTTACCTCAAAATCCCACTCCCCGTACAAGTTGGGATCATTCTTGTCTGACCAAACATAAGCAAATGCTTGTGACTTGTTAGATGAATCCTGCAAAATATCATCACCGTCTATTACTTTCAGCAACAATATAGCACAACTCCATGAGAGCCACATGGGACGATCTTTCTCATCTGTTTGGAGACCTTCCCCTTGAAATGGACCATGCATTTTCAAGAGTATCTGGCTTTTCATTTGAATTTTAGCCCATGCATTCGTTTAAGATGCAGACTCAAAACCACAATACTTCTTTTGCATCCACCCATGAGACACTATTCAAATTCGAAACGTCCAAAGAAAAGTATGACAAAACTAAAAGAGCGACATGCCACTTAACCAATCGATCATGAATTAGAAAAAAAAAAGATAGTTGATGATCAACAATGTTCTTGACAGTCAATTCCTATCCTGCGGAGAAGGAATTGGCAGCTTACCTTCTTAGCAACAACAAGGGCATGCAATCAATGAAGCATGAACATCCCATTTAAATTCGTGACAAGAAAACATTGAAGATTGTTGAACCGAACTCACTTACCATCAAAGAAACATCAACAGTGACTCTTTCATATTCAACATCCTCAAATTCATCTAAAATATACAATTCCAGATCAGTGATGCCCTGGAGAACCTGCACTAACAAAAACTCATGCATTAGATGCAGCCTAAGACACAAGAATCAAAATCACTAAAAAAACACGTTCATTAAATTTAATATTTTTTTAAAAAAAACCAAATGGCAGCAACCAAAACTTGAGATTATACATAAGAAAGATTTCTGCTTAGATCAAGAAGTGAAAAAATTAGGACTTGAACATAAAAGTGAACCGATGAAACAGACCTTTCCAGTAACTTCCTTGTTCTCCACAGGTAGAATTGCAGGGTAGACACGCCCTTTTATGCTAAACCTGTGACTACAAAACAACAAAAACAAAAGGTAAGCAAAAATAAATTGTGGGTTATGATCAGTGATGATTGAGCATTAAAAAAACTGGAAAAAAGAAGAAATCGATACAATGAGAGGAAGAGTTAATATTGAAATGAAATCACAGGCCAATCTTAATTTAACGAAAGAGAGAGAGAAAAAAATACAGACTGGCCGTTGAGGATGGCTGGAGAAGATTGAGGGATGCGGCTCAAGAGGGCACGAACAACGTCATCAGCAAGAAGGCTTCCATACACGAACACGTTGTGGACCTGATTGCCTCCTACCATTGCCATTGCCGTTGTTGGCTTGTTGCTGACCAAATATCACCCTCTCTTTCTCTGAACAAGACAGGACAAAATGGTCTACTTATTGCCACCTAGGACAACTCATTTGTAATGTGAGATGTTCATTCTAGTCCTCAAATTAAAAACAAAAAAACAAAATGAAATGTTATCCAGTCAATTGCACACAGTCCATATACTTCACTGGTTCGATTGATTGAGGCCCTCTCGGGTGTTTTCATGTGTTTGATAGTTTTCGTAAGATTGGGATTTGTTTGAGTGAATTTTTTAGCCTAAATGGAGTATCTTTCTCTGTTGCGTCAAGATATATATAGAATTCCATCACTGGCAACATAACTTCATATGCTCATTGGATAAACACAGATGCATTTAACTCTTCATGCCACAGTGGTAGAGGGTCAACGGGGTAACAGTTTCTTATCGCTCCCTCAGAGTTAATCCTTGAAAACAATGAATAAAAAGAGCAATAGGATTGAGTTTGAGCAACTCTGTGTGCAATGCAATGAAGAAAAAATCTGCTAGAAATAACAAGTCATCAAGTCTCACAATGACAGCGCAAATAACAGCCCCATTTGAACCATATCGTGAACGGGAGGAAACTGCCTTTACCACCAATTGCTGCAAGAAAGTGCCAAAGAGCCGTTGTTACTCACAGCTCAAGCACAAATTCGCATGGAAGGAATGTGCGCTCTCTGTTTTGGTGCCCGCAGGTTGCTTGGCTATTGTAGATACCCCATTTTGTCAAATTAATTTGAAATCATATTTCTTGACAATTTTTTTGTAGATACATACCCCTTCAACACTTCAAAACCTTTTTCTTCAGCTCCCCTATGTATCCTATCAGGTTGTTTATGGCAGCTATAAAGCAAAAGGTTTGTAGGGGGTTTGAAAGCGTGGTAATATTGTTTTTTAAGATGATTTTGGTTTGAAAAATATATTAAAATAATATATTTTTTATTTTTAAAAAAATTAATTTTTACATTAACATATTAAAATAATACAAAAATATTAAAAAAAAATGATATCCATGTTTGGTCTATTTGACTAAGTTTCCGAGTCGATTCAAATCAAAATCTTTCCGATATGGAAGGAAACAAAATCTTTCTAAAAGCTATAAGCTATTAAGGGTCTGTTCATTATTAAAATCAATTATTTTCTTTTTCCTTTTTCATTTTCAATAAAAAAATTGAAAAACATATTCATTTATTAAAAATAAATATGAGTTTTTTCAACAAAAAAAATTCATCAAAATTAAAAGTTCTTTTCATAAAAAAATCATATTTTATAAGTCATCTAAATACTTTATTTCATTTAAACCAAGAAAATATTGCTAACTAAGAAAATATTTGTAGTTAAATTTATGATATTATTGAAACATGAAAATGTGAAAAAAATAATTTTAATCTTTTGCTTGCATTTACAAAATTATATTGTATGCTGTCTTTTTTTCTCATCTCAAAAACTTGTAAAGAATAAATGTGAATGTGGATAACCTCTAACATGTGTGGTTTTTCAAGCTTAATAGAAATTTGAAAAATTGAAAAACTAATCTTTTAGTTTCTAGATGGAGAAATGTTATATTAAAAAAAAGTTTACCTTTTTTTTTCTGATTTGAGTTCTTTTTTTTTTTTGTAATCTGATTATTACTTTGTTCAGAATTTAAGTACTGCTTTGTTTTTGCAGCAATAAATAAATGGATGGGTATTTTGAAGGCCTGGCGAGTTAAATGATTTCCTTTTTTTCTTCAAAGGCACTTCATTTTTTTTTTCTTTCCTCGTACAGATGACTCGCTTGTTCAGCGCTCCTAACCATTATCATGACTAGCAATAGTTTCGGCTGTGAATCTCACGCAAGTTAGGTTATGGTTGGGAGCTGTAGGAAGTGCTGACCATACGCTCAGTTATCCCCAAGGTTCAACAGTAGCAGTCTATGTACTTCGAATTTGTCATGCTGTTGGAAAACAAAGAAAAAACTTGGAAATTTTTGGCACTATTACAAGATCAACAGAATTCTACAACCAATATTCAAAGCTTCGACTGCTTTTCTAGTCTCCTGAATCGTCAACGTTATTGACCTGTGACCAATGACCAATTTGATGGCCTCCTTGTTTCATCTCCCGGGAAATTTCCAGCAAGAAAGCAAGCTAGGCATCTCAAAACATTCTACCCTTGATTCGATCAAAATCAAACATTCAAGACATGCTTCTGAAGATAAATTGGCACTCGCATGAAAGAATGGAATTGAATTATTCCTTGTTATTTTCATTGGAAATAAAAGGTTGAATAAAAGAAGTTGTTCCATCTACTTTCTGTCATTTGGCCAATAAGAACAAGCAAACATCTTTTGCCGTTTGGAACTTAATCTAATTGAAGGTTAGAGATGTGGCACTGTCAAGAGACTAGATAGACTGCTACAGACTCTACTATAAAAAACAGCTCTTCCTCTGGTGTGGAAAGGTCAACGGAAGATTCAGAAAGGTTGGGCTAACGAAGCTTGGTTTAATCTCTAATGTATAGGTCTTCGACTTTCAAGAGTCCATTACGACGGCTTCTTGGAGTGGACGAAGTTGATGGACTGGCATATGGGATATGAGCGCTTTCGGGGATGTCCCAGTTATCTTCTTCTCAGTGGGAATACCATTCCCTGTAATTCCAAGAACCTTCCTCACTTCTTTTGCTAGTTCTATCACCATCTCGTCCTCATGACCTGTGTACACATTTCAGTGCTCGATCATTAGCAAGAGCAATTCAAAATGGATATAAATAGTATGGTATATTCACGAGGAACGATCACTGTACAAAAAGAAATTAAATCTTACCAATAGCAAACATGGCTTTTTCTAGCAGGAAGAGATAGTCTCTGTTGTTCCCACATGGTCCATGAGCAGTTGCAATTTGCCTGAAATGGTGAGAAAGAATCTATAAGGTAATTGTTTATGGGCTGCACTTCATTCAAGCAGAAACAATAATGGTTATAAAGGGTTAGATTATGTCTTCTAACGTACCTAGCCATTTCCTCCAGCGGGGCAGGCCCTAGGTAGTACTTGTTTGACACCTTGTCTGGAGTCGATGTGAAACTGCACATGTGAACACATTCCTTTAAGAAAATCATGCCCAAAAGGAGGATGAATGTCATAAACATCGTCTCTTTTAACTAAAATAAATGCGAATTCATAGATGTCAAAGTGGTTAACTTACACTATAACTCCAGTTAAAGCAGGTTGTGAGGGTTCCCCTTCCTATATTGAGGAAAAGCACAAATGGATCAAAAATATGAGGACAATGAGCATAAAGACAGACCTAGAAATCTTTTGGCAAATTCAGACACTTCAACAAAAACAAACCATTATCTTACCTTATAAAAGTCTACGAGGGTCTTTTTATCATATTCGCATTCTCTCCTCTCCAAATACTACAAAAAAATTAAAATCAATGCATATCAATACATGTAAGAAATGACAATTCAGTAACTGCTTTCAAAAGAAGGGGAAAAGATTTCCCACTATAATAATATATGAATATGGCTGAATTATGTAAAAAGGCGTATTAATTGCAAATTAATTTCTTTTGTAATGCCACTCCATCTTAGATCATACCCCCTACATATCTCCCATCAAATCAGTACATAAGTCAGCTCTGCTCAGCAATGTTAAGCTAGAAATACTGCAACAGGACATACCTCCATAGCTAATCTTTCCCTTTCAGGACCTCCCCGTACACAATAGGCAGCTCCCCACTACAAGAATTGAAAAGAGAGGAATAAGAAACAAAACAAGGAAGAACGCAAGCCTATTGAAAGTGAGAAAGAGCAACAGTACAAATATTTAAATGAAAAGGAGGCCGACCACCGCCACCAACAAAACCAGGTCAAAGGCATAAAAGTTGCTAAAGAGTTGAACTTACGCAAATTGCTCCTTCAACATTTTCCAGCGTGCAAGTTCTTGCAGGACTCTCAGGTGTACCTCTGTGATCAATGCACGCTGACATCCAGAACATGAGATTTGTTAACAACAGCTTAACTAATTAGAGACCATGAATATTACTGTAATTGATAAAATGAATTCAAATTAACAAGTAACATACCAAGATCAAAGACACGCCTGTAGTCCTTGATAAATCCAATCACTTTCTCATCATATTCAAAGCCTGGGTTCCACACCAATGAACCATAGCCAAAAATCCAGAAAACCATTTTCGCTTATCTCCTGAGAAAGGTCACCATTCACATAATTAAAAACAAACTACAAGGCTAATCCCAAATCATAACATTATAATTCCCGGAAAAAAAAAAAAGAGGTTCAGGAATCAATACAAATAACGGTAGTTCTGATCGGCTATATTCTCCAAATTCAAAGAATTACTGCAAAAACACAAACCCCAGTTCCTATCCTACGGGATTGCATCTAAAATGTCGATCAGAAACATTTCCCTTGGTAAAAGATTCTCAGTTTTGGCCACACCACATAAGACTGAAGCAAGAATTACATTACATAATATAATCAATGTTCGAAAAGTAAAACGACAATAAACAACCGACACTGTTTCATGGACAGAAAATGGAGAGACAAAATAAAAAGAAAATGAAATCTTAAAGAAAAAAAGACGAGATCGAAAAGGAAAGACAAAAGGATGGTGATTACAAGGAGTGAAGCAAGAAGGAGACAATGTTGTGCGATCCAAGAGGGCAAAATGTGAGATTTATGATGATGGTGGCTGAAGGGCAATGGCCAGTCAGCTGGTTGGCGGGATAACAGAGAGGAAACAAAGAGGGGAGAGAGAGATGAAATCGGGGCTTAAAGGATCCTCTCTCTATCTCTCTCGCCTTGGTTTCTTCTGGTTTTTGAGGATGAAGCGATTGTTAGAGGGGCGAAGATAGAGCCTATTTATCGAGGAAGGAAAGGAGGGATGAGATTGAGAGGCCTCTTCAAGTTGTTGTGCGGCCAACTCGACCCAACCCCTCGACCACAATTCCATGCCTATGCCACCTATGTGTATTATGTATGTATGTATGTATGTATGTATCTCTCTTGCATGCATTTTTTTTCAAAAAAAAATCAATTTAATTTTCTAAATAAAAAACACTAACCAAAGTAATTTGAGGAAAAACATAACCAATTACTATGGATTTTCATGCTAGCTTTTATATAAGTAATGTCCGTGACCTAGTTCTTATACATTGAGATTAAGTCTATCTCTTTGATTTAATCAAAAGAAAGAGATTATATAATAAGATTAACTTAATTTCTTGAGTGATAATAACTAATAAATTGTATTTTTCAGCCAATCTTTACACACATAGATTAAGCCTACCTTTTGTAGCTTAGTGAACAAAAGGATATTTTGTATTTGTTTGATAATGCGATGTAAGATGTTTTTTTAAAGTATTTTTTAATTGAAAATATATTTATATATATTTTTATTATTGTTTTTTATATTAATACATCAAAACTATCGAAAATCACCTAAAAACATTAATTTAATGTTTTTTTAGATAAAAAAATAATTTTAAAAGCAAAAATACCACGATAACAAACCAACACTATCCATATACTATATTAGTACTTGGAATTATTAATATATTGATTGTATAATGATATTATTAATATATCCATGCATAAACTAACAAGATGACAAACCTTTCCTTTTTTTATCTTGAATTGCCAATGAGGTTTCAGCACCTCAAGTTTAAGATAAGAAGAACAAGTTCATGGTGGCCCTCTGCGAATATCCCATTAATTTCTCCATTGATCTTCTTGTTTTCTTTTCAATTTATTTTTTTATTTTTTATCTCAATGTATTATTATTATTATTATTATTAAGTGTCTTTGTAGAAGGTAAAAATGAGCAAGAAAATCTATGTATATTTAATAAAAAGATATTGCCTTGTAATATATATATATATATTTGTTTTTTTTCTCCAAATAAAAGTGTTAAATATTATTTAACAAAAACTATAGAATAATGCAACCAGCGATCATCATGCATGGCTTAATTAGCATGAAAGCATCCTGATAATGGGAACCAGTAAGTGTACTGGTGGAAGGCAGGGCAGATGCAATGAACGTGGACAGCATTTTAGATGGATGGGGTGTTTCTTCCGTTTTCCATTGAAAGCTTCAAAAACAAGTTGCTGCTGCAACAACGCGTGTTCTGCTCTTTTTCCAAGTCAAAGTCAAAACCCACGACGAGAAGCTACCACCGTCGAATGACGGTCATTCCTAAGGTTCAATGAACCTGGACGTGCTCTCCCTCTTTTTTGCGTTGTTTTTTAGCTTCTTAACCGTGTGTTTGGGATTATGGGTTATTACCTCTCACGTCCATTTATTAGTGGAATTAATTAAAATTAATTAGTTGTTTGGGACTATTTCTCTGTACTCTTAATATATTAATATTAAAAATAAAAAATATATTTTTAATTAAAAACCATCTTTTACCACAACATCAACTTATCCAAAAATCTCATGTTGGGGGGGAGGGGAGGGAGGGAGGGGCGAGGGAGGGAGCAGCAATAGCGTCATGATCAGAATTAAGATGGCCACAAAACGGACAAGATTTCACAATATCTGTAATGAAATGTAATTTAATAATTAAGATTTGTAGTTTAATGGCCCCACATAGCTAGCATGCATCTCTATATATTTCATGCGTTAATTCCTCGTCCTATCACTAAAAGTAATTACTACACTCCGGTTAAGTGTTTTTTATATATATTGATTTTCATGTAAAATTAAAATATTGAATTGAATTGATGATTTTTTTTAAAAAAAAAGTGTTTTAAAAAATGTTTTCAATCATCTTACCAAACACATAGTAAATATTGTATTAGTACTACAACATAAGCACAATTATTTTTAGCTATTTTTATTTAAAAATAATGCTTGTTTAATAGATTTTTTGTTTTGAAAACAATGTAGGTTTTGATGTCCAGTTGTTTTTAGCTATTTTTATCTTAAAACAATATTTGGTTAATGATAATAATTTAAAATTTAGAATATTTACAATTTTAAATCTGGACATACTAAGAATTTGAGCTCGAGCTCCACATTCAAGCAAAACAAGACATTAAACACGTTTAGCATTAGGCTCGAGGCATGATACCCGAGCTCATATGCTGATCATGGGACTATAAATTGAGCCTAACATCATGCATGGTTTGAATCCAAACCATGTTCTTAAAATCCATCTGGAATCTAAGTTATCTAGAACTTGAGTTGTTTGTTGAAATGATTTTGAATCAATTAATTTATATATATATATATATATATATATATATATATATATATATATATATATATATATATATGAAAACAAAGTAGGTGTAATTTAAAATAAAGCAGACACCTTTGCTTTAAACAAAAACATAATTGATTATAATGAGATTATTTTTTATTATTAAAATGACTTCTTTCTCCACTGATTTTTAAAATTACATACACATCAAATACCTTAGATTTTTATTGATTTTACTAATAACTTTTTCTTATTATTAAAATAATATGTGTGTCTTCTGTGTGTTATTATCACCTTAGTTTAACTTTTTTTAAAAAAGAAAGTTGAAAAAATAAACTCAAGAGCTATATATTCTAGTAAAGGATATACATGCATACACATGGACGACTCATGTAACATATAATATTAACGAGATATAAATCATTCGACATGACTGAAATATATTTATTAAATTATTTTAGATATGCGACAATCCGTTTTGATCATTTTATATATTAAGAACACGGCAATATAATTTAATATGAAATTACTTGATTGTTTCAAATATTACAAAACAATAAGTTGTCATTATCAAACATTATCTTCACCCCTTCGTACAGGCTTAACATAACTATCACAGTACATCAACATGTAATTAATAACACCAAATTGACCCTAGTTTTTGTGCAAATCTAGAAGAAGTCGACTTTTGACGGGATCTATTTCTTGAAATTTAGATTTTGCAATGCACGTTCTTGTGAAGATATTTGGTGTGGTGCCCTTGTCGCTTGGGTTGCCTGCAAGGGTGTTAATGATTCAGTATCCTTGCGAGCTAGATAGCAATGGAAGGTTCACTTCCCTGCCTTATAGCAGTACTATGGGTCTAATTTAACTAGTTAGGTTACCAGTTTAAATATCATAAGCTTTTAAATAACTGAAAATTTATATGATCGTTAACTTCAGGATCTCAGGAGATTAGTCGAGTTGTGCATAAACTAACCCAGACACTCACACGATTAACAAAAAAAAAAAGGAAAGGAAATGAAATTAAGCCACACTTGATTCCGTTAACTAATCATAGATCAATGTATTTTTATTTTGTGCTTGGATTTTTATTTAAAAAAATCAAAAACATGGTGATAACTTAATATAGTAGAGCTTAACTAAATACCGAACTCAAGTATATATGAGTCTGATATACAATCACATCCGGTATCCTTAGGCCCGGACAAGTATTGAAACTATACACACAAGCATATATGGCTCAGGCAAATTTCTAGATTCAATATCATTAGGCTCTGTCAAAGTGTCGAGCCCAAATATAAATGATTACAGAGAGCTACCAAACTCATCATTTTTATATAGCTACGACAATCTTGTTAGGCTTTATTTCGAATCACAAGATTCTAATCGGTCAAAAATGTTTTCTTTCTTTAACACATAAAGATTTGAATGCGATTAGAAAATAAAGATTTTTTAGTCATTTTCTTCGTTAAAGGGTAAGAACGATAGGTTATAAAAACTCATTGGATCCTTAAAAAAAAAGGTTTTGAATCTCCTTTTAGAACAACATATTTATTTTCAAAATCTCTCTAATATTATTGTTTTTTTTTCAAAACAAAAAATATTTACTTGAGCATTAGAGAGTCTCTAAATTTATAAAAATAAATCTTTTGTAGGTTTAAGACACCAACCACTAATAATCTTGGCTTAAAAAATAAATTAAATTATCTGAATCAAGAGATTGATGGATTATTCAACTCATAAATTTTATTTTTAATTCAGCTAGTTAGATTGTTTTTAAACGTCATCAACTACCATAATTAATCAGTTGAATTTTTATTACTTAATTTTTATTTTTAAGAAAATTAAGAAAATTAATTCATAATATATAGGTTCACAAGTGCACGATAAAAAACGAAAGATGTTACTTATACATCAAATGAATTCAGTTTCTTGAAACCCAAATGTCTAGAAGGTCAACGGCCTCTTCAAAGCTTCATGTTACTGACACGACGAGAAAATCTTTTTATAATTCTTTTTTTGTTTTTGCGCTCAACATGAATTAGGATTCAGATACTTTTCTTTCTCTGTAATTGTTAGTTAAGGTTTCATTTGAAAAAGAATAAAAATGTCTTTGACTTATTATTTTATAATTAATTTCTAATAAATAAATTGTTCCAAAGAAGTAAAAATTAGAAGCATATTTGCAAAAATAAATAAATAAATAAATTATATTTTTTAATAAACACACTATAAATTAGAATCAATTAAAACAAAATCTTAACTCAATTTCATAGTGCCCTTTTAAATATTTCAATCAAAATTTTCTTATAACTTTTACTTAATCATTTTGCACAAAACATATCAAAGGTAACCTTATGGGTTTGATTTGGATTGTTCGGCCAATCAACATCGCTAAGCTTTGTGGAAATTGAACTTCTTGGAAAAAGAAGCACGACGTCGGGCAAGAGCAAGATGATGAGCCGTCGGGCCATGGTCGGTCTCCTGCATGTACACGGAGGCAGGGGGCCGACAGGACCCCGGTCCTTACAAGAAAATTTGTTTTGCAGCCTCTTTCTTGAAACAAAATCTCAAAAAAATAATCCTTCCCTATAACATTATTTAATTTAATTCTTCTTGATTTTTTTTTTGCTCCGCCCCTGCACACAGGAGTTGATGTGCTAGCCTGAAGAAATGGTGGGCAGATGTCCTCGATACCGTCCATCAACAACAACATTTCAACTACCATGGCCTCCGGGTTTATTTTAAATTATAGTAATTTAATTTAAAAATATATTAAAATAAAATATATTTAAAATAATTTTAGAGTAAATTTTTATAACTTTAAAACAAAAAATACATAATTCTGTTTCATTTATCTCCATTAATTTTTTATTATTATTATAAAATAGTAACTATACATTACTTTAATAATCTACACCATTCAATTTTACACTTTAAGCCTCTAAAAGTTTATTTCATAAGCCAACATGTTCGGTTTTTTTGTCTTTTTATAAGTCAAAATACCATGAAAAGGTCGTGTTTCATATGCAATGTCAATCACGTGTCTTGACCATGATAAATGAGATAATAGCACTATGAAATATAAATACATTTTTGGAATTTGAATCCAAACCCAAATTCAATTTTTTAAAATAAAATGGGGAAGAGAATTTCTATCCCCGTCTAATTCAATAGATCCTCTATTAATAAAAATATATAATTGCCTTTTTAAATCAACTTAGCATAAAACTAAACTCTAAATTTTATTTAATCTTATTGCATATTATTGATAAATTTATTTTAAAATATCAAAATATACCATTAGGTTTTGCGAATTAAAACTTTGTATTAATATATATCAGCATGGTTATTCAATTTTAGAGTTAGATTTTAAATTAAATTGATTAAAAATTGATCTGAATGATTCAATAAATTAAATATTTAAAAATTATTTTATGTATTTTTTAAACATATTTTAAAATAGCATCTTTTAATATCAATCTTTTAATGATTGATATGATAAGTTAATGATTGATATGATAAGTTTATTGCTTAAAACTTATTATATATTTTTTTTTTCGAGTCATGTTTGGATAGTTTTAAAATAAAAAAAATATTAAAATGAAATTGTTTTAAATTGATCGGATTAATCCATATTAACCCATACAATTATGATTTGAACGCCGGCCGGGTTTAATAACTTTGTTTGCTAGAATCCATTGGAGTGGTAATTTTGCCATCGCTAGACCTGAGCAAGACATGCCTAGGATCACAAGACCAGAAGTGTCACGGGTGAAGTGTGCAAACACAACAGAAGAGAAGCTCCACCGCAGGTTCAAACCGAAGACCCTCGTCTCCGAACGTCCTCATTTTCTCCACCGCAGAATGGCCATCTTCACGGTCACTTTGAAACGCTGCCACGGATCACTGCGTCATCACCGGTACTTATCTTAAAGAAAACCCAAATGCCTCTTTTGCTTTTCTATTGAAAATTTAACTAAATATTTTTCTTTTTTTTTCTTGTTTTGCATTGAAGTTTAAATTCATATTTTTTCTATAACTCATGAACTGAAATTTAGATTCTTTAAATTATTCTTTGATCAGCATGTCTCCACTTATATTTGTTACAAAAATCCTGGGTTAGTTTCTGAATTACAAAAATTGAACTCTGGATCAAGTCTGGTTTTGCCACCATCCTGTAACAACTCGATGAGCTTTTTGGAATATGGGGTTTGATTGATTTTAACATGGCAGATATTGAAATGGAGGCAACACAATCAACCACAGCAATTAATAATAAGAAGCGGAAAAAGGGAAATCAAGACTGTAAGAATAGTAATTCATCTCGTGTTTTGAGCACTCCACGAACGCGTTCTCAGGTATCCCCGGAGTGGACTGCTAAACAAGCACTCATTCTAGTGAATGAGATTGCTGCTGTTGAAAAGGATTGCTCAAAAGCGGTATCGACCAATCAGAAATGGAAGATCATTGTTGGTAACTGCGTTGCGCTGGATGTAACGCATACTCTGAGTCAGTGCCGGAGTAAGTGGAACTCTTTGGTTATCGAGTACAACCAGATTAAAAAATGGGATAAAGAGTCGGAGTCGCGGAGTGACTTCTACTGGTCTCTGGGATGTGAAAGGAGAAAGGAATTTGGACTTCCGGAGAATTTTGATGATGAGCTGTTCAAAGCTATTGATGATTATATGTGGAGCCAGAAGGAACAGCTGGATACGGATCCAGATACCGACCTTCAAAAGGCTGACTTGCTTGATGTAATTGCAAACTTGGGTATGCTTCCTCTCCGATTTAACATGCAGTAATTTAGTTGTTGCTAGTTAAATCATTGATTGGGCATGCATATCATATTGTCAGTAATTACGAATGGTGCTTTACAGTGTTTATGATCAAGTTTTTTTTTTTTCCCTCCTGTTTTTGTTCATTTTAGATCAATTGTCATTTTATTTTATGTGTGTCACAAAAGTTCTTTAATGTTTGATTTTGGTATTCTGCTATGAAAATCATGAAATTAAGCTACTATGAAATTAAGGTGATAGATTATATTTCTAGCTGTGCTCTTACAATCTCCTATGCCTCTCAGGGGCCAAGAAACAAAGGAAGTGGTTAACATCTCTGAAAACCCATACGGAAGAAAAGACTCACAAATGCTGCAGAAAGGAAAACTCTCAAACAATCCACGCAGAAGAAGAGCCTCAGAAAAGAGACGAGGAAGAAAATTCTCAGATATACTGCACTATGGAAAAGCCTCATGGATTCCATGCTGAAGAAGAATGTCAGGAAAGTCAGGTGCAAGAAAACACTCAGACATGCTGTGCTGAAGGAAAGCTTCAAACAATCCATGCAGAAGACGATCCTTGGGAAAGTTGCGCAGAAGAAGAGCCTCATACAATCCATGCAGAAGAGTGGCTGCAGCCATGCTGCTCAAAGGAAAAGCCTCAGACAATCCATGTACAAGAGGAAAATCAAGAAAGATATGTGGAAGAAAACCATCAGACATGCTGCACAAAGGAAAAGCCTCAGACAATCCCTGCAGAAGAGGAACTTCACGAAATTCAAGTGAAAGAAAAGCCTCAAAAGCGACTTAGAAAAGAAAAACCTCAAATTGGCAATGGGGATGAAAAGCCTAAAATCTACAGCGGACGAAAAAAAATGCCCAGCACAGAAGATATGGAGCAAATGATGGTGGAAAAACTCAGTGAGAATGCTGAAATGATCCAGGCTGTAGTTAATGGCAACGTTCCTGAGATGGCAGACCTCGAAGCTGCTGATTCAAACAATATCGAGGGCTTCAAAACTGATCTTATAAGAAGTCAAGGGGACAAGCTTATTGCATGCCTTGAAAATATTGTCAACACTATGAGGCAGTTCCCTTGGCTTCTCCAAGATGCAACTAGTTGATGTATCTAATGTTAAATTTTCCTCCCATGGGTTAATGTAGGTAGTAGCCTCCATGACCGGGATCATCGGGCATAAGACAGCTCCCTCTCCTTCAGGTTTGAGCACATTTCCTTTGTTCAAAGCCTTAAACTTTCACATGTATTGTACTGCGTTTGAACGATGTAGAAATGGAACCCCGGTTGCGGAATAAAACATAAATTTGTTCATCAAGCTATATTCTGGATCCCCCGATGAGGTTTAGCATATTTCATCTTGTCAAGGTGAAAGAAAAAGAGAAAAAAGAAGTGAAGAAAACGAAAACAGGGGTCCTCTGGTTTACACAATGGACGACTCCACTGGGGATCGAACCCAGAATCTCTGGTTCCGTAGACCAGCGCCTTATCCATTGGGCCATGGAGTCTGATAGCTGTCAGCCGTTAAGAACGGTAAGTTCTTAAAGTTACCATGCCCAACAAAAACATTCAGTTTCTACAGGTGTCAGGATTAAATAGGCTAATCTTTATTTTCCATTCCATGACTGTGCATCTAATTCATCATTTAACATTTTTTCAATTAGCAATCATCAAATTAACGTAAGATCCTCTAAGTCTCCCTACAAAACATTCATCTGAGGAGAAACATGGAAATGTGTCATCGAACTTCAACTAGCAATAACAAACATGAAGATCTTATTATTCTTCAATAAACATGATTCCAAGTTACAAATTCAGAATAAAGATTTAAATTTATAACATCTTAGGCATTGCTGGGGTAAATTAAATAGTACCATAACAACTTCTTAAGACAAAACCACCACTTTACTCATAATCCACATCCCCAAAGAGAACTCAAAAGCAAAGAGTGTATGAAGCAATCCTCGATCAAGTGCAAATCCAAACAGTGTGATCCCCCCATTGTTGTGTTGCAAATAAGCCACTGCAATTGAGAACGTTAATTAATATTGCAATCATCTGCTGTTAGATTCAATAGCGAATCCAGAACAAGATTTTAAGCGAGGTAACGAGATAGGTAACCGACTGCTCTCCCCTGCCTCTATGTCTAATCAATCCTACATTGATTCTCTGGACATAACGATTGACAAGGGTAAGTGAGAAATATTTAGGTCAAGTTTTACCCACCTAAAGCCTGCCTGGTTTGGAAAGTGCATGGATCCTGTGAGGAAATTGCAATGAAAAAGTCTGAAGAATCGGACTCGCTGTCTCCAGCATTGAATGCTAGACTCCCATCAGCTTCCGGCACATGGTTTTTTCCCTGGTCTACCCTGGCAAATGCAGATGTAACATTCATATGCCATCTAGTGGCTATTGACACAATACCTTGAGCTCTATGTGTAATTCTTGCAGCTCCAAGTAAACATAAGAAGAATCCACTTAGTTGAACTGCTGAACATATCTGCATCAATCCCTCAAAGTATTAGGAATCATCAGTCTTGTAGACTGCAAAACACTTGGTATAAAGGCAAACTTCTTACCACAAGGTCTCCGGAATTGAAGAAACTCTTTTGAGTGCTGAATCCCAAAACCAGCAACAATGCTCCAAATTGACTAACTGTAATGGTAACCAAACAGGATATGATAAAGAATCGATATCTATGGCTTGTAAGAGATAATTGTTTCTTAATCCTAACATGCTCCCTGAATATGACACCGGCACCCGATCCACAACCCTCAAACAACTTATGAAGCCCTTCAAATCTGAGTATCTGAAGCTCACAAGTCAACCGAAACAGGACACAAACCAACAAGAACACTCCTGTCCTGTAAACCCAAGACGCCAGCACCAACACAAACATGATGGAATTCAATGGAATACTGTGAGGACTAATATTATAAGGTAACCATATTTTGACTGTGGAGAAAAATATGATTTTGTGTGCAAGTTCGACAAAGAAAGATGGAAGCAATATGCAGGCTAGGTACCGAAAAGCCTTATCGAGCTCGCGCGAGTATCCTTGTCTAACGAACAACGAGTCATCCTGTAAGCCATCGAGGAACAAGAGCTGGCGGAGACCGTATCTCTTAAAGAAACGGAAAAGAGTAAAGAAAGCTATAAAAGCCAAGGCAGACTCAGGACCCTGCACCAGCTTGTTGTAAGAAATGGGGTCGTCAGCTGGTGCTGAGGATGGGACTCTAATGGAGAGGGAGCTCACAATCGGGACAATAATGGCAAGGAAAATGAAAACAAAGTAGGACACAGTTTTTCCTATGCAAGAGGAATGATCAAGTGCACACCATCTAAGGCTCATTCGGAAATTGCGTAGCTCATCGAAGAGTAGTGATTTTGATCTAGCATATGAAGGTTGAAGTAACAAGGGTACATTAGCCTGCAGCTGGTCTGATTGATCGTTTTCCTTGGTGAACGTTACATGCGGACCGGAGCAATGAGCTTCTATAAGGGTATCGCCAGAGGTGGTAGAGGTGTTGTTGATCATTGTTGAAGTTGTGAGGTGGAGAATAATTACTCAGGTTGGCAGTCTGTGTAATTAGGGCTGGTACTTTATAAGTGACTTGAGAGAAGCTGGCAAGAGGTCTGTGACACCATGCAACTTTTGTAGCTGTGAAGAAAGCAACATTTCACAATATAGGAGAGAGTAAACAACATCTTGCTTGGGAGTTTAAGCTAAGCATAATATATATGCTTTGTGGAGGGAAAGAATACAGATTTACTAGCACTCATTATAAATCTACATTGTGAAAGATTCTAGTATCCATGCGCCAGCTACACGGCTTTCTGACCTCAAAGATGCAGGAGTAGCACAGAAAACTAGCCAAAAGCACTTGCTGTAAAGCAGAAAGGCTTAAGTTTATCCCGTGAGCTCTCTTGGCCTTCAATGAAGTGAAAGGGAAAAAAGACATTGAATGAAGTGAAGAATAAAGGGTTGCTACTTGCTCCGAGTGTGAAGGTGGAGAACTCTTTTTTTTTTTTTGGGTTAATTACCTTTCTTCACTTCTCAAGTCATTATCGTATTCTTTGCTTTGCTTGAGGTGTCTGATAAACATCAACCCAGAAAATAAATACACCTTTATTAAATTTATTATTAATTATAAGATAATAATTTGTTTTCATTAACCCAAAACATAATAATTTGGATATTTAAATAATTGGGCTTGAAATTCACGATTTTTTGATGACCTGGACAGGTTATTCAGTCAAACACTCTTGTGTCCACATGATCTGATGGGGAAATAATTTGTTTATCCTTAAATTAATTAAAACCATTTTGATCCAATTTCCGAGTTCATGTAAAAGGTTTTGTATCAAACTGCAAGATAACACGTAAAGACTATAAAAGTCCTAAACACAGAGCCAGCTTAATTGGATCAATTTTTTTTTTTTTTTAAAAAGTCCATAATGACTTACTAGAAACCATAGTTTTGAAATCCGACCCGGTCTAGGGCTGGAACCGGGCCGGGTTGAAGAAAAAAAAGAGGAAGAAAAAACCCGGTGTGACCCAGTGACCTTGTTAACCCGACAAGACCCGGTTATAAACCCGTTGACTTTTGTTTTTTGTTTTTTTTACTAAAATGACATTGTTTTGATTTTAAAAAAACTGACCTGATCAAAATCCGGAACCCGAACCTTGGACCGGATCTTAAACTATGCTAGAAATGGTTATAATTCTGTTAAAGCTAACCTGGTCAATCAAGTCCAAACTCAACCGATCCAAATATAGGGTATTTAAAAAAATAATGTTGTTTTAATAAGTCATTAAAAAATAATATAAGAAGTGTGTTAACTTAGTCATCCAAACCCTTCATTGGATCGGATTTTAGATTGAGCATTGCTAATTACTTGTACCTATTTTTCAATTTCATATTGCATTTATCACAATTATACACACACACATCAAATTAAAAAAATTAAAATTAATTCGAGAAATTACTAAATCTAACTTAAATAGTTATCCTATCAAACTATTAGATCATATATTGTGTGTGTACGTGTGTGTGTGTATGAATTGGCAATAATCTTCTTGTGATGAATTAGAATTAGCGTAATTTGGTGCCTGAAAAGCATTTAACAAAAATATTAATTTAATATTTTTTAGGTAAAAAATAATTAAAAAAAAAACAGATTGAATGACAAAAACAAGGGTTATACATGCAAATTAACCATATCTTCTACTATACCATATCGTCTAAAAGGAAACACACAAATCACAAAGATTAAAGACATAGAAGTCATAAATCAATGTGTTTTTCTTGTCATTATCACACTGATTACAGACTTCTTGATGCCTTGTTAACAACAAAAGACACCCATATAAATATAATCATATGATCTTACCAGGACATGCCATTAGTTACCAATCAAGAAAATCATTATATATTATATAAAAGAAAAAACATCAAAATGGCCGGCCTCCTTGGTAACACAGCTCATGCTTCTTCATAGGAAGACTTCGTCAATTACAACCTTAACTTGTACCCTTTGCTTTCTCCAAAACTCTTGATTTCCTAGTCTGACACCCTCTTAAACCATTTCCCATCCTCTCTTTTTTGTTCAATATTTGATGCTTGAAAGAAAACTACACACATCTTCATACTGGCTCATAAGGTAGCTTGTTGGCACCTCATGATGCTGCTATTTTACTTTTTGGTCACGGCGAGCCATTTTTTTGTGACATCACACGGTGCAACTGATGCTGAAATCCTCGTCAACTTCAAGAACTCCTTGTCTACAAACTCCTTACTCTACGATTGGAATGCGTCAGGCATTCCTCCGTGCACCGGTGGCACTGACAATTGGGTTGGTTTGCGTTGCAACAATGATAGCACGATCGATAAGTTGTTGCTTGAGAATATGGGCTTAAAGGGTACCATTGACATAGACATCTTGATGCAATTGCCAACGTTGAGAACGTTAAGCTTCATGAATAATAGCTTTGAGGGTCCAATGCCTGAAGTGAAAAAACTTAGTTCCTTGAGAAACTTGTATTTGTCCAACAACAATTTCTCAGGAAAAATTGACAAGGATGCATTTGACGGAATGAGTTCGTTGAAGGAAGTTTATTTGGCACATAATGAGTTTACTGGTGAAATTCCTAGATCACTTGTTTTGCTGCAGAAGCTAACAAAGTTGAGCCTTGAAGGGAATCAATTTGATGGGAACTTGCCTGATTTCCCTCAAGAAAACTTGACTGTGTTTAATGCTGCAGGTAACAATTTCAAGGGTCAGATACCTACCAGCCTTGCTGACTTCAGTCCAAGCTCTTTTGCAGGTTAATTCCTATAGAAACTCTATGCCTTTCAATTTCAATCCAATATTCACCTTTTTTCTTGTTCTCATAAATATATATTGGATGCAACTGGAAATCTATTTCTGTGTTTTCCCTTGATAATTATGTGAAAACTGGTCTAATAATTTTGATGGATTTGTATGTGGTAAGCACGTTGTTGATCCGATTCTTGTTGTAGAAGTCAAATTATGGGCTGTAAAAAGAATCTCTTCAGAAACATTAGGCTGTTGCAATATTTAAGGCATTCATTTGTGTATGCATGATGCAGGGAATCAAGGGTTATGTGGAAAGCCACTGCCTGCATGCAAATCATCCAGGAAAAAGACCGTCGTAATTATTGCGGTCGTTGTTGTATCTGTGGTTGCATTATCTGCTATTGTTGTCTTTGCCTGCATCCGCAGCCGCCAAAACAAAACACTCAAATTTAAGGATACCAAAAAGAAATTTGGTGATGATAAAAAGGAAGCTCAATCATCAGATCAGTTTGGTGATGGTAAAATGGGTGATAGTGGGCAGTACTTGCATTTCGTAAGATATGATAGGGATAGATTTGATTTGCAAGACCTCCTTAGGGCCTCTGCTGAGGTCCTGGGCAGTGGTACTTTTGGGTCATCTTATAAGGCAGTTCTTTTAGATGGGCCTGCTATGGTTGTGAAGAGGTTTAGGCATATGAGTAATGTAGGTAAGGAAGGATTTCATGAGCACATGAGAAAGTTAGGAACATTGTCACACCCTAACTTGCTCCCTCTAGTGGCATACTACTACAGAAAAGAAGAAAAGCTTTTGGTCTCTGACTACGTTGAAAATGGCAGCTTGGCTTCTCATCTTCATGGTAACTAAGCCTCTCTCTAACACTTTCCATACACCTAAGGGAATTGTATTAAGAAGTTATCATCCACGCAAATGTTTGTGCTTTTACTACGAGGGACAGACATGATTGCCTTAACGTGTGGATGATTGTTTTTTATCACATTTATCATACAAGAAATAGAAGGAAAGAGTGCTAATATTGTTTATCAAGACTGATTTGTTGATTTTATGGATTTATCTTCAGGTAAGCGTTCCCCGGGAAAACCATGGATTGACTGGCCAACTCGGCTGAGGATCGTCAAAGGAGTTGCCAAGGGGTTGGCCTATCTCTACAAGGAGTTTCCAACATTAGCTTTGCCTCATGGTCACCTAAAATCCTCCAACGTTCTTCTAGATGATACATTCGAGCCCCTCTTGACAGATTATGCCCTAGTTCCCGTGGTTAATAAAGACCATTCTCAACAAGTTATGGTTGCCTACAAGTCGCCTGAATGCTCTCAATCCGACCGTCCGAATAGGAAGACTGATGTGTGGAGTCTTGGTATACTAATTCTGGAAATCTTGACAGGCAAGTTCCCTGAAAATTATTTAACGCAAGGAAAGGGTGGTGATGCAGATTTGGCAACTTGGGTTAACTCAGTTGTTAGAGAAGAGTGGACAGGAGAGGTATTTGATATGGATATGATGAGGACCAAGAATTGCGAGGGTGAGATGCTGAAGCTGTTGAAAATTGGGATGTGCTGCTGTGAATGGAATTTGGAGAGGAGGTGGGATTTGAAGGTGGCTGTAGCCAAAATTGAGGAATTGAAGGAGAGAGACAATGACAATGATGACTTCAGTAATTCCTATGCTAGTGAAGGTGAAGTCTATTCTTCTAGAGCAGTGACTGATGATGATTTCTCCTTCTCAGTCAATGGTTGAATTGAATGAATAAAGTTAGCTCTCTTGCTGTTATTTTTCCCAAAGTCTGCATTGGAACAAGGGTTGGAGTAGCTACATAAGATGAATCGATATAGTTTGTTGCAAGTGTCTATTTATTTTGCCTTGATTCATAACTGTTTATGTAATGTTACTGATCAAGTCCCATCAGTTGTTTATGCTCTCTGTTTCTTCTCCCACTCTCTTTTCTCCCTAATCTTGCTGCTATATGATGGTGTCAGAAAATCTTTTGATGTTTTTGACAAAATTTGGGAGGACAAGACAAGATAATAACTGTTCAAATAATTTGGTTAGGACTTCAAAGAGGATCTAATACCTGCATAATTATGGAATATACCTGGCGAGGTTAATAGTTGCTTTCTTAACTGTAACCTGTCACTGTCACCTGTCACCTGTCACTACCCCTGTCTGAAGATAGAGATCATCTCCATCTGAGGATACACTTGATTGCCTACGTACATATTCCTTCACAAGGGATCCTCTCTGAGTTGGGTTTATCCTCTCACACGTCTCTCTTATCCCTTCTTTTGTATTGGAATCTGACCAGCTTTCTCTCCCTCCTTATCTCAAACTCCCATCAAAGGATATCATTAGAAATACTGAAGTGCTTTTGCTTGCTGTTCTTTATTTTCCAAGGTAAGTTTTAGTAGCTGGAAATTTTGTGTGATGGATAAGCAGACTTGGAGTTAGTATGCCAGGCAGTTTTGAGAGCCATCCGCAAGAGAAATAAGACATTTTAGTTTGGTTTCTTCTACTTGAGTCCTGCTTTATGCTTATGGGAATTACTGAATCACATCCTTGTCTAATTCTCATGATATCAGCCTACAAGAGTTTTTTGTATTCTGATGATGAAATAAACCAAAAGGAATTCCAAGGAGTTTCTTGTCATGTGTTGAGGCAATTGATTCTGTGTTCTTAACATGAACATCCCTGGTTTTTTCTACTATTGGGTTGTCAAATGCTCTCTTTTTCCAACCTTTACTTGCTAAATTGTTGCCTCGATGCTGCTGCTCTTCCTGTGATGTTTGAGGGAACCTGCTTTAAGTACAGTGACAAAACAGAAAACCCATAATTTATAAGAACACTATTAAGTCACACGATTCTAAACAAAACCATTATAATAACTGATATATTCTATTCTCAAGTTGTCTTTAGCAAAAACTGAGTGCAGAAGAGAGCAAAGAAGCTAGACCTGTTCTAGGCCATATGCAAAGCAGTTCCCTTTAACAGCAGTTAGGTTCCAATTTATGGGGACTCAAAGCACTGACCTAATTTGACTAAAACGTACAATATTTTTCCAATTTGTGTTACATGTGGTGTAAATACAGATGAAGAGTTACTATTAGATTCTTGCAGTGCCACCACTTAGACAAGTGGTTTTGCTGTACTTCTCATTAGGACAAATGCTTGCCACGATTCTTCTAAAGGTTCGGAGCATTTTAAAAAGTGACATTGAGCTCATCCAATGCAATTTCAGTCCTTTGATTGCACATGTCAATCACCCTTTGTCAAAATTTGGGGGCCTAATGGAAAAAAACAATCATAGAAAGATAATATGTGAGGCTGGTGGTTCTTGTTTCTTGATAAAAATCTTGCGTGGGCTTCCCTCTTTCTTGTTTATTATTCTCATCAATCATGTCTTCTTTAACTCTTTATATTTTATGATAGATATGTTTTTCTATAATTCCATGATAATTATCATGTTATTATTCTAGCATGACTTAAATGTTCTTGCCTTTTTATAGAAAATACCAATGAATAGATAAATAGTTGATACTAGTAGGGTAGGTGACGATCAAGATGCAGTTTTTATTATGCGGTTGAGTATTAAAAGGTAGAGGAGAAGAAGTGGTGCACCCATACCTCAACATGTTGAGAGAATACCTCCACCAGTAGAGGAGAGTCTCAGGAGTTAGAAGACGAAAATGTGGTTGGTGAAACAGGTATAAGGGTAGCAAATCCTTAGCCTGTTACAGAGTTTCAACAACTTAACTAGGCTATGCGGACCTGGATAGAGTTTACTATGGAGAGAGATATGAGAAGGGATAAAGATGTATCATCGTTATCCCACACTATTCAGGGAGTCATTGTGTCATTGAATGACTTCATGAAGTTGGCACGTCCTCTCTTGATTGGGATGGACAGTTCAAAGGATCCTTAAAGGTTTTCAGACGACATCTGATGACAGTATGAAGCTTTAGGATATATAGACTACCGAGCTATGAGTTTAGCGTCGTTCAGGTTAGAAGGAGATATGACAATGTCAAAGAACCATCTCAACCCAAAAGCTTAAGCTATTAGGTGAGGTCCCAGGATATGATTTATATTATTCTCTAACACACCCCCTCAAGTGAAAGCCCTTTTGGGCTTGAAACTTGCACAGGTCCATTTTACCTTGTGCTTAATTTTTATCAAATAAATGGGGATGGTGAGATTCGAACTCGTGACCACTTGGTCATCAAGGCTCTGATACCATGTCAAAGAACCATCTCACCTAAAAGCTTAAGCTATTGGGTAGAGATGGTTCTTTGACATGATATCAGAGCCTTGATGACCAAGTGGTCACGAGTTCGAATCTCACCATCCCCATTTATTTGATAAAAATTAAGCACAAGGTAAAGTGGGCATGTGCAAGTTTCAAGCCCAAAAGGCTTTCACTTGAGGGGGTGTGTTAGAGAATAATATAAATCATATCCTAGGACCTCACCTAACAGCTTAAGCTTTTGGGTTGAGATGGTTCTTTGACATGGTATCAGAGCCTTGATGACCAAGTGGTCTCGAGTTCGAATCTCACCATCCCCATTTATTTGATAAAAATTAAGCACAAGGTAAAATGGGCCTGTGCAAGTTTCAAGCCCAAAGGGCTTTCACTTGAGGGGGTGTGTTAGAGAATAATATAAATCATATCCTAGGACCTCACCTAACAGCTTAAGCTATTGGGTAGAGATGGTTTTTTGACAGACAATATTTTGGTTTGAGTTTAGGGAGAGAACAAGGTCAGCAAAGGTTCAGTGGACATGAAAAGAGTTTAGCACTATGTTCTTAGACAAGTTTATCCCTTAGAGTGTTAGGGATGCTCGACTTTATGAGTTTGAAAGACTATTTCAGAAGAGCATAACAGTGGATGAGTATAATCTGAAGTTCACTTATCTGTCTAGGTATGCATAACAGTGGATGAGTTTGAAAGGCCTAAAGAAGATGGTTATTCTTTTAGACAACAAGGATCGAGTACAGGTCCATCTAAGAGACGAAGTGTCTATCAAGGCTCATGGATTTATATGAAGTTTAGACAAAAACCTTCAGCTAGTGGCTCAGACAGTCAAAATGACATTAGTGGTGCTCAGAGCTATAAACCCATGAACCGCTAGCTGGAGGTCTTTATTTATACCTCCTATAAATCTATAAGCCCTCATGGCCACTTTGTCCCTTAGATGGACCTGCATTCGATACTTGTTGCTTAAAAGAATAACCCTCTTCTCTAGGCCTTTTAGACTGGCCTGCAGCCATGTCCTTCAATTCTCGCGCCCCTGTCAACTTGACATTATCAATAGCTAAGAAGTAGGATGGAAACATATGTGACACCATCACGACATACATCGAGGATTTGAGTCCTTTAATGAATCTTCACCTTTCACTCTTTAGTGGATAGAAGATGTTCCGCATACCTAGACAGATAAGTGAACTTCAGATCATACTCATCCACTGTCATACTCCTCTAAGATAGCCTTTTAAACTCATAAAGTCGAGCATCCTTAACACTCTAAGGGAAAAACCTGTATAAGAACATGGTGCTAAACTCCTTCCATGTCTATTGAACCTTTGCTGGCCTTGTTCTCTCCCTAAACTCAAACCAAAAGATTGCCACATCTTCCTCTAACCTGAACAACTCCAAACTCACAGCCCGGTGCTTTGTATATCATAAAGCTTCACACCACCGCTAGATGTCGTATAAAATCCTTTGAGTATCCTTTGAACTGTCCATCTCAATAAAGGTAGAACATGCCAACTTCATAAAGTCATTCAATGTCACATTAACTCCCCGAACAGTGTGGAATGATGATGATACATCTCTATCCCTTCTCCTATCTCTCTCTATAGTAAACTTTATCCAGGTTCGTAAAGCCTAGCTAAGCTATTGAAACTTTGTAACAGGCTCAGGATCTGCTACCCCTATACATGTTTCACCAACCACATTTTCCTCTTCTAACTCTTAAGACTCCTCCTTCACTAGTGGAGGTATCCCTTTAAAATATTGAGGTGCGGGTGCACCGCTCCTTCTCATCTACCTTTTAATACTCAACCGCACAATAAAGACGACATCCTGATGATCACTTACTTTTATAGCACCTGTTATTTCTCTATTCCTCGACATTTCCTATAAAAGGCAAGAATACTTAATTCATGTTAAAACAATAACATGATAATTATCATGGAATTATAGAAAAACATATCTATCACAAAATATAAAAAGTAAAAAAAGACATATTTAATGAGAATTTTTCACAACCCGATTTCTGAATCCATGACCGGCACATAGGTAAAGTCCCCTTCTAGGTTTCCATACCTATACGAACCTAAACTTACATACATACTTTTTCATCTATATAAATAAAACAAAGATCTATGCAACATGATAACATAACTAATTTCATAATATAAATTGATTATCTTAATACAAAAGTTAATACAAATATCTTAGTTATGGAGCACTAAATGAACATAAAAAAAATATTAATTACAACTAAAAGAGTAGGTTTTAAAGGTCCAACAAAAGTCACATGCTAATAAGCTATAAGTCTGAAAAGATAAATAACAAAAACAACTAAAAGAGTAGGTTTTAAAGGTCCAACAAAAGTCACATGCTAATAAGCTATAAGCTTGAAAAGATAAATAACAAAAGAGTGAGTCCAACAACTCATTGAGTAGATAACGTTCAATATACATACACGAGGTAATACAATAATGAGAAACACACACACACACACACAAACACAAATATGACTTTAAGTTCTTACATGAAAGTTTCTTAAATAGGTCATAACAAGAATATCATAAGGTAAGGCTCGTCATAAAATCAAAATACAATGAGCATGACGCTCCGTACTGTGGGATGATCAGTCACCACAAGTTAGTGACTCCCCCTACCAACTAGGATTCAAATACGATGTGCACAAAGACTAACACTACCTTGTTAACATTGGTATCTTGACTAGCATACCATATGTTCATATTATAATCAAATAGATAGGTTTATGTCTCAAGATTCTGAAGTGCATAATGGTTCATATTAAAGATTTAATTTCAATAAGTGATCATATTTAATCATAAACAAGGAATAAATAACATTATAAGAATAACCAAGAGAAATGATCAATTCCATGTTAACAATTCAAGTATTTATACTAATTCTTTAGTATTTTGAAAATTATTGACTCACTTAACTAAAAAATAGAAATAATACGAAAGCAAATACTGAAGTCAATCTTATTGATGTGCCGCATGTATAATATTAGGATTATCTGAATATAAAAAGAAACATACTAAAAATGAATGTAAAATCTATTTAATACATTTAACTAAGGATCTAACTCATAATCCTATATATTTTTGAACCAAACTGGTCTTTTTCTCAAAAAATCTAAAAATCAAACGATTTTCTTAAAATCTAATTCAAATGAAAACAAATTATAAAACTTGATAATAATCACCAAATAAACCTCAATTATTTTTCAAACCAATATGAAAAACTATAATTACACTAGGGACCAATCCAGAATTTTATTAGAGTTTTAGGGGTTAAATTATAATTTTATCAAATTGAAAGACCAAATTGAAAATATCATATATTCATAACTATACTGAAATTTTGCTAATAATTCATCCTTAATTCTATACAGAATCTTGAATTTTGATGCAGGGACCAAACTGTAATGTTTTCAAAGTTTGGGGATTAAACTGTAATTTTTACAAACTGAGGGACTAAACTAAAATTTTATCATCTTCAACCTCAAACCTGGATATTTCTACAGATCATCTGCTGATGTACCAAAATCTCTAATTCATATTCATTATTTAAATAAAACCATAACTCAAAATCATTAATCTTATCCAAAATCTTTCAAAATCAACTAAATAGATCATTATCATAACAATTAACTCATAATATTTCAATCAACTCATCAATCAAATCTAAATTAAAATCTTCAACAAATTCATAATCTTAATTAATACCAATAATTATACATATCAAAACATAAATCTTACCTTTTAAATTTTTTTTCTCCAACTCTTTTTTACTTCCTTTTATCTTTTCTTTTTTCTCTTCATCTTCTTCTTACAGTTTTCTCTCTTTGAATCTCAGTCTTCTTTTTTTCTTCTTCTTCCTTTCTTTTATATTTATCAACTTTTTATTTAATTATTAAAATGTTCTTTATCCATATATAACTAAGACTTACTCTTCTAAGGGTATTGTTATCATTTCTTGTTAAACCTTCTTATTATATTTCAAAATCTTACAGACTTTTGTGGCCATCTTATCAGCCCAAGGGATAGATTATCTTTTATCCGGTGAAGTACTTCCTGTGAAACTCACTTTTTCTGTAATTCTTTTTTTTTTCTCCTTTTCCTTCTCTTAATTGCAGATATTAAATCCTTGCTGCAGAGCTTTTATGTTTATGTTTATGTTTGATTACTGAGAAGGTTGATGAAAAAAGAAAAGTTACGGTTTATTTAGCTTCTAAAAAGGAATTGGTCAACGCAACGAAGAAACTAAAATGCCAAATCTTGTTTTTATTGAGCTTGGGTGCCCTTGTCATCATGTCATGGTAAGGTAATTTCCCCCCTCTTCTGGGCAAACTGGCGCAGGCCATGTAAATCATTTGCTCCCCAGCTAGTGAAAATTCATAATGGCCCAAGAGCTATTGGCAAAAAACTAGAGATTGTCCTCACCTCCTTTGATCGCGACGAGGATTGATTCAAGGAACACTTCCAGTGCATGCCATGGCTTGCAGTCCCACTTGAAGTATACTTGCATAGACCATAGACATTTGAGTGACATCTATCACTTTAATCACATTACGTCATTTATCTCATTGAGCTCTGATGGAATATCAGTTGAGGACGTTATGATTGGTTTGATTGAAGAGTATGGTGTTGAAGCATTTCCCTTCACTAGGAAACAAATCGAGGAGTTGAGGTCTATCGATGATGCAAAGCGCCAGGGAGGACAACTTCTTGCACTAGAAGGACGAAACTATGTTTTATCAAGAGATACTAGAAAGGCGATTTAAGTTTATCCCTGTTGTTACAAGTGGCACGCCAGTCATAGCTTTGACATTTTTTAATCTTATCTGAACTTGTTGGCAAGACAATAGGCCTTTACTTCGGTGCACACTTGTGCCCTCCAAGCCGTGTCTTCACTGACAACTTATCCAGGCTTACAACGAGATCATAACCACCGAAGATGGATGCTTTGAAATTATTTTAGTCTCTACAGACCGAGACCTTAATGAATTTAATACCAACCTAAGTAACATGCCATAGCTCGCTATTCCATACAAGGATAAAACATGGCAAGGCCTTTGCAGGATCTTTAACATTAAAGCGATTCCAGCTTTGTTCATTATAGGACGGGATGGTGAGACCATTAGCACATATGGGATGGCCATGATTTCCTTGTATAGTGCTAAGGCTTTCCCACTTACAGAGTCAGGGATTACAGAGATGAAAGTAGCTTTGAAAAAGAAAGGAGATGCATTGCCCCGGCAAGTGAAGAATATAAAGCACCGACATGCTCTGAAGTTGGACATGCAAAAACATATGTGAGTGACTGTTTCAAAGGGCAAGGCAAGTTCTGGGCATTCTCTTGTGATTTTTGTGATTATGACCTTCATCTAGCATGTGTAGAAGAGGCATGCTCAGAGTGTTTAGTGGGAGTGGAAGATATTAATATAACAGCTTAAATGTAGTACTTGAAATACTTGAATGAATAATACATTACCTTTCCAAGAAAAAAAAATTCTGTCCATCGATTTAATGTAACAAACTGATTTTTTATATACCACAGACCAATTGGGTGCATCAATTTAAGACTAGTTGATTGAGTCACAAGGCCTCAATTCACTAATCCTATGCATGCCATTTAGGATAACAGAACCATAAATCTGATGGCAGCTGAGTATTTATAGTCAAAGCTCAAACACCAGAGAGCAATTTGTGGAGGAGAAAATTTAGAGGGTATGAATTTAATTAATTAATTTAGTTAGAAGAGAGAAAATAAAAGGTTAAAAAAAGAAAAAAGAAAAAACTAGCCTAATTTAGGAAGATACAGCTAGAATTGTGGAACTTGAGGAAAAAGGATATTGCAGTGGAACCACAAAGAGGTAAAGGTCCCTTCCTGGCTCTCTTCTTCTAGAGAGAGGGAAATAGATAATCAAAGAAAAGAGAAAAATTCCCATTTGCATAAAATTTTGATATGCAGATTGCATTTCTGAGTTTCTTGTAGAGAAAGTTAAAGGTTGATCAAAAGGTTCTCATCAGCTTCTGATAAGATACCAGAAGAGAAATCAATCCATTGAACGTTTTGAAGGTTCTGTTATTAGTTTCAAGGATAGAAAATTGTTGATTGAGAGAGATGTGGATGCCCAGGTCTTTGCCAGAGAAAAGGGTTGGAGGAAATGGATTAATTGCAGTGGCAATAGACAAGGATAAAAGCAGTCAAATTGCCCTCAAATGGGCTATTGACAATCTTTTGGTTAAAGGGCAGACTGTTATTCTCATCCATGTCAATCTCAAATCATCTCTTTCTTCACATTCTTCTTCACCAAGTAAGCATCTCCCTTGCAACCATAGTCCTGCATACATATTGCAGATGCAAATGGAAAATTGTCGTGGATTCCATTTTGTAATTGTTAATAGCTTGATTTCATAATATTTTTCTGAAAGCATCATCTTAGCAGGAAATTCTATTTCCCTTAGAAAGTCTTACATAAAAAAGGGATGGAAAATTGGAAACAAATGAAAACATGTCATGGATTTGCATGCTAACAGAAAGATGCCGCGCAAAAAGCAGTAAAGCTTTAGCCTTGAGATGAAAGCAATATTTCTGTATCGTAGTCTCGTATAGGAGAAGTTTCTTAACCATGTTACTGATCATATTATTGAAATTTGCATATTCATTTTCGATGCAGAGAAGAACCAATTTGTTGGTTCCAAAGATCCTGATTCCAAGGATTTGTTCCTTCCTTTCCGCTGTTTCTGCACACGTAAAGATGTAAGTGTAGAAGATGAAATCTTCATTTTCTTTCAACGTGAACTTGAATGGAAAAGCCTATCCTGCATACTTGTCCAGAAATTCTCTATGAATTGAATTCGTTAAGGCCTTCTAAGGATGCCTACACTTTAAATTTATAGTTAACCATACTTGTTTCATATTTTCAAGTCTTTAAGCTTCTGCATTCAATTTTGACATCAGATTAGCTGCAAAGATGTCATGTTGGAAGACACGGATGTCGCAAAAGCATTAATTGAATATGTTACCCAGACTCTAATTGAGACTTTGATTGTTGGTGGGTCGGCGAAAGGAGGCTTTCTGAGGTATGTAACTCTCTTGTGAAGTCACTAGCAGGAAAATAAATCTAGCAAAACCTTTTCAGATAGAAAAAAATCATGTTGGTGAGAGATGAGAAGATGAGTGCTTAGAAGTTAGAGTTCTGAACATGGTGCTTCAAATGGCACGTAACAAATGCATCTGAAATGCTATCAAAGACAAGACAGACTGACATCAGATGCTATGATAAATTGTTCAAATTTCTTTTCCAGGATGTTGAAATGTGATGATAGGCATGTGAAAATGGCTAACAAGCTTTATATCAATAATCCGTTTGAGTGTTTTTGTGTTTCTGTAGAATGTAAAGCTAATGATATTATGAAAGCATAAATTTCTTCCGAGTTCCCTAACCTCCAAAAAATTTCTTCCCAAAAGATTCAAAGCAGCAGATATAGCAGGCAACGTGTCAAGGGGGGCACCGGATTTTTGTACTGTTTATGTCATATCCAAAGGAAAGATTCAGTCCATGCGACCTGCCTCCCGTCCTGCACCAGTTACCTCAGTGCACAGCCAACTTCTTAACCAAAACGGCACAATGCCAGCTTCAATGGACACGCATATCCCTCCAACTCCTGTTAAAAGAGGTTGGGGATTTTGTTTTTGTTTTTATTTTCTATGCTCTGAGTAAACTCCCATTGATCATAAAATTAATAATGTGTATTCAATCGGTAGCTGAGAAGCCACCACTGGAACCACCCCGAAGATCAATTGGTGAGACAGAATCCTTCAGGCAAGTGATGCTCAGCGCTCATTTTCCTTGTTTTGTATGAGAAGAACAATAAAACTGTGAAAAACATAAATTATCTATATAGCTAGTTTTCTAGTGAAGGAAGACCTGAAATTTTCATCAAAATCGTTCTGAACTCCTATCGATGACCTACTGTGTCTTTTATAGTCCCCAAATGAGAAAAGGGAAAATCTATCAGTCTCTTGAAGAACAAACATAAAATTTTTTGCTTCTGAAAACAGGTCACCATTCACTAGGAGAGGTTTGAATGGAAAGTCATATGGTGAGCTCTCGGTTCCAGATAGCGATATATCATTTGTCAGCTCTGGCAGAGCAAGCATCGACAGCATATTTCCAGCATTCTATGACAACACAGAAACAAGCCGCACCCCTCCACGGCTGTCAAACATCTCTGACTTTGACAGCAACTATAGCTTTGAGTCATTGCATTATGGAAGGAGATCAATGGATCAAGGTGGCTTTTCACCTGAATTATCACCCTTCTCACATGAAAGTGACCACCTGCCATCAGCCGCGGTAAGAGCATGCAGTCATTCATTTCAATAGCAGAAATATATAAAAGTAGGATCTGCATTATCTGTAGATGAATAAGCATACATCTATAATATTATCTTTCATAATTAGTGTAACAATGAATAAACATAGATCTAAACATTGTCGCCCTGGAAATAAACTAATCTGTGAAAAGTTCCAGTTTAATCCACGCAGATGAAAGCACGTTCCGGTAAAGCTGGCAACAATTTCTGACTTTTCTGAAATGACAAATAATCCACTGTCTCCATTAGTGTTTGTGATTTGTGAGAGCTAACAATTACATTCAATATTCTGTAAAATCTCAGGAAGATGTGGAGGCTGAAATGAGAAGGTTAAAGCTGGAGCTCAAGCAAACAATGGAAATGTACAGTTCCGCTTGCAAAGAAGCACTCACTGCAAAACAAAAGGTATAAGAAATTTCATCTTCTTGTCATGTGGCCTTAAGAACTCCACAATGAGTTTTGAGATTAACGTCTTTGCAGGCAAAAGAACTCCAGCGCTGGAAAATGGAAGAAGAGCAGAGATTAGAAGAAGCACGATTAGCCGAGGAAGCTGCGTTGGCAATTGCAGAAAGGGAAAAAGCCAAATCCAAAGCAGCAATTGAGGCTGCAGAAGCAGCTCAGCGAATTGCTGAGCTGGAATCACAAAAAAGGATTAATGCAGAAATGAAAGCAAACAGAGAAGCAGAAGAGAAGAGAAAGGCTCTTGATGCTCTAGCAAATTCAGATGTCAGATACAGGAGATACCCAATCGAAGAAATTGAAGCTGCAACAGATTACTTTTCAGAATCACGCAAGATTGGTGAAGGGGGTTATGGTCCTGTATACAAGGGTTATCTGGACCACACGTCCGTAGCAATTAAGGTTTTACGTCCGGATGCAGCTCAAGGAAGGTCACAGTTTCAGCAAGAGGTACGTAGCCAAAAAGATTCTCTACAGGTGCTTCAGTTTTAAAAATTTTCAAGCTCTTACTTCTGAACGACTTTCTCGAAAGGAAAAATCGGTATTGTAACTTTTCAGAAAGAAATTTCTCCAAAAACAAAATTTTAAATTCATTAAGCAGCTTAGGAGTGACCCCCTTTGAAGATTTTAACCCTTTCATGGGTTACAACAATCCAACAGAAGCCTTTCTGAAACTACACTAGACAACTCTTGAAAATTACCTTTTTAGATTTTCGATTAACCTGGTGAGAACTGTTTTCAGGTTGAGGTATTGTGTTGCATAAGGCACCCTAACATGGTCCTCCTCCTGGGAGCCTGCCCTGAGTATGGATGCTTAGTATATGAGTTTATGGCTAACGGTAGCTTAGAAGATCGTCTCTTCTGCAGGGGAAACACTCCACCTTTATCATGGCAGTTAAGGTTTCGCATAGCAGCTGAAATTGGCACTGGTTTGCTGTTCCTCCACCAAACGAAACCTGAGCCACTCGTACATCGTGATCTAAAACCTGCCAACATCTTGCTTGACCGCAACTTTGTGAGCAAGATCAGCGATGTTGGGTTGGCCAGGCTAGTCCCACCATCAGTTGCTGACAACGTGACGCAGTACCGCATGACATCCACGGCTGGAACTTTCTGCTATATAGATCCAGAGTATCAGCAAACAGGCATGCTAGGTATAAAGTCAGATATATACTCTCTAGGGATCATGTTTCTACAAATATTAACAGCGAAACCGGCAATGGGATTGACTCACCATGTTGAAAGGGCACTTGAAAAGGGTACTTTTGCTCAGATGCTGGATCCAGCAGTGCCTGATTGGCCGATTGAAGAGGCAGCATACTTTGCCAAGCTATCGCTAAAGTGTGCAGAGTTAAGGCGGAAAGACAGGCCTGACCTCGGAAAGGTTGTCCTGCCAGAACTTAAGAGATTGAGAGCAATTGCAGAAGAAACTACGCATCGCTCATTGTCAACACCAAGTGCAGTAAGCTCGCCAGAATTAATTCTGCATAAAAATCTACAAGTATGCATAGCTACAAATTACCACATTAACAAATACTTGATGTTTTTGCAGAGTGACCTTCCTTCTTCAAGATCCGAAGTAAGCTCAAGAAGCTCTTCAGCCCATGCATGAAATGTCAAAAACAAACAGGACTGTTAATAATTAAGGAAATTAAAATGGAAGTTCCATTGATTTTTTTTTTTTGATACTGTGTAGATATAATCAATCAAGATGAGGTCAGAAGTTCCTCTGACGTTTTTCTCTCCTTTTGTGCTGTGTTTCAATATTGTCACAGATTAGTCGTCCCATCTCTTTGAATTGCCAAGGGAAGTGGCTAGCAAAGAGCTTAATTAAATTTGTAGATTGTCACTACAACTTTTTGCAAAAATCCTGAAATTTGATTTTGCTGAAAAGGTACCCCATATTGGTACAAGCATAATCACATAATACCTAAGAATCTGTTTACCGATAGATGTTATGTCATCAAATTTTGATACACTCCCATGTATTTGCAATGTACTCTCGGTTGAATATTAGGTCTCCTACTCAGCTTCTGCTCCATATTTCTCAGCCCATCAACTCCTAAGACGGTGCTTGAATGGCTTGGACTTTCCCTTTTTACTTGGTGGTTTAGTTTTATAGTTAAAAAAACTATCATAACTCAAAAGTTAAAGTTGTTAAAAATAAAAACACTAAAAATCCTTTAAAAATATAATTTATATTTACACTACACTTTCTTTTGACCACAAGATTCACATATTTACGTAACGAAAGTGCTCTGATTTTCTGTAACAATGAAGTGAGGACACCCATAACTTGGAGTTATGGTAACAATCAACTATTCTAGACGAGGCTTGTTAAATGATTGATAGATTAAAATAAACTTAATCCAGGAGATGGACATTGTTTTAAAGTACGTGCTAGAAAACTCAAGAAATTCCAAGTTTGAATTACATGTTACATATACAACTCGGATAAGGTAATTAAAACTCAGTTAAATGATGACGCATTGATCTCAGACAAATCCATATCTCAAACAAGAAAAGGTGTCCAGAAGAAAAATCATCCAAAAATGGTCCTAGAACTAACGGTAATACATGAGCTGCTGAGCTGCCAAACCGTTATGATATCCATCATACATAGCTTGGGACCCACCAGCGCTCAAGTCCATTGAAGCAGCAGCTAGGCCATGCTGTCCGGTCAGCTGGAGAAGAGCTTGGCCTGAAAGGCCGGATGCAGCAGCCTGGCTCAAGGCAAGTTGGCGCTGATAGGCCAACAAATCAGCTGCAGAGTAGCCTTGGTTTATACCAGTTGATGGAGCGATTTGATATGGTTGAGCTGGAGGTGGAGGTGGCAATGGATTTGAAGCTGTTCCAGGAGGAGTTGGCTTGCTACCCCATGAGCACTGCACATGAAAACACCAATGTTGACATGAAAGGAAGCAAAAAACAAAGAAAAGAAAACCCATCAAGTAATATCATGTCTGACCTTCACGGGCTTTCCACAAACTATCTTCCCATTGCCCGTTTGAATGGCTGAGGCTGCTTCTTCATGAGTGTTGTATCTGACAAACCCAAAACCTTTATCTCTCTGCACTCGAACATCCTCAATTACACCAGCCCCAAGAGCATGAAAATGACGATGCAGCTCAGCTTGGGTGACCTTATCAAACAGGCCAAATTGTCAAGCAAAAAGTACAGAGCCAAGGAGCCAACATCTTATCATTTCCATTCAGAAGTAAGAGCGATCAAAATATAACATGAAACCAATCACTCTCAAAATCAGAATTTCCTGAACAGATAGCATGCTTTTTATTCAATCTGTTGCCTATAAAGCACTTATTTTATAAATGCAATATTGGAGATAAAAGTTGCCACTTCCAAAACAAAAGAGGGTTCAACCTAAACATGTAGAAAGCAGTAAGATAACTGTAAATTCCTTATTCATCTTTTAATTACCTCATGGGAAAGATTGCCAACATAGACAGTGGTGTATGCAGGATTGTTTTCAGGAGCCTCCTCATTTGTGCTTTCCTGACCTCCTTCTGCTTACCAAGAGACAAGAGCAAAACTCAGTCAGCATTCAACTCTCCAACCATGCATTTACAAAAGATATCTGTCTCACAAACTCAATACAACAGGAAATTGCTCAGCTCAAATTCAGAACTCTGGAGTGGAAAATGAAGTTCAATAGTGATTACAGCTGAAATAAATTCATGCCAAAATGAAGTTCAGTAGTGATTACAGCTGAAATAAATTCATGCCAAAATGAAGCTCACATATGGCAAATCAAACTGATAGTGATCACACACACACGCACACACTATATATATATATATACCTGAGTCCACTTCATGAAAACAGGGACTAGCAAAATACTTCGGACTTTGAAATCAGCTAGTCACCTATCTACGCATGCTTGGTAAATAACCTATTAACCGTAAGTGCAGATATGAAATATGGGAAGAATACAATTTCTTATTTAAAGTCATTTGCCATTATCTCAAGTGGCATCGGATTGAATCCATCTCATAGTTGAGATACAAAGGACAAAAGGAGGGAGAGAGCTACCCCATTTCTAGGTATTACGTAAGGCTCAATGACCTTTTGGATCAAGCAAAGAAAAAAAGAGATTATTTTACATAACGTGGGCTGAATTACCAGAAAAGGTTTATGCTACCTGAAGATCCATTAGTAAGTACAACTGCATTTTGGTTATCACTGTTTTGCTTATCTTCATTGGATTCAACACCTTTAGTTGCCCAATTACATCTTATCTGCCTGTTTCCGAGCCATTTACCTACAGTTCAGAATGGAGCAAAACTCAAAATCATGCACCAACTCTTCCCAGAAAGCACAGAAAAGTTAAACCAGGGAACCAAGGATAAAGTTATGTGCCTTACCAGTTAAGTCATTAATAGCACTTCGTGCCTCCTGCAGATTCGAATCATAAGAAAATTAGTTTATGGCTTAAGCAACTTCTTAAGAAATTTTAGTCAATATCCAAATGGAAAAATCAGAACATAAGGATATCCATGCCACCAGACATCTAAATCAGTCTTCAATTTGCTGTTGGAAACCAATCATTATTCACTCAAAAACATTGAAAATAGATTCGTCAAAGAGAAATTAAAATGGAAAATAAAAGCAAATAATTTCTTCTTGAATCTTTATATCCCCAAATAAACTAGACAAGTACAAACAATTCTAGCAGAGGACCTCAATACTTCAAGCTCCAAGCAAAACATTGTTAACTCATAAAATCTTCTATCAACTTGAACACACTGTGTAACAAGAAGTCCATAAAGCGTAAAATGGATTAAGAAAAAAATCCACAACCCTGAAACTTGATTCAGTAGCTACTCATAACTGGAAAGCTGTACCTGCTGATTACGGAATGAAACAAAGCCATATCCTTTCGAGCGGCCAGTTTTGTGATCCCACATGACCCTTGCATTGCTGGAAATGAAACAACATTGTGAAAACAAACATAATGTTTTTAGAACAAAAACAACAACCTGGTATTTTTACACAGCCGAAAAAGAGCATAAGACATGAGTAACATAAAAGAGATGGTAGCAGTCCACTTTAACATGTTAACCAAGATTGTTAACATCAATCAAAGAGAAAAATCGTGTTGTAACAAATACATCTGGAGTTTTAGACAAAGTGCATAAGAGTACAGTGTGATTTAGCCATTTACATTTCAGTGATATCTTCTTTTCCCACTTGAGTGACATGTGTTTTGTTCCTCAACAGTGTCATTAACTGTTTTAGCAGCAAGAAATATGTCCCTGACACTGCATTTAACAACTACTTAAATGGATGAGCATAATTGGGTTTACTTAAAAGTGTCACAAATAGCAAAAGGGCATCATTACCTTTGCCTTATTTTTCTTATAGTATTGACACATTTAAGAGCATTGCTTGAAGAATAAAACACAAATAAGTGCAAATGGCCAAATTACAAAATACTTCGTTTGCACTTGACCCGAAACATTTTGGATGAAAAAAATGATAAACAGAAAACAAGGAACTTACGAGCAACTAGGAAAGACTGAGAAGCACGCAAATAAATTAGCATCAGTAACCTCTGGACTCAAATCACCAACAAATACATGGAAATGCCCTGACAAGATGAAAGAATAAACCCATAAAAAACCGTGAACAAGCAAGACACAACCAAATAAAAAACAGCTGAAACAATGAAACTGAAAATAACCTGATGTATCCTCCCTTTGGCTATTGCCATATGCCCAATTCACTTTAAGCGCCTGACCATAACTGGAAAATTATATTAATAAAGCACAAAATCTATGATGTCCAAAAAAAAAAAAAGTTTACATTGAAAATAAGGTAGCATTTGCTACAGGGTAAAAATTGAATAAAGTCATACTCATTATTTGCAAATCTTAATTACTCAATACACAACATGCAATCAAATCAGTATTTCGACAAATAAATAAGTGGCTTAGTCCAGAAGAAAATGATAGAAATTAGGAAAAAGATTCAGTGGTACAAACCATATTATTTAAAATCATTTCCTTGCACTTGTTTTAGATTGTCAGCTGAACGAATCCATTGGGCTAAAGGTACAAGATTAGCCAAGCTTAATCAAGGAGACACAAAAACTCACAGTTGGCGTCCATGCAATGTCATTATTGCAAGTGCTGCAGATGATTGGTCATGGTAGTCCACAAAACCGTATGATGACTGCAATTAGCACAAACCAAATGAACCATTAAAAAAAAGTGCAGGCAACATTATGGAAAAGAATATTGTAAGAAGACATCAGGCAAAACCAGCACAAAATCAGAAGAGAAGAATTTTTCGGAGTAAGAGAAATACAATATCTAGAACAAGTCATCCTCTATTTCTAACACTAAAGTTTCTTTGTTTGTTTGTTTTTTTTCCTTCCCATCTGAAATAATACTAGGAAGTGCAAAACACTTAAAGAATTCAACGAAAAATGTCGGAAAAACAGGAGGCTGGGGCAACGGGGAGTTGAATTGATCGGTAAGGAAAGAAAGAAAGAAACCTTATCCTTTCTGATGAGCTTGCATCCAGCAAGAGGGCCAGCAGTTGCGAAAACTTCAGCAAGAAGTTTGTCAGTGACGTTTACATGAATATTTCCTACATAACTAATTGATCATCCATGGAAGGAAAGAGTGTTAGAAATTTTTTTAAAAAAAATTCAAATCCAAGGGAAGGGAAATTAGGATAAAGATGAAAGAAAAGAAGGGGAGAAAATGAAAGAAGCTTACACTCTGCGACAAGAAGAAGAAGGATCAAAAGCAGGAGGCAGATTACCACCTAGGATAGGCTCCATCTGCACCAACCCAGCACAATAAAATAAATATTTATATTAAAATAAATGAAAAAAAGAATAAAATTTGAATTTAATTAACTGAAGAATGAATGAATGAACTAAAAAAAGTGATTGAAGCGGAAAAGAAACATCATAAACAAAGATTGAAAATTTAACAAACAGAGGGAGAGAAAGACCTGAGACATGGCAGAAGCAACGAGAGCAGGATGATGATACATGTGATGATGTTGAAGCAGTGCTTGCTGTTGCATTCACGCTCTTCGAGATGAAGAAAGTGACGGGGACAACGGTTCTCGCTCTCCCTCTCCTTTTCTTCCAACCTTTTTGTCCCTCGGTTACGTTATGCCCCGCTTTTCAGCAGCTACATCAACGATCCCTAAATTTATATTTTTATGTTACTGCTCCAACCATTTTATTTTTTAAGTTTATTATTATTATTATTATTATCCCCCATGGAAAAGATTAAACTCCATGGCATTTAGTTATTCGGTTTCGATTTTAATAAATTTAGTTCCATTAATTAAACCTTCAAGAATCAAAATGTTATTTGATATTTCTTGATTATTGAAATAAAAATATTTTAAATGGTTTTCAATGAACACCATATTTCTCTCTACTTTTTAATATAAAAATTGATTTTATGGTTTTTAGTTCTTTGAAAAAACATATTTCTCTCTATTTTTTAATATAAAAAATGATTTTTTGTTCCTTGAACACACTTTTTTTCTGGAGTTGGATCTTCTATATTTATTGATGTATTAAAACACAAATTTTTTGTATTTATCACCAATTTGTTTCCAAAACAAATTCCAAAGCTTCAATTAATTACAAAGATAAAAACATCCAAGTTAAATAATATAACGCATAAATATAAACATGCCCCAAAAAAAATATTCAGAAGAAGAATTTCCATGGTGAGTGCATCATTTCTAAACTTAAATTACCACACAGCAGCTTTCCAAGATTTTAAGCAATGGCCAGTCTGTTGAATATTGTGAAACCGGCAACCAGACTGTCCTAAAAAACCCCAACAAGACATTTCAATTGCTACCTTACAATATACTTGCATATTCTTACACTGCTGTACAAAATTATATTGTAAGAAGAATCTCTCTTTTGTCCATACAGGGGCTGGAACCCTTCTCAGAAGAGCAATGCTTTCTTCTGTTGAAACTAAAAAGCTGCCTTCGTTCAACAGATTCATTGATCCATTCATTGTGTCAAGGTGTTAGCCAAAAATGATTCCATGTATTTACTATTTACCAACTCCACTCTCCCTAGCCTCAACAGCTTCTTTGACTTTCGATTTGCTCTTAGGTTGGCCGGATCGACCAACATTTTTACCCGATAAAAGCTCCATAGCTTTCTCCAGTGTGACGTCCTCTGGCAATGTTTCAAATAACATTCTGCATATGTTTCAAATAAATGCAAAGAGGCACTTTGTATGGAGTGCAATAAAAGAGAAGGTTTTTTTAACATAGATCCATCAAGGGGAAATGGTAAAGAGATACCGTGGATGTAGTGCTATAAAAAAAGGGTTTTGGTTTAAGAAATTAATAGTGTTTTATCTTCATCACTTACAAGCAATCATTTCATGCAAATAACTACTGTTTATAGTCTCCCTCCCCAATTGCACCGGTATTCCCCAACTTCGCTGTGATCATAAGCAGTGATTGACCTTGAGGTAGACAGGAGCCATAACGGTTCACAAAAATGATACGTCCCCCTTAATATGCAATGATCCTCGGTTGCCCTTATCTCACACTAACTTAAAAGTGTAATTCGCTACAATGCTAATCCCCTTAGGGTTCCCCCCGCGGGGTGGGGAGGGGGGGGGGGCGCAATCCATTTGGGGTGACTCTTTACATTCCATTTTTCTCCTCCAACTTCATGCAAACTATGCTTGCCAACATGGATGAGAAATTAGGCTAGATTGTAGTAACATATGCAAATCACTACTCAATACAAACACAAAGAAATGCTAAACAAGACATACCTTGGGAACAGAAGCCATTGTTTGATGTTTTTTAACCATCTATCCGACCCTTCCGATCTTTAGTATCACAGGATTCCTGTCCTTTGGATGGTCACCCTAACAAAAAGAAAAAATAACTGAGTGCAACAATAGCCAAAGATGAGGGAAAGATAAATCTGTAGAGAAATTAACAAGCATACCAATGTCCGCGGGAAGCGTAGCAAGTCGAGAGCAACTTCAAGAGCAATAGCATCCACATCTTTTATCTAAAAAAAAGAACAATTCTGTCCATTTAATACTTGTTTGCTAATTACAATTGATAGCATGGCACCAAGTGTATTTCCAAGAACAAGTTGGACCCATCCAAGCAGATGCTAACAGGAAAAAAAATAGAAAAAAAGACTCAGAACAAAACTTCAATGAATAAAAGATACCAACAATGACAACAATATGCTGGTGCAGAGCAGCAAGGCAAATGACATCACTAATTTTGCCCCGAAGAAAAGAAACCAAGAAATGGACAATGCACAAACGACACTGCATCACCATAAATGGTATCAGAAAGAAAAATGAGGTTCCAAAACAATTGCATGTATCATGCAAGCAAATCTAAACACACATGGGAAACAGAAGATCTTTTAAGCGTGCAACCTGTCCTGTCTTCACCAAGCTGTACATAGAATCCATATGGACCTTTCTTCAAAACAACCTAAAAAGGAAGGAAAAAATTTCTAGTCAACTTGAAAGAAACAGCAAACAAACCAGTTGCACTGGTTAATGGAAGTGGTACCCTGACTATGATGCAAAGAACTAAAATTTTCAAGGAAAACCTTCTCTTCGGAAGTTGGATGAACATCAAGCAGTTTTGTTTCATCAACATTAGTATCATTAGTATCTTGAGGAGTTTCTTCTTCCTCATCATCACCATATAATGTCTTTGCAATGTACCTGTTGCATTGAACAGCAAAACTCAACATTTGCTACCAAATAAAAAAAGGGATGCGGGGGTTGCGAGGTCTGGGGGGTGTTCTCAGAAAACTAAATCCGCTGTCATGATTAAGAGAATCACTCAACTGGAAAAACAAAAAGAAATAATAGGTTATCTCCTGCCTGAATTATCACAAATTAGTGACAAAAACTAAAGATATGATGTGGATCCAGCTTCTCTATCTTTTGCCTCAGATTTACTTCAGAATACAACAGTAAATCAAACTGAAGTACCATTATTAAAAGACCAATGGTTTAAGAGACTTCCAGTGTTTAAGTGTGAATTAAAGGCTGACCGAGACATAGACATATACATAGACCATCCATTGGTGAGATTTTGAGAATGGTTGATGGAGGTAATAGAAGAGAGTCCATCTCTTCTTAGTTTAAGATGTGAGCATTGCGTGTAAATACGACAAGTAGTACAAAATGATAAATAAAATGCTGGATAATTCAGAAATGCCCGGCTTTGTAACTGCAAACATCGATGCAAAAGGCAAAACAAGAAAGACATGAATTAATTTAAAGTTAGCATCTTTATCACTGTATTATGCTATGCAGAGAACAGGAATCTAAGAATGAAATGCTTTGTTTTTCGTTTTCATTGACTAAGTACACAAAGAATCAATTTTTATCAAATGGAGCATCAAGAATCACAGATATGAGAGTAAAAATAGAAAAATTAAACTGAAACTAGAAGAAGACAAAAAGAAGGAACCTTAGCCATGAGAGGACGAAAATGGAAAGCTGTAGCAGAAGAAGTAGAGAGTGACAAAAAGCTCTTTATCTCCCACCTTCTATTCCTTCATTTCCTTTGCTCTTTTGTTAATAAAGTTTCAAGCTTTCCTCCTTAACTTGTCTTTTTCCCCTTTCCCTTTTTGCAGTGTCTGTGTTTTCAGCTTGCTGGCGGTGGAAGAGAGAGAAACCTCAGGGTCACAGTGGGTGAGGTCCAAAATCCAGGGCTTTGCAAAGGTTTATTAGTTATTATTTCAGTCCTTCAAAATACAAAATTTTTGCCCCCGTGTATCGTCACGGGGTCGAGCCGGGTCAAATATAGTGGTCCGGGCCAAGCCCAACAGAATATATTCATAACCTTTTCGGGTCGTCAATCCAACAAAGCGGAGTACTTATTTAGTTATCGGGCCCCCGACTCCGATAGCCAACCGGTTCTCTCTCTCTCTCACTCCCTCCCTCGTTCGATCGCTCTGTCACTCATTCTCCGATAAGCTCTTTGCCGGTGTTCGTGTAGTAAGATTTGGCTCTGCTTTGGTTATATCACAGAAGGTATGCTTCTGCTTCTCCTTCTCCAGTATTTCCTCTTGTAGTAGTAGTAGTAGTACACGTCATATTTAATAGCTGTTTGTTAGCTGAGAAAATTAGCAAGACTCTCAAAGTTTCAATTTTTAATTACTTAGCCTACTAATTGAGTATTGAATGAATGCGGGATTTTAGGGAATTGTTGTTTCTTATGTGAAATCATGGTGAGTTTGAGGATGGGTTTTAAAAATTTATTTAGATTTTTATTTGCTAGGTTTAATGGATAGGCAACCGCCGCCTCCACCCCATGATTATGCCGCAATGGCATATGCTCAGCAGCAGCAGCAGCAGCCACAATATGGATATCCTCCTCCTCCACATCAACACCAACAATACCCTCCCCCACCTAATCCTTTCATGCCTCCTCCTCATCCTTCTGTGCAGCAATATCCCTACACTCAACCTCCTCCACACCCTCACCATCTTCAACACCCGCCACAGCAACAGCAGCACCCTCCGCCTTTTGCACCACATTTACCGCCTCACCTTATACCTCCACCTTTTCATGCTCCTAATTATGATTCTCCCCCACCGCCGGCTCCCCCTCCATCTGATCCTGAGCTTCAGAAACGTATAGATAAGCTTGTTGAGTATGCCACAAAGAATGGGCCTGAATTTGAAGTCATGATCCGTGAAAAACAGCAGGATAATCCTGCTTATAGTTTCCTTTTTGGAGGAGAGGGTCATGCATATTATCAGTATAAGCTTTGGTTATCTACGCGTGGTCCTCTCAATCCTCCTTTCCAAGCATCTTCTATGATGCATCCACCACCAAACCCAATGATGAATGCCACCGTTGGGCCTCCTCCTCAAATGCACCAACCTCCTTTTCCACCTTTTTATGATCACCATCACCAGCACACTCCACAGCCCTTTGGTGTTCATAGTAGATTAGATTTTGATCAACCATCCAAGTCCTTTAAAGGACTCTCTGGTCCACTTCCTCCTGATGTTGCAGTGGAACTCAGTAATGTGCTTAACACTCTAAATGGTACCAAGGAGTCTATCAAAGGGGCCAAGACTTGGTTCATGCAAAGGTCTCCATTTGCACCAGCTCTTGCAGAAGCACTTAGGGACAGGATTTTTTCTCTGGATGATTCTGAGAGGCAATTGCACATCATCTATCTCGCCAATGATATTCTTTTTGACAGGTATGGTTATACTTCTGCATTGCTGTCTGAACTTACTGCAACTTGATCACTCCTTAACAAAATCTGTATTGTTCAACAACAGCGGTTTGTCTCTGTTGTTTGTTCATAAGCTCCTTACATCATACACTCATGTTTGATTCATTTTCTTTTCATTCGTCTCTCCTTCCCCTCTTAAGGATGCATATATCTTTAATGGAATTGATCTTTGTAATTGTGTGCCTTGTGCTAGAAGGACCTCTTTAGTCAAATATTGCTATAATCCTTCATGAGTCGATTCCTTGTCAATATTATTTTAATCTGAGGTCTTCTGTTCTTAAAGAAGCTTAAACTCTGTGTTTTCATTGCTTTGAAATCTAGTCCCATTGAGGTAAATTACTCAAAGTTATATGGTTGATCAGAATTGGATGCTTACTGGTAATCGAACTTGAAATGGTTCATCAGAATGTAGATACTTACCTATAATCGAATTTGACAAAGATGGAAATAAGATAAATAAGTATTGCATCGCAAAGTAGAGAATGAAGTTGTTGGCTTTCAGCTACCAGAAGTAGATTTTTCCATTTGAAAGCACCCTTGAATGATAGATTTATAAAAATTCAAGGAACCAGAATTTCAGAATACTTTGACTTGTGAAAGCGCCCTTGATAGTGTAAATTATTTGAAATTTGTGGTCCCAGCTTCCTTCCTAATTGAAAATCTCCCTCTTTTACATAGCATGTGATGGCTTAAGATTTTGGTACGTGTAGATAGGATTTATTAAAAGTATTGCCATTGCAAAGATATAAACCCAAAGTTGCATATTTGTGGCCTATTCATAGTTTTAAGCCCCACTTGTTAACCTTTTTATCCGTCTCACAAATATTAGTGAGAGAACATTATATCTTACTGCCCTCTATAGTCTCTACAGTATATAATTGGAAAAAACTCACAAACAGGGCCACAGATAAAAGGCCACATAATAACATTTTTTGTACTTTGGGAATAGATTTCAGAAAGCTGAAGTATCTCTCTCAATCTCCGATGCTCCTTTTTTTAGCATTGTCTCTTCAGTCTGCAATCTAGCTCCATGATTGAGCAGCTGCTTCTCCTTGAATTCTAGCCCTAAAAGGCCAAACTCAATCCCAGCTTTAGGCCTTCTTTGTATGAACTTGAAAGCAAATGACAAGCAAGGAACACAAACTTTTGCAGGAGGTGATGGCTTGTTTTCACATCTTTGTATCATTAGGAGATTCTATGAAGTGGCACTGGGGGGTGCTCCACCTGTATTGGGAAAAAAAATAACATGTTCAAGTTTACATCATCAGCTAAAAGTCTGAGCACAGTTTCAGATAACATTATTGGCAATCCCTAATGTTATTGTAGTTTCCTTTTTGCCACTGGAGCTCATGTTAGATTCATGTTACATATCTAATATGTAAAAGCTTTGGAATTTATGTGTGCACCTTGAAAGTTGACATTAATATGTAAATGTGTTATAGACTTATAGTTATATCTCCAAAATGTGCAGTTTCTCCGAAAGTCTTTTATGTCAGTCTTCTTTTATCATCCTAATTACCCTGTGGCTGACTCTCTGCAGCTTCCAGTCTGTTAGGTCCTTCATATTTGTCTTTTGAAATATTTGACTATTTTTATTTTAAGAATTATCTTGTATGAATCTTCAAGCCTGCTTGATTTTTAATGCAACCACCTGTAGATTTCCATCTCTGCTTGGTTGTATTTTGTTTTGATTTTTTTACTTTCTTGCTATGGCATTGTGAGCCATGATTGCTTTTTTTTTTCTTTGGTAGAAATGATGCTTTTGTTCATAGGGAAAGAGTAGTCTGAAACTTCCTTGACCTTTTTGCTATCCATTACCTGCAGTTTGCAAAGGAGAATTAATCCCCATGATCTTGATAATGAAGCCCTTGCATTTAAGCCTGTGCTAGGTTCCATGCTTGCAAGGATTTATCACTACCCTCAGAATAAGGATGAAAACCAGTCGCGGTTGCAGAAAATTCTGCAGTTCTGGGCCTCGAAGGAGGTGTATGATCAAGATACCATTTATAAACTTGAAGGTGAGATGGTTAGCGGACCACCAGTAAATTCTTTTCCAGGGCCTCCAAAAGAATTATCTACTGGCTCAACAGATTCCGTGCCTGCTGCAGGTAGCTCCTTCCATCCTCTTGCTATACATGCAGAGCATTTTAAACCAATAGTGTTATTGTACCAGGGGTAGTTGTGACTACTGATTGAGTTTTAGGGGCAGCTTAATAGCATAAAGTGATTTGTCTTAGGATTTGTTTTGAAGAATTTGGCAATTTCATTCTCGTGAGAAATGTCACAGAAGTTCCTTTTCCTGCAGGCTTTACTCAACACGCAACAAGCCACAATGCTCCACAATGGCCACCTGATAGGCAAAGTGTACCAGATCAGGAGCATCTTGATAAACAAATGCTGCCCGTCATGCTTCCAACCCTAGGAAATCAGCAATTTATTCCAAATCCAGTCCCTGCTGCTACTTTTCCAGGTTCCCTGCCCATAAATTCTTCTGTTCTGCCAGCAGGTCAACAACCTGCACCACATTTATTGCAAGCACCTCCTGCTAACATTGCTGAAAACTTGTCACCATATCCCCTGTTCCCACCCGGTCTTATTCCTGGAATGGTCAGAAAGATGCAGATTGGCAGTGGGGTGCCCTACTCACCTTTGAGCCCTTTGGACATCCCGACAACCATACCCCCATCCAATGTACCCCCATCAGAAATTCTAGATAGAGTCTCAAAGTTCTTTAAAGAGATTGGAGAGGTTAACCCATCTGAGGGACCTATGAGAGCTGACCCAAAAGATGAAGATGATGAGTATGAGAGAGAGTCTCCCATTCGCAAGGGGGGAGCTTGCATCCCTCCTCCCCCAAACTTACAGGTTGAGCCAGAGACAGGAGCTTATGCAGATGGAACTGTGGAGCGGAAACATGGAACTGGCTCGGGAAGATTGGGACTTGGGGCAACAGCTGATCCTAACGAGCCAAGTCAATACGACGATGTTTACACATCTTACAGGAAACAGAGAAGCACCAACTATCACTCATGCATGAGTGTAAGGGCTGCTATTAGGTAGAACACCGGGCATACGCATGTCTCACATTGATTTGTTGTTAACTGGAAAAGCTGGAGTACCTGTACTGTCTGCCTTCTTCCCATCTTTATCAAAGTGTTGGGTGTATTCATGGGAACTTGGATGTGTAGCAGGTCGTCAACCTTTGGATTATGCTAGTTAAAGTTTTGATTCAGAAGAATGTGGTAGCCTGCATTAGACGGTCCTCCTTGCGAGTGTTGTAATCATTCAACCAATACCAACAATGGCGTAGAAAGTTCAATATAATTACCCGTTTGTGAGTTTTGTTGCCTGGATGAAAAAGAAAAAAGGAATTATGAAGTGCATTTTTTTTCTCTTTTTTAATATCTATTTTAATAATTCAATAGCCTTTGATTTTCCCGCTAGTAATAAATGGCAGGCAGTAATTAGCATGAAATAACACAGTTCGCATCTAGCATGAAAATGATGCGACACAAGTAGTGACTTGAATATAAAACCAGTCCCAATAACAATTTATGGAGTTACGTTCCTTTCTTTAACTCTCAGGGTGTAAACCTCAAGATTAATTCTTAAAATCATGCGGGATAAAACTTGATCCTTAAAATCATCTGTGATGGAACTTAATCTTCAGTTGATGAACAAACTGATGATTGATATTTTTTTTCTTAATTACTGTGCATTATTCTGTTTATTTGCGTGTATTCCCCACTTGTTTACAACAACTAAACAGTGTGGGAAAACTTCCTGAAGTGTGGGAAACGCAAGGAAAATATCTTTTAATGCTGGAAGAAAAAAAGTATAGATGACCAATGGAGTATTATTAAATTGGAGTGTGAAATAGGCCCAAATTAATTGTTTTTGTTTTCTTGCCCTATCAAAATTTGTTAGCCAGAAATTGGCTAATAATAAAAATTACTTAGAAAACTAAAAGGCATGGGTTTTTTGGTGGAAGATTGCACTGTTCATCCTCTTGAATATTATTATAGATAAACTGTGCTGAACTTCTTTGTTTTTTTTTAATTTGATCCTCAAGATTTTTTTTAAACGTGGTTTCATCCCTTTTGAACTAGATTCAAGGGCAATTAAATAAATTTTATTGGCTAAGGATGAGATTGAAATATTGGGGATTAAAAAAAAAGACGTTTTAGATGGGTGATAGTTTCATAGTTAATATAAAAGTTTAATTTGGTCCTCGTATTTTAGAAACTATAAATGTTCAGTACCTCAATATTTTTTTTCAATTATATTTTGGTATAAAAGTTTATTTTTTGTTATTTTTGAGTCTCTAATTTAAAAGAAGAGAAAGATCGTCGAATTCCAACGAAAAAAAAGAAAATATTGTTGACGCTGATTTACGCCACCGAAACAGTTGATCTTTGTTTCAAATGATTTCATTTGATGAATGGAGGTCATATTAGGTGATTTTTTTTTTAGTTTCGGGTTGATTTTGGGTTTTGTGATGATTTTTGAAGTTTATAAAGAGCATGGATGGGTTTATCACAGCTTCTGGAGTTTTTTGTAGGTGTTCTAATTAAAAAAAAAATGTCAAAAATAGGTTTTAAGTCAAAGAATCATTTGACCTGATTTCCCAGACACCAAAACGAGTGGATTTTGAAAAAATCAAGCAACACGTTGATTGATTCCTTTTTTTTATTTCAAAAGAAAATGGGGCAAACAACATATCCTAAATGCAACATAAAAAGGGCTCATGCGCGAGGACCCTAACAAATGGGCCAAGCAGGCTGATCGGACCTTTTTTTTTTTTTTTTCTAAAATATTTTTTTCTTGTTTTTTTTTAAATTAATGCTTTTTTAAGAATTATTTTTTTATTTATATTTAGATTAATGTACTTTTTTTCTTTTATTTTGTTTATAGAGCCTTTTTTTAAATGACAATTATTTTTTGGCTGTTTTTTTTTTGCTATTTTTTAATAAATATATTTAGAATCAATGCATTTTTTTCAAAATTATTTATATTTATATTTAGATTAATACCCTTTCTTCTTCTTTTTTTATTTTGTTTACAGAGCTTTTTTTTAAATAACAGTTATTTTTATTTTATATTTTTTTTACCTTTTTTATATATATCTATATATATATATATATATATATATATATATATATATATAGAGAGAGAGAGAGAGAGAGAGAGAGAGAGAGGTAAAATGTAAATTTAAGAAAAAAAATATTATTTAACATCACAAATTTGACAAGTTAAACCACAACACTATAACTATTATTTTTTTATTTATACTTTATTTATATATTTTTTTAAAATAATTTTTAAATTTATGTTTCAATTAACACCACTCATTTGTGATTTTTTTAATTCACTTATTTAATGTTTTTTGGATAGAGTATTTTAAAAAAAATTATTTTACGTGTTTAATTTTTTGAAGCGATTTTTCCAATTCATATATATCTTGTATAGATAAACTTTACTTTTAAAAATAATAATAAAAAATTCAGATATTTTTTCTAATATATACAGCCTTGCATGCTTTTTTTCCTTTTATTTTATTAAAACAAATTAATGTGTTTGTCTATTTCTATTATTGTTTGATGAGATAAAAATATATTTTGATTAGCAAGATTCAACAAACACAACCAGGTAATACATATCGTATTGTGAGATTAAATATCTTGATTTACATTTATTTCTTAATTTTTCTGGTTTTATTTTTAATTAGCGTTAATGTTTTTCTTTTCTTAATTTATTTATATATAATTTTTAATTTATTTGATTACATGTATGTATAAACTTTTTAATTTATACTTGAAAAATTTATTAGCTATAAAAATATGTAAAAAAAACTAATATATTTATTTTTTAATAAAAAATAAAAATATTTGACACAACAAATCACGAAGACAGACATATAAGTAGTTGATAGCCTTAACATAATAATATAATGAATGAAAGCAATTTTCCGGCTCTTATCTGCTAATGTTTATTAGGCTGCCAGTGCCATGCACTCATTCAAAACATGATCTATAGATACATAAAACCATATGCAGTCTGCTCTCCAGTATGAAAAATACTGCAGGAATCTGCAGCTGCAGAAGGTGAAGGTGAAGGTGAAGGTGAAGGTGAAGCAGGTGCTTTGCCTCTCCTCTCCTTTGTTAATTTCCTCTCCAGTAATTACTATAAAAAAAAAAAGAGAAAAAAAACCTTGAGTTCTTAGGTAGGCTGGCTCTGGGCGTAAATTTGGAAAATACATAAGGGCAATTGTGTCAATGGAAAACCACGAGAGAAGACAAAAGAAAGAAGGAAAAGAAAGAGAAAACCGAAGAAGCATTGAAAGTACAAGCAATGAGCAACCAAGCGGAGACTGGCTGACTGACTTGCTGTTTAGCTTGTTTCTTTGTTTTTGTCTAAAAATCTTCTTCCTCTTCTTCTTCAGCTACAACATCATCATCTCTGACTTTGTGTTGATGATGGAGATGAAGGTTATGCATTTTCTTTTATCGTTGATTGATTGATTTCCATTTCATTTCATTTCGATTCGCAGAGAATCAGACGTAGGCAGGCAGGCAGCTTTTTTCTATTTTTTTTTTAATTTACTGCTGTTACTTTGTATTTATTTCTTAATTATTACTAACAACTATAATAGTCATAATCATAGGATTGCTAAAAGAAGGAAATCATCTTCTTTTTTTCCTTTTCTTAAGTGTGATTGTGTTCAAGACAAATTAATTCTATTAATTAGCTGATCAAATTTCTGTCAGACCCTCTTCCTCTTTTCCCATTTCTATATCGAAAGCTCTAAGCTTTCTCCCGATCCTTTTTGTTTCCCTTGAAAGAAAGAAAATATTTGAAGTTTAGCTCACAATATTTGCATGGGTTTTGATTGATTTTGAAGGGTTGTATTATGTCAAAAGCTTCTGACTTGTTGTGTGACTGATTTTGTAATATGAATGTTGATTGCAGACAGTGACAGAAGAATACTGACTTTGTGTGGGCGTGGTGGCTTCAAATCTGTTGAAGAATGCCTTAACTAGCTCTTGCAAAGGTATAATCCTTCTCTTTACACTCTTAATATGATGTAGTAGTGGCAAACTTCATGGTTCTTTCTATTTTTGCTTTCTCATATTATGGCTTTTATTTAACCCCATTTGTTGACAAATAGGTTTCCAAAGTTGCCTGCTTTTCACCTCTTCCGTCTTTAATTCCATGATAATTAGAGAGTGATTTCGCAGGTACATGTCAAGTTGTTTCATTTTCTGCTTCTTAATCATCACTAATGATCTTTTGAGTCTTATAATCATGTCTGGCTTTTTACGTTCTGTCGTGTTCTTTTGCAATTAATGTGAGTGCAAGCTGCGTAAATCGTAAATGGTTTCCGATATCATACCCCACTTAATCTTGATTTCCTTCACCCATTTCAGTAGTAAATACATCACCAGGCAAAACAATGCATTACTTACCGAAAATTGTTGAAGGATTTAGATCAAGATAACTTAAAATGCTCGTTTTTGTGTTTTGTTCTGGGGTACACGTGCTGGACACTCTGTAACAGTAGATGAGTTGCAGGAGTTTATGATAAGACAAATTGTGCGTCTCTGATTTTATCTTGACAAGTTCATGGTTGGGAAAATGGTGGAGGGTCAAAAATTTACTGGACTCATAGGAGCAAGTAACAACAATGGTAACAACTACTATGGCTTTACACAAGGTTTTTATCAAGAACTTGGTGATGGTACAAACATGTCCATTGACAGTTTACAAACAAGCCATGCCGGTGGGTCTGTCTCAATGTCAGTGGATAACAGTAGTGTCGGATCCAATGATTCTTTAACCCATATGCTAAGCCATCCAGGTTTAAAACCTGTCAACCACCATAACTATAGTGTATCAGTAGGACAGAGTGTGTTTCGTCCAGGGAAAGTCACCCATGCACTAAATGATGATGCATTAGCTCAAGCATTGATGAATCCTAAGTATCCAACTGAGGGGTTGCAGAATTATGATGATTGGACAATTGATTTGAGAAAACTCAACATGGGTACAGCTTTTGCCCAAGGTGCTTTTGGAAAGTTATACAGAGGCACGTATAATGGGGAGGATGTTGCTATTAAGATATTGGAGAGGCCTGGGAATAGCCCGGAGAAAGCACAAGTGATGGAACAGCAGTTCCAGCAGGAAGTTATGATGCTTGCAAATTTAAAGCACCCGAACATTGTGCGGTTCATTGGTGCCTGCCGGAAGCCCATGGTTTGGTGTATCGTAACAGAGTATGCGAAAGGTGGGTCAGTTCGGCAGTTTTTAACCAGGAGGCACAATCGGGCAGTACCGTTGAAAATAGCAGTTCAGCAGGCTTTAGATGTTGCGAGAGGAATGGCATATGTTCATGGACTCGGGTTTATACACCGTGATTTGAAGTCAGATAACCTCTTAATAGCAGCAGATAAAACCATAAAAATTGCTGATTTTGGTGTTGCACGGATTGAGGTGCAGACTGAAGGGATGACACCCGAAACCGGGACATACCGTTGGATGGCTCCGTAAGTCTCAACACCTTTTATACACGAAGGTTTCTTTCTTTTAGGTTACATTGTGATTGTATTCATATTTTTTTGCTGTGAGCATGTGATAGTTTTCCCTTTCGGGGTTCTTTTTCTGATAAATGCATATTATTACAATAGATCTCCTCCCCTTTATTGCATGAATAAAGTATCTGATTATGAAAATGGTTGTAGATATAGGTTTTTAAGGAAATATTGGTAGTCCACATCATTGTTTGGATATGTCACTCAAATAAAGTAAAGAACTGCACAGTGAATGAGAAAGAATGTCTTAGGAAGTTGAGGTTTTCATAAAGTTTCTGGAAATGTATTCATTCTTTTGCCTTTCTTCTTTCAAAGGGGGTAGGGAATGGCTCGTCCCTCTTCATTGAGGTTTCTCTTTTACCCTGATTCCATTGAATGACAATAGTGGTAGCTACTTCTATTAGGAAGAGTTGATTATGGCAGGGGGAGTAATGGTCATCAACACCATTTTGGCAATTAGGAGAATTTGGGAAGCTTTTCTTGAGAATATTGGAATTCTATAGCAACATTGTTTGCAGTGCTATGCTGCCCTACGATTAGAATGGAGGGCCAGCAATGATATTCTATTTTCCTTTCTTATTTTAACCAGTGGATATACTGATCTCTTTTGGTGAGGCCTGAAATACAACTTAAAAAGTAACTCCATCTTTCGTGTCTGGCACCAGAACTGGCTTATGCTGATTAATGCAATGTATATTATACTGAGGTGTGACAGCTTGCATTATATTGTCTCTAAGAAGCGGTTGGAGTATTGGTAGCATGTAGTACCTAAAAGGCAATTTTAATTATTTTAGATGATTGGTTATGCTGACAGCCATGCTCGCTCCAAGTAAACTCCTAACTTGAGTTTTTTCTCAATGAAACAGACACTTGATCAGAGCATACATTCATAGGGAAATGTTAAGTTTATATATATATATATATATATGATTATTTGGATATATTCTATCTGAAAGGAATTTAGTTGGTAGTGAGTAGAATTTGATGCATGTTCTGGAAAATTAATTCATTTATCGAACTATAATAAAACTAGATCTTAGTGTCATTGTCCGATCTGGATTTGAAGGCTGGTACTCGACTGCAACATGCATCAGTTTTTTCTGATTTTTCTTTTTCAAGAATCTACATGCTTTTGCTGATAACAAGGGATCGTGATTGTAACCACCCTCTAAAGTTTTAAATGTCCCAATTCATGCAGAGAGATGATTCAGCATAGGCCCTATACACAAAAGGTGGATGTGTACAGCTTTGGAATTGTTCTTTGGGAGCTCATAACAGGCTCGCTTCCCTTCCAGAACATGACTGCTGTTCAGGCTGCCTTTGCTGTGGTGAACAAAGGAGTAAGACCAATAATCCCGTATGATTGTCTGCCTGTTCTGAGTTACATCATGACCCGCTGCTGGGATGCCAACCCTGAAATTCGCCCCCCTTTCACAGATGTTGTCAGGATGCTTGAGAATGCCGAAACCCAGATATTGACCAATGTGCGCAAGGCACGCTTCAGGTGCTGCATAGCTCAACCCATGACAGTTGAATGATCCACCAGAATATAAGACTGAAAAACAGACGTTTAAGATGATACAAATGAAAATTGTATTATTAAACCTATAAGCTGTATGAACTGAAGCTATGTCATGTATCAGTTTTCTTTCCCCCTTTTCCACCGCTAAGTAGGAAGATGTTAACCGTTTAGAATGCTGCTTTTTTTTTTAACCCTTGTTGGTGGCAGTTGTACTGATGTATCTTTATCGAAGGTCGTAGTGGTGGGGGAGCATTGATGTATCTTCCCATAGTAGCTATATATGGAGACCTGTCGTTTGTATTGTCTTGCTTGTCATATAACAAACGAGCTCAGGTTCTGTCATTTGTTGTTGTTGAGGCTTGCGAGGGCATGTTTTACACGTTGCTATGCGTTCTTGACGGGGACGAATTTGGGTGACGTCGTCCAAGGAAAAACGAGGTCCACTTGTTTAGGGCATCAGAACCTGATGATATTAGTGACATAAATATAAATAACAGTAACTGTTGTTGTATAATTGCTCCATGATTTTGAGCATATGGTAGCTGTTTTCTAGTTTTATTATGATTAGGAAACATCTAAATTTATGAGGTGAATTGATCAAATTCTCAGCTCTGCCAGGGAGTAAATAGTGTCAACTTTTATGAAGCTGTTGCTCACCTCCTCATCCCGGAGGGCCACTTGACCATATACCAATTAGCATCCAAAAAATGAGGAAACACACGCGCGCTTGCAACAAAAATTGTGAGAAATCAAAGGTTGCGACTCAAATTGAAGAATTTAAACACTGAAGGACTTGGAAATAAGTGTCATGCATGGCCCATAACCATTTGCAATATTAGATTATTAAAATGAAAGGGCAGTAAAGTATTTTCACAAGCATTCCAAGGACATTTATGTCCTTGGAGAAATTAAAAAAAAAACAAATAAATAAAAACTGAGACTTTGAAAGTAAATGCAAAGAGAAGACTGGTCTCTCTCTCTCTCTCTCTCTCTCTGTAGTTGTTGTAGCTCATCGTCTAAACATCTTGTCTTCTTCTTCCTCCTCCTCCTTTCCTTGTTCTTCTTCTTTTACTCTGCGATTCTTTATTGTAAAAGGCAGCTGAAGAATTGAATTCACACATTGTTGCTGCTGCTGATGACCCCTCCTTCCTTTCACTAATTATTAGTAACCACCAGGTGGGTAATAGGTATGCAACCATTTCTTTTTATCTATTTCACTGGTGCTCTTTCCTGATTTCTTTTAAATTACCTGATCTAATATCTGTCAGACCCTGCTTTTCATCTCTGGGCCTCTTACTCATATATAAAGCTCTAAGCTTTGAATTTGTCAAACTTAGTCTTTAGAAGTTGAATTTGTCATATTTCAGCTCAATGTTTTTCCGTTTAAGTCTTTCTCAATTAGTTGTTTCGCTGGCTTGATGGGTTTGGATTTTCATGGTCTTGACATGTGAAAGTTTGTATCTTTGTATGTGACTGTAACAGCTATGATATTTTGGTCACAGATAGAGTTTAGGATCGGGATAGCTGAATCTCTTCGAGGAGTTTCAGTTTTCATTAATTCATTCAATCATTGCAAAGGTATCACCTTTTCATTTCAGAAATGTAAATTTTCTTATTATTATGTTTCTATATTTGTTTTCTGGAATAATTAGTTTAGGTCATTTGCCCCCAAATAGGTTCCCATATTGCTCTGTTTCTGTGGAGATTGGTTAACGATTTCACTGTTGCTTGTCAATTTGTTTCATTTTATTAGCTTCCTAACCATCACTACAAGATTAGGTTTTCAAAAAATTTATTTCTTTTTATGTTCTGTTGTGATCTTATCTGGCATTAACTGTGGGTAGTCCTTGGGAGAACCGTGTAAAAGATTTTTGATGATGCCCCCACATAATCTTAATTTGTAATACCTATAAATGATAGATGACCATTTCAACGAATACTAAGAAAATTAGTGCATGCAACACTTTTCAAATGATAGCATTACTAACTGCTCATTGTCGTTTGATGTTAATCATAGCTTAAAAGTCCTCATTTGTGTGTTTATAGGGTCCATTTAGTGGAGATGCTGCCCATTTAATTAGCGTGACTAATTTTGGATAAAAAGAACTGGGTATTGTTGACTTCATTTTGACGAGTATTCATGATTGGAAAAATGGTGGAAGGGCCAAAATTTACTGGAATCATAGGAGGAAATACCAACAATGAGAACAACTACTATGATTTCACACAAGGGTTTTACCAAAAACTTGGTGAAGGTACCAACATGTCCATAGACAGTTTACAAACAAGCAATGCCGGTGGATCTGTCTCAATGTCAGTGGATAATAGTAGTGTGGGATCCAGTGATTCTTTAACCCACATCTTAAGCCATCCAGGTTTAAAACCTGTCAATCACCACAACTATAGTGGGACAGTGGGACAGAGTGTGTTTCGTCCAGGGAAGGTTACCCATGCACTAAATGATGATGCATTAGCTCAAGCATTGATGAATCCTAAGTATCCAACTGAGGGGTTGCAGAATTATGATGAATGGACGATTGATTTGAGAAAACTCAATATGGGTACAGCGTTTGCCCAAGGTGCTTTTGGAAAGCTATATAGAGGCACATATAATGGGGAGGATGTTGCAATTAAGATATTAGAGAGGCCAGAAAATAGCCCAGAGAAGGCACAAGTGATGGAGCAGCAGTTCCAACAAGAAGTTATGATGCTTGCAAATTTAAAGCACCCAAACATCGTGCGGTTTATTGGTGCCTGCCGTAAGCCCATGGTTTGGTGTATTGTGACGGAATATGCAAAGGGAGGGTCAGTTAGGCAGTTTCTGACAAGGAGGCAAAATCGGGCAGTGCCATTGAAATTGGCTGTTAAGCAAGCACTAGATGTTGCAAGGGGAATGGCTTATGTTCATGCACTTGGATTTATACACCGGGATTTGAAGTCAGATAACCTTTTGATTTCGGCTGATAAATCTATAAAAATTGCTGATTTTGGTGTCGCACGAATTGAGGTGCAGACTGAGGGGATGACACCAGAAACTGGGACATACCGTTGGATGGCTCCGTAAGTCTCTACTCCTTCCATATATTGAGGTTCCTTCTTTGTGTTATTTTATGATGTTATGCATATTTCTGTTGTAGCCAGATGAACTTTTTTGTCCTAATTCTGATAGATATGTTTTACATGGGCAATTCTTTCCCTTTACTGAATGATTAACCTATCTCTGCGCATATGGTAGTACTCGTAAGTTTTTTAGGAAATGGTGCTGTTCTCCCTAGGTGTGGTGGTGTTGTTGATTAAATAAAGGAATGAAACATTGATAATAAATGAGAGAGGCATTCTAAGAAAGTGGGTCATTTCTTCCCTTTTCATTCTTGTGCACACTATGTGTATAGCTTGTCTTACCTGGATTTCTCTTTTTGCAAATCAATTCAGCATAACGGTTTTTAGTTCCATGGATGTTGGCAAGTGAAGCAGCATCCATTTTTATCGCGTGGGAAGATTTCTTTTAAGTTTTTGGATTCTGTGGCATTGTCTTGTGAAGTGTTATGGTATCCTACCATTAGGATGGAAGAGCTAGAAACTGGTGTTTTTTTTTTAAAAAAACTATTTTCTCTCTTTTAAACAGTGACTTCAGGACCTAAAAAAGTCGTTCCACATTTCACATCTTGACAGTGGCGCAAGAACTTTTAGTTTTGTTTATAGTTTCTCTCGATGGAGCAACTTGTTTTAGTTATTTGCAAGATGGTTGTGGTTTTGTAAAAGTTACCTTAAAGGAGAACTCTGTCTTTCACTTGTCTTCCTAAGTGTTTTCGTAGATTTGTCATCTCTCTTCTAAACCTCCCCTCCTTTTGATGTTGAGCTTAAGTTGCAAATCAGATTAAATTTAACCAAGTCATGTGGCAGGCAATATGTTTTGGGGTTAGATTTCTTTACAAGGAATGGCCATTCCTAGATTTCTGGTTTGTGGCTGGCTAAACGAGCTTGACCTAAATCTTTTTACATAAGCAACATCCAGATGAGGTGGGTTTTTTTGTCATTTGTGGGACGCTAGAAGAAGACCAGGAAAGAGATGTAGATTGGAAATCTCATTTCATTCCTGTCTCTCTCTCGGGAACATTGAATCTTATGTAACAAAGTAAAAAAGACTTCTACCCTTTTATTCAGCGCCTCATGGTTTTGAGGCCATGCTTTTTATAAACTATCATATAGACGATGTTTTTCTGATAGACATGCATGCTGCCATAAGTGACATTTATGCTTGTATACACGGAAGTTCCTTGTGCTTAAATATATTTTTCTTAAAGGGGAATTTAATGATTATTAATTGGAGTTTGCTGCATGCTCTAGGATATCAATTATTGTGCTCATTTATAGCACCACAGCAAGGTTTATCTTCTTAGTTCCATCAACTGTCAGGCATATGAGTTTTTCTGAATCGCCGTTTTCTTGAATCTACGAACTTCTGTCATTTGCGACAACAGATTGTGGTTGTAATTATTCTCTTACGTGTTTGACTTGCCAATTTGTACAGAGAGATGATTCAGCACAGGCCCTATACACAAAAGGTGGATGTGTATAGCTTTGGGATTGTCCTTTGGGAGCTCATAACAGGTTTGCTTCCCTTCCAGAACATGACAGCAGTGCAGGCAGCATTTGCTGTTGTGAACAAGGGGGTAAGGCCAGTTATACCAAATGATTGTCTCCCTGTGCTGAGTGACATCATGACGCGCTGCTGGGATACCAATCCTGAAGTCCGTCCCCCCTTCACCGAGATCGTCAGGATGCTTGAGAATGCTGAGACTGAGATCTTGACCACCGTGCGCAAGGCACGTTTCAGATGTTGCATGACTCAACCCATGACAGTTGACTGATCCAGAGAACATAAGACCTGATAACAGATCGTAAAGAGGATACAAATGAAAAAACGAAATATAAACCGAAGCTGTATGGATGAATTTTATGTTTGTGTATGTATCAGTATTTTTTTTTTCTTTTTCCAGATAGGGAAAAGTTGACCATTTAGACCGGATGGTTCCTGGTGTTTGGTGTCAATTGTAATGGAGTAGCGTGGTTGAAGGTCATGGTTTCCAAGCTGTAGTAGTAGGGGAGCATTGGTGTATCTTCCCTCTGTAGCTATAAATATATATATGTACCTGCCATTTTCATTGTTGTTTGTTGTTGTATCTTATATAACAAACGCAGGTTCTCTTTGGATTAATAATGCTTCAATTAGTTCCTTCCTTTGCTTATCAGTTCCATAACCACCCTGCCCTATTAGCGTGGGAGCTGGCGTATCAGCCAATCGTTCTCAAGTCAGTTGGCATGTGTACACTTTACAGGGATGAACTGTATTGTATTATACTTGTAAATTGGTAGTCTCTAGGACCCGAAATCGTTTTGCTTGTAAATTTGAAGTCGCTAGGACAGTCATGTCCAGGTTTTCAGTAACAATGGCACAAAAGTTTCTGTTTTTTCGGTAATACCTTCCCAAACCAGAAAGGGGTTAAAATGCACTTTGCTGCCAGTTAAACATAAACTAAAGACCAGTAACATAAACACCAGGACAGAAAAAGGGGGTTTTGGGGGTGGGTATTGTCAATACAAAAGAAAAGCATAGATGGAACAGGAAATGAACATTAATAACAAGCATCAGAGACCAGTCATGCTAAAACTAAGTGTTGTGGTAGCAATATGATGAATTGGTCACCGGTCACCACAGCAGCCGCCGCAGCTTACATAGCACGCTGCCCCCCAGATTGAGAACCGGAGGCCAATCCGTCCTAAACATAAGAACATATAAACACTTGTATTAAAAAAGAAATGCAATGCTACAAACAGATGGAATTAATTAAGAACTCACGGAGGTAAGTTTGGTCCGCCTTGCTGGTTGACACTCGGTTATCTTTTCCTCCCAAGCAGGGGACATCGTCTCCAGGTAATCCAGATTAAATCCATAAGCTAGATTAAAGGCACTGAAATAGTAGATGCCAACAACAGTCCCATTCTTGCTAAAAAATGGGGTGCCACACACATGCTCGCTGCCATAAATAGCTCCTACCTCCACAAATTGTATCGGAACTCTCTTGTGATAAGCATGCTTAATGCTAGGTGCAACTATTTGTTGCACTTCTTTACTCATGATAACAGATGACAAGTTTCTGTTCGGACATGAAACCATTCCTTTAAGATATCGATACGCATTATTAAAAAAGACATGAATAAAATGAATCTCACTGCCTTGTACAGCTGCAGAGGTAGCGAGGCGTGCATAGGGAAAGTCCTCCCTCTCTGACTCCAACTTGAGCAATAAAAATGGATGATCAGCATATTCATGACAGATAGCCGCCTTGAATCCTTCATCATCATCTTTAAAACAAACATGCATTCCTGTTCTGTTAGTGCCGGTGTCGGTGTTGATAGTAAGGATGTGGCCATAAGGTGAGATCACAACACCAGCTGCAAACAAGGATAGCGTGCCGGATTCAAAAACATTATAGATTCGAGCAACAGTGGGCACCATGGTTTTGAAAAAAGTTGGTATCTCAGAAGCATCCAGGGATGGATGATCGTCTCCTGCATCATAGGATCGAGCATCATCCGGATACATTGTGATTTGGAGGATAGTATTTCACAGAGGAAAGATCTAGCGGTTGAAAATAAGGGATCTAGGGTTTATTACAACGGCAATCTAGCGATCTAGCTATGGACGGAGAATGGAGTGGATAGGCATTAAGTAGTGACGAGGTCTCAAGGGCGAAAAACCCGCCTTTCAGTCGTTCACGTGAATACTGTGTTGGTTGGAATTTCGTTTTGTACAATGCGCTTTTGGTTACGAACAACTGCCTTCCTTTATCTCCTTGTGATTTATTAATTTAGTTTTTATTTAATCCCTATATCCTTTATAAATTAATCATTTTCGTCTATTTCATCTAATTTATTTTGATTTTTTTAAGTTTAAAAAATAAAAGTAATTTTATATACGATGTTGGAAAGTTTAAGGAGGATTAATTAAAAACAAGATATTATTAAATTAAACATGATCAACACTTATTAAACAACTATATTATAATTAAATCTAAAATAACAAGGGAAATTATTGTGCAGCAGAGGATATAAAACGTTATTCCTTGTAGTAATATAAAAATTAATGAAATTTGAACTATAAAATCTTTTAACCATGCATGGGAGGTTAGGTGATTTTTTTCATTATAATACAATTGTCTCTTACAAATTATAAAAGACTAGACTTGTTATTTTATTTTTTTGTCATGGTAAAATTATTAATTTAATCCTAAAATAAAAAAAAAAGTTTATCATTCAGTCAAGGTGTTCTGGTATTTTTTATTTTTTTAAAATAATAAAATTACTTTATTAATCTTAAAGAAAAAATCAACTAAACTTTTTACTAATGTTTTTTTTATCCTTTTACCTTTTTTTTTTTATATCAAAATTATTTATGGATATTATTTTATTTGATAATATATTAAATATTATTAAAAAAAAAACAGTTGAAAGAAAATACGTTGATGCATGCAAGATTTGAATAGTCTTGGCGTTTTCACCGTGTTCTCTGACACCAATAACTTTTTTTTTTCCTCTCCCTGCCTCGATTTCTGCCAGACCACTGAAAAATTGTATCGGAATGATTTGCTTTATCCGGGCAATGGCGCGCTGTACGTGCTTGTTCCGTGGTGGTCCAGTACTATGAGTGTGTTTATTTTTACTGTAATGGTTTCGGTGCGGTTGTGTTGTGATTGAAAAAAAATAATTCTTTTAAAATATATTTTTTCTGTGATTTGTGTATATATTTTGAGTATTTGGTTAAAAATATGGTTTAATTTTATTGTTGTTAAAAACATGTTTAGTTAAACCTGTAATTGTGGTTGCTTTTGTATCCAAAATGACGAAAAAGGACATAAATAAAATAATTCTTTGTATTAAGAGAAAATAAAACATTTTGTCCACATAAATACCGGCAAAATAATAAAAGTGTGATTTTTTATTACAATTAAATATTATTGTCCCATCAAACTATTTGCAATGCCATCACGAATATAATTCATACGCGACGCTCTTTGGTGTCTAGTTGTTTGTGATTGTGGAATGACATCGAGAAAAATATTTAAAAAACAAAATCAGGATGGTTATCAAACTTGTTGAATGCAACAACTTTAATGCCATCATGAATGCAAGCCAATGCTTGCATTGCCTAGTATTACAAATATTTCTTTAATTTTAATGCCAATAAAGATAATGATAATATATTAATATATGATGTATAGAGAGCATTACAGTTGGTAGAAGTTTTAGACAAAGAAAACCTTCAGTTTATATTCTACAAAAGAAACCTTATATGTCACTATGAGACCTGTGAGCGAAGACTATTTACAAGTATATAAATTACAAACACAAGAAAAATGACCGTGATGTTGAGGACAGATAGAGCTAATTAATTTCTTGGTAAAGGTTGCAGCGTTTTCTGAACAGCAGCCACGGCAAAAGCAACAGCAAGTGGCTTTTGCTTATTCTGCGTTTGGAACATAATTTATGTGGGTTCCATGGAGTTTGAAAACGTGAGTAGATATTAACCAAACAGCTTGAAACAATAGAACCACAAGAAACGTGGACGCTCCCACGTAACCAAACAGATTCTCTATCATCTGAAGGATGAGAATGGTGTTATTGGGGTAGAATGATTGGTTGGATGCCTCAAGTTCAAAGCCAAGAAGACACTGGATATATAAAAGGGTTCTTTTTAATGCAGCTATTTTTGCATCAAATAAAAACGGCACATCTGCTGACAGTTTCCTCGCAGTAGAGGTAACTTCGATTTAGGGGAGTAAAAAACTTGAAAAATTAAGAAATTTGAAAAAAAAAAAAAATTAAAAAAATCGAACCGTAAAAAAAAATAATTAAAATTTTAAAAAAATCGACCGGTTCAGTTTTATAAATCTAAAATTGAAAAAACCGAACTGAACCCGAACCGAAAAAAACAGAAAAAACCGAGTCAAACTGAAAAAACCGAGCAAAACCGGTTTAAACCGGTTTTGGTCCTAAAAACCAAACCAAAACCAGCCGGTTTGAACCGGTTTCGGTTTTTTTAAAAAACTCAGTTTAATTATTTTTTTTAATAAAAATCAAACCGAATAAAAAATAATCACTCTTCTTCGATCAATCAAAGATAAGAATCTATCCTTTCATTCATATGGTAACTGTAAGCTTTGCATTTTTCAATCTTAGTAGCTGTCGTGTTTAATTAGTAATGAGATATTCTATTGAAATTAAGATAATAAAATCCTATCAATAAAATATATTCAATTTTTACTAAAAAGATGTGTGTGTCTGTAGAAGATTGGCTGCGACAGACGTTTGAGTGTTTACAACAATATTTGCATAAGACATGTATGATCCTTGTAGAAAAGCAAAGAAACCCTATGTGATTCATCAACAATTTTACAGTGTGTATTTATGCGAGGGAAATTGCAAAACTTGCAACTCAATATGCATGTGATCTCCACACAAGCCACATTCTACCATGATATTGCCGCGGCTATAATCATTACAGAATTTCTACCTAATAATTAGATTGCTTGCAGTTATTCCTTCAATATGAGCTCGCAAAACATCAATATTGCTTGCAATTATTATTCCAGAAATATTTTTTTTTCGTTAGATTCTTTTTAAATTTATATAAATTTTTGTTTTATCCATTTTTTTAATTAGTATTTTTATATTTATCTCTAATTATTTTGATTAGTTAGAATTTTACATTATTATTTTTTAAAATTTGTCTTTTATATTATGATTTGATCTCATAATCTGTGTTAGAAATTCACAAGTTCGATTATATATTTGTAAGTGATGGTCAAGAGGATTATGATGATAGTAGTTGCTTCAATCTTACAGTAGTGGCGAGGATGACGATTTTGTAGGCAATGGTTTCTATTAAATGTTTCGTCATTAATTATCAAAATCCTCAAATTGCTATTTACAGTAGTGTAGATCATGTAATTATTGAACTATATATAGTTGCGTTCAAGAAAAGAAAGGCATTTTTTTTTAGATTTTCCCACTTTCCCATCTGTTGCTGTTGTACCATATAGAAACCAAAGATCACAGGTGTAAGATGTGCAGAAAAATGGATGGCTGCTTGTTGATGAACCAACATACACGCAGAGGATTGAAGTGTTTGCAAGAACAAGAAAGGCTCAATCTGGTATAAACGAGTCAAACTGTTACATGTGGGTACGAAGATGGGCAGAGGTTGATTCATAATTTCGTATCTCACTCATGGCGGCCTCAGATAGGACTGGTCAAGCAAATGAGCTCAAGTGAGCCATAGCCCCTAACCACTCGAGGACTACATTGGAATGGTCAACATTAAACACTCTTGTTTTCAACTCACGAATTTGAGGTCAGGGGTCAATTAAGGTATTATGGAGCTAGTCTTTGCATATTCGAGAGAGGAAGTCTCTTTTTTTTTGTTTTTCACAGACAATTTTTCCAGGTTCGAATCCAAAACTAACAAGCAGAGTGGCGAATAAAACTAGTTATGCCCGGTGAGATCAGAACCCTAAACCAAAGAAAAGAGTGATGATGGTGAAGAGACGAGATGTAAGAAGGCACGTGGAGATGAGGAGGCAGCCAATAATGCAATCAAATTCAGACTTGGCTTGATGAGTCCTGTTTTGTCCTATAAATACAAAGGAAGGACCAAAACCCCATTCGCTCATCGTTTTCCTTACAGCCCCCTCTAGTCATCCTCCTTTCTTCACTTCTTACGTGCAGCAGCAGAGCTAAGTGCCCAATACAACAACAACAACAAGAAGACGATGGCCAAATCCTTGAATTTATCAGCATCACCTTCAACACCCACCCTTTCTCTCTCTTCTTCTTCTAAATACTCTACCCTCCTCGAAACCCCAACTACCCTTTCCTTCCCTTTATCTCGCCACCACTCCCACTCTCACTCTCTAACCGTAAGATCCTCCTCCTCCTCCTCCTCTGCTACAACCACCGCTACCCCAACTTCCACCACCTCTTCCAACCAATTCCGAGTAGACATACTATCAGAATCCCTACCTTACATCCAGAAATTCAGGGGCAAAACCGTTGTCGTCAAATATGGTGGCGCTGCCATGAAACAACCTGAACTCAAAGCCTCTGTTGTGAGCGACCTTGTCCTCCTCTCCTGTGTTGGTCTCCGCCCTGTTTTAGTCCATGGTGGCGGCCCAGAAATCAACCACTGGCTAAAACTCCTCAACATTGAGCCTCTCTTCCATGAGGGTCTCCGCGTTACTGATGCCAAGACCATGGAGATTGTGTCTATGGTATTGGTTGGAAAGGTCAATAAAGACCTTGTTTCTTTGATCAATAAGGCTGGTGCCACCGCGGTTGGCCTTTCTGGCATGGATGGCCGCCTTCTTATGGCCAAACCAACTCCTAACTCTGCTAAACTAGGGTTTGTTGGAGAGGTTGCACGCGTAGACCCCACTATTTTGCAGCCTCTTGTTAATAATGGGCATATACCAGTGATTGCGTCTGTGGCGGCCGATGAGTTGGGTCAGTCTTATAACATCAATGCTGACACTGTGGCAGGGGAGGTGGCTGCGGCATTGGGGGCGGAGAAGCTGATATTGCTGACTGATGTGGCGGGGATACTTGAAAACAAAGATGATCCAGGGAGTTTGGTGAGGGAGATTGATATAAAGGGGGTGAAGAAATTGATTGAAGAGAAGAAAGTGGGAGGTGGGATGATACCAAAAGTGAATTGTTGTGTGGCGTCACTTAGTCAAGGTGTTAGAACTGCTAGTATTATTGATGGAAGAGTACAACATTCTTTGCTTCATGAGATTATGTCTGAAGAAGGCATTGGTACTATGATTACTGGCTAACCCACTGTTCTGTTTTTGGTTGCTTGTCTGTTTGATTGTGGAAGAATAATGACTCAATGCTAGAGCTCTGTACTTATCAAGTGAAGTCTTTCTTTGATGTTTGTTGTTTTTGCTTGATGGGTTTCTATTAAATTTATTTCTTTGCTTGTCAATGGTGATTGATTGATTTGATGACTCAAGCAATTAGTGATCTTCAGTTGTAATTGATTAACTGTATGACTTGCTAGTGTTCTTGCTCATTTCTGTAAATTCTAATCCATTGCTCCGGCGACTTTGAAGGCGTTCAAAAGACACCTGTTTGATGTTGAGCCTGATGCTTAAATGACTGAGTCAGTGCCTCCGAGATCTGATCACCTACATGACCGGATCCGGACATGCCTTAGGTCAACATGGAACCGGAGCCCCAGTTCCGGTGCTCTCTACAGTAATTTAGTTAGTGAATTGCGATTATCAACAATTGTTCCAGACAGCCATGACTCCTTATTCTTTGTTTCCAAAAAGGGATAAGAATATGTGAGTTATTGACACCTCTGGGTTCATATCATATGGTATCGTTTTTATGATTTAGAGCATTGGATTCGGAGCGTGTAAAAAGATTGGTTTGAGGTTTAGCAGTGAACTAAAAACTCTGTGGTGCATGTTAAAAGATTTGTTGCTAATGGCAGAATCATTGTGTGTGAATAGACAAGGAGTAACTGCACTGCAGAGCATCAGAAAATAGCCGTCTAGTTCCGGTTATTTTTCATCTCACTTCTGGAATTAGATTCTGTGGTCAACTGGAATTAAGCTTAAATAGTAGTGATATCTATTCGTCTAACAATTAATACTGCTTGGTTGCCCCAATATTTTGACCAAATCAAAGTAAAAAATCTACTCCTTTCGCCCACAGGATTTTCCTTTAAAGACTGGTTATTTCCTTTGCATACTCCAAAGGTGCATTTCTATTGGCTTGAACCTCTGCTGGTTTTGGCAGCTTCTCGCCGGATCAACTTTGGAAATATTTGTAATAACATATGGATCCTGGAGACTTCACTCAGCACAGGGAGACAATCATTTGGGATAACTGGCCTTACCCCCTTGTTCACAACAGTAAATGCTGCCTGCACTGCTGTCATGTTCTGGAAGGGAAGCAAACCAGTTATGAGCTCCCAAAACTATACACATCCACCTCGTGTATAGGGCCTATGCTGAATCATCTCTCTGTACATATGGGCAAGTCAAACACACAAGAGAATAATTACAAACACGATCTGCAGTAGAAATTGACAGAAGTTAGCAGATTTACGAAAACATCAATTCGAAAAAACTCGTGTACTTGACAGTTGAAAGCGGTTGCAGGTTCCCAAATAATCTTTCTGTTGTTACAAGCAATGACCCATCTACCGGGACTTGCAAGTATAGGATCATGATTCAAGGTTAAACAGTCGCCTCTGTTGTTGAAGGTGGAAGAAGGTTTTCAATGTCTAGTTTGGTAGCGTTTGTCTTCGTGTCTCTTTCAGCGTTTTTGTGACTTTTAGGAACTGATTGTATTGGATTGTTACTTGTATTTCCTTGATTGGTATGTCTAGACGAAGCTAATTTGAGCATTTCACTTTTAAGTCTTGAAGCATACCTACTAAACAAGAAAACTCAACATGATCAAATTTAGCTGCACATTTTGTATTCAAGTCGAAGCGCACTATTTTCCACCTGCATTAGTGGACTTCTAATTGCAGATGAAAAGAAAACGTTTACTACATTTTCATTGATTTCATCAAACAACTGGAACACAACAGGATCATAACAGCTAGCTGGTCTCATGCTGCTGGTCGAAATAGTCATGCATCCAGACCAGAATGATGAAGATAGCCTGCAAATGCCTTCCAAACACTGAATCAACTCCTCCATGAATCACAAGTCCTCTGTGTTTATAAAAACGAAAGATGTCACCTCTGAAAATCAATTTTACATATTCCTATCATTCGTAAATTAAAAGGAAGCCATAGCAAGAATGTCAATCAAACAGCCACCCCTGTAAAAGACCATAGAAATGGTATAGAAGTGAGGGGAAAAAAAACATTTGCGAGGGATGGCTTGGAGAGAGCCTGTCTCGTCACAGCAAGATCAGATTCATTAATCTCATTTTTCTATGCCGTTAGAGTTTGAGACCTGGACAAACAATACGGTAATGGGTTAAGAAGTTAAGGCAGTATTATAAAACCTATTAAAAATCGGCTAAATCGACGCCCTTTGTTAATGCAAACTGTAACCACAACAGAAGACAGAAAAAATGGATGAAAAAAGGGTTATGGAGTAGTAATGACAATGCATCCATGCAAATCTCAGATGAGAAGATGCAGAATTTGGGAACACATTTAGTTTGCTAGGGATATGGGTTTCTTGTAATGCGTAAGCTGTCATTGTTAAGAGCAACATTTAATCTATTCTGTCAACGTATTAAGAAAATGGATTGAAAACAGAAACAGAGGATGCAACAGAGTGTAAATAAGATGGAACAAAGCAGAACCAAACTAATTTCTGGTTAGTTTTGATTATATATGAAAGGTTTCGGTTTAGTTGGATTTTTCTAATAAAAAACCAAATGTAGCCAAAAGAAAAAATGTTCACCCCTGTTTCAAATGATATACATATTCACTCCATTATGGATGAATCACTGCCTACCACCTTAATAAATCATCACCAGTGCAAAATCAACCCTCTTTCCCTGCAACGTCTTCTCCAATGTGCCCGGCCCTCTTCTCTCTTTTTTTCTTTTGTCTGTCTAGTATTCCCATCCTTGTTCTGGCTTTTTTTTTTTTTTTGAATAATCACCACTAGAACCGCCATTTTAATTGCAACTGACATGAGAGTCGCGCCACTTTCCCTACAACATCTTCTTCTTCAATATATAATGCCCTCTTCTCTCTCTCTGTTTTTTTTTTTTTAATTCTTAATTTACCACTGTTTTCTTTGGCCCATCACAAGCCAGATCATGCGAGGGCATCACATGATCATGCATCCAGCTAATACACATATAAAAGGGAAATCTAGGGGATGATAAAACAAATGAAAGAAGAAGAAGAAGAAGAAGAAGAAAACAAGTACTAGCAAGGGCTTAAATTCTTTCCAATACCAATGGTGGAGTGCTAGCCTGAACACTAAGATGGCAAGGAGAAACTTATTTGTATGGAATGCATTATAAGAATTGAAGATCCGACGGCAAGCCAAACCGAAACTTGTAAAGCAAAGCCTAATCCAACCCCTTTTCATCTCTAATTAGCCTTTAATATACTTCCCACCCAAATACAATCTCAATGTGTTCATGCATCAAGGGTATTCACAATACAATAATAATAATAATAATAATAATAATAATAATAATAACAACAACAACAACAACATGACACAAATGTTTGTTGCTTATAAATAAGACAACAATAATTGAAGTAATAATATTGTTGTATGCACTATTTAGTAGGTGGTCTAATAGTAAGAATTTGGAACTAAGAGGTTTGCTCTCTTTGTATTCTCAAGTTTGAACCCTATGGTTGCTAATATAATAGCCACTGAAGGCTTATAAAGTCATTAACTTCAGGACCCGTGGGATTAGTCGAGATGTGCATAAGCTGACCCGAACACCACCGTTAATAAATAATAATAATAATAATAATAATATTGTTGTATGTTTGTGGCGTCGAGACAAATATCCTCCCATATTGGTATCATCAAGAATGAAATTAGTATCGTTGTCTTGTATTTCGATCATTAGAAACCTTAACTAGTTATAGAGTCTAGATAAGATAATCGATTATGTACAAGAAAAACGCATCTCTTAACTATTATAAAGCTCAAAACATATAAAATAAAAAAAAGACTGCCATTTTATTTAATATTTGAAACACATCATATGTATAAGTTTAAAATCTCAAATATTAAAAAGAACAAAATAAAATTTTGATGTTTTTTTTTAGATGTAAATTAAATTCTCATAACTTTAATAAACTAGGTATCAAATCCAACACTTATGTAAAATAAAAAATAAAAATTATTTTTTTGTGATTTTTTAGTATGCAAAATGATGCAAATATGATTTTTGAAAAACTTGGTAATATTCAAAATTAAAATATTTAAATGTATTTTTTAAAGAAAGATTTTTTTATGTTATTTTTAAATAATAAAATAAAATAAAAACTAGTTTATTTAATATTAAAAAAATATTTCGCATGTAAATTATAATTTTAAATATAAAATATAGAAGGGTTAAAAACATTGCAAAATTGTCAAATATATATATATATATATATATATATATATATATATATATATATATATATATATATATCTGACAGAATTCTTGTAAGCCAAAGATGGCCTTGAGGCTCTACATGTGCTTAGTTTAGCCACGCGGGCAGGGCTTCTTAACTGGGCCATAAACATAAAATTTATGTTCTTAAAGATTTTTAATATATATTTTTTTTAATATAAATTTATTATATTTTTCCTTAATTATATATAGAATATTGTTACTTTGTCTAAATGTTTTTTTTTAATAAAAAATTTACCTTTAATGAATTGTTGTTCAGGAAATGTTGCTTGCAGTTTATAAGACTCCGTTTAATCCTCGGTTATGCAAGGTTTTTTATATATATATATTATTAAATAAAAGTTAATTTAAAAAAGCACAAAATTTTTAAGTTTGACCTGATTAATTAATTTTAATATCAATATATTCCCCAAGACTCATACAGCGCCGGAACTATCCTAGGCTCCTAGCAAATTATATATATATATATATATATATATAAAATAGAGGATCCCCGCGTCAAGGGAAATACTGAAAAGTAACGATGGAGTCTGCTACCTCTTCTAAGCGGCAACGAGTTGGTAATGGTATTGACTGAAATCTTCCTCATTGCTAGTTATAGATTTAGATTCGGTCGGTAATGGTGTTGAATATAATTTTTTTTGTTTTTTTTTAATAAAACAGTACAACGTGCGGCGAGGGATACAGAGGATGAGGAGGAAGCGAAGATGATTGATGTACGGAGTGTGAACAAAGATTTGGATATTGATTCCAAAATAGCTGCTCTCAAGGTTTCTCTGTCTGTTGTGTGCCTCTTGTCCCGCACAGGTATCAATGAATGAATGATAATCTAATGAATGCTCTTGCAAATATTTAACTACTACAGAGGAGTTGTTTTTGTTTGTGATTGATAACAATAATAAACAAAATTAATTAATTAATTCAGGTGGTAAGAATTTTCTGTAGATGCTCGGGGACGGTCGTAGAATGTGAGCGCAAACAAGAGAGTGGCGGCGGGGGTGGCGGCGGTGAATTTGTTGCTACCATCCTCACTTCTGCTAACCTTCTCAGATTTCCTTCTTATTCTAGATATACTTTTTTGGCCCCTGACATCACCGTAATTCCTATCTTCACCAGCTAATTTAATTTTTTGTTAATTTAGTATGCCGGGGCTGGCCTGGACTATCTTTTTTCAGAAGGCATCAATTCATATAAATTTATTAGTATACAATTCATTCAGGTTGAGGTTTATTTATCAAAGGGCAAGCCATTGAAGGGACAAGTTCTTGGGTATGATTTCCACTACAACCTTGCCATCATTCAAATCACAACCGACTATCCCCTTCCTACAGCAATTCTCACAGACATAGATGTTTCGATGCCTCTAACTCCTACACCTCTGCTCACTGATTCAAAACCATTTGGCCTTCGTCCTCATACGGTAGATTCAAGTTTGTTTAAGCTCCGTGGCGGTGACAAGGTAATAGCCTTGGCCCGAACTCTTACCTGCCAATGTCTTCTAGTTGAATCTGGCACGTTAAGGTATGCAAAATCAAACATGGACTTTAGTAGTTTTTTTTGTTTGCACCAATTTTCTGTAATGCGTTTTGTGCGTACCCATAACTTCTAATTATGCTTTCAAAATCATTACCTTTAAATATCTCTAAAATAATATTTATGGCTTCTACATACGCTCTTACTGACTTTCCTTCCTTTTTTTTTTCCTAGTGTGGTAGCACTTGGATATCTAGCAATGAACGAACCTTTTCTTTTCTTTTCTTGTTATTTACACTTAGCTTCTTTCCTTTCCTTGTCTCATCCCAGTATCTATAAGAGCAGCGGGCTTCATTGTCAAGAGCTCCTCTACACTTCTTGCAAGACTACTCAAGTAATCCCATCATAATCTCAATCTATTTTTAATGTTAGTTATTCTTGGCACGCCTTGGTTTTTGTTGTGAAATTGCAATACTCATTCTCGCGCATTGTGTTGCGAGGATTTACTTTTGGTAGATTAAACACTTGGCCCAAGTGTTAAATCAAATATGGGTTTGATGCATAATTGAGAGGCATGAATAATTGCACGCAAACACTATTGGAGGAAACGGGTGCAATGAAGTGAGATTTCGAATACAAATTTCCTTTTTTCTCAGGGAGTTTTTGTCATTTTGTTAAACTTCTCCTAGTGTTTTGGTTGAAGTAAATGTCAAGGCATAAACACAACTTTTGACATTTATCACTTTCCCTAAGCATGCCTTAAAAGTGTCAAAACTCACAAATTTATCATTGCGCTGCCCTTTTCTTGAATGAATTCCTCAACTGAAGATCTTGATGCCCCATGCTGCGTGCAATCTACAATAAACATGGCTTTTATACTAGTTGTGCGAATCCCACCAAAAAACAAGAAGCTCACACACTTTTACTCGTGAAAATTAAAAACTTGGCTTCTATACTAGTTGTGATAATCCCACCAGAAAAACAAGAAGCTCACACACTTTATTGGTTCGGTGAATTGCCTATTCCAATAAACAAGAGACTCTAAACAAAATCATTGATCTCAACATAAAAGGATTTTCCAAAATCTTCTCTATAAGAAAGAACTTCACTACCAAAAAAAAGAAGAAAAAAGCTATAATCGGTCGCTTGTTACATCTTACAAGTAAAAGAAGTGAGGGGTAGAGATTTGAGGGTGAGTGGAAGTATTTTCCGTGCCAGTAGGATAATTATGTTGGATTATGTCTTAAAACCCTCTTTTCTTCTTCTTCTTCTTCTTCTTTTTTTGTGTGCGCGTGTGCTGTAAAATTAGTATATTAATTTATTTTGCAAGCTGTATTTGTTATGCAAGAATCCTTGACGCTAATGCTGCTTTTATGCTAGGTTTATATTGGTGGGCCTATTATAAATTGTGATGGAGAGGTCATTGGGATTGTTTTGCATTATGATGGCTATGCTGCTTTTTTGCCCATCAACATAGCTTCTAGATGCTTGCAGCTTTTAAAGAGAGACAGGTATGGTGCACATCATTGTTTTGAGTACATGACAATTTATAGTTTGTCCATGATACTCTGACTTGGGTTTGTAAAACATCGAGCTCGTAATGGTGGTTTAGGTTTCTTTAATTTTAAGTGTTCCTTTATTTTTATTTGCTATTTATTTCGGATGTAGAACAGAAAGGAGAAGGGAATTGGTAATAGAAGAGAGGAGTTATGGGTAGAGAAAAAGGGGCAAAAATAAATAAATAAATAAATTATATAGAGGCACCAAAGAAACCCTAGATTTTTAAAATAAATAAAATTAAATAATAAAACTAGTTATCAATGTCTTTCCTTCATAATAGAAAAGTAATGAAAATCCCTAACAGGTCCTCTATCAATCTCATTCTACATGCAATTGGGTCTAAGCATGGTTTTGCAACTATTTAGATTGGCGAGGTGCATCTAATACTTTTCTATTGCTGCACAAGGGAGTCTGTCATCCTTGGTTGGGGATGACCCTGACCAATTCTTACGCTGCCAAGGCATCTGTTTTGGAGGAAATAATTCAAAAGTTCCCTCATATCAGCAATGGAATTATTGTTAAAGACGTATGTTCTTGCATCTTTTTTCCCTCTTTTTTTTTCTTCCAGATGCTCTTTAGTTGCTTCATTTGTGGTCTGGATGCCATGAAAGATGTTCATGTGTTGCTTAGTCACTTAGGAGGTATGCATTCTTTTGCTCCTCAATGTCCCTTCATTTCTATGATGCTGATGAAACAAATAATTGTTGTTTTGAGAAATATTTCTGCAACAGCTTCTAAACAATATAATTTGGGGTTCTCATAGGTTGTCAATCTACTGGCTCTGGTTGCGTGGTAAATTGCGCTTATATTGGTTAAATTGCGCTTATATTAGTTAGTGTTTCATGGAGAGTTTGGTTTAAAGGACATATTGATATCTTGAGTAGCTTGTTGGTGAGTGTCTTAAGCGCACCTTATGGATACATAACTATTGATAATTTGGTTTAAAGGACATATTAAACCCGTACCTGACTAATTAAATTACATCTCTAAAGATTAATAAAAACACACTAAATCTTAAACTAGATTGTTGGTGAGTATCTTAAGCGCCCCTTGTGGCCTTAGCTCATCATAACTGTATTTAACTATTATCAATGAGTAACAATTGCAGTTTTAGGTGATGTGTAGTACGTGGTAACTGGTTTTGAATGATAGATACATGCTTGAGTTTGTGATTGCTTGTTTTATCAATCTTTTTTTGTTTTTTATTTTAGGTAATGAAAGGGTCTCCTGCAGCACATGCTGGAATAGTCTCCAAAGACATTATAGTGGAATGTGATGGAGAAGTTGTTAGATGTTCCTTAGAGGTATTGAATCGCATTTATTTATGCTATCTCATGTAGGACTTTATTGTCATCATGTAGGCATTCTCGTAAGAAACCCACATACATGCATGTGGGCTAACAACCCCATATTTTTTTGGAGTGGGCTGTCATGACAGCCCATATTTACACAACCCATTTTATACCCTTACAAGGCTGCATAACAGCCCCATGTGTTACTTAATTCCCACAACATACTCCTAAAAGTCTAGCCAAATACTCTTTAATCCCTATGTTTGCCAACATTTTAGATCAAACAACACACACACATACACTCTTATTTTCAAACAATTGCACTTATTTTATCAAACACTCGGAGAGTATTCTTAAATAATCCTTTTACATAAACTTTAACAATATTCAAACCTCCACAATATATTTATTCATAACTCAAATCTCACAATTACTTTTTTGGAAGAAGTTGATATATTGAATAAATCCCACAATTACTCTTATATATATACCATATATAATGAAAGAATAGTAATATAACAATAAAAGACACTCGAGTGTGTAATTCTTTGGATCTATTCTTTATCAAAGGGCAAAGTGCCCTTGTTATCTATCGGGATGCCTGATGAGTGCAGCGAAACTTTAATCTAAGTGGTTAAAAGGTTTTGGTTTCCTATGGTGCCTTAATACTTAAGTGCCATTATATAGTTAGAGAAATCTATACAAAGGGTGGACCACCACATAATAATTTCCACAGCTTCTTAGATATTGTCACTAGCTTATCTGTTTCTTTTATAGTTACTATTCTTTGCAAGTGATTTTTAGAATTCTGTCTATTGATTTGATCTTTACATCGTGATTTCAGTTTTGTAGAATGGTGTGGAATAGGGCTAGCCAATCCGTGGAAGTGGTTGTGATGAGACCAAGTTCCAGCAAGCCTGTAAAGCTAACTATGGTTGCTGATGAGTTAAAACCTGCTAGCTATAACTGGCAAGTCCCTTTTCATTTGTTTGCATGTTGGTTTTCGTATAGAAATACAAGGTGGCACTAAAATAGAGAGTTCATTAATTGGTTTATCTCAGGTGTCATGATGTTTTTGGGTAGGCTTATCCCTGCTTTATATATATATATATATATATATATATTCCGAAACAATTAATTTTCTGCTTGTTCATTTTAAAAAATATAATTAGGTCAACATTAACTCACTGAATGATTGCATATTTGTATGAGCTTTCTACAAGTTTCTCTCATATGTTTATTCCTTGTTGTTTTGGGTTTTGTGAGCCTTTTGTATTCGATTTGTGCTTCATTATCATCTCGTCCAATTTGGTGCTTTTAGTTGGCCAGTTCCCGCAGATAAAGAGTATGCTGCAGTTATATGGAGATCAATTGATTTAGCAGTGCAAAAAGCTACCACGTGGCTCGATACTTAATGTGTCGGATTGTTTCTCTGCAAGTATCACAGGGCGGGGCGCTGCTCCATCAAATGTTTATAACTTTAGAAGGAGAAACTATCTGGTTTACTTGCTAAAATACGTGTTTATTGTTTTTGACACATCTCAAGCAAAAAAGCAAAGTATATTTTTCATGATTTAAGTGTGGCAATCTTGGGCTTGGGGTGTTTTGTGACTGCATGTCTAGGACAAGATGGATGTTTTGTTATGTTTTCACTATAAACAACCAGAAAACACCTTAAATTTGGTGATGTTTTGTTATTGTGAAGATTATTGAAGTAGATCATAGATGGTTACTTCTTAAACTGATTAGAAAACATGATGTAAATATTAAACTTGTTTGCGAGTGCAGGTTGCCTACTTTGTAAATTCCCGGCCAGACAGAAACAAGTGAATTCGCGATGATGATGATGGCTAGACTATATTGTGGTAACCGAGAAAGTAGAGGCTTTTCCTAATATTTTCCAAACCAACGTAATTGAAAACTAGCATATTACTTAATATGTGCAGATAAAATTTGTACAACTTAAACTTCAATTTTGCTTGGCATCACAACTTTAGGATGTTGATCACGATCAAATAACTCATTAAAGAAGACTGCATTGATAAAATTTCTCTTTTTCCTTAAGGGATGAGGAGCTAACCTGTAAGTGCTTAATGAGAATTGACAGATAAGTTTTTTGATTCATAAAATTTCTTTATCTAACAGCAGTACACATTATCCAAATCCAGGAAGAAGAAGACAACATGAAAACCAAGAAAGCATATGGATCAACTAAAACGAAAAGCATATAAAAAAATACCTCTTAAACAAGAACACCTCCGCTGATGTGGCCAAACTTTTTAATTATGTTTTTCAACATATTTACACTTATTGCATTACAACTAGTCACTTTAACCCCAAACAAGGAAACATTAGTTACTCTAAAAATACTAATGTTGCTTTAACAAAATTTACTACAGGTATAATAATACATCAGAAAAGATAACCCTGAAGGGTATAACTTAACTAGTTAGGTTCTGGGTTTACTTCTCAAAGATCACCAATTCGAGTGTCACAAACCTAAGGGCTAGTAGAAGTTTACATAGTCGTTAACTTCAGAGTCTTGGGAAATTACTTGAGGTGCATGTAAGCTGACCCGGACACCTATGATTACCAAAAAAAAATCAGAAAACATACAAGGATATGACATAAACACCCTCACCTACAAGGATATGACATAAACACCCTCACCACTTAAATTATATTACAGGAAGCAAGAAAATAATAAATCCATATATGACAATTACCTAGGGATAAATATACCAAGCAAAATATAAACGTGGAAAGTATCACACCATCATTTGTGGTGTGATACTTTCCCAATCCTCAAAAGCAGTACATATAGACAAGTTTGATTCCTAGGATGATTTCTTTTTAATGCAAAAAAATATGGATGTTGTTAATATTTTTTTATTTTAAAGTTAATATATTAGTTCAATAAAATTTAAAAATAGATATATTAAAAATTGGTAATAAATATGTTAATACTAACTCAATATTAAATTTTTAAACTGAAATAAATATGCATATTATATTATATTATGGGGCTATTTATATATTTTTTTATTTAGTTATAAAACAATAAAATTAAATTTGAACTCTATTGAAAAAATAATCTAGTATAGCTCCTCCCTTTTTTTTATTAATATATTTCTTTAACAAAGAAAAATGTTTTTTTTTGTCATGGTTCTTAATTTAAAAAAAAAACAAAAAGAATTAGAACAAATATCATCCTACATGAGACCAAGTACCAGCAAGCTTGTGAAGCTAACTATGTTCGCTGATGAGTTAAAACCTGCTAGTTATAACTAGCATGTCCTTTTTAATTTGTTTGCATGTTGGTTTTTATATAGAAATACAAGGTGACACTAAAATAGAGAGTTCATTAATTGGTTTATCTCAGGTGTCATGATGTTTTTGGGTAGGCTTATCCCTGCTTTATATGTGTGTGTGTGTGTGTGTGTGTGTGTGTGTGTGTGTGTATGTGTATTCCGAAACAATTGATTTTCTGCTTGTTCATTTTAAAATTATAATTAGGTCAACATTAACTCACTAAATGATTGCATATTTGTATGAGCTTTCTACAAGTTTCTCTCATATGTTTATTCCTTGTTGTTTTGGGTTTTCTGAGCCTTTTGTATTCCATCTGTGCTTCATTATCATCTCGTCCAATTTGGTGGTTTCAGTTGGCCAGTTCCCGCAAATAAAGAGTATGTTACAGCTATATGGAGATCAATTGACTTAGCAATGCAAAGAACTATCACGTGACTCGATACTCAATGTGTTGGATTAATTGTATCTCTACAAGTATCACAGGGCGAGGCGCGCCCAAAAAGAGAGAAGGAGAAGAGCAAAAATAGAGGAAAGAAGGACATCGTCCATCAGTGGAGAGCAGCTCTTTTTCATTACAGACGTACATTGTTTTCACCGTTCCTCAGTCCATCACCGTCACGCTGCTCTTCTTCTTCTTCTTCTTTGTCTGGAGACACTCTCCACTGTTCTGCAAAGTAAACAGTGATGAATGAATTAATTCACTCTCCACTGTTCACATTGCATGTGAACAATGGAGAGTGACCGGCCTCTATCGTTTCCACCGTCCCTCAACCATCACCGCGACGCTACTCTTTCCCTTCCCCTTCCCCTTCCCCTTCTCATTATCCTTCGTCTGGAGACACTCTCTACTGTTCTGCAAAGTGAACATGGAGAGTGTCTCCACTGTTCATGGCCGGACTGAGTCTAACCCAAATCTAAATGCATTGGATCGGTTTGACCCAGTAAAATAAAAAGATCCAAAATTTTTTTCTCAGATATTGTGTTTTATTAAAAAAAACTAGTGTTTAACATTAATCAATGACACTATATAATTACATTAGAAGGAGATCGTATAATGATGTAGCATTTACAGAATATGATCGCAATCCTAATTTTCTTTCAATGATATTTTACCTGATGTTGTTGCACGCTCAGAAAACCATGAAAACTGTAGTCCTTGTCGGATGGATTTCGTACATGATGGAATTACATATAGTTTAATGAAACAACAAAAAATATTTTATATAAAGTATTATTTATTTCATGATGTAATAGCAGTAGTTAAATCTATAATATTTATATTAAAAACCATCAATATTAATATATATCTTTTTTAGTTATTTTATAACATTAATTTGAAAAGCATTCTTAACCAAACACATTAAACAACTTTTTGTTCAACCTTAATCTTAATCACAGTTTTAACCAAACATATATTTTACCAAAATAACCTCAACTAAAATTGTTTTTTATAAAATAATTTTTTTCAAATCATGACCACAAAAGTTACCACAATATCAAACACACTTTTTAACTGTAGAAGACCAACATTATCTTTTCTGTTCTTTTTGTTTTTTGGCAAGGGTCATTTTAGCAGCCGCCTTTGTCAAGTCTTGAATGTCGTTTGCCAATAATAATGGCTATACTATTTTATTTTTTTAATGTGCTCGTATATTTGGTTATAGTTTGCACTCTTAAATTTTTACTTGATCAATAGAAAATAACCAAATTTTAGAACAAATGATCAATAACCCATAGCATAGCGCGATCACCTCATATACTGCTTTTTATATGACAGTAACATTTTCCATTTCATTCTTAATTTCCAAACAATATCATATATTTATATCCAAGGATAATTCCTTCAAAAAAATGTCAATATCAATTTATTGATATCATTAACCATCCCTCACCGGATAGCTAATCATATCTTTTTTATTTATTTTTAACTGTGTATATTGCGCAATCAGAACATAAACAAAATAAGTTCTTGAGCAGGTACACATCATGTTCGACCATAGCCAGGCCTCAAAATGCCTCTTCTGGAACCGGCCATCTGAAATGACCACCACATTGACAGATTATAATACAGACGCACAAGTAATAGAAGCGGAGAATTAAAAACAACCTCCCAAGGCAAGGAAGATTCACACAAGATCTCATTGATGGACAATAAACAAGAAATACAAGAAACTTATCCATCATTATTAAATTTTCCAAAATTCAAAAAGGAAAAAGGATTCTGCCTAAGCGTTGACATGAGACACAATTCTTATTTTAAAGCCATATGTAAGCTAGAGCTAGTTTGTATAATTGTTTGCTTGTAGATTTTACCTGTAATATTTCTTTGGGTTTGTTACATCGATGACCTTTATGGTTAGACTCAAATCTCTACCAAGACATGGCCTCATCACAATTACCTCCATGGATTCTCCAGTATTGTCGAGCAAAGTTCCATAGAACTGACATTAAAAACCAAAAAGGTTATAGCAACAACAAAAACAAAGCAACGGTATAATAAATTAATCATTTAGTACTGAAGTTATTGCTTACGATCGAGTGTTCACCATACACAACAAGAACAGATAAGGATAAGCTGAATAAATAAGAGGGACCAGGCTAACAAAGCAAATCATCCATATAAAAAAAAATCTTTCAATTTCAAAAGGTTAATCTACATTGAAGCATTCTTCAATCTTTTTTTAAATGAGACCCAATTTCCAAAGGATGCAAGTGAAACTCCCCTAGCAATGAAAACAATAAGGTGGCGTACCTCGGAGGAAGATACAACAGCCTGTTTACCACATCGAATGATGATGTCATTAGGACGCACGCCAGAAGAACAAGCAGGAGATTCTGGTATAACCTGTGGATTGTTTAAATGATGACAAGAAATAACAAAATTAGTGAACTTGTTAATAAACTAGAAACAACCTTTGACCATGATGATTCACTGTATTTATAGAGAAACCAACTAGTTTAATCCAATTATGCCCAAATTTAAGCCCTTTACGGGTTAAATTAAAAGATTTTGCCCGGCATCACAACTTTAAGATATTGATCACGATAAAAAAAGACTGCATTGACAAGATTTCTCTTTTTCTTTAGGGGATGAGGAGCTAACCTGTAAGAGCTTACTGAGAATTGACAGATAAGTTTTTTGATTCACAAAATTTCTTTATCTATAACAGCAACACACATTATCAAAATCTAGGAAGAAGACAACACCATGAAAACCAAGAAAGCATGTGGAACAACTGAAACGAAAAGCAAATAAAAAAACATACCTCTTCAACAAGAACACCTTCGATGATGTGGCCAAACTTCTGAATTATTTTTTCAAACATATTTGCACTTATTGCATTACAACTAGTCACTTTAACCCCAAACCAAGGTTGAGGAACTCTCCTAATAAAATAGAGAGATAACAACAAATAAGAGGGAGAAGTTGGAATATATCAATAGTAAAAAACCTTATATACAATTAAATAGAATGGGAATTGCTTAAAAATTTAACATAAGAGAACAAAATTAAGTGGTTGAGATAAAATGATAATTTAAAAGTAGATATGTAGTTTTATCTTCTTTTTAATTAGAGACTTTAAAAACACGGTACAATCTGGGTTTTTAAAAATTCAGAAACCACAAAAACATACTTTTGCTGCTTTTCATAATTTTTTGAAACGCAAGTTGTATAACCACGTTCCTAACCAAACATATAAATTTTAGAGAAAGAAATAAATGTACATACCCATTATTCTCCAAGCATTCCAAGCACCTAGAAGCAATATTGATTGGCAGAAAAGAAGTATAAGAATGCTCATAGAAATTGATTCCAATGACTTCACCATTACAATTGATAAGGGGTCCCCCAGTACCACCCTGTTTGGAAATAAACAAAAACACCATATTTCAGATATTCTTGCATGAAGCCACATTTGTTAAATAAATAAATCCGCATGCTAGTGGCATCTAGTGGCCAGATTAGATGGCTAAATAAAAAAAAATTGTTTCTCTTGGCAGTAATTCGTGATTATCCAGCTATGATATCGTTGTTTTATTTGTTTTCAAATGGTTTCCTAAATCCCTTTAAGAAATCCTCTTGGTTGCCTTTTAATATTGCCTCTCTTTACATATCAGACAGATACATGGGATGTCGCGTGGTAAAATGACATTGATGTCATGAAATTAAAACATAAGGTTCATTCTGAATTATGAGTATTAAAGAATATACCACCAAAGAGCTAGAACGAAAAGAAGAAGGAAGTGTAAAGGTGTGTGTATGTGTATTAGTACTATGATCTGGATTTCCAAACAGAAAAATGACCAGGGAGAAGCAAAACACAATTTTAAACCAATCGAGAATCTATGACACTTAAAATCTAAGCATGGTGTGCACCATATTGCTGTACTGTTATGAGCCTGCACTGAAACCTACTCTTGATAATTTTTCGATTCATAGGTCAGACAATGAATATCGTTCTTATATAGATAAAGGTAAGAGGGAAAGGTGAAGTGTTAGAATTTAACCAGCAGCCATCGACTGCGCAAATGCATGTTTATATACTGCTAATTAAGGGAATATTTGAAATTCAAATGAAAAAAAAATAGTCTTAAATATCTGAGAGCTAAAATTTGGCCATTGTGCAGCAAACATTTACTAGACATTTTTTCATTCTCAACCTAACTAGGTATTGATTTCCTGCACACTCAATTTATGCCATTGACTCTCTATCACCTAAGATTTGCCCTCCTTTAATATTGAAATAATGACTTCGGTAAAGACAGCAGAATTTAGCTCTGCCTTTTCAAATGGTAAGGCGAAAACTGGTCAGAACAGCATGCATACAAGGAAGAAGCATATGTCATCTGGGGTTGGTGTATACTCGAGAGAAACTAACAGATCATGAAAGCCACCAGGAGAAAGTTGTATGTAAACTTTAAAATGAAACAGACCACTAATATACACACAAAGGCTAGCTGGTGCATATAAGTGAGAGAGAGAGAGAGAGAGAGAGAGAGAGAGAGAGAGAGAGAGAGAGTAATGTCATTACTACAGTAATCCTGCAACTTGCTGTGAGAAGCTCTACGCAATCACAATCACGGAAACCAGGTCCGGAAAAACGTGGTCTGAGCAAACCTGGTCTGCGCACACCAGGTCTTCACAGCAGAATGAAGGAAAGACAAAAACCAAGTGTAAGTAAGTAACAAAATTGAGAAAGCATTTTCATAAAATGAGCACGAGTATTTAAAGCACCAGGAGACTACAATGTTACAATGAGTTTAAGATCATAGAGAAAGTCCCTTTTTGGCATTAAAAAAAGAGAGACAATACCTGAAAGCACCTGGCGCAACCATGAGACTGTGGGATAAGTAATGGCGGCCAAGTGCTATTACCTTCTCTCCAGGACAAAGGTTGAATAAATCTGAAGGTTCGGCGTGAGGACGGAGTCCAAATGACGTGTACTGTAGCTCAGCTTTGGTAGTTAGAGGAATGGAACCATCTATGTGCTTCAGAATTGCAGTCGGGAAGCGTGAGCTGGACTTGAATTTGATGATGGCAATGTTGTAATGAAAATTAAAACCAAAAATTTCACCCTCAAATGAATCACCGCTTGATAAATACACATAAACCTGCATGCAAAAGATTAAGCCAATGAAAAAGATTGAACAAATTTGTTTTAATAAAAAAAAATAAAAGAACTCAGAGATAAAAGAAAATCAGCAGCACCTTGATACCAGGTTCAGGAGCCAGAGGAGGATGATCCTCCGAAGTTGAAGCAGCGCGGGTAATGAGGAGATTGGCAGAAGTGAGGATGGTATGGGTGAATGAACCATTTTCTTCAAGCTTGGATCCTATGATGGTTCCCGAGCAAGGAATTACTAATTTATTTTTCACGCCTACACAAGATCAGTCAAATTATTATTTGGCCACACGTACATACATAAAAGCATGCATGCATGCATACACGCCTAGCATACCTCTGCGAGCGCGAGACACGAGACTGACAACAGATTGGGAAGCTTTAAGAGCCGATAATTTGGTTGGAAGGTCCAAGTAGAAATTCTCCTCTATCCTTTTATCAAAACTCTCGTTGAAAGAATGGGAACGGAATGCAACACAACCAACTATAAATCCATATTAAAATAAACAAATCTAGCTGAAGAAGAAGAAATTACAGTAAGTGCCTAGCTAGTTAACTAACTAACCAGTACGCCGGCGTGCTTTCCGTTGCCATGGTGACCGAATCTCTTTTTCCATTACACCCTGTAGCCTGTCCCTGGATTCCATTCTAATGGCCATACTTATCAATCAGTTTAGCTTTCGGGACTGGGGAACGCCCCGGCCGCCTTATATATCTTTTCTGATAGACAAGTGATCGGCACCCTTTTCTTTTTTGATTTGACAATTCTACCCTTCAAAAAATATGGTGGTCCAGAGCGGCAAAAACCCTAGTTTCCCAATCCTCAAAACCAGTACATGTTGTGCATACTGGACCGAAAGCAAACACAAATAAAACACAAACAAGCAGATTTTACGTGGTTCCCCAAAACCGGGTACGTCCACGGAGGCAGCAGATTGTATATTAATGGAAGAATGATACATACACTCAACTCAACCCAGTACAATCCCTCAAACCCAGTGTTTCACTCTTTTCTCAGTATTTCTCTCTCTCTCACACAGTTGCACTCTCTCTTCTTCCTCTGCACACACACTGCACTCTCTCTTCTTTCTTGTTTTTCTCTTCTGTCTTGAATTTACATGAGAAGGGGAAACATCAATATAATGGCTGAAAAGGAGAGGGTGGTTGAGGGTTGTTGAGAAAACAAATGTTGACAATTTGCTACAAATCTCCACCTTGGCAAGATTTTTCCATCCAATCCTCGTGATCAATCAATGCTGCCTCTAACGCGCCATATGGCGCTGCACCCTGAAGGTGCTCAACACCGAGAGATGTTGACCAAGTTCAAACAATGTTGGAACTTGATCCCTGAGACACATTTTGTGAGCATGTCAGCTGGATTATCTGTGGTACTAATCTTCTGTAGCAGAATATCCCCTTCATCCACAATTTCTCGAACAAAATGAAATCGAACATCGATGTGCTTGGTGCGGGAATGATGAACCTGATTCTTTGCAAGACAAATAGCACTTTGACTATCACAATGGACATCCACGTGCTCTTGAACAATTCCCAAATCTTCAATCAACCCATGTAACCAAATAGCTTCCTTGAAAGCTTCCGTTACTGCCATGTACTCTGTCTCAGTTGTTGACAAAGCTACTGTTGATTGTAACGTTGACCTCCAACTTACAGGCCCTTTAGCAAGTGTAAACACATAGCCTGTTGTGGAACGACGCTTGTCTAAGTCACTAGCATAGTCCGAGTCGACATAACCAACTAAATTTTGTCCGAGTCTATCATCCCTCTCAAACTTCAAACCAATATCAGTTGTGCCATGAATGTACCGTAGAATCCACTTAACTACCTGCTAGTGACCCTTTCCAGGATCATGCATATACCTGCTCACCATACTGACAGCATGTGAAATATCTGGTCTCATACAAACCATTGCATACATTAATGCACCAACTGCATTTGCATAAGGAATTTGAGCTATATGCTTGCGCTCTTCCTCTGTGCATGGAGACATTGAAGCACTTAGCTTAAAATGAGGAGCTAAAGGTGTGCTTACAGGCTTGGTCTTACCATCTACCCCAAATCTCTGTAGAATTTTCTTCAAGTATTGGGTCTGTGTCAAACAGACTGTGCCTTTTCTTCTGTCTCTCTGAATCTCCATGCCAAGAATCTTCTTAGCTTCTCCAAGGTCCTTCATTTCAAACTCAGTTCTCAGTTGAGCTTTCAGTCTATCAATCTCCACCTTGCTCTTCGATGCGATCAACATATCATCCACATATAAGAGCAAATAGATGAAAGAACCATCAAGAAGTTTGCGAAAATATACACAGTGATCAAACTGACTCCGTGTGTATCCATGTTCTGCCATGAACTTATCAAATCGCTTATACCACTGGCGAGGAGATTGTTTCAATCCATACAATGACTTCTTCAGTTTACAAGCCCAATTCTCTTTCCCAGTGACTTTGAAACCATCTGGCTGAGACATGTAAATTTCCTCTTCCAAATCTCCATGTAGGAAGGCAGTTTTCACATCAAGTTGGGCTAACTCCAAATCAAACTGTGCAACCAAGGCTAACAGAATACGAATTGATGAATGCTTAACAATTGGAGAGAATACCTCATTATAATCTATCCCCTCCTTCTGAGCATAGCCTTTTGCTACCAATCTTGCTTTGAATCGGATGTTGTCTTTTCCAGGATTACCTTCCTTCTTGGCATATACCCACTTGCAACCAATTGTCTTCTTTCCTTTAGGGAGTTGTACCAAATCCCAAGTCTGATTCTTGTGGAGAGATTTCATCTCTTCATCCATTGCCTCTTTCCATTTTGCATTTTCTACACTCTGTACTGCTTCTTTGTAGGTGTAGGGGATTCCATCATCAATCACCGGAAGTGCATAAGCCACCATATTACAATACCAAGCAGGTTTCTTGATAACCCTTTTTGGTTTACTCGTTGCAATGGATTCTTGTTGTGTGGTTGCTGGAGTTGTTGCATCCTCTTCATCTGAACTTTCATCTGAATCTCCTTCAGTAGGGATTGTCTAAATAGTCTTTATAGGGATAAGTGAAGTCTCCAACTCCACCTGTTGTGCATCACCAGACTATTTTTCCTTCTCCTGTGATTTCTCTTGCTGTAACATGCCAGATTCATCAAAAGTGACATCTCTACTCAAAATCACTTTCTTTGATTCAGAACACCAGAGTCTGTAACCTTTCACTCCTCCATTAAAGCCCAAAAATATAGCTTTCTTGGCTCTAGGATCTAGCGTAGACTCAGTAACATGATAATATGCTGAGCAACCAAATATACGCATAGAGTCATAATCATTTGTAGGAGAGCCTGACCATACCTCTAAAGGGGTTCTTCCATTTAATGCTGCTGAAGATAGCCGGTTAACAATATGACGAGCATAGTTTAATGCCTCGCCCCAGAACACTTTGCTTAGTCCCGAATGTGATAGCATACATCGGACTTTCTCCACCAATGTGCGGTTCATGCGTTCTGCTACTCCATTCTGTTGTGGTGTTTTGCGAACAGTAAAATGTCGCTTGATCCCTTCATTCTGACAAACTTCAAAGAAAGGATCTGAAGTGTACTCGCCACCATTATCTGACCGAAGAGTCTTAACTCTCCTTCCAGTTTGAGTCTCCACCATTTTCTTCCATTTCAGAAAGATATCAAGGACCTCATCCTTGTGTTTCATCATGTACACCCATACTCGTCTTGAGAAATCATCAATAAAAGTAACAAACCAACGATTACCTCCAATAGATTCATTCTTTGAAGGTCCCCATACATCTGTGTGAACATAATCTAGGATCCCTTTTGTGTTGTGTACCGCAGTGCCAAACTTGACCCTTGTCTGTTTTCCAAGAACACAATGCTCGCAGAACCCATGCTTCCCAGTCTTGACGCCTTTTAATAGACCTTGCTTCACTAATCCTTGCAAAGCCTTTTCACCAGCATGCCCTAAACGCATGTGCCAAAGTCTGGAATTATCTGCTTCATCATCTTCTATGCTTTTGGAGACAGCTGCTGTACCAGTAACTGTAGATCCATCCAGGAAATATAAGTTTCCTTTCCTCGTGCCTCTTAAGAAAACTAATGCACCACGGATTGCTCTCAGAACTCCACCATGCATGATAATCTTATAACCACTGGATTCTAGGACTCCAAGTGAGAAGAGATTTTTCTTCAAACCAGGTACATACCGTACATCTGTTAGTGTCTTGACTACCCCATTATGCATCTTCAGATGGATAGTCTCAATCCCTTTGATCTCACTAACATCATCATTACCCATCAACACAACTCCTCCATCGAACTCCTCGAGTCTTGAGAATAAGTGCTTGTTAGGGCACATGTGATAGGAACATGCAGAATCAAGAATCCATTCACCAAAATGGTTTTCTAGTGATGAGACCATGAATGCAGAGTCTCGTTCATCCTCATCTCGTGCAACGTTCACAGTTGGTTCATCTTTTTCCTTGTTGCCCTTGATTGGACAATCTTTCTTCCAGTGTCCTTTTTTGTGACAAAAGGCACACTCATCTTTTGCAAGATATCGTCTGTTTGATGATTCTCCTCTAGATTTTGAGCAAGATCTCCCTCGCCCTCGAAATCTTCTGGGGTTTGTTCTGCCTCTAACTGTCAATGCTTCTGACGTTGACTCCTTGTGAACAATCTGGTCCTTCTTCCGGTACTCATTTTTCACCAAAGCATTTGACACATCAATGAATTTAATCTTTTCTTTACCATACAGTAAAGTGGTGACAAGATGTTCATATGTGTCAGGCAGTGAATTTAATAACAGTAGAGCTTTATCTTCATCATCAATTTCCACATCTAAATTCTTCAAATCAGCTATCATTTTATTGAAATCATTCAGATGCTCATTCATAGAAGTACCTTTCTTATGCTTTAACCGGAAGATCCTTTTCTTCAAGTAGAGACGATTCTCTATACTCTTCTTCATAAACTTGTCCTCCAGTGCTTGCCATAATTCCTTTGCAGAGTTTTGTTCTGAAAAGGCGTACTTCTGATCCTTTACAAGACAAAGTCGGATGGAACTGCAAGCCAACCGATTTATCCTTTCCCAGCTTTTATCATCCAGATCCTCTGGTTTATCTTCTAAAGTGAAATCTAAATTCATTTGGACAAGTATATCCATGACTTCACATTTCCACATGCCAAAATTACCTTTCCCATCAAACTTCTCCACCTCAAATTTGGTATTTGATACCGGGATGTATTGTGGAGGTATACTAGCATTCCCCACTGATTTTTCTTCTGAAATATCAGCCATTATGACGTCTTTGGATTACAAATGGAATCCCGAACTTGTTAAAACACACACTTTTATGCTCAAAAGTGCCAAAACAGTAACTTCGGTATGCTGTTTAACAAAACGGACACCACGGTTGCGTTCGGAATGGTTGAAAATGGTAGGAACCAACTTGACTCGGCCAAAAACGGGTCAAAAAATCACTGAGTTGCCCAAAAAACCAATCTGACCGAGTTGACTCAAGAAAGGAATATTCTGTCTCTGATAAAGAATATTCTGTCACAGAAATATTCTCTTACTGTTAACGGAATATTCTTATTCTGTCAAGAGAATATTCTGCCATTGTTGGATGACGTGGCTGATGATGTGGCTGATGACAGGGCGATGTGGCCCTCTGTTGGTGACGTGGATGATGACTCAGCGCCTACGTGGCTGATGACGTGGTTGTCTTCTCAGGCGAGAATTCTGGCACTGACTGGTTTTTCCGACGGTTTTCCGGCGAAACTTCGGCGAGCTCTACAGGGCTCGTTTCAACTTCGATTTCGACGATCTTTATATCGCCGGACTCGTATCGACGAGAGGAATCTCCGCAACTGGTCAAAATCAAGATCTGAGAACTTTGAAAATTCTGCAACTTTGAACAGAGAGCTGAAAAACGTGTTTTTCTGTGTTTAAGCTTCCCTAATGCTCTGATACCAATTTGTTGTGCATACTGGACCGAAAGCAAACACAAATAAAACACAAACAAGCAGATTTTACGTGGTTTCCCAAAACTGGGTACGTCCACGGAGGCAGCAGATTGTATATTAATGGAGGAATGATACATACACTCAACTCAACCCAGTACAATCCCTCAAACTCAGTGTTTCACTCTTTTCTCAGTATTTCTCTCTCTCTCACACAGTTGCACTCTCTCTTCTTCCTCTGCACACACACTGCACTCTTTCTTCTTTCTTGTTTTTCTCTTCTGTCTTGAATTTACATGAGAAGGGGAAGCATCAATATAATGGCTGAAAAGGAGAGGGTGGTTGGAAAGGAGAGGGTGGTTGAGGGTTGTTGAGAAAAAAAATGTTGACAATTTGCTACAGTACATGTATACAAGTTTGATTCCCGGGGTGTTTTTTTTTTTTTAATGTGCTCATATATTTGGATACAGTTTGCACTCTTAAATTTTTACTTGATAAATCAAAACTAACCAAATTTTGGAACAAATGATCAACAACCCATAGCAGAGCGTGATCATCTCATATACTGTTCTTCTATAAGACACTAACATTTTTTATTTCATTCTTAATTTCCAATTAATATCACACATTTATATCTAAAACAATTCCTTTAAAAAGATAACTAATCATATCTTTTCTATTTATTTCTCCCGACAACCTTGGGATGACAATATCAATACTAATTAATCTATTAGTATCATTAGTCTCCTTCATCGGGACCAATTAATCAAATTTATCGTAAATGTTGATATCAATACAACCCTTTGATATCTATCAATAATTATTTATAACCCATAATAATTAATTAAATCCCAACAGTACTTTGAAATATCCTAAAAAATGTCGATGTCAAGGTTTCTTGACACCTCCATATCAGGAATAGCTAATTAAGTTGCATGGAAATGCCAATTTGATGTAACCCCTCGATATCCTTAATCTATATTTATCTCTTAATTAAGTATCCCTTACTTGGGATAGTTAATCAAATTCAGTATCCCCTATATTTTTTAAAATAAAAAATATGATATTTTTAATATGCGTAACCTTACATGTTATTTTTTTATTCAATCAATTTAATATTTTATTTTTCAATATTGAATAACTTAATCTATATTTATCTTTTAATTTTTCAAGTTTTGTTTTTAGATATTATTAACGATTTTTATCAATTTATTAACGTATATAATTCTTAATTTATTTAATTATATACATGCATAAAAATTTTAATTTGTTATATTTTTTAAATTTTCATTAAAAAAATCTACATGGATAATATTTGATAAAAAAAAATGCAGGTCCCCTAGCTACACCCTAGTATTTGCCGTTGAAAAAAAAAAGGCCTATTTTAGAGCAAGGTGGCAGAAACCTATTAAAAGGCCCAGCCGTTTTTTTTATTGTTCTTGGAAAAAATAGGAGGATTATTTACTCCAGTCTCTACTGCTGCCTGCCTTTTCCACGTCGTCTACTGATTAATAATCCCTAGTGTACCCGTCTCTCCTATCTGGTATCGTTGGGAAGGAGAAAACATGAATTTTTCAGGCCGGTGGTTTCTTCTTCTTCTTCTCTCCCGATCAGTTTCTTCCTTCATCTGTTTTTATTTAATCTGATTTTTCTAGTTCTGAATATTTCCTTACAGTTGATAGAATTCCGCCTCCGCCTCCGTTTTTGAAAAAGCGGGATGATGAATTGAAACTCAATACAAATTTAGCTGCTTTGAAAGTTTCTCTATCGGTTGTGTGCCTTGTTGCATACCACAGAGGTAGGTATATCATATACTAACTTTATGCTTCCTAACAGGTATGATCTGCCTGGGTAACATAAAGCTTTATGCTTTGCTGCGTTTCTGGCAGGTAGCGGAGAAAAGTGTTTTGCGTGCACCGGCACAATTGTAGAATGTGAAGGTGCAGCAGGAGATGATGGTAAATTCGATGCTACCATATTGACTTCTGCTTCTCTCCTTCACTCTTATAGAGACCCTTCTCAAATCACGGTACAGCACCGCGACTTTTATTATTATTATTATTATCATTACCTTTTTAGTAGAATTGAAAATTTCTCAAAATATTGTATTGCAATTGCAGGTTGAAGTACATCTATCAGATGGCAGTTCGTACGAGGGAGAGGTTTCAGCTTTTGATTTACACTACAACATTGCTACCGTCAAGTTCAAGCCTGATAAACCTCCTCAAAAAGCATGTCTTAAATGGATAGATGATTCTATGTCTTTACAACCTGATAATGATCACAACATGGTAGAGGCTAACTTTTTTAACCTTTGTCCCGGGGATAAATTAATAGCTTTAGCCCGGGTGCAAGATCATCACCACCAGCTTCTTGTCAGTTCTGGTGATTTCAGGTATGCCAAAATGAACCTTGTCTTTTCATTTCTTCTAGCAACGTTGGATATATAGGAGGTTAGTGTTTCAAGATTTCATCAATATCCTTACCATCACCAGGATATCTTCAATTGCATTTTTCTGCATCCTTACAATTACCTTTTATTGTTATATGTTTGCTTGCTTACCAATCATATATAATTAAGCTAGTAGTCTCCTTTTCAATTCTAAATATCACCTCTCGCACTGTTTTGACCACAACGTTTTTTTTTCCGAACTAACTGCTGTGATGTGATCTTACCCTACTTTCTTCCCATATAGTATTTATTGCTGCGGATTGGATTGCCAAGAGCTCCTAATGACAACTTGCGAGATTACTACAGTAATAACACTACTCTCTCTGTTTCATGCATTAATTTGTTTTTTGGCTTATTAGTCGTATCATGTATGTTTGCTTATATATATCTCGTGTGTTACTCAGGCTTAAGCATAATTTTACCCCAGAGTATTTGCATGTGTCGATGAAATGACTCATGTACAAGCATGAATGCCTTTTCTAACTCTTCTATTTGCACTTGGACACAACCTCATCATCTCTATCCAAACTAAAAAAGCAACATATTGATAACAATGGCTGCTTGTAATAAACTCAACAAAGGTTTTTTTAGAGAAATGATGATGGAGAAATGCGAGAGATGAAGAGTAGAGAGGTATTAAAAGTAAGCATACTTCTTGCTTGGTTTGGTTCGTAATATTGTTCTAGAGAAGGTATTAATGACCAGTCAATTTGACTTTGCATGGAAAGAGGAAACCAGTGAAAATGGAAACGCCAGCAGAATATTAGCTGAAATTAAGATTAAAATTGAAGTTGGAACAAAAATAATACAATTTAGGTTTCCTAGGAATCCTCTAGAATCTGAATATATCAATAAAATAACAAAAAAAATTTGTAAAATACCCCTAGCAGCTTATTAATTATATTAGTTTAAGTCGTATATCCTCTTAGGAAAAAAAAAAAAGGACTTGTAATCTCATTCTCCAAGTAAAACTATATAAAAAAAAAAAAATTAAATGATCACATGCTAATCATCACACGACCCTAAATTAATTAAGTAACTCTAATATCATAAATATAATAAAATAAATTATAATGAAAGCTTTGGCATCAAAATTAGCATAATTGTCGTGGGCGTGCGTGGACATAAAGTTGGCTTTGTATTTATACCCTTAGATTCTGCATTAGCCCAATAAATCTTATTCACTTGAGCATTAATTGATTTAATGTAATTACTTTGATGCTCAAACTAACTTTTCAAAACCCCTTGGTCTTGCTTACACTTGAAATAGATGAAATTTATTTTCCTTATTGCCTTCATTAGCATTCTTTCAATCTATTCCCAATTTAATTTTATATACAAGCCAGTACTGCCCTCTTGTTTGAATTTAGGACTACGAGTTACATGATACATGGAACATCCTTTGGGCAATAGGTCTCAATTCAACTATAATTGGAGGTTACATCACATTCGTGTACTCATGACATCCAATATTTTAACACTTTTCGGTCAATTTATCGTATTCAAAAATTTTGAATTAATCTTTTCTGACTCTTGGGCCGATACTCGGACTTGACGCCCTGAATTATGTATCTGAGCAACATGGCTCAACACTCATCCTCACATGCTATGAGGAGATCAAGCTCCTGTCTAGAGAAACCTAGAATGAGAGTATTAAAGTCAACTAGGATCACTGTACAACTAACTACCAAGAGAAGTGAATGAGAGTATGAAGGAAAGGAGTGGTGTTTTTATGCAAAAAGCTTGTTTCTTAGATAATTTTTTGTTCCATGACTAAAAGATTTCACTTTCAAAGAGAGTCCAAAAGATATATCCCCATAAAAAAAACAAAAAAAACCCTTTCAGAGACTGATTTTCAAAAGACTTTTAAGTTGTGCCTATAAAATTTTCACTGCACCCACCAAGTCCTACTACTTGAATTTGTGATGAGCCCATAATTGTTGACCTTCCCATGCCCAATTTAAGGTACCCATGAAACAACTCTTAATTTGATCCATTAACGTTGTTACAAAATGGAATTAACCCTCTTTTGTTATTACATCCACCCAAGTGCAATGCCTAGACTTGAACCTCGTTTTGAAAGGGAAAACCACCAAACCACAAGTTTAGTGACTAAACCACAAGTTTGGTGACTAAACCACAAGTTTGGTGACTAAATCATGGTTCATTAACTCCGCTTTCACCATAAAACAGTCTTTGTTGCTTGAGGATAGCAAGAAAGGGGCAAACAATTGTTTGTCCAGAGCTTGTTCTAGCTTTGGCATGTTCTTAGACTGACTAAAAGATCTATGCTTTGATGTTATATATTTGATGAACTGATACCAAACTGTAGCATAAACTAGTTCTTTATTGTAGCATTTTATTGGGGGGCCTCTCATTAATTGGGATGGAGAAGTCATCGGGATCAATTTCTTTTGGAAGGGCCAGACTCCTTTTCTGCCAATCAACATAGCTTTTAGATGCCTGGACCACTTAAATAAGAAAAGGTATGTTCCTCACCATTTTTACAGAGTATTTATTGCTTTCCATAACATTTTGGCATGTTCATGGCACCGTTCCACAATTGATTTGTATTTGAGATTCCTTTCATAATTTGTATACCCTGTTAACTTACTGATCATGTTGTTCTCAATGGGTTTGAGCATTCCAAATCTTTTTTTTTTTTTTGATTATCATAGGGTGTCCGGGCCAGCTTACGCGCACCACGACTATTCCCCACGGCCCGCTGGACATCCTGCAAGCCCAGGAGCAGGTAAGGCACCGCCGGGGTGACAGGCGTACACATAGAGAGTTGAACCCGGGACGGGGGCGGAACAAGTCACACGAATTGACCACAGTAGTTAAACCCTCAAGTGCTGGGTACACACGAGAGCTCAAACCAGGACACTCAGGCAGAGCAAAGCCTGCCAAGGCCACTAAGCTACAAGCCTCGTGTGTCCAAATCGTTATATTTATTGGTAGATGTGGTATGGGGTGTGTGAAGAAATCGCCAGCCAAAAAACAACAATTCAATGTTCTAGACACAGAGGACAATTAAAGCTAAACTAAATTACTAAGAAAATTATTTAATTCTTCCAAAATCACCTGCTGCATCGTGGTGCACATGCTGTATTTTCTTTTCCCATCCAGGGCACTGCATGGGGATGGAAGTTATTTAATCTTCTCTTCTTTTTTTGTCAATATCCAACCTGAAATAAGATATTGTGAAAGAATGTTGGGTGCATCTAATGTTCTACAATGGCGTAGGAGTATCCCTCATCCTTGGCTTGGGATGGAATTTACTAATCTTTATGCTGCTGACGTGGTCACTTTGGAGGAAATAGTTCAATTGTTCCCTCTTGTTTGCAAAGGGGTTATAGTTGAAGAGGTATGGTCTTTGCTGCGCTTTTTTATTTTCTTCCTCTTTATATTTTCCCCAAATACACTTTTGGAGCAGGTGTTTGCTCCATGGCTTGGTCCATGATGTCCACTTATTATTTGCTCATATATTCAACAGTTTCATCCTTGAGGCCCTTTCTTCTATTCCATGATTTCTTTTAAGGCTTGTTTGATGAGGCAAATATATATATATATGAAAGATGATAGCTCTCGGAAATATTCTTTTTGTGCGTCTTGTAACTAGCAGCTTCCATACTTATGAAATCCTCATAACCCTAGCCCAAAGCTACTGCTTAACTGACCATGCTGAATCAAATGTTTCTTCTTTGGGCTAGGCATCCAAGTTCATGCCCCCTGTTCTGTAATTATTAATGTAATTTTCTTTCAAATGGAAGCAATTAGGAGTTGAAATGATACAGGACAGCCAATGGGCTGTTCTGAATCTGACTTCAGAGGCTGTTTTAGGGCTGTTAGAACTGTGTTAATGTTGATCTCTGATGGAATAAGAGGAAGGACATGGGATAGATTTATAAGAGTCACACTTGGAGGATATAAAAAAAATAAGCTTCACATCTAGGATTCTTAGTAGTCATATCTAAGGGAGATCGACTCAGAGAATAAAAAACAAAGTGAAATATTGAAAGACTATATAAGATGCTAGTACTCCTAGTCCAACAAAGACTTAATTTTCCATATAAGAAATCTATTTAGAAGTAAAAACCTATAAAAGCTAATTATTTTAGAACCAGTAGATTACTAGATAGAAAATAACCCAAGACAAATTTTCAGCAGATCTGAATATTACAGAAATACTCTTGTCTACAAAAAGACATCAATCTTTTCTTTTGTTATCTGCATCATTTTCCCCTGGTTGGAGAAAACTCGACCTTGAGTTTTAAAGTGTCCGAGCAGCAAAAATCACATAGCTTGCAATGACATCCTGCTGCAATGCAACATCATTGATATAGGAACTGGTTTGTTGGTGACAGTAGTGATAATATGAGTTTTGTGCTATCAATTTGACAATCAAAATCAGGAATAGTGGCCATTTGTGTTGACAGCAGCACTTTGTCCTCGATATCCTTGCATTCATAACTTTGTGCTCATCAACATTTTTCTTTTGTTCATCTACATCAAGTGTAACACAGGGTTCTTTAGGCTTTGTAATCGCCTGATTATAGATTGATTTATCTTCTCTTTGCTCTCCACAGTGTCGCCAATCTGAAATTCCTCACTTTCTTTTTTAATCTTCCCTATGGTAAACAACACCAGATTTTTCTTATCAACAAAAGCTTGCTACTCTGTCTCTGTTTTGTTAATCAATGTGATTTATTTATTTTTCTCAAATCCATTTCCATATCAGTTAAAGAAAGAAAGCAGGCAGGACACTCTGTCCTGCATCATAAAGTTCAAGGTTTGGTCTCATTACAAACCTACCCAAGTATTTGTGAGTGTTGTATTTCCATGGAAGGGTATTGTTCCATCCAAGGCATTTGTGTGGAGAGCTGCGTTACAAAGGAGACCAATGAGAGGGATTTAGGACGCATTCTTGGTGTGCTGTTGCATGTCATAGTGGATCCCAATCTTCCAAAACTAATAATTAATGAATTTGAGAAGCTGGCTTATAAATCTTCCAAAACAGTAACATTTGAGCACTTGTATCAGGTAACGGAAGAGTCTCCTGCTGATCGTGCTGAGATACAACCCAATGATGTTATAATTAAATGCGACAGAGAGGTGGTTAGCTGCTCCTTAAAGGTACGTGACTTCAGTTGCTTGGGTGTAGAGCGCCCCGCCTCTCTTGTAGTGTTTTTATCATTCAATGTTTGTCCCAGAAAAGGGAAAACAAGAGTGAGTTAATCTTTTTTTAATTCTTGGCGTCAGTTCTTTGGAATGATTTGGGACAAGGTTGGGAAATCTATGGAGTTAGAGGTGATGAGGGCAGGTGTTTGTGGGCCTTTGAAGCTCGCTATACTCGCCGATGACCTTCTTCCAGACAGTTATAACAGGTAAAATCCCTTTCTACATACTTTGTGGCTGTTTGGTATTGTGGCTGCGGGTGAGGTTCACCCGCAGCCACAACTTTTCCCGTTTGGTAACATTCCCATCACAATTTTTCAATGGTGGGTCCCATCATTAACTGTGGTGCAACCACAGGTTACAAGAAGTAGCTCTCGGCTGCTTCTTGTAATTGGAAAATGGATGAACAGTGGTGCAACCACATGTTACAAGATTTGTTCCAGCTATTTGTGCCCCCGTGTGATGTTGAGCAGCAAAAGGCATCTGTCTGGCATAGTTGACAATGGGAAGAACCTGAAAACATTATACATAAACATCAAGAAAAACACCTTGAATGAAAAAAACATGGAGTTTAAGAGGAGCAAATTCGATGAACACAGATGCTGAAAAGGAAGAATTAAAAAGCAAAATCCTCAGCCAATGACAAAAGTAGATTAATAAAATTTATTACTTATTTCTTTCTCTCTTTTTTCAGGTTCCAGAAAGCTAATTCCCCATCAACCCATCCCAACCAATGCATAAAATGTATTTGTACTGCAACCAGAATTTTAGAAGAAAAAGGCAAAGAAAGAATTGAATTCATTCACATTCATTTCTTGCATTCTCAGCGAGAAAACAAATTAATAGCAAGCTGATACCCTTTAAATAAAAGTCTTTATGGAAAAGGGGTATCAAAAACTGAAGTGCCTTTCCTAATGTCTTTCATATTAATACATTCTTCTGATTTGCAGTGGACTAAGCAAAGAGGCATCAAAACAGAGCTAAGAAATAGAGCCTTTCTCCGAAACACAAAATGGGTTTTCAAGAAAAGTGTCGCTTTTTTTTGGGTCGGGTTCGATTCTTGAAATCAATTGGGGGGGGGGAGCATGCACGCAACGCACCCTCATTAACAAACAAAAAGAAGAAACAAAAGCATGAAAAGAAGGTCATAGTAATTACCGACTGAAAGCAAAGAAGCAATAGCTGCTGCAGCGATCACCATGAGACAGAGAAGAAGATGCGATGGGAAGGGAGGAGGGGAGAGGAGGGATATGAAAGGGATTGTGTTTGTGTGTCGTTTGTGTTATGTGTTAACCATGCTCCACTGTTCACGTGAACAGTGTTCATCTACATTTTCTTTCACTGTTCATCCATTTTTTTTCTATGAACAGTAAAATTGATCTGATTCAAAGCTAAAAATGTATTGAACTGAGTCCGATCCAACAAAATATTTTTTTTATTTTTAATTGTGTTTTATTCAAAAAATTAGTGTTAAACATTATTCAATGACTACATGAATTAGACAGAGATCGTTCGACGACGCCGCATTTACAGAATTTGATCGCAATCTCAATTTCATACGTGATGGAATTGTAGGTAGTTTAATGAAACAATAAAATATATTTTAAATAAAGTATTATTTATTTCATGATATAATAGCAATAGTTAAATCTACAATATTAAAATTAAAAATCATCAATATTAATATATATTTTTTAAAATTATTTTTTAACCTCAATTTCAAAAGCATTTTTAACCAAACACATTAAACTATTTTTTGTTCAACCTCAATTTCAATCACAGTTTTAACCAAACACTTATTTTTTCAAACCAACCTCAACTAAAAGTATTTTTTATAAAACAACTTTTTTCAAACCACAACCACAAAAGCTACCACAATACCAAACATGCTCTTTGGGTGGTTTGTGTATCGATGCATGGTGTTGGCATAGAAAACTTAAGCAATGAGCTCTCTATGTACGAAGTTTGCTGCTTTATGTTCGTTTCTTGCCATGATTGGGTCTTCTGACATGCCAACCTGTTTTGTGATTTATTCTAATCTGTAGCTTTTGGTGCTTTCAGTTGGCCAATTTAATCGAGGAGAGGGTTTCAGGATGACAAATACATTTGTTCTGGTGGGTCACTTCCTTGAGATCATGGAAGCAGGCTTTCCTGCTTTGCTTATCAAATGCCGCCATGCATATATAGTTTTGCATCTTTTCTTTGCTCTTTTCCTAGCTAGTATTGCATCCTGTGTGATTTAGCTTTACAAATTGGGAAGCAGCTTTATATTTATTCGATTCTCTTCATCTGCGTGAATAGTCTAACAACTAACAAGATATTTGAAGTAAGAATCTTTGGCTTTGACACGATCTTAGTATATTCTTAGAATTGAGTTTGTTTACAGTTCATGTATGAAGTGGCTAAATAAGACCCCTTTTCGATATTGTAATAATTACATTAATTCATTGTCATGAGCGTTATCAGTCTTTATAACTAATAATTGAAAAATTAAATCAACTTAATATTAAAAAATAAAATTTATAAAAAAATCAAGATCCACTCGGGCTAATTTTTAAATTCATGACCTGAATCATTAGATTTGGATAACTTCATAAAAAAAAATTAACAAATTTAATTTTCAATAGATCCAATATTGAAAATTGAAATCGAGAAAAAAAAACTAAATCTATAAGACCAGGATAAACATAAAGCAAATAAAAAAATTATGGAGATTGAGTTGTTGGAGGGTGAAAATGAAAAAAAATATTCTATTAAAAAATAACCCAAAAAAATAAACCGAGTCAATTCAGGTCAACCTACTAACCCTATGATTCAAGTTATGAGTTTGGGATAAAGTCATAGAAAGAAAAAAAATATGAAGCTCAATTTTAAACCAACTCAATGTTAAAAGATGAATTGGAAAAAAAATCAAATAGAAAAGGAGAAAACAAAATGACCATAGTCAACTTGGTTTAACTTGTTAAACTTGCGATCCGAGTTATGAGACTGTGATAAATTAAAAAAAAAAAAAAAGCAAACCAAACAAAATTATGAAGCTCCATTTCTATCATATCTAATGTTAAAAGTTAAAATTAATAAAAAAATCAATAAAACTAGTATATAATCAAACATATAAAAAAATAAAATAAAAAAATATGAAGTACAAGTCTCAAAACAATTAAAGACTAAATGGTAAAATTAAAAATATATAAATGATGTAATTGTTGAAGGGTGAAATTGAAAAAAAATACTAAACAAAAGAAAGAAAAACGATATTATTATAGTATGTAGTATTTTGTGGATGTGACCACACTCTTTAGTGTTTCGGTAATTAATAATAATTAATAATTTTGTAACTAATGAAGATTTGTACCAAAACTAAAATTCATTTTGTTAAGAGAGAGAGAGAGAGTATTTTGGTTAAAAGAACATAAATAAAGATATAAAAATAAATTTATTTTTAAAATAATTTTAAAGTAAATTTATATTATTTTTTAGAAAGACATGTCCCATCTGATTTCATCTTTTTTATCTCCAAATTGTAACATATACTAAAAGGAATCAGTGTTTTATTGTGGACTGCACAGTATAGTCTACAGTAAAACACTCTTTAGTTTTTTTTTTTAGTTGTCTTTTTTTTTTTAATTTTTTAGCAGTTTTGTTTTTTATGCATTTGGGGTTTTGTTTTTTTTGCTTTTTTTTAATATTTTTTTTGTTTAATTTAGTTTGTTAATGTTAAATTTTTTTTATTTAATTATCAGACTTTCATGATACGAATTTTGGGTTTAACATGTCAACCTGGTTTGACGAGTTAACCGGAAATTTTTTTTTTGTCTTTTTAATTAATTTTTTTCATTTACTTTAGTTTGTTAATGTTAAATTTCTTTTTATTTTGTTATCAGACTTTCATAACACATATTTCAGGTTTGACGGGTTAACCCAGTTAATTCTGGGTTAACCTGTCAATTGTTTTTTGTTTTTTTTTAATAATTTTTTTTATTTAATTTAGTTTGTTAACGTTAATTTTTTTATTTAGTTATCAGACTTTCATGACACGGATCCCGGGTTTAACGGGTTAACCAGGTTTGACGAGTTAACCCATAATTTTTTTTCTTTTTAATTAATTTTTTTTCATTTAGTTTAGTTTGTTAATGTTAAATTTTTTTCTATTTAGTTATCAAACTTTCATGACACGGATTCTGGATTTGACGGGTTAGCCAGTTAATTCTGGGATAACCCGTTAATTTTTTTTTCCTATTTAGTTTTCAAAGTTTCACGACACGAATCTCAGTTTGACAGGTTAATCTGATTTGAAGGGTTAACACGGTTAATTCATATTTTTTTTCTTTTTCTTCATTAGTTTTTTTCTTTCTATTGGTTTTTTTCTTTGTTTTTTCTTTTTAATTAATTCATTTAATTATCACGCTTTTATGACACGACCTTGCAGCCAAACCCATATCCAAAGCTATTGGGTCTGGTATTGCAGCCAGACCCACTTAAACCTGGGTCATGCAAGTTTAATGTTGTTAATAATATTATAAATATTGCTCTTGGATCAAGTGTTGCAGCCAAATCCAAGATTTTTTGGTATAGCTATGCAGAAAGACCTAACACTCTTGATCTTAGCTTTTTTTGATATTTTTTATATATAAAAAAAATTAATTCGCAGCATCGCGCGGATCAATGTAACTAGTAATAACTAATTGTTAACTAAGATTGAGTTCACTAGTCACAACCCAGCCCATTTAGAACCCAATGTTTTTAATACAAAGCACATTATTTTTCTCCAGCCCATAAAATAAATTTGAAGCCCATCCCATTGTGTAGAAAACCCATTGTTAGTCTACAGCCCATAACATAAATTTGATGTCCATCCCATCATGCATAACACGTCTATAGCGTGGTGCATTGTCTGATTTAGCAATGCCAATTGTACGAGTCTCCCCCTCGGTCTGATCACTCTCCCCTGACTTCTCCTCCAAGGTAAACATGGTTTTCATTTTTAAGGGGTCTAAAAAACTTTTATGATCATTTTATTTCGAACATGCCCCAGAAAATAAGTAAGTTTAGTCGTGAAGGGGCTTATAATAAGCCAAGAAAGAATATTATATTATTTCTTGTTATTTTTATGGTGAACTAAAATATTACTAAGATGAAATTGCTTTCTAATATCTTTTTTTCATAAAAAAACAAGATTTATAAATTATAAATATGCCATGAGATCTTTAAAATAATTGTCTCTCTTAAAATTCAAAATAAAGGCTAATAATCTTCATTATACATGCAGTAATTCTCAGGGGATTTTAGTTTTTTTCAATGGATACCCAGAATAAACCGAAGGAACACATGTATATTGTAGTCATGTTAAAATGTGATAATTGTTTCCTGACAAGAGAGTTTATGGCATGATTAGAATAGGTACAGAGGGGCACATGTATATTGAAAACAATCTTGGGAATTGTTTAGTGGCTTAGAAGACTTCGTTGATCGAATAAATACTATTTACATGATTAGTGTGATATTGCAGGTTATATATATATAAAATATCAAAAAAAATACGATTTAAAAGTATTAGATATTTCTACAAAGTTATACCTAAAAATTTTGAATTTGATTATAATGTTTGACCCAAGAGTAATATTTATAAAATTAATAATAATATTAAACTTGTATGACCCGAATTTAAGTGAGTTTGGCTACAATATCAGACCTAATAGCTTTAAATGTAGGTCTGACTGCAAGGTTGTGTCATAAAAATGTGATAATTAAATAAATTAATTAAAAAATCAATAGAAAAAAAAAACTAATAAAAAAAAAGAAAAAAAATCTGAATTAATTGGGTTAACCTTTTAAACCAGATTAACCCGTCAAATCTTGGATTCATGCCGTGAAAGTTTGATAACTAAATAGAATAAAAAATTAACGGGTTATCGAGAATTAACTGAGTTAACCCTTCAAACCAGGTTACCCGTCAAACCCGGGATCCGTGTCATAAAAGTTTGATAACTAAATAGAAAAAATTTGAACATTAACAAACTAAATTAAACAAAAAAAATTAATTAAAAAGAAAAAAACAAAAACAAACAAAAGACACTAACCTTTTACTAATGATGAAAAAGAAAAAAAAATCTAAATCAACAGGGTTAACCTGTCAAATCAGGTTAACCCGTCAAACCTAGGATTCGTGTTATGGAAGTGTGATAACTAAATAGAAAAAATATTTAATATTAATGAACTAAATTAAAAAAAAGATTAATTAAAAAGAAAAAAGCAAAGAGAAAAAAACATATAGGAAGAAAAAAAACTAATGAAGAAAAAGAAAAAAAATCTAAATCAACTGGGTTAACCCGTCAAACCCGGGATCCGTGTCATGAAAATCTAATAATTAAATAGAAAAAATTTAATATTAAGAAACTATAGACAAAAAAAAATTTAAAGATATTAGTCTTTTCACTATGGACTGCACGGTACAGTCCACAATAAAAAGCTTAAAAAAAAGGCATACGCTATGGATTAATTTTTTTTTTGTATAAAAAATATAAAAAAGGCTAAGATCTAAAAGTGTTAGGTTTTTCTATAAAGATATACTCAAAAGCCTTGGGTCTAGCTGCAATGCTTGATCTAAGAGTAATATTTATAACATTAATAATATTATTAAATTTACATGACTCAAGTTTAAGTGTGTCTGGCTGCAACACCAGACCCAAGAGCTTTGGATGTGTGTCTGGCTACAAGGTCGTGTCATAAAAGTGTGATAATTAAAAAAAAAAACCAACATGAAGAAAAAAAACTAATGAAGAAAAAGAAGAAAAATCTGAATTAACTGGATTAACCCTTTAAACCAGGTTAACTCGTCAAACCTAGGATTCACGTCATGAAAGTTTGACAACTAAATAAAAAAAATTGATAGGTTAACCTAGAATTAATTGGGTTAGCTCGTCAAACCAGGTTAACCCGTCAAGCTCGAGATACGTGTCATAAAAGTCTGATAAGTAAATAAAAAGAAATTTAACATTAATAAACTAAAATAAACGAAAAAAATTGATTAAAAAGAAAAAGAAAAAAAAATAATTCTGAGTTCACTTGTCAAACCAAGTTAACCTGTCAAATTTAAGATCCGTATCATGACAGTATGATAATTAAAAAAAATTCACATTAAAAAACTAAATTAAACAAAAAAAATTCATTAAAAAAAATACAAAAAAAAAGCAAAAAAAAAACCATAAAAACATAAAAAAAAACGAAAAAAAAAATCAGCTAACAGTTTCACTGTGCACTGTGCACTGTGCAGTGCACAGTGAAACACATAGAAGGCGTGGGAAAGCTACAGTACTTTCCCACGCCTTTGAGTATTGTACCATGGAAAATGCCAAATGCATGAAGAGCTATATCATGTAAAATGCATGAAAAGCAGTATCATGTGCATGAGTTATTGTTATTTAATCTGCGGGTGCGTCGTTTAAACATTATAGTATTTAGTGGCCTCTCTCTCCCTCTCTCCCTCCCCCTCTCTCTCTCACAGAAAATTAATGGGTTTAAAAACTTATCGGAAGGTTACTGAAAATCAAGGATACCTTGATGATCTTAAAGGTAGTCAATTAAAAGAATTTTTCGACTGCATGGCTCCAACAGTTGTTAACGTTGAGAATAAAAAGGGTGGCAGCGGCTCTGGTGTTATCATCGACGAGGGTCGTCATATTATCACCTGTGCTCGTGTTTTGGAGGGTGATTTGGAGCCTACAATCATCACAGCTTCACAAAAACGTGGAACGAAAGCATCCATATCTAAGTATGATAGAGAAAGTGATTTTTGTGTTCTGAAGTATCAGAAGAATGAAGATGTTGATTATGCTGAAGTGTATCTTGGAGATGATACAGTTAAAAATATTGGACAAGAGGTCTACATTATTTCCATGTCTGCAACTCTCCCTCACGTCTTCACTGCTGGCAAAATCACTGGTTATGGTACCTACGGCACCCTTGGGCTCGATTTCGGGAATAAAAGTCAGCCGATGTTTATGGTTAGTGACATATCAGCTGTGCCGGGATGCTCTGGAGCTCCAGTGTTTGATGCAAGAGGGAGAGTTCTTGGGATAGTAACACATGGACACCTTGGATATAATGTTGTGAGGAAGTTTGTCGGAAATGATTTTATTTAAACTTGTAACCTTTGCAGACTTATAGCTAGCTTGAAAAAAAGGTCTGTATATCTTAATTAGTTCATCATGTGATCGAGACGACAGGGTAGAAAGTAAGATGGTTACTGCTTTTGGCATTTTGAAGCAGCACTTGTGTGTTCTGCTAGCTGTTGTTGATTTTGGACCTTTTCCAGTTCTAAAATGGAGTCCCCTTCGATGTCAATACCTCTGTTGTTGGCATCTTGCTTGTTTCAATGAACACGACTCAATATCATTATAGACTGTATTGTTTTTTCTTTTGCTTTGTTTATTGAACTTTTATTATTTTCAGTTTTATGATTCCAAGTTACAATATTACTATATCTTTGTGTATTTTTTATTTTTTTATTTTGCATTCTCTTGCATACATGAAGTCTCAAGAAGCACTCGGGAATGATTTAAAAATTAATTTTGCAAGATAGGATTTTACTTTTAGTTACAAATAGAAATTAAAAGAAAAGGATCAACTCTTACAAAGAAAAACAAACCATAACTCATTTAAGTTTTAACATGGAAAACTTCAATTTAATCCTTAAGATTTTAATTTATAATGTTTCAGACCAATTTTTATTTTTTCTTCTTAGCATTGATTACAAGTCATTTTCCTACATAAAAATACATCAAAGAGTTAAGGCATGTTTGTTTTGTTAAAAGTGATTTTTTATTTTTTAAAATTTATTTATTATTAGAAAATTTGATCAATAAAAAATAATTTCCAGTTAAAAAAAATCTTGGTTTAGTTTTTGAAAAAAAAAATTCTTTTTATTTTGGATGGAAAATATTTTTTTAAAATTTTAAAAATTTTTAGAAATATCATTTTATTTGTTAATTATATCAAATTTGATTCTCAACTTTTAATTGATATATATGTTTTTTTGAATTTTTTTAATCTCATCCCTTAAAATTTAATTTTTATATGAACTTTAGTTTTTATTATTTTATTTTCTCTTATTATTTTCTTAATTGATTTTTTTCTATTAGAATTGATTTTTATTTTTTTTATTGTTATTTATTTTATTTGAAATAATTTATGAAATCATATTTTTTTAATTTCATCATCTTTCAAATATTTTATCTGTCAGATTTAATCTTTATTATTTTAATTTTAATTTATTTTATTTAATATAATTTATAAAATTAATATTTTTTAATTTCATTCTCATTCAACTTTTTAATTTGTAAAATTTATTTTTTATTCTTTTAATAAATTTAAAAATAAAATTAAATATTAATAATTTATTTTATAATTTATTTTTTATAATATTACCGAATAAAAAATAATTAATTTTCAATCCTTCAAAATCGATACAAATTTGAATAATTTATTTCCTTCGATCCTGATGGCTGACAAGCTAGCGGTTGAAGTCTCATCATTTGTTACTAAATTAATCATTTAAACGTAAATATACTGCGTGATTGATGGGCAGCGGCTAGCTATCTGTGGTTTTGGCAACTGGGCTGAAGATAGTTCAAACAAAAAAAAAAAAAATTGAGCTGAAGATTAACTGAGCCCCCCCCCCCCCCCCCCCCCCCCCTCTTTTTTTTTCCAATCAGATTGTTACGCTTACATCTATGGATGATCATGGTCTTCTTCATGGACGGGATCAGGGAGAATCATCATCATCATCATCATCAATTGAAATCCAAAATCAATGGAGAAAGTATGATGCTAGGCTGCAACTCGTTTGCTTGCTTGCTTGAATGCTGTTGTCTCGTTCGTATAGCAGTGATTTATGTGATATATTTGATCGATCGATTGATTAAATGTTGTAAAAAGCAGGATTCAAGATTTACTTAAAGAGATGTTGATAATTCAGGATGATTTCCCTTGGAAACTGCCCATACCCAGCAGTAGCGGCAATGTTGTTGTTGAAGAAGAAGAAGGAACGTTATTGAAATATGTGGGTGGGGTTGATGTAAGCTATTCTAAGGAATTAGACTCAGCAGCAGCAGCAGCAGCAACGGCAGCATGCGGATGTGGAAGCCTTGTTGTTTTGGATGTCACCACTCCCACTCTGCAAGTCGTCTACCAAGATTTCTTTCTCCTCACCAATTTCGATGTCCCTTATATTCCTTCCTTCCTTGCTTTCCGAGAGGTCAGTAGAATCTATTATTATCATTGCGATTCTTTCTTTCTTTATTTATTTGTCATTGATGATGATGATGATTTTTAGGCTCCAATACTCTTACAACTCTTACAGAAGATGAAAAACACTGACAATCCATTCTACCCCCAGGTCAGCCAATCCACAATCCTCTTTCTTTTTAATTTCATCCCTCCCCTCCCATCCCCATTATGAATATGATAATATCCTACCATAGATACCTTCCATGCATCATATGTATTGATTCCTGCTCTCTTGCCTTGCCTGTTAATTAAGGTTTATCTGAAATTGAGGTTGTCTCTATTTTATTCAACAGTTACTGCTTGTTGATGGCAATGGTTTGCTTCATCCTCGAGGCAAGTTTCTCTCTCTCCTTTTCCATTAAATCTTCAATCCTTTTTATGCATTGCATTACATATAGCAAATAGCTCTCTTTCACAGGTTTCGGCTTGGCTTGCCATCTTGGTGTCCTGGCTAATATCCCCACCATTGGCATAGGAAAGAATGTAACTAACCTCTTACTACTTCTCAATTACCACTCTTTTATTACCTAATGCTAACTATTGTAGCCACCATTAGTATTCTAATTAATTTTCTCGTTGATTTCTTTAGGGTATTCGCAATTCAACTAGCCTTTCTTATTTCATCACTTAACTTGTCCTATCGTTAAGACCTTTTCCCTCTATTTTCTCGTTTGTATGTCTTAGCTGCATCATGTTGATGGTCTCACTCAATCTGGAGTGAGACAGCTTCTTCAGGCCAAAGATAACAGTGGTGAAGATTTTATTACTTTGACGGGATCCTCTGGCTGTGTATGGGGAGCGGTAACAGATTTTACTCATCTTCTTCTTCTAACTCAGCATAAAAATTTCATATCTGAGTGATACATTGCACAATTTGATCACAAGCACTTGTGAAATGGCGAGTTGTGAAGGGATCAGTCTACGAGGTCTTGCCGAGATCTTTATCATCTTTCATGTAAAACTCAATGAAGTTAGCTTGGCGAATCCCTCCTCATACCTTGTGCGCCATGTGTACAGATGTTTCAAGGATCAAGCACTCTAATTATTATAATTGAAATTGGTTTTTAAAATCAAAGCTGTAGAAATTTGCAAAGAGCAGTTAAGGGATGATCAAGCTCACATTCTCCCTCATCTTCAATCTGTCCTCGGTGTTTCTCTTGTTTAATTCTTCCTTTCATTTTAGATAGTTTCCCCCTATTACCACTGCAGTATATTATTCTCAGGGAATTTAACAAAGTCCTAAATTAGTACTTCATCCTAGAAGCTGTCTTTTTCGGGGTGTCCATTTTACAAGATTCCTATTTCTGCTTGTTTTGTTATAAATACGAATGCAATAGTAATGTGGTTAGCTTGTAAATACACATGGACTATCTTAGTTATAGTGGTATGGGAAGTTTTTTTAATGGATGAATTGCTGGTTACTTTTTTCTGCCATGTAGTAGAACTGAAAATGTCCATCCTTCAACATCAAGTTTGACTCTGGATGATTGGATGGTAGAGTGTTTATAGAGGAATTGGTGCATATGTTTTTAAATAAGAACTGCTTTTCATCATGCATCTGCTACCTCATGACCTCAAGCTTTTACATAGAGTCTTGAAACATTTAGTAGGCATCAGCTACCTCAATACAGTGAAAAAAAAAAAAAAAATAGAGTCTATAAATGCTTTGGTCATATATTTTATTCAGAGCATCATCTTCTCTTCTGCTCCAGAAGTCTTTTTCATGACAATGTTCTTCAAATCTTTATGTCTTTGATTTTTTTTCTTTAACAGGCAATGAGATCAACCAAGGGCTCATGCAAACCCATATATATTTCAGTTGGTCACCGTGTCTCTCTCAATACTGCCATCAAAATTGTGAAAATGATTTGCAAGTATCGTGTGCCAGAGCCTATCCGGCAGGTGAAACCTTATAAATTTTAAAGCTTTGAAAGTGTCACTCACTGGTGGTATTTTCTCCATGAAGGATTTGGTAGTAGTATTCAGACAGAATAGACAATGAACAAACTAATATTTAAGTCAGCATTTACCACATCCAGACTAGTTTAAGTGTGATTCTGTTGTCTTGCTTTTGCAACTTAATGAAAGGCCAATAAAAATGATGTGAGAGTTCTCCTAACAGTAGTGGGATTAACCCTATTGGTCTTTAGCTATTATATTTGGCTGTGTCTCAAATGAGATAGCTGTTGGATGAAAGCTCCATTGTCCTGTAGATCATGAATCTCTGATGAAGATCTCTTAGATTTTCATTTCAATTGAGCTCAGATGTTGTCTTGTTCATGGAGAAGCATTCTGTCACAATAGCTAGCTTTTCTATTTAATTCCTATTGAAACCTGATGCTAGTTTAGTGATTTGAAAATTTCATATTTAGTGAAGGTAAGCACATGGTTAAATGGGTGGTTAGTAGGAAATCTCATCAAGTGGCCATGAATTGTTTGATGATTTGCTATAATCCGTCTCAAATATGACATTGCATCTGGTCTCAAACATTACTCTCAAAGGCCCTTATTTATTCGATGGTCATGTTCCATATTTTACTGAAAGCTGGGAGGTAAAAGAGATTAAAGTAAAAGTTGGTGACTATGCGTTTAACCATGGCTCATAACTTTGAACTGTCAAATGCTTGTGACACTATTCTTTTCTTTTTTCCTTTTTTTGTTTATGCATCCTGTTGGGGGACTTTGCTATTTTATCTGGGCATTACCATATTGCTTTAACTGCAGGCTGATATAAGATCAAGAGACCACCTCCAAAAGAATAGCTGTGGGAATGGTGGAACATGGCAGTAGCTTGAATTTGGTGAGGACTTGTGTTTTTTTTTTTTTCCTTCACTATTTATTGTCATCACTCTTCTACTGAGAGGTGATCAAATAACCAGAATTGAGTTTGAATAGATGGCAAGTATGAGGGTAAATGGGCATAGGCAATCAAAGTGGATATTCCAGAGCAGGGGTGAGAGCGACAAGACTTATTTGAGGACACTCTATGTACATGCTGCTGCTCTAATTCTTGAGATGCTAATAAGCTCCTAATTCTTGGACAAATTTAAGTTTGAGAAGCCAGAGATAATTTGGAAATATGTTTTCCGCGCACTTTTTTTTCAGCACTTGTATGTGACACTCTGACACTTCTATTTGTCTCAATGGCACCTCTGGCTCAGTGTTGCCCACCAGGATACTGATGTTCTTGCTTCTTCCAGCTATTGGGTATACCATAAAGGGATATAAAGAGATAGAATACTCCGCTGAGTGAAAATCTCGTTGCATCAGTTCCTAAACTTGGACCTTTTAGATTGAAGGTTGGGGCAGCATTTTGTATTTAAACTAAACCCGAAGGAACTGCAAGTAAACAAAATCTTTGGATAAGATTGATGTGGCTGATTATTTCAACATTACCTCATTGGCTTGTAGTTTACTAATAAATCCCAGGGCCATGGTATTTTGAGTTCATTAATGTGATAAGAATTGTTTATTTGGGGAAAATGCACGGAGGAATTGACAGTTTTTGGAGAGGAATTTGTAGGCCATAGTCTGCAGGTCTGGATGGTGGCAATTTTGAGATGCAATGCTGCACTAATTTTTGTTTTCTTCTTGTTAGTGTTTGATGAGACTAAAACTCATGACCATTCGGTTTAGACAATTTTCTCCTATTTGCTACTGCAATATATATATAGGGAAATTAACGATGTCCTATAAAAATTAAATACATAGGCTTTTTCAATGTTTTTTTATATAAAAAATATTAAGAGTAAAAAACTTATAGATGCATCTAATTAAATCAATTAATCAAGAATCATATGTGTTAATAAATAATAATAAAATACTAATGATAATTAAATATGTGTCTGGAAAGGTTGAGAGGAGTATGTAGATCAAGATATTTGATTGTGTTTAATGATTTTGTTTATTAAAAATATTTTTTATTTAATAAAATGATTGTGTGTGTATGTGTGTGTGTGTATATATATATAATTGATTGAATAAAATCAAAGGAAAAAAATATAAAAAAATATCTTGCAAGGTTGCACTTATTATAAATACCATAAAAAAATATTTTTTAAAATAAAGTTTAATTATATAAAATATTAAAAAAAATAGATGAATTAGAATAATCTCATAAAACACTAAATACAAACCAAATAATTAAAAAAAAATCATTATTTTAGAAAGACTAAATATAAAAACCAAAGAAATAGAGAGAAATTGTATTAATTTAAATATAAATTAAAAATTATTTTAAAAAATACGTTTGTTTTTTTAAGGCAAAAAAACAAAACAAAAAAGATAGAGGACAGGCATGTGCCTGACCCGTCTAGCAAGGGCTTGTGCTCAGCCCTAATTTTTTTTTTTTAATGTATTGGCAGCGGATGACAAGTCGTTCATCCCATTATTGTTTGAGAAAAAAAATTAGACGACACGTCATGTGCTCAAATTTCAGCCAATGTAGTGGCTGGAAAAACTGGTTATATGTTTTTTTTATTCTAAAACTCATTTTTAATCCAAAACACCTAAAAAAAAAGGGCTAAACTCCTTGACAAACTCATAAATGACCCTAAAAAACAACAACAAAAAAAATAAACCACACAAAAAACCAAAACCAACCCGAAAACCAAAAAACTTTTCAAGCTCATTTCTGATTTTTTTTTTAGGCAATTTCAAGGTACAAAAACATCTAAGTGAAACTCTTCTCATCAAATGAAATTCTTTGACACTAAAATTAACTATTTTGGTGGTTGAAATTGATGTCAACACCATTTCCCTCTCTCTAGCGCAAGAATATGGCGACTACTTTCTTGCTCTTCTCTCAAATTAGGAATTAAGAAATAACAAAAATAAATTTTTATATCAAAATCGAATTGAAAAAACATTGAGGGACCGAATATGTATAGTTTGTAAACTTTTGTGTGAACTTTGAAACCATTACCCATTTATGATGTCTTTTCTACTTTGATCCCTGTCTTTCAATTTTATTCTTAATCAACAAATTTGATCTAATTTTCCTTTAATTTGATTAAAAAAGGATGCAATTGCGCAAAAATAAAAAATGTGAGGACCAAATTGAAAAAAAAGAAAATTTTTGAATAACAAGTCTACAGTAAAATATGAGATGGTGAACAATGAACATGTGCTCAGTATTTTCATCACTTCTTTTAGATTTACTTACTAGTCATGTAACCTGCTCTTCGTTGCGAGCCATATGTTTTTTTTAAATAAAAAAATTTATATACACAAGCTTTTTCGACGCGTATTTGTAGAAAATCAAAAAGTTCATGCATACATGTAATAAAATAAATCGACAACTATATGCGTTAATAAATAAATAAATAAATAAGTCATAAGCAATAACTAAAAATAAAAAACTGGATTCAACGTGTATTTGTAGAAAATCAAAAAGTTTATGCATACATGTAATAAAATAAATCGACAACTATATGTGTTAATAAATGAAAAAAAAAAGTCATAAGCAATAACTAAAAATAAAAAACTGGAAAAATCAAGAGACAAATGTAGATTAAGATATTTCATCTCGCAAGATGAGATATTTACTCGATTGTGTTTGCTAAATTTGTTTATTAAAATAAATTTTTTATTCAATCAAACTTATCCATGACCTAAAAAAATAAAAAAGCCATTCCAAAAATCAAAATTAACTTGAAATAAAAAATTTATCTGAGCTCTGATCTGTTTTTTTTATAAACTTTAAAGGTAAAAAAACATCTAATATGAACTCTCATCATCAATTGGAACCATTTGACATAAATATCAATTGTTTTGGTGGTCAAAATCGTTATCAACGATATTTTTCTCTCTTTACTGCTAGAACTCGGCAACCTCTATCTCTCATTTCTCAAATTAGGGACTAAAAAAATAAGAAAAATAAACTTTTTATACCAAAATTGAATTGAAAAAATATATATGTGCCGAATATGTGTAATGTTTAAAGTATGAGGACTAAATTAAACTCTTTGTGTGAACTTTGAAACCATCATTTATTTATGATGTTTTTTCTACTTTGATCCCCTGTGTTTTAATTTTATCTTTATCCAATAAATTTGATTTAATTACTTTTTAATTTGACGTGAAAAAAATACAATCACTTAAAAAAAATATTTAAGAATGAAATTAAAAGAAAAATTCTAAATAACAGATCCATTATAATAAAATGTGAGAGAATGCATATTTTAAACACCCCTCGCTTTTTAGTTTTTTACTTAATTATTATTATTATTATTATTATTATTGCGATAGAAGCCGTCTTTAACAGGCCTGTGGCTGTTTGATTGACATTCCTGCTACTGCTTCTTTTCAACATAAGAATGCGAGTAATATTTAAAACTGATTTTCAGAAGTGATCTTTCATTTTCACAAACACAGAGGACTTATGATTCATGGAGGAGCTGATTCAGAGTTTGGTAGGCATTTGCAGGCTATCTTCATTCATGTTTGGATGCGTGACTATTTCGAACAGCAGCATGAGACCAGTTGAGAATTATCCTGCTGTGTTCCAATTGTTTAGTTCTTGTGCTTAATGACTTAGACTCAAATTCTCAATTTAGCTCCTTCTATACATACCAATCAAGGAAATACAAGTAACAGTCCAATACAATCAGTCCCCAAAAATCACAAAAACGCTGAAAGAAACGCGACGGCAAACGTTACAAAACTAGACATTGAAAACCCTCTTCCACCTTCAACACCAGATGTGACTGTTTGACTTTGAATCATGATCCTGAATTGGCAAGTCCCGGTAGATGGGTCGTTACTTGTAACAACTGAAAGATTATTTGGGAACCTACAAGCACTTTCAAGTTGATTGTTCTGCTGGTAGTAACTGTTAAATGCGTAGGAGATGTTGCCCTGTGCACTTAAATCTCCACAAGAAGTCCCATAGCCCAGACTAGTACAGTCTGCACTAGCACAAGCATAACTCACACTTGGTGCCACCTGCGGATCGTCTAGGCTTGCTGATGGAGACATAATACACCATTTTTTAGCTAAATAGCTCACACCCCTTGCTGGTACCAGACCATTCGAATTCGTCGTCCCCAGGCTAAGTGCATACTTAGGCTGTCCATCCAAGTAAAATAATCCCCAGTGTCGCTCAAAATTACCAGGCTGAATGCTTTTGGCATCCTCGTCAAAGAGACTAAACAAATAGGCATCCACAGGAGCAGGACGCATTGGGGTTCCCTTACCGGCAATGACATTATCCATAAAACCTTGGTTGAACTGCTGTGCATAGTTCAAGTTTGCATTTTTGTCTCCATCGGTAGGCCATCCAATCTCCCCAATGACAATGGACAAGTTTCCATATCCATTTTTCTGCAAGGCCCATACAAGGGTGTCATGATTCGCATCGAACACATTGTCGTAGATTTTTCCACCATCAGTCAAGGAAGATGAACTAGTGTTGTTAAAGAATGCAAAGCCTAGGGGGAAATTAGGAGTAGTGTAAAGGCTTATAAAGGGATAGATATTGACAGTGAAGGGAGCCCCATTGTCGCTCAAGAACTTGACAATCGACAGCATGAGATCTTGGATGTCTGAGCGGAAGTTACCATCGGATGGGAGATTTGTGGGACTCTCATATACATCAGCATTGAGGGGAACGGTGACTTTCACCCGAGCGTCTAGTCCGGCTTTCGTTAAAGCAGATTGGATATTTTGAAGAGCAGGAAGAGTAGTTCCCAGAAAGCTTCCATTGTATGTTGACAAGAACGGCTCATTTCCAACTGCAACGTACCTTATAAATAGCTCAAAATTACTGGTGAATAAATCCTCCAATACAAGAAATGCTCCACATATAGTGGAACATAAACACCACAAAAGCAGCCAAAGCAAGCTGATATGGTATGATTTGATCCTAGTCATGATCACTTGTTTCTTCTTACTTGACACTTACTTGGCTTGTGTAAATCAAGTCAAAACATATTGATCGAGTGCTTCAATATTGAATATTGATCGGCATATAAATCCAAGTCAAAGGAAAAAAAATTAAAAGGGAAGGGAAGGAAGGGTTTGATGGATTACCTGATGTCTACGCCGCCAGAAGAGATATGGGAAGAGACGTTCTTGGCCACCCAGTTCTCAGCAGCTTGTTCACTATTAGCCAGAGTATAGAGCATATCATTGGGGATGCCCACCATGATTTGAATCCCAGAATTAGCAAAAGCATTTAGAGTAGCTGAATCAGCATCAAATAGCTTAACCTTCTGGAAACCGTTGTCTCTGAGCAAGTTAACCACCGTGGAAGGCGGCAGAGGATGTGTTGCCTGTGTTCCCCAGTTGACTCCAGTACCACTTACGGAACTCAGCAACAGCAGCAGTAGTTGAAGAATATATAGGCAGCACAAGGCTAGACCAAGAGGTTGTTGCCTTTGCCTTGTAGACAGCGCCACTCCTTTGACCAAACCCATGTTGTTACGTATGTAGTTGAGAAATTAAGACAGGATCATGAATTGATCCTATGGATCATAAGAAGAAGAAGACGACGATGACGACTATAATACGAGTTAATTAATTAAGGAGCTAATTTGTAAGGTGATCAGAGAAGCATCAAAGGCTTGCTACATAAAGAAAGGAGATAGAAAGAGAGGTGGAGGCAAAGAACGTGATCAGCAAAAATTGCGAAGCTTAAACAAATTAATTGCTCAGGCCTTGATTAAATTATTTTCATATAATAATAATAATTTGATGTTGAATAACCAGACAGAGCAGTACTATTATTATATCTGTTTATTTATAGAAAAAAAGTTTCATTCTACTAATTGTTTTGTTTAATTAATATATATTCGATATAACTTGCATGTAATAATACAAGAGTGGGGGGAGACTACGGCCTTACAATAGAACCTTGTTTTGTTCTTGTTCTAATAAATAAGGAGATTAATTTATTTTAAAATAAGAAGAGGAAGAACAAGAAGAAGCGTGGTGAGTGCTTGCACGATGGACGTTCATTTTGATTCGATTAACTCTAAGCCCTAAAATGGACACATTAAGAGCAGATATAAAGTAATTAAAATAAAGTAGTTAGGTGCTGGATGATGTAACTAGAAGAAATATACAATACATGGGGACGGTGCACCCAACCTCCTAATTTAAGTTATCTGTTTGTTTATATATATCCATCCATCCATCCATTCGGCATGCATGGGTCATCATCATGTTGATGGCTATTTTTATTATTATTATTAATATAAAAGTTAGGACTAATTTGCGTTTATTTCAACTATTTCTGCATGTTATAAATTTTTAATAATTTTAAGATTTATGATATTTGAACTAATAATTTTTTAAAAATAAATTTAAAATTTAACCATTTAATTTATATTTATTGAGATAATGATAATGATAATAATAATGATAATAAATTCTTAATAATATTTTAATAATATTGGAGCAAGTCCATTGGAGCTCTTCAGCTTAATTACAAAATTAATTAACGACCCCACTCCGGCGTTAGGATGCTCATTCGAGGATCATCAGAGATGGGCTGGGCCTTTCCAACCTTAGAAGGTTCTGTCAAAAGCCCAGAGCCCATCTTATTGATTGACTGCCTGTTTCTGTTAATGAGTCAAGATGCCATAGGCCCACATGTTCAAGAGAATCTCACGTCTTGACATCGAAGAATCATATATAGCCTTTTTTCTCCCCTTGAGAGCATTGTTGTTAAATCTGGTTTGGGATTGACGTGATCAATAAATGTGGTCTTAAATTTTATAAGTTAATCTAGAAAAATTTTAAAAATAAATTAAAATTTTAAAATTTTATATAAAAATATTAAAAAAAAATTATGTGAATATAAAATATATATGTTATAAATAATCAAATTTAAAAGAATATTTTTTTAAAAAATTTATTTCTCATTAAAAAACTATAACTTTTTTTTTATCAACATAAAATATAAATATTAAAGGATTTTAAATTTCACATTAAAAAAATAACTTTTTTCTTTTAAACATATAGTATATATATTAAAGAATTTCAAATCGACATTGAAAAGATATTATATTATCATTTTAAGTTAAAGTATTTAAACCAAAATTTTTTTTATCTTACATTGAAAAAACATAATTTTTTGTGTGAATATATGTGTGTGTGTGAGAGAGAGAGAGAGAGAAGAGTTTAAATTTTATATTGAAAAAATCATTTTTTTTTAAAAAATAGAATATATATACTAAATGAGTTCAATCCCACATTGAAAAAATATAATTTTTTTCTTGTGAACATAAAGTATATATATTAAAGAGTTCCAAATCTCACATTGAAAAGATACTATGTTATTCTTTTAAATTGAAACATTTAAATCAAAAAGTTTTTAGTACACAGTAAAAATACATAATTTTTTTCTTGTGAATATAGAGTATATATACGAAAGGATTTCAAATCTCACACAGAAAAAATAAAATATTTTTCTAATATATAATGAATTTTAAAAAGTATTAATAACCAACTAAAAATATATATAAAAAATATATTAAAAAATCATATTTAAATATAAAAAAAATATCAAATCTCACCGGGATTATCAATCAACTTGCGTGTCGATTAGATTTTATTGGATTGTCACACCAGCTAATTTTTTAATAAACTTGGATAAGTCTAACCATGTCCTATCAAACTAATCCAGATTTAATAACTATGCTCGAGAATATAAGCTGCTCTGATAAGACTTGTTCTATCCTTGGGATTTGAAGGAGGAGCAACAGCACAAGAAGGCGGGTTTATGGGACCAAAAACCAGATTGAATCTGCAACATAGAATATTTATCAGAAAATGTTATGTTGGACCGAACGGGACCGGTTCAACCACCACTGAACCGCCTATAAAAACAAATACACGGTATAAAAAAAATTAAATAAAATTACACTAACCCTCCCCTGCTCCATCGTTCTCCCCTCAAAATCTCCTGCTGTGTCAAGTTTCCACCCTCCATCTCTGGTCTCTGCCCTCCGTGCACTCTGTGAAACAGGGACCTCTCCTCTCCCTTCTAGCAGCCCCTCTCCTCTTCTTCCATCTCCAGCACTCCCCCGCTTGCAGCGGCAGTCTCTCCTCGGTATGTTTCTTATTTTATTTTATTTTATTTTTACATGCTGATTTTAACTTGTTAATTTTACAGACTTGTTTTTAGGCAACCTAAATGTAGAGAAAAAACAATTCAACTTGATTGCTTTAGAAGAGAACAGCATGAAGAAATTAAATCCGGGATTTGCAGTTGATGAATAATGAATTTTTTTATTTTTTATATAAACATTTAATGCCTTTAATTTAAAGAAATTAAATCTAGGATTTACAGTAGACTAATTTAACATCTTTATATAAAATATTTATTAAGGTGGAATAGTTAAAACCCTATGGTGAAATTATATCTATAATTTAAAGAAACTAAATCCGTGATTTGATTTTATTTTGGTTTTGTGCACTGTGGTTTCCCCTGAGAACCCCAAGCTAAAACCCTATGTTGTTGAGAAGAAGAAAGTACCCAAGTATTGATAGAGTTACTAGCCAGAGCATGCGATTTCCTCACATACCTACAAACAAATATCCAATGTATATGAATAATGCCTGGTTAAGGAAACAAAATGTGCACCAATAATATTAATCTGTCAGGATATACTTTTGAATGGTGGTTACATTGAGGAAGAGAGATGAAGCTAGGCCTGAGCCAAGCATGTCTTTATAGCTGCTGTTGCACACTGATTTTCTCTTCTTCAATGCCATCTTTAACAACAATAAAACCAAAAAACCCCCTCGTTTTGAGGCAACTAATTATTTAGTTACTTCATCAGACCTTAAAAAATGGTATGGTTGGGCAAAAAACCTTGCCTCCTCTGTTGGGTCGTCTTTTGTGGAGTCTGATAATGACCCTGACTCCACTCTTGTGTAAGGAGCTCAGTTGGCTTCTTGAGGACTCACTTGAAAACAGCTCCTACTCCTCCTCATGCTTGTCCTTTTCCAAGTATAAATATGATACTAGTGGTAAAAATGAGAATGTCATTATATGGATAAGTTTGGATGATATTTACCAATTGTGGAAGCAGAGGATTGAAGAGAGGAGGCCCTTCCAGTGTATTGTAGGGTGTGAGCACTGGAGGGACTTGGTGTTGAGTGTGCAAGAAGGGGTCTTGATTCCGAGGTCAGAGACAGAATTGATTGTTGATCTAGCAAGTGATGTGGTTTCCAACAATGAAAAATTGGGACAGGGGTTGTTGGCAGATGTGGGTACAGGTAGTGATGCTATTGCTATAGGTATTAGAAAAATTTTGGGGAGTTATGGGAGATTATTGCTGCAGATTTAAGACCAGTCACAGTTTCGGTGGCAACCCTTAATGTGCAAAGGTATGGGCCTTCAGGATGTGATTGAAGTAAGGCAAGAATCTTGGTTTGAGCCATTAAAGGATGTTGAAGGACAAATTGTAGGTATTGTGAGTAATCCACCATACATACCAAGTGACAATATTTCTGGACTACAAGCTGAAGATGGTAGACATGAACCAAGACTCGCATTAGATGGTGGTGCTAGTGGCATGGATTATCTTCTTCATCTTTACAATATGGCCGCTGCAATGTTGAAACCTGGTGGGTTTTTTTGCTTTTGAAACTAGTGGGGAGAAGCAATGTGAGACAATGTTGATTGCATGCAAAATGACATATTGCAGGAAGCTTTTGTAATCTGAACATTGTATCTGATTTTGCTGGTATTAAAAGACTTGTGACTGGGTTCCCGCCAATATGTAACATAATTGCAAATGTCCCTTTACCAGCCATCAAGAAAGATGCAAGACAAGTTGTGTCACAGTTTAACTAAATATAGTAATATCTACGAAATCATGGTACCATCCCTATTAGTGGCCCTTTGTCATATCATTGATGACATGAATATGTTGAGTTTTAAAACCTTAACTTATTTTGCTAGTTTAGTGTGAATGCACGAATGTTATGAGATACTTTTGCAAGTAGAGTTGCCATACCTTCTCTCTCTCAAAAGTTTTTGTTGTTTCTGTCTCTCTGTTTATTGCTTTCTGAGTGTTTGATCCATTACAAAACGTATGAAGGAATACCGACTCAGAAAATAATCTTTTGTCTCAACTGTTTTGGCTTTTTGTAAAATCTGAAATTCTGCTCAAGAGCTGTACTACTTCTTAGGAGGTGTGAATCTTTTGTTTTTCTCATGCTGCTGGTAGTGATGTAATCGTTGTAGTTTCAAAATTGTTTCAACACTTAGCCACCAAAACGAGCATTGTGTACAAAGATATGTGATGTCTTTCATATCTTTGACCTTGACACAAAATTGGCACTTCAAGTGCTTCATGCTTTAAAATCCTGTTAGAAAACTATTTCTGTTCTGATATATCGTACATAACATATTCATCTTTGATGTTCTCTCAGGAGGAATGAGCCGTTTACAAGGACCTTCATCCCTTAAGAGGAAACGGCCAGAAGTGAATTCTCCAGCTCAATCTCTTACTGAACATGAGCGTCTCCTCTATGATGTGATCCGAAGCAAACAGGATATTGGAATCTGGACTAGAGACATGAAAAAAGAAGCCAAACTTCCGGATAATGTGGTAAATAAGTCTCTCAAGGCTCTGCAGGTAAAAAAATTGATAAAAGAAGTGGTGAACATCCAAAACAAGGGGAGGAAACATTTCATGGCAACAGAGTTTGAACCCTCAAAGGAAATCAGTGGAGGGGCATGGTATCTTGAAGGGAGCCTTGATACAGAGTTTATTGAGTCACTGAAGCAGTTATGTAAACGCCAAATAGAAAGGAGGGGGGTTGCCACTTTGGAGGAAGTTACAGACTCGATCAATAGTTATCCAGCCTTCAATGTTGACGTGACAAAACAGCAAATTGAAGAGATCCTGAGGACTTTGATTTTGGACAATGTAATCATGGAGGTGAAGAGTAATGGAATGGGTGAGTTTGCTTCAATTCCTTTTGGAGAGGTTTGCTATAAATACATTAGCAAGGTAGGCCTTGGAGGGGAACCAAAGGCAGGGGCATTAGCTTCCATCCCGTGTGGAGTTTGTCCACGGATAAGTCAGTGTACACCTGATGGCATTATCTCTCCAAAGACTTGTGTCTACTACCAGAAGTGGTTGGATTTTTAATTTCCAAGTATACTTTTCTTAAAAGATTTCTCTTCTTTTTACATTATGGATGTCAAAAGCGAACCATATTGCCATTTATATATAGCTTAGTTTGGCATTTTTATTATTGTTCTTTGAAGGCCCCTATTGTTGTTCACTTGTTCTATTCTGCAACGTTATTAAGCATCTTCATTCCTAATGTCCAGTGGCTCAGTTTCAACTTTGAGACATCGTAATATTTTGTGAAGCTCTTCAGAAAGAACAGTTCATGGTCTGCTAATACATGTAACTAACTTCGGTTGCAATTCTATTGTTGCATGAGTTATGACGCGATTTCATTGGAAAAATGAATTTAGCTGCCTTTTTATTTCTTCGATTGTTATTACTGATCATGCTTTACTGATCATGCTTTAAAGAGCGTTTAGAACAAATCATGTTTTTAAAAAATTTAATTTATTATATTTTAAATCATTTTAATACGTTGATTTTAAAAATAAATTTTAAAAAATAAAAAAAATATTATTTTAATACATTTCAGCATGAAAAAAATAACCATAACTATAATGTCAAACAAGCCTTTTAAAATAAATTCCCTTCTCTTCATGTCTAAAAATCCTCCATTATAAAAGTCATAATTACCATGATTGGTGCATGATTTACGATTATAGCTGCAAATTTCTTTCTTTCTCTTATTTGTGAGATTCTGATTGGAATATTTTGTCAATTTGGAGTCATGAAATAAGTGAATGGCAGCCGAATTTAGGGCACTATGCACAGGCATTTTGTTCTCACCTGGCCTAATGTCCACAGATGATCCAAAGCTAATTATGATGGTTGTTCAATTGCTTTCCTATGTTCCTAGCTTTCCTGCATAAATTGCGTAAACTGGAAAATGCATTACAGAATGGACAAAAGTAGTTTGTCAATCTTTGGATGCTAAATTAGGTATTGCATTTAAGAAGTTGCTGGTTGTTGACTTGGAGGTTGCACTCTAGCTTCCATGGACCATCGCACAAAATCAGCCTTATTAAGGGGCGTATTGCACTCCATCCTAAAGGTTTCCTGGTTAGGTATCATCTCATCAGTCTTGTGCCAAAATTCATAAAAATGCCATAGGTGTTCAAGAGAATCTCATGATGAGAATATAAGCTGCTCTGATAAGACCTCTTGTTCAATCCTTGAAATTTTACATGGAATTTGAAGAAGGAATAACAACAGAAGCACAAATAAAAAATCCAAAATCTTTCTACAGTACATCATTAACTGTAATTTAGCTACATTCATTACTATCTTTACTGCTCCTGTCATTTTTTCTCTCTTTAATCAAGTATTATTCCCGTCTTCTTTACAACAATTTAGAATTCATATAGATTGGAGAGTCAAATATCTAGTCCATCATTGTGGTCTGCATAGCTTATTCAAGGAGCAAATAAACTATGATTAGACCTCTGGTATTTACTACATTTTACGAATCCAATTTAAAGCATAACAATCCTAGCATTATTGACATTACTTCTACATTAGAAAAGAATGGACCATTGGAAGAATGACTGACAATTTCTTTGAAATAAAAAAGAGAAATCTAAAAGTATAACCTAAGATTATTTTACATTACAGGATCAAAGAATTAGGGGTTATACAAGGCAGCAACAATTATCACTACCAAAATGTTGAATTCAGAAGTTACGATTCACCGAATTAGTGTGTCCTTTTTTGGTGGGATTTTTTACATCTTCACCATCAAACACAACGACCAACAGAGTAAAACACTTACCTCAGAGTACGCTTTCACCTCCATCATCATCACTTCCAACACCATCATCATGAAAATCAGAAGAGCTGCTGGCATTAGTTTGTACATCTTGGAGCTGATAAATAGCATCTCTTACATCCGAAACTAGGGCATTTTTTGCAGCTCTAACCACATCTATTTTCTGAACATTGATCTCTCCCCTATTCTCTTTTCCTGCAACAGATTTTCCTGCCCGTGCATGTGCTGCTTTTCTCTTAGCTTCTCTGCAGTGTAATTGGTCAATGTATTTCTCATGTAAAGCCTTGTTTTTCACCTGCTTCAGTACTGGGGGACTTACAATATCTATCCCACGTGAACTCAATCTCAAAAGGGGCCTTTTATGGTCAGAAGAACTCTCATGGAGTTTGTGAAGAAAACCCAGTTTTTCTTGTGAATGCTCGGGGGTTGAAATTTCAACAGCCAGCTTAGAATCTTGCATAGATGAATTCTGGTTGGGTTCAAGAATGGAGAACAAGTCTGCTTCATAATCTCGGTTCACTTGATTCTGCTTTTGCAAAAACTCTCTAACATTTTTATGTGCAAGATGACTCTTCTCCTTACAACTCAATCTTTTATTCTTTGGGCCAGAGGGATTAAGCAGTTTACTAACAGAGATTGAAAAACATTCAAGCGGTGATGAGTTTATTCTCTTAGCCCTTGATCGCGGGAAAGTTTGGGGTAGAGTCATGTGGTCAGAGTTGACTTTGTCAAAACAATCCTGTGCAGACTTTCCAGGAACCTGCAATTAATTTCATGCACATGTTAATATAAAGCTCACAGTTGGTGCTCTTTAAGAGAAGGTTATAGATAGAAACTGCCATTCACATATAAAAGGACACAAAATTACCACTCCCAATTCAATAAAAGACGAGACTACCCTTTGACATGGGATATAAGAAAGCCCACAATTAACCTGTAGGAACAACCAACGACAGTGCCTGGGCATTGCTGGGGGGCACATTCTGCCAGCTGATAAAACAAACAACATAGTTGCCCGCATTTGGATACACTGACCTTCACTTTTAAAGTGGTAAATGCAATCATGTGGAGTCAGGAGGAAATAGGCTATCTGACTCCAGATGGTGTATGAAGACAAAAAACATTTTACAGATCATCAACTACACGCAATATCTGAAAATTATATTAACAAAATATTGCAAGCAACGATTGCATCACTGTGCTTTATAACAATTGAATACTGACTAATTCTTGCAGTGAAAGAATGTCATTCTTTAATTTTCACTTGCGTGATTATACAAAAGGTAACGGTGTGTAGAAAAGCTGATCCAAAGCTCTGAAAGCAGCTGTTGATATAATGATTGGCTATGCAGCATGACACGAGTTAAAGATTTTATTAATTGTGAAAGTATACTAAGTAGCCACAGTTTATTCATTGAGTTCAGAAAAAAATAAAATTCTAGAAATTACTTATATGACTAAATATTATTTTGAACAAAAGAAAGAAGAAAACAAATGACCTAGTCTTGAAATTTCTCAAATGAAGCTCTTCAGTACTGATCACTTGAAGAATTTTCAGCTAGTCTAAGCTCATATGAGCAATAGCAGATGCTGCCGACCTCGATAGATGCCATAGAGGCAGTGTAGCTTACCAAAAGGAAATATATAAGGGAACAGAGTTCTGAAATTTTTACTGAGAACCATATAGTTCAGCTAGTGGCAACAAAGTCAGAAAGATTTCTATCCAAAATTGATTTAATTTTGATAGCTAAAGTAGAGTGAGAAATATAAGAATAAAGATTAAACCATGGAATTGTTTAAATCCAAGCCAGGTAAATCACCCATACCTGCACTTCTTTTTTGCAATAACAGAATCAATACATTAGCATAATGCACTGTAATGTTATAACACAGAAAACATACAAATTTATATTCTCTATAATGGTTTGTCTCTGGTTTTCCTAATTTGAATCATAAAACAATCTCTTTTCAATAGGCTGTTAAGAATAGATTAAAGCACATACCATCATCATTTTAATCCCATGGATATTGTGATTGATGTATGAAATAAAAAAGTACGTGAAGATTGAAGCATGCGAACTATACTCTCACCGCCTAGAATGACAGTAATTTGAACTCAAAATTGCAAGAGTTCTTTCACAGGAAACCTCAAGAGAAAAATTTGCACTTTTTTTTCATGCTACGGTTTTCTAGAAACCTAAGCTTCCAAGTTATGCTAGTGCCAAAGCATCTTAAATATGCATAATATACATAATACCATCCCATCTAAAGTAACCATCTTGCAATTCAAATTGTATTTTTTAAGGAAACAATGATATCATATGATTAAACACAGTAAAGGAAGGGACAAAAGAATATCAACAGAAGCAGAAAATAGCAAAAGAGAAGAGAAAAGAAAATTACCAGCTTAGAAACCTTCTTCCAGAAATTAGGGGTAGGCTTGGCTGTAAAGAAAGCTCTTTGCAAAGCCATTTCCTGATCCTTTGTCCACCCTTCAACAGCCCGTTTATTAGCTCCCTCTGCTCTCTCTCTCTTCCTATTATTATTATCAGCAGTAGCAATCTCTAGTTTCTTGGTTTCACAGATACCAACAGCACTCACTCTTGCTTTGGATGCTTTAAGTCCAATAATAACACCCCTCCTATTACTGGTTTCCACTTCACCTTTTACTTTATTCGAAGACGAAACCCCCTCATCATCAGACTTGCAATTACTAGTCTTGTTGTTGAAAAGTTGGTTTGTATTTGGGTCTGCAAGAAAGATCGCCTAGGAGTTGAAACCTCACGGACACCGACCACATTGTTACGAAAGACTGGGAATTTTGCGGACCTAGAGCCAGAGCCAGAATGGGAAATGCCACAAACTAGGGATCTTCTTTCAGCGGGGTTCTGTTTTTGTGGGGAAAGGAAATCATTGTGAATTTTTTCAGCCAGATTTTTTGAGTTTCTTGTATGTATTGGCATGGTGAGGGAGTGAGTTTTTGTTAATTTGAATTTGAGCGATTGAAGAAAGACAAGGAAAGGAGAAGACCTCTAGTTATAACATGCAAGGGGAAAGAAACAGACAGGGGCGGTGGCGGCAGCCCATGGCGTTGAGTCACGGGCCTTGTTTGAAAGACAGGTCCATAGTTTTTATTGGATTTTATTATAGCTAAGCTAAGCCAGCTCTCCTCAAGTTTTCACAGCCCATGCCATGCCATGCCGTCCACTTCAATCAATCAATTATTAATTAATACACACACACCACAGAGTCAAACAAAAAGACAAAAAAGCCAGCGAACGAAAGATTCAGTGAATCTCTCTCTCTCTCTCTCTCTCTCTCTCTCTCTCTCACGGTCTCACCTCACGTTCTGACAGCTTTGATGATAAGAATCAAAGATCCTTTCGATGGAATGGAATCTCTTTTTCTTTTTTATTTTTTAATTTTCTTTATATGGAAACTATAAATAGAGAGGAAACAAGGAGGGTATAAAACTAAAATACAGTACCACCATCTGTAATTAATTGCACATCGACGTGATCATGTATTAGGTGCATCCATTCCCTGTATGAACGAGCGAGCGTCTGTGAGTGTCTCATAATAATGATTCTATTCAAATGACAGCTAGCTAGGAAATTAAGGAAACTCCTCCGCCCAGTAGATGATGGATGGTGGAGAAATTATATATATAACATGAAATTGGAAAATCGAATCCTTCCTTGGTAAGTAATCTTACAACATTGCATTTGAACAATTGGATCCAATAACAACTTGGGGTTTTTAACAGCAAAGGCCTGCAATGCATTTAGATGCCAAGGACCGCTTGATCAAATTACCTAAATCTAAGGAAGACAGGGTTGACTTTGCAAAATATTTACAATATGGTTTAATGTGTCGATTTGATACAAGGATAGGTCCTCACAAATACGTTATTGTTTTGTTTTTTTTTTAAATAAAACTTAAAAGAATTAGGTGGAGGAGATTAGGTGTAAATAGAAGAGCTAATAAAGAAAGGAGAAAAGTAGGGAGATATTGAAGGCAGGAATTCAGGATCCGGGGGAGAGGGAGAGAGAGAGAGAGCATAGACTTGTGTCATTTACCATTTAGATATATATAAATCTGCTTCACATTTATTTCTTTCCTAACCAAAGACGCAGAATTCATGCATAGGGAGAAGAGGAGTTAGGGAGCGAGAGATCTCTCATCTATCGCCACCCTTTTAAAGGATAAGAAGAAGAAGAAGAAGAAGAAGAATCAATATCTTATTCCTGTATTTTAATAAGAGATCCCCCTCTCCCCCTCTCCCTCTTCGGATCTTTTCAGTACTTAATAGGTAAGATAAAACTGTTTTTTGTTCTTCTTCTTCTTTGATGATGATTGCTTCTGTGGAATTAAATTGTTTCATCATTCCCGTCTTCTATGCATAAATAAATCAGGTATAAAACATCAACAGATAATGGCTGTTACAATGAAGCATATGGCGCTCGCAATCACTGCTCTTGGAGTGATCTCTTTCCTTTTAGGCGTTGTCGCCGAAAATAAGAAGGTACCCTACCAAATTCTAGATTATTATGTGTAATTTTCTGATTAAATTTGGTTGAGTTTTATTATTTTTCTTGGAAATTATTTTATAGCCTGCTGCTGGAACTGCAATAACCGGAAAGGGTGTTGTGATTTGCAAGTATCCATCCGATCCTACTGTAGCCTTGGGCTTTCTCTCTGTTGGATTTCTCTTAGCAGCTTCCGTTGTTGGTTACTTGTCTCTCTTTTATCCTTACAAAGGAAAACGTGTCCCCAACTCTGCCTTGTTTCAGAGCACCAGTTTCACCATCTTTTTCAACGTTGCTGTGTAAGTCTTTCTCTTAAGAACTTGCTTCCTCTGTTGGGTTTGCCCTTTTCTATTGCATTCAACAGGTACAATCAAACTCATGCTGTGCTCGTCTTCCATCTTTATTGACCCACCCCAATTAATCATTAATCGTGTTAACATGGAGCCTGTATTGTCTTTGGAGGATTACACAATTGAAATTCACAACAATTAAACCAACTATTTTGACAATCTAAGCGTGGATCTGCTCGCATGTAAAATGCCTGCTTCCTGCGTTGCATCTCTCAACTTGAGTAGATTTTTATAGGTTTAGACTCATGCCAGTAGATTGTTTTCTGCGCTTCTTTATTTATTTGGTATGCCTGTGGTAAATGTCTATCCTTTTGTGCCGTGAACTTAATTCACCAAATTAAATTTTTGAAATTGTGTCGATCCCTTAGATAATTTTCTCTGAAATGACGTGTCTTGTGAAACTCGAAACAGGTTTACAGCAGGACTGGCAGCAGCTTTGATATTGTGGCCAACAATTCAAGAGCACTCTCACTTGAGCCGCACCGTTCATCACGATCCTGACTATCAATGCCCCACTGCCAAGACTGGCCTCCTTGGTGGCGGTGCTTTTGTTTCTCTCGATTCAGCCCTTTTCTGGTTAGTCGCACTCATGTTAGCGGACAATGCTCGCGAGGACTTCTTTGATGAAACGGAAAAGGATGTCAAGGGGGAACTTAATTCTGAGGTGCTTGAAGGCTCTGCGTAACGCCTTTTGAGTCCTGGAATTCTCTCTTTGGTCTTTGCACATTTCCATGTCACATAAATAATTCTCAGTTAGCACCACCTGGAAGCCACACTAAAACATGGAATTCCTAATTGTAAATATCATGTATCTTTTGGATTTCAATTCTACGCTTTTCTCTGTTGGAGTTTGGACCAAGTATCAGAATTATTATTTTTTTCCAGCTCTTTGTTACTAATTAGCTCCTGAATTATTTGTTGTTGTGATTGTGACGTTGCATACGTGTCAGCTGCTATCCAATTTAATGGTCATGTTTTGCAATCATACTGTGATATTTGGTGAAACCATGCATGGGGTTACCTTGGATGTTAATTTTAGACGACGATATTGTCATGAATCCGAAGGCAGAAAGACTTTGCTGGAGGACCCTGGGATATAGCATCTCTTGCTGGTGAGAGAACAACATGCAAATCATGCATACTTGACCACTTTTTCAAGCAACGAAGGGGTGCTTGTTGAAAATATTTTTAATGTTTAGTCTGTTGGAGTGGAAATACGGGAGTATTGTTACGTTTGGACTCTAGATGGATGAAAGAGGCAATTAATTTCTCAAGTAATCAAGAATAAACTGAAATATTAATTAATTAATTCATCTATCTATCTATTAAGAATATGAACGTATATACTGAAATTAATCAATTGTTTTACGGGTATTTTAAACTTAAGAAGATCAGCGCACAACTGAAGGAAGGAAAGCACACAACTGAAGGAAGGAAAGTGAAAATTAATGATGAAAGCTTGAACTCGATTGGGCCTCAATCCAACATAGCCCCCACACTCGGTTGGATCGAGGCCCAACCGAGACTTACATTTGGTTATGCCATGACCCAACCAAGACTCAACACGGTAACGAGATTCAACTCTCGGTTGGGCTCCTTTCTCCCTCTCATCTTAATGTCTTTTTATCATTACAAGCTACAAACCTATTACGACTCTATGTGGAGAGATAACAACGAAATAGGATTGCCATCTTGAAAAGCTGAAAGATTTTTTCTAGATATTATTTTGATATTTTTATGTTTTTCAAGATATAAAATGTCAGGTTTTAGCAAGAGAGGGACTCTCTTAAGAAAAAACAGAGAAAGAATATCTTACTCTCTCTCTACTTACTATCTTTATATTCTTGATACTTAAAAATTTCTAAATTAATTTTGGCATCAGAGGGTTTTTTGCATGTAACACCCTTATCTAAACAATTATCATCCGAAAAGAAGCTCAAACTTGGTGAAGTTTTTTTCAAGCTTCATCAATGGCGTCGCCTATGGAAACTTGAACAAAAGTCTTGTTAATTTCTTTCCTATGTTAATCTTCCTCATTTCCTTATTCTAAAGTATTTATGGCGGATAATACAAAAATCCCAAGAGGAAAGGTCATTGACCTCCCACCATCTCCATCAGCTCCTCATATGGATCTCTATCAACTCACTCAACAGATAATGACACTTACTAAGGTTGTGTTAGTTGCCTAATGACAACTCAGTTCTCTACAGAACTTGTCAATTACTATACAAACTCTTCTTATGTCTATGGCACCAGTCATCCCTATTGCATGTCTTGGGCAACACCAACTCTAAGTTCCTAAGAAAATTAACCAGAATGAGGCAGAAAGTAGACATCATACCCACACTTACAGGTAGATCACATTACAAAGAGAAGCACTCTCATGCAGGGTCATCTAGATATGATCTTTATAGATCAAGAGGTCAGGCCGAGAGTCTTAACTATCCCCGCCAACAAGCTCGTTCTCCTTCAGAATCTGACTCAACATCCCATAATCAAAGAGGCAATGTAAAGACGAAGATAAAAAAAAGACTCAAGTTAGGTAGGAGGGTCACCATTATGTGGTTATGTGTTGAACACATGCCTCCTCATAGACTTTATAGCTAGTAAGATGAATTTGGATAATTATGATAGATTGTCAGATCCTAAAAAAACACGTTCAAAATGTGAGAAGTAGTTTGGAATTGGTGGTGTAGGATTCTAAAGCTATGTGCGAAGTCCTTCCAACTAGTTTTTGGGGTCTACACGAGCATGGTATCACAATCTCAAACCTGGTTCAATATCTAGTTTTTTAGATTTGTGTGACAAGTTGATCGCTCGTTTCAACACAAGCATACAAAAGCTCCACTGAACTTTTCTTCATTATTCAACTAGAAAAGAAAAGCACCAGAGTCTATCTAAAGAGGTTTAACAAAAAGCTACTGAAGGTGGAAAAATTACTAAAACCTGTAGCAACAAAAGCCCTTATCAATAAAATACACAACTACTCTCTCTGGAACAACTTTATACCATTTTTTAGAGAAATCTACTTAATATAAAATAGTTGATAGAGAATCATATCTGAGTGGAAAAGGCTAGTGTATTGTGACAAGAGCATCCTCGCTTCATCGGATGAAAGAAAGTGTCTTCCAAGCAAGATAACATATGTCAATCTCGGAATACCCAATCTTTCAGGGGTAATACCAGGGTCTTGGCATAAAATAGACTAGTATACCTAGAAATAATAACTACTCCCTTAAACGCTACCAGGGTTGAGGTGTTTACAACAATCAAGAGGAATGAGTATGTGCAAAGTGGAATCAAAAGAAGTACCTATTCCAAAAGGATATGAATCATGACACTAAATAATGTTTTGCCCTAAAAAAAAGATATCAATGTAGCCTATTGATATCATTAACTATTCCTAACCCGAAATAGTTAATCAGGTTCAATATTCCCCATGTTCTGGGATTATCATGCCGATGTTAGTAAACCTTATTGACATCATTAGCCTCCCATTCTCAGAACTGACTAATCAAATCTAGGGAAATTTTGATATCAATGAAACTCATTGGTATCATTAACTATCCCAACCAGAATAGTTAATCAAGTCTATTTCCATCTCTTATTCATTTCATTAGATGTTTTTCTTTTGATAACATTTATATATAAAATCCAAAAATTAAACAAGCTTTTATAATTATGTACATTTAAGCAAGATATAGGTGTAGAACACCTACCTGCTGCAGAAGCTCGGCTTGTGATCCCCTGCTGCTACTGTGCAACTCTTGTGGTCCCTCCTGTATTCACAGGTATATCATATTATTTCCTATTCAAATTATATTTCTTTTAATAACAATAAAATCAACAAATATTGACTTTCATTCAACAATTTCTTCCTTCATATTTGTGTTTCTCATTACATCCTTTAAGATGATTGTTTTTTTTAATTATAACTAACATTACAAATCTCGGTTTTGAACATGACTTATTTCCTTTGAATATTAAAATGTTAAACTACACATTTTCTAAGGGCAAGAAACCCAATTCTGCCCCAAACGCATCTAATTTACTCATTTTAGCAACTTGTCGAAATTGCAAGCAGAGATGGCAACCCAACCTCTCCTAAGAGGTTTACCTATATCTGTAGTTTTAGAACTCTAAATTAGATAAGGTTAGTCTCGTTGAAAAACTAACATCTTTAGCTATAACTTCTATGAAAGAACATTTCCTAAATTATATCATGTTTAGGCTCGAATCCCTTATTGAAGTTAGGAAGACAAATTTGTCTAGTTTTATTAATGTTTTAAGTGAACCCACAAACATCTCAATTTTCCACTCTCTCTTAAAAAAACCATTTGTTCATATTATAAATAACACATGACAAGAAATTTACAAATAAAATCATAAATTCTTCTTTTCCAATTCACCCCCCAATGGTCGCCCACCTTTGCTTCTTTAACCATTGAATTTTTTTTCTTTGGTATCTCTATATAATTTCACATTCAAGACAATCTTCAATGCTCTAACTAATTCAACTTCATATGATTCTACATTTCCCTCAAATTCTACTCAAGAACCCTAACTTAAATTCAAGATTAATACACCAATTTCTAATCAAATTCAAATTGGCTTACATGATCAAGTTTAGGGCTCGTTACCTCGTGATAAATTAGACTTTGATAATTAACCAGTCGAAAAATTTTGACTCCTCTTTTTTTACACACCAGTCGGCCCTCACTGTCTCCGTTTCTCCCTATAATTTTCTTTACTTGTTTCTTGCTAATTTCCTTGCCTAATGATGCTTTCCCTACCAATTGATCTAAACCTTGTGTATTTTTTGGTGTTTCTCTCTCAATTTTTGGTGGAAAGATTCAAATTTCTCTCTATTTTGTTGTTGTTGCAGCCTGCCTTAAGGGGAAGAAAAAAAGGTATTTATAATCTCATTTTTTTAATTAGACATTTGACCCCACTTACTTAAGTGTTTTTTTTACCCCTTTTCTTTCTTCCTTTTATTATTTGAGTTACACCTCTTTTTATTTTTTATAATTTCACCCCTCAACATTTGAATTTAATTTATTTTCCTTACAGTTAACCTTACCCTCTTTGTCTTTGAGTTAATTAATATATATATATATATATATATATATATATATATATATTTCAAATATATTACCGGGGAAATTCATACCAGAAAAATTTTCAATCCCTAATTTATTTAATTTGTACATTAATTATCTCATTTCTCTTTTTTCATCTATATTATTTTCAATTTATGTAAAAGTTTATTCCCAGGGTTTACACTAATCCTTAGAAAATCTAGACAATACTAAATATGACTCTTTCTTAGACAATAAAGGATGTACAGAGACTGACTGGAAGAGTTGCCACCCTCAACAAGATCATCTCTCACTTAAACAAATGTTGCTTACCATTCTTCAAAACTTTAAAGAATATCTCTAATTTTGAGTGGACTTTAGAGTGCAAACAAGTATTAAAAGAATTGAATCTCCATCTCTTCTCTCTTAGAGTCTTTTCACAACCTAAAAAAAAAAGAAAAACTTTTTCTTTACTTAGGGATTGTTGACTTGACAGTTAGTGCAATGCCGGTATGAGAAGAAAAGGGAATCCAGAAGCCAGTGTATTATGCTAGTAAGGTTCTCCATGATGCCAATATAAGGTATATAAAGATTGAAAAGGTGGCCCTCGCTCTGGTTAATGTTGTTAGGAAGCTAAAACTATATTTCCAATAACATCAACTGATTATGTTGACTTATTTGCCTTTTAGGCAAATCCTCTATAAACTTGGCATGCCAGGTCATTTGGTTAAGTGGGCTATTGAGCTGGGAGTATAGACTCTAATATCAGCCTAAACCAGCTATCAAAGACCAAACTTTAGCTAATTTCATTGCATAATGCTCATTCACCAAGTTATCTTCATCGATGGTTAAAATTGAAGAAGCAAAAGACCAATTCACCATTAAACCTTAGATGTTACATGTTGATGGAACATCCAACATAAATGAAAGTGGAGCTGGGCTTGCTTTGAATAGCCTTGGTGGGGGGGGGAACCTTTAAATATGCAATCCATTTGGAATTCCCGTCCTCTAATAATATAGCAAAGTTTAAAGCTCTTTTGGCAAGCCTCTACTTAGTAAAGAGTTTGAATGCTTACCTTTTTATAGTGTTTTGTGACTCCCGGTTAATGGTGAGATAGTGTCATGAGCTATATAGGGCTAAAGAGTCTTTCATGATAAAGTACTAGCAAAAGATGTTTTCAAACACTAGTTTAAAGAAGAAAACAACCAAGCTGATCTCTTTTTAAAGCTTTTTAATGGAAATTTGGTGGAATTGCCACCTTATGTATAGATTAATGAGCTTGAAAAAACAAGTGTGGAAGAACAAAGTAGCATAGTGGTGGTCATATAGGAAGCTACAATAGAAGATTAGAAAACCCCTCTCAAGTAATACTTATTTAATGAGGAACTACCATTAGAAAAAATAAACGCCATCAAGCTAACTGAAAAAACTGCAAGGTATTGCCTCTAATGTATTGAGTTAAATAAAAGTCAAGAAGTCTCTCTCTCTCTCTCTCTTTCTCTCTCTCTCTATCAGTGTATATCACTTCTCTAGAAGGTTGGAATCCTGTCAAAAAAGGTTCCTCAAGCATGAGGCCATAACCACTAGCAGGCATATAATTTATAAAATCCTTAGTGGAAAGACAATCAAACTATAAAAGAGGGATAAAAGAAGAAATGCTAACATTAATACTTCCACTTAAACTTGTATCTTCACTAATGATTTGGGGAAATAACATGTGCATGGCTTGACATTAGAATAAGCAAGGGTGTTATTGTTAGGGGAAAACTAGGATCCATAGGCTAGGAACTATGTCTTTTCTTACTCCTAGGTGAAGAGCATATTGGCTCCCAACTGTCTCCATGTCAATATTGATGTCCATTTCACCACTATTCTATTAAGTTTTGCCCATTACCTCCACTTCAGATTCTTTTACGGCTTCCTACTCCTTCAAAGCTTTCTCTTCTCGAGATTCTTCCTCCTACTATTATACAAAGGATGACGATGATGATAAGGAATTTGAAGCTCGTTTTTTCTTGTTCTTTATTTGTCTCAAAAGAGTGAGGCCCGCCTATAAACAACACACAATTATCAGTATAACAATTATGCTCTAAAGAAAGTAGTATTGAAAATTATCAAAAAGATTTCAAAACATATTCTCCTTATTTGGACTCAAAAGAGGAGAAACATTATCTACAACAGACACTCTCTAAATTGGAGAACATCCCCTCACTTTCTTAGTAGAGGTTATAAAATCATTACAATACACTATGATCCAATCACTCCAACAATTTTTTACTAAGAGTGACTTACCTTGAAAAATATCTTTTAAGGGATTTTGTGCTCTTCTCTTAAAAAAGAGAGTAAAACCATGCCATACCATTTTTTAGCTTTGGGAGAACTAGACAAACTATAGCAATATTTAAACAGAACAATAGTAGGATTTTGAACCTTAAGTCTCAGATATTTATAGAAAGTTGTTACAGTCTGTAAAATCCTAAAAAAAAATTAAAATGTTATTATACACATGATAAATAAAAATAATAATTAAAAATTAAATAGGAAAATATGAAGACATAAGGAATGTGACTCAAATTATAAAGAAAAGGAAAGAATAGGGGCCAAAGTATAATTAGAAAGAATAGGGGCTATAAATACCCCATTCATTCCTCTTTCATAACCGACTAGAAACTAAAGAAAAGAAAAGGGAAGAGTGTATATTTTTCTTCTTCAAAAGAGAGCGAAAAACACCAAATCACTTAGGATTATACAAACCTAGAAACTCCAAGTAGAGAGGACAACCAATAACAAGGATTCTAACAAGGATAAAACAAGTGCAGAATTAAAAAAAAAAAGAGGGAGAAAGGGCCGACTACAAGCTTGAGAAGAGGGGCCAAAATATTCAATTTACATGAGCTTAAAATATGAAATTTCTAAAGGTATGGATACTAGACTTGATTTTATTAAACAAGTTAACAATTAAGTAGGAATTATGCACAAATTTCAGATTTTATAAATTAGGGTTCTTGAAGGAAAATATGAGGGAAATGCAGAAATTGATAGAAATAAGGTTAGTTAAGCTAACATAAGATGCTCTAAACTTGAAAGAAACATATAAAATTATTAAAGAAAGAAATCATTGACTCGAAACTTAAGTGGTCAGCCATGTGAGGATGGAAAGGGGGAGGAAAGGGATTATAAAATTTAGGGTTGATGAACACTTATGGCCTGTGTAGAATGTGGACAATGAGTGAGTGTGGTAAGAAAAATCAACTAGAAAAAAAGAAGGGGATCCTTAGTTCCCTCAGACTAAGATTGGCCAAGAGCCAAATAAAGGGAAAGAAGAAGAATTTTGGTGTGTTATGTATGTTTACGTAGGAACCAATTATTGTATTTTTCTTAAAATAATTATATGACTGGAACGATATTAGTATTCCCTTATATTAATCTTAGATACCTTTGGAATTTTATGGTTGTAATATTAATGTTATTAATCAAGTTTATTACTATTAGTTTATGTTGTAAATTATATGTTTGAAATGAATCCGTGGATTTTCAATATATATTGTGACTAATAATAATTGTGGTGGCACTGCGACATGGATATGCGATGATGATGGAATTAACATGAGATATGTACAGGATGAATTGTCGATAACTTGGGATCTCTAGGTATATGGAAGACTCTGCCAAAAAAATTCGCTAGAAATTTCATTACAGTGTAAATAAAAAAAATTATGCATAAAATTAAGTAATTTTAATTATCTTATCTAATTCTAGAATTGAGTATGTTACAATTTGGTATCAGAGCATGGTTTAAACTTTGAAAGATTGAAATGATAATGAGGTTTTAGAAATATGTTGTAAGATGGTCCGTACTAGACAGGGAGCAAGAACCGACTCGTCTCATATACGGAGAAGGGATTATGATTCGTTATATGGTAATGAAAATGAAAGGGACCCATTGACACTGCCTCCCATTTACCTGCAGCCTCGACTCAATCCGGAAAAAAAAAATCAACAGGACATCATAATGATTCTGCATTTCAACGGGCAGAAGTGTCGTTGCCCGAGGAATCAGGCAGTCAAAGACCTGGAGATAGGCCCCCACCAATGGAGCCACCAGTTGCACCTAACCCTGCATTTCTAGAACAATTGGTTAAGGCAGTAGCGGCAGGGATGATAGGGGGTACTTCCCATCTCACTTCTAGATCAGAGAAGGCAATCAATTTGGTTCAGTGGGTAAAGGGCATACGGGAGATGGGTTGTACAACGTATTCAAGTGAAGAAGATGCCGAGGTTGCGAAGCATTGGTTGAGAAAGGTGGAGAGAGTCATAGATCAGATGCAAGTGCTAGAGAAGACCCGGGTAGATTGTGTAACCTAGTTGCTGACAGAGAGTGCCCACTCTTGGTGGGAAACTATTTGAGAAAGGAGGGCAGGAGAAGGATTGAGCTGGAGAGATTTTCGAGAGGAATTTGAAGAGAGGTATTACTCCTAGCATCACAGAAAGGAAAAAAAGCAGGAGTTCCTCGACCCTGAAACAAGGGGAGATGATAGTTTTAGAATATAAAAGGAGGTTTTAGGACTTATCTATCTTTGCCACCACACCTCCCTACCAAGCATTATCGAGTAGAGCGGTTTCGAGATGGGCTTAGACAAGAACTGAAGGTAATATTAGTAGTTATGCAGTTTCAGTCTGTTTGGGACCTAGTACAGGCTGCACCGGGTATGAAGAGGGTAATGAATGATACTTTGAGGCCGACCAGTGAGCAAAATTAGATGACAAAGTTTAATAGAAAGAATTTTGTACCTCCATCAAGGAAAACTCTATATCCGAAGAAGGGTAAAGACAGTCAATATTTTGGGCAACTCTAGAAGGGAGGGGGAGGTTATGTTCATTGAGGGAGTTTTGAGGGAGCTAGATGGGCTAATACTAGGGGACATACAGCGGGTCAGAACCGGCAAGGGGCTAGTATTGTAAGAGAACTCGTGGAATAGAGGGGACCTACCTACCCATTGTGTATGAGGTGTAATCAGAAATAACCTGGGGACTGTTTTGCAACTTCATGAAGGTGTTATATCTGCAGAGGTGAGGGACACCGATGGAGAGATTGTTAATACTTGGGGAGAGGCTACTTCCACTGCGGGGATACGGGTCATATAAAAAAGGAATGTCCACACAGAGGCACTGAAGGGGTACAGAAATAGGGGGCTACCAAACAAAGCCAACAACAATCACTGATAATGAATCAGCCTGTATGACCTACTCAGCCAGAAGCAAGTGCCAATAGGAACCGACCTAGATTCCAGGAAGAAAGGACTTGAGACAGGATATACCATATGACCTAGGAAGATGTGGGGCCAATGCCGGATGTTGTGGCAGGTACTTAATAGTTAGGCTCAATACAAGTTTATACTTTAATAGATCCAGGATCAGGGCAATAGCTTTAGGGCTAAGGAACTCTTAATTAGCTTGCTTCCTTTGTGGGTTATGCTAATATATTTGGCCTTGGTTCACCAATCCTTCTTTTATGGCATATTGAATTATCAATAAATTAAATGTACCACCAAGTAGACTAAGTCTAAGGATGACAATTAGTACACCCTTAAGAGAAAACATAAACGTTGACGAGGTATATAAAAGGGTAGTATTATACGTCGAGGGGATGGAATTACAGATGGGCCTTATACCCTTAGAATTGTATGACTTTGATTTGATTCTGGGTATGGATTGACTAAGTAGATATAAAGCACAAGTAGATTGTTTTACTAAAACTGTGGTTATATAAGGGGTGGGTAAAAAGAAGGTAGTATTTAGGGGAGAGAGAAGGGTAGTCCTAAATTCTATAATTTCAGTCATAACAGCTGGGAGACTGATCAAGAAAGGATACCTTAGCTAGTTGGCTCATGTAAGAGAATTGAAGAAGGGGAGTATAGAATTAGCAAGAATCCCTATTGTAAGATAATTCCCATATGTATTTTCGGAAGAGTTACCTGGGCTACCCCCAATTAGAGAGGTTAAAGTCTCCATTGAGACCCTTATAGGAATCAATTCTATAGCATAGTCCCCTTATAGGATGGCCTCCGTTGAACTAGCTGAGTTGAAGATCCAATTGCAAGAATTGTTAGACAAAGGTTTCATACAGCTGAGCAACTCGTCTTGGGGAGCCCCGATATTGTTTGTGAAGAAAAAAGATGGCACGTTTTAGCTGTGTATAGACTATTGTCAGCTGAAAAAAGTGACGATAAAGAACATATACCTATTACCGTGAATTGATGACTTATTTGATCAGTTTAAGGGAGCAATGGTGTTTTCTAAGATAGATTTGAGGTCGGGATACTATCAGTTAATGATCAAAGAACAAGACGTATTGAAAACTGCTTTTAGGACCCGTTACGAGCATTATACATTTCTAGTGATGCCTTTTAGGTTGACAAATTCCCCTATGATATTTATGGACTTAATGAATCGAGTGTTCCGACCTTATTTGGATAAATATATGGTGGTATTTATTGATGATATATTGGTGTATTCTGGCTCTTACCTAGAACACGAGCAACACTTGAGGGAAGTGTTGGAAACACTAAGGAAGAATAGACTTTATGCAAAGTGAGATAAATGTGAATTTTGGCTCAAGAAAGTAGTATTTTTGGGTCATGTTATCTCCGCGGGAGGAATATTTGTAGATCTAAAAAAAGTGGAGGTTGTTTTGAAATGGAAGAGACTTACCAACGTGATGAAGATTCAGAGTTTCCTAGGGCTCATGGGGTATTGTAGGAGATTTATCAAAGGTTTTTCGATAATAGCATCACCTTTGACCAAGTTAACTCGCAAGGAAGTAAAGTTTATTTGGTCGAAGGAATATGAGGAAAGTTTCCAGGAGTTGAAAGAGAGACTCACCTTTGCCTTGGTCTTGGCCATTCCTTTAGGGTTAGAGGGGTTCATGGTATACAGTGATGCTTCGAAGAAGGGTCTAGGATGTGTTTTAATGCACCATGGAAAGGTGATTGCCTATGCCTCTAGACAGCTGAAGCCACATGAGGTGAATTATCTAGTCCATGATTTAGAACTTGCGGCTGTAGTATTTGCCCTACGAGTGTGGAGACATTACCTCTATGGGACGTAAGTTCATATTTTTACTGGCCATAAGAGCTTGAAGTATTTAATGTCACATGAAGAGTTAAATATGCGACAAAGAAGATGGTTGAAGTTGATAAAGGATTGCGATTGTGTGATCGATTATCATCCGGGTAAGGCCAATGTGGTAGCTGATGTGTTGAGTAGAAAAGGGAAGGCAATGGTTGATGATTCGAGGAACAAGGAACAAGGGGGTTTAGTAAAGTTGAAAATGATGGGTGTGCGGCTGAGTGTAGGCCCAAAAGGGTTATTAGTAGCTCAAGTAAAAATTTGATTGATGTTGCAGGATAAAGTCATGTAAGCTCAGCTGACAGATGAAGGGATAAGGAAAATTAAGGAAAAGAAAAGTTGGGGCATAGAGACACCTTTTTAAATTTTGCCAGAAGGGTTGGTGGTTATAGGCAAATAAGTTTACTTGCCCAAGAATAAGATACTGAAAGATGAAATGTTGAAAGAAGCTCATGAATCTCGATTTACAACTCACCCTAGAGCACCAAGATGTATCGGGATCTAAGAAAATATTACTGGTGGCCAAACATGAAGAGAGAAATAGCTGAATATGTGTTAAGATGTGGGGTATGCCAACAAGTGACGATAAAGCATTAGAAGCCAGTGGGAGAGTTACAACCGTTGCCAATTCCAGAATAGAAATGGGAGAATATAACCATGGACTTTATAATTGAATTACTAAAGAGCAAAAAGGGTAATGATTTTATATGGGTAGTGGTTGATCGACTACCAAAGTCGGCCTTGTTCTTTCCCACAAAAATGATGGATCTCGTGGACAAATTGGCCAAATTATACGTGAAAGAAGTAATTAGGCTAAATGGAGTGCTTCTATCAATTGTGTCGGACCGGGACCCAAGGTTCACCTCAAGATTATGGCCAAGCTTACAACAAGCTTTGGGGACTAAGGTGAACCTGAGCACAACATTTCATCCTTAGACAGATGGTCAGTCAGAGAGGAATATCCAAACACTTGAAGACCTCCTAAGGTTGTGCGTGTTGGAGTTCGAGGAAAGTTGGGAGGATCTATTGTCATTGGTAGAATTTACATATAATAATAGCTACCAAGCTTATATTGGTATGGCGTCATACGAAGCCCTTTACGGGAGGAAATGCCATACCCTAATATGTTGGGATGAAGTTGGAGAGGGGGAGCTCTAGGTTCTGAAATAGTACAATTGACGATCGACAAAGTAAGATTAATCAGGCACAGAATGAAAGAAGCCAAAGACAGATAAAAAAGTTATTTAGACAATCGAAAAAAGACCTCTAGAGTTCCAAGTAGGGGACAAAGCATTTTTAAAAGTGGCACCGTGGAAGGGCATCATTCGGTTTGGAATGAAAGGGAAACTTGCCCCGAGATACATCGACCCATTTGAAATTGTTGAAAGGATCGGGTCGATTGCTTATCGACTATAACTACCTATGTATTTGGATAAAACTCACAGTGTGTTCCATATGTTCTTATTATAAAAAGCAGAGGTGGACCCTTCATAAGTACTACCCCTAATTCTTATTGAAGTAAGGGAGGGTTTAACTCTGGAGACCAAGCCAGTCAGAATCGTGGATCGGAGCAAGAAGGTGTTGAGAATTAAAAGGGTATCTTTAGTAAGAGTGTTATGGAGGAATTCACAGATAGAAGAAGGAAGATAGGAAAGGGAAACAGAGATTAGAGAAAAATACCCTCACCTATTTCCCAAGACAGGTATATCATTTAAATTTCGAGGATGAAATTCTTATTAGGAGGGGAGAATGTAAAATCCTGAAAAAAAATTAAATTAAAATGTTATTATACACATGATAAATAAAAATAATAATTAAGAAATTAAATAGGAAAATATAAAGACGTAAGGAATATGACTCAAATTATAAAGAAAAGGAAAGAATAGGGGCCAATGTATAATTAGAAAGAATGGGGGCTATAAATACCCCATTCATTCCTCTTTCATGGTCGACTGGAAACTAAAGAAAAAGGGGGAAGAGTGTAGATTTTCTTCTTCAAAAGAGAGGGAAAACAAGGGGAATTATGAACAATAACAAGTAGAGAGGATAACCAATAACAAGGATTCTAACAAGGATAAAACAAGTGCAGAATTAAAGAAAAAAAGGGACAAGGGGCCGACTGCAAGCTTGAGAAAAGGGGCTAAAATATTCAATTTACATGAGCTGAAATTATGAAATTTCTAAAGGTATGGACACTAGACTTGATTTTATAAAACAAGTTAACAATTAAGTAGGAATTATGCACAAATTTCAGATTTTATAAATTAGGGTTCTTGAAGGAAAATATGAGGGAAATGCAGAAATTGATAGGAATGAGGTTAGTTAAACTAACATAAGATGCTCTAAACTTGAAAGAAACACATAAAATTATTAAAGAAAGAAATCATTGACTCCAAACTTAAGTGGCCGACCATGTGAGGATGGAAAGGGATTCTGAAATTTAGGGTTGATGAACACTTATGGCATGTGTAGAATATGGACAATAAGTGAGTGTGGTAAGAAAAATCAGCTAGAAAAAAAAGGGGGGATCCTTAGTTCCCTGAGACTACGATCGGCCAAGAGCCAAATAAAGGGAAAGAAGAAGAATTATGGTGTGTTATGTATGTTTACGCAGGAATCAATTATAGTAGAAAACTCATTTAGGAATCATTGATGAATTCTGGAAAAATTCATCACTTTTCGGGCCTCAAAACCATAAAATTTGGGAAACACCTCTTATGGAAATTATGGCCTGAGATGTTAGCTTTCCAACGAATCTAACCTCGCTCAATTTAGAGCTCCAGAGCTCTAGATATAGGTAAATATATCAGGAAAGGTCAAACTGCCACCCCTACTGGCAAATTTGACGAGAATTAATAAAATGAGGGGATTTAGCCGTGATAGGGGCAGAAAATCCTTTTCTTTCCCTTCAAAAATCTTGTAACATCGAACCTTAACACTGGTAGGGGATAAACCACTTTCAAAAAGTGAAGTTGATGATGTGTGTAATGATTTAAAACAATGAAATGTAAAGAGTAAATGTTATTGTTGTTGCATTGTTATTTGCGAAATGGAAACCAGTCATGAACTAATGTAGTGTACTTGTGAATTTAGGAGGAACCACATGGGGAGTACAACAACAACAAGGGAATGCAAATCGAGCGTTGGTGGTAGGTAGGTGTCCCACACCTATACTCTTCTTGGATGATAATAAACTTTGTCCTTAAATTTATGCTAGAAATCATATTCGTGAATATGACTAAAGAAAGGAAAGATATGGTGAAACAGAAATGGATTTGAAATCTGAATTTTGGTTGTAGACTCATGGATTTGGAGTTCGGATACGGGTCTATATTATATATATATATAAAAAACCGACCACCTATGGACTTGATTAGCTGACCTCGAATAGGGGTGACTAATGATGTTAACAAATATTGTTAACATCAGCATGACCTTGATGGAAATATAATGAATGTTGAACTTGATTAACTATTCGTATCAAGAATAGTTAATGATACCGACGAATAATGTTGGTATCAGCAAGCCCACAATATCTTGATGAACGTCCTAAGGAGGAAGTTTATGGTGTCAAGAAAACTTGGCATCGACATTACCGGAAACATCTCCAAGTGTGATGGAAAGCAATTGATTGACTATTTCGGGTTAGAAATAGTTCAACGGCATCGATCGATTAAGATGGTGCCAACATTATGAAGGAATTGATTAGTCGATCCGGGTAAGGGTGACTAATGACACTAATATGAGTTATTAGTGTCAGCAACGACCATATCAAAACTTGGGGCGGATAAGGAAAAGGAATAAATCAACAAAAAATATTGTGTGATATCGAAAAGAAAACCACAAGTAGGTTGTGGAAGGATAGACTTGAGATGTAGTAAAGGAAGCGTCAAATGTTATTTTTCTTTTGCGGATCAACGAAGATTATGCCCTATCGAGTGGGTACTTATATGTGTAGATGCATGTAGTAGTAACTCTCCATTTTTTAGTTGTATTTTATTTATTTAATATAATTATCCCCTTATTTTGATGTTGCATGTCCTTCTCTTTCCCGTCAAGAGTAGTATCCTAAGTGTCTAATTCTATTGCATGAATTAGGAAATTAGCATTTCCAATTCTTTTGTATGAATTAGGGATTTCATGTTCTTAATTCCTTTTATATGACTTAGGGTTAGCATCTTTATTTCTTCTGTATGAACCTGGAATGAAATGGATGTTTTTGTATTTTTCTTAAAATAATTGTATGACTAGAACGATGTTAGTATTCCTTTATATTAATTTTAGATACGTTCAAGATTTTATGCTTGCAATATTAATGTTATTAATCAAGTTTATTGTTATTAGTTTGTGCTGTAAATTATATGTTTGAAATGAATCCGTGGATTTTCAATAAATATTGTGACTAATAATAATTGTGGTGGCAATGCAACATGGATATGTGATGATGATGGAATGAACATGAGATATGTACAGGATGAATTGTCGATAACTTGAGACCTTTCGGTATATGGGAGACTCTACCGAAATTTTGGTAGAAATTTTGTTACAGTGTAAATAAATAAATAAAATATCCATAAAATTCAATAATTCTAATTGTCTTGTCCAATTCTGGAATTGAGAATGTTACACAGTCATCCACCTATTTAGGTGCAAGTGACCCATATATTGGTTATAGTAGAAAAATATATGTAACAAAACTAGACAAAGAATAAAATAACTCAAACTTAAACATGTGCATAGGTGATGTCATCTCAAAATTTTAATTGTTGCTCATGGTGTTCTACTTATTCTTTCACAGGGAAGTGAAGTCCTATCATTATACCTCGCTTTCATGTTAAGTGTTAGTTGAGTAATCACATTATTAGCTACAATGCTCCTATAAGGATCATGGGATTGAGGTGGGTTAAAAGTAAGTGTGGAGGACCAATGTATCCTGTGAGAAAATCTAGCACCTTTACTCTTACTAGTGTGATTAGAAAGTTAACTCCCTCACTCCTACTGGCAAAAGTACCAGCTCCAAAATCTCCTCTACTAAAGGTTTTTTTTCATCCAACTAAATATACTTAAAAGCAACCAAAAAATCAAGAAAATAAGAGTAGGGTTCCTCAACTTTGTCTCTACACACTAAAGGTTCACCACAAGTAATTCCAATGAAAGAAGAATGTGATGCTAAAGCAGAGAATAAGTATTGACTATTTATAATAGTGATTCTACTGATAACCATTAGAGATTCTCGCATACTCACGTGAAACATTTAAGAGGTGGACCAAGATTCTCCAACCTTATCATTTACACACCCATGTAAAAGATGTCTTATGATTCCTAACATATCCTCAGGCTTTGTTCCTACAAATGTTGACCATAATACCACCAGTCTTCCCTATAAGTTCACATTATTTCTTGTATATATCATTTGTTTCTCCCCTACTATGTATGACGTTATGATAAAGTAATTTTTTAACAATACTCTGTTAAAAATTTACTCTAGGGAGAAATTGATAATGATAAGATAAAAGGGGGAACTTGGTTAGGCCTTTACCGAACCAAGCCCCCACATTCGATTTGGTCGAGATTCAACACTCAGTTAAGCTGAGGCCCACCCGAGATTCAACACTCGGTCGGGTCAAAGCCCAATCGAGTTTTTTTACCCTTTCCCTTCTCCTTTTCTCTCTTTTTTTTTAATCTCTTTTTATTATTACAAGCTACAAACCTATTACTACTCTATGTGGACAGAAAATAAGCGAAATAGGGTTGTCATAAAGAGCTAAAATATTTTTTCTAAATATTATCTAGATTTTTTTTAATGTTTTCAGGTTATAAAATGTTAGGTTTTAATAATAAGAGGAGGACTCTCTCAAGACAAGACAAAGAAAAAATATATTTTACTCTCTTTTACAATATTGCTATATAAATTACCCTAAACTGATTTTGGCATTGGAGAGTTTTTTACAGGTAACACCTTCATCCAAACAACTATCACCCAATAGGAAACTCAAATTCAGTAAAGGTTTTTTCAAGCTTCATTAGAAAAGGACTAGACAAGTATTTGTTGGGAATAAGGCTCAAACTAGTTGGTTGATTCAAGATTTTGTTATAATGAATGCATTAGTATTAGGAGCACTCATTGTATAATGGAAAAAAATTTGTTAAAAAACTCTTTTATATTTATATTTATATTTTTATTTTAATCAACTAAGCAAAAGAACAATGTGACTAACTAACACACATAATAAAACAACTAAAATGGATGGCAAATTCATTGTAGCCACACTCACATTTTCTTATTCACCACTACAGTGTAATGACCCTTTTATCCTTCCTAACAAATTATATATCTTTAAATTAGGGGCATTTTTATCTTTTCACCGGGCAAATTAGTCATTATTGATTTGTTTGGGGGTATTATCAGTTTTTTCATGTATTAATGAATAGTTAAATAACAAAAAATCCCTTAAAACCAAAAACAACTTACACTATCGGGTGGGGGTATTTTTCCCTTTTACTTTTTTTTTATGTATAATGGAATTATGTACATGCCCTTGGAACAAAAAAAAAAGGAATGGAATCAGGGTTATACGGTATTTTTTTACCTCAAGTATTTTGTTAATTGTTGGTTTGATCAGAGGTAATAACATCATTCATCATTTAAATAATATTTTTTTTGTTGGAAAAGTTGCTAGTACGTGTCGTGCACGTGCCAACACATGAGAGACGCTGCTTATTTTGGGCAGCGAGTGCGACGTCTCATGGTGATTTTAAATGTGCTTCCACCATATCATGTTATTCTTCATCGTCTCCTCTTCCTTTCTACTTGGCACGTGTAGGCTTACAGTAGTTGGTTTGTCGTTGATTGACTTTTCTTTCCCCCCTTCATTTCTCGCTCCTACCCCGAAGAGTTATGGTCCACATTATTATTAGTCATTCAAATTCAATCCTTTTGGTTTTGGTTTTTTCCTTTTCCTTTTCCTTTTTGCTAAACTTTTATTTGTTTTCAATTTAATCATTCAATTATAATGTGTAATATATGATGTTGCTTTGTTGTTGGCCTGTCACTACTAATATTGCATGCCTTGGACAATAGAAGATCTACTGAAGTTTGCTTCTACTCATAGTGACTTTAGGCAGTGAAGGAACTACTGCTCACGATGCAGATAACTTGGTGAGAGGAGTTATTCTTGCGTAAGAAAGTAAGGAATGAAAGGGTCGTATGTCTAGGATGAAAGTTGTTGGTGTTGTTGGCGTAACTAGTCAATATTAATAGAGGGTTAACTTGTTGGGTTGTTGATGGTTGGTTAAGGAGCAAAGCTACCGGCCTTGGTGGGCTGTTTACGGTGGAGAAAAAAGATGGACGTTGGTGTATGAAAGCTTTGGTTGAAAACAAAGGTTGCTTGTCAAGATGGGTCTATTAAAAAAACAGAGAAGCACCTAAAATGAAAAGTATGTGGTGGTGGCTATCAAGAGAAGGTCACGGTGTTGTCTTAGGTGGTGGAGTTCCTAGTTTCTACGAGTGGTGGTTTGATAAGAGGAAATGGTAAGAAGGATAGTTTGAGAGATGGTATCTTAAGTTAGGGTTTTGTGGGATTTTTATAGGAGAAACGGGGAGGTTCTAGGGTTTATGGGTTGATGGGATCTTGACCCTTAATATTAAGGAATAAATCTCAACCATTCATTGAAGCTAAGAACAAAAGTTTGTCTTGCTTTGAATTTGACAAAGGGGGGATATAAGGTTATTTTTGCAAGTAGAGCAGTGTTGAGTAATGTTTTTGAGAGAGAATCTGCAAGTGTTTTTAGTGTAATAAGAGATGGAATTTTAGCTTAAAGTGAAGTATAAGTACCAAGATGTAAGTTGGTATGTGATTTGTGTATTTTGGTGAAGAGGTGATGGAGAAATTAGGGCTGAAACGTGGATACGTAGACATCCTTTTCTTTTGTTTTTTAGAAGACAATGAATAGTAAAATTATAGTATTTTTCAATTTGGTCTCTAAACCTTTGCAACTTTGCAATAGAGCTCCCAATCAATCATAATATTTTGGATTCCTTGCAATTTCATCCTTGGGCTTCTTCAATTGGACCTTTAAATTTTAGTATTTTTTACAATGTGGTTCTTGGTTTCAAATTTATTTTAATTAAGCCCCTAATTAAACAAATTAGCCTTTGAAAGTTTTAATTGTGTTTCTAATCTTTCAATCTTTGCGAATTGATTTGAATTAGACCTCCAAATTTGATTTTTCTTTAATTAAGTTCTTGATTAAATAAAAAAAACCCATTAGAAGTTTAATTAAGTTCTTAAACTTAATTAATTCTTTCAATTTTTGCCTAATTGACTTTAAACTTAGTTTTTATTTCAATCAAGTCCTTAATTAAATCAATTAAACCTGTTCGAAGTTTAATTAAGTCCTTAAACTTAATTAATTCTTCTAATTTTAGATTTCAACCTCAACTTTCTTTCCATTAAATCTTTCTTCAACTTGTCTTGTCAAAATATCACAATCTAAGTATTCTTCTACCTTTTTGACATGTTGCAACTCAAAAATTTATCTCTTCGTGTCTCAAAAATATTTTTGGATTTTTGTTTCTGATTTTTTTGGTATTTTTGAATAAAAAGTGTATATTTTATAAAATAATTTTTGGGGATCCAAAATTAGGTTATGACAAATGTGATAGATTAAAAAATAATATGGGGTAAAATTGAAAAGCATTTATAACTTTGTAGCTTATTCTAAAATAAAAAAAAATCATAATCAAAATGATAGGGACCAGATATGAAGGAAAAAGAAATTGAAGTGGTTGTTCTAAAATTTTGCAGGGGAAAGTGCAAAATCTTAGGAGGAGAGAGAGAGAAGAATAAGGAAAAAAAAAATGGTCATTAACGCCAAACCAGAGGCGCTTCTGGTACACACGCTCACCATTGTGTAAAGGCGGCAAGATATTCAAAATGCTACCTCAGAAGGTGGCGTGGTGTGTGGTAGTTGGACGACCCCACATGCGTTGCTTGAATAGCGCAGGGGCTGTTCACACATTTAAGACTGATTTTCTTGCGTACCTTATAGAGCTTTGTTTGATATAGAATTTTTTACTCGCTACGCCCTTACCCTAAACCAAAATAGCTTGATCTGACCGAACTTGCTCTAATGGAAGAATTCTATCAATATGAAATTTCTTGGTATGAGTTTAACAAGCATTCCTTTATAGCTTGAACCACGTGAAAGCTAGCCCTCCTCAATCCCAGTCGTATTCGATTTAGAATTCTTCTCCCCCTTGACGGAACCACCTTAATGGAATTCCGGCTTTATTAAAAGCACCTGCCAATAAGTTTTTTTTAAATAATATTTAATATATGTCAATTACAATAATATCTTTAAGCAACATCCAAAACTATAACAAAACCAATGTAAAATGATCAAAAAACTCTTATGAGAGAATTATATATATATATTGTCTATAACAACATCAAAGTAATTGCACTATTCCAAAAAAATAAAAGGACTAAAACACCCCTAAGTAAAAGGCATTAGATTTTTTTATTCAAGGTCAAAGTAGTAATTTTATCATGCCAAAAAAGAAAAAGAAAAAGAAATGACATATCTATAACCCCATGCAATGTTAAAGATAACTGTGTCATAATGAAAGACAACTCTTCCCCAACACCTAGTTCAATGGTTTTTTTTCAAGGACAAAATTGTAATAATACTATTAAAATAAATAGTAATTTAAGTCTTGTTGCATGGTAAATTTACTAAGAGATTGTTTTTTTGTTGTTAATTAGCATTGACAATAGCAGCAATAACAATAGTAGTAAAAGTAATAACAATAATAAAAAGAGGAGCAGCATCAACAACCATAACAACAATAACAATACAAACAATGATAATACTAACAACATTAATAATAATAATAATAATAATAATAATAAATATTATTATTTTTTTATATAAAAAATATAAACCCACCGTATAACACGACCTTATCTAAGTGTATCGTATTGCTAACATTCTTTAACTTTAAAAAACTCAATAAAAACTTCTTGACAACAACTACGGACCCTCCAAAAAATAATAGTACAACAACGTCGTTCCAAAACTGATAAAACAAAGGTTGTCAATTCCGTTCCGTTTCATCCGGAATGACTGAAACATTTCATAACAATTTAAAAAACAGAACAAAACGGAACAATTTTCATCTCGGTCCGTTCCGGATTTTTCGGCTCAATTTCAGCCGAAATATTCCGATTTCATTCCACATGTTTCGTTCCGGTCTTGAAAAGCCATTGAATCAAATTGAACCCAGTTCAATTTAATTAATTAAACGACCCAAGTATAAAAAACTTTTTTTTATTACTATTTTCAATAACAATGGTATGAATAATAATATTGAAAATTATTATTACTATTTTCATTAATAATGATATTAATTTTTTAAAATTAGATTTATCACTAATATATGGTTTATATTCATGTTGTTTTTTTCATGTTTATACTTTGTAGGAATTTGAGCAAAACAAGAGATGCTTTAGATCCCATTAGCCTTGATAACATTGATCTAACTTTATATTTAAAATATTTGTGTTAAAACATTTTACTTTCATAATATTTTGATATTTTATTTAAGTTGAATTGCTTTAAGTTAAAGGTCTATTTAATCTTGACTATTTAAAAATATTTTAAATTTTAAAATTATATTTGTTTGGCATTGTGTTTGTATTGCATAATTTATAATTAATTTATCTTGAATTTGAATTATATATATATATATAAATAAACAGTACAATCCTGAAACAATATGCAAAACACTCTAAAACTAAAATATTTTATTCTAATTAAAAAATAAAATATCTACCGAAATAGAATTTACATCATGAAAACTATAAAAGACCCCAATCAATTATTAAAACAATCTAATTAATTGCGGCTTACTCATAAGTCATAGCCCAAGGTCGGTCAAATCAATTGCTGCCTTTTCTTTGCTCTCGTTATCAATGGTTTGGGCCTTTACATGGAATGGCCCAAGGAGCCCCGATCGAGTATAAGTAAGAAAAATTAAAAAACAAAAAACAAAAAACAAAAAACAATAGGAGAATATAATAATGGTCTTGTTGGTTGTGGTGGCGGTGGCTGCCATTACGGTTCTTCTAATTATTGAAATTGAAAAGTTTTAAGTTCAAAAAACCCTACTAGAACCCTAACTAAATAGTATATAGTCCACTCTTTTTGGTCTGCAATACACAAGTTGCATTTGCAGTAATAGTAAGAGGAGTAGTTGAGCAGCGGGAGGAGAAAAGAAGAAGCAGCAAAAATGCCGCTGGGTGAAAAAGCAGGATTTGAAAAGAGCCAATCTCGATACTGTGGAGTGGAGACAGAGTTCAACGATGACTTTCCTCAGCTTCTCAATTTTAACCTCTCTACTGGCTCCTTCGATTTTGTTGTCGCTCCCCTGGTTCGTCCTTTTCCTTTCTTTTTATTTTATTTTTTTAATATAATATAACACAATTTGATTTCTGGTGGCTAGTTAGCCATTCACATATCTCCTTTTTTTTTCCCTCTTATTATTTGTGTGAATGGTAGTAGGCTCAATATTGATGTTTTGGCAGCCTTTCCTTTCGCCTTTTTCACAGTTGCAGTCTGCAGCATTATTCTTATTGCTGCTTCTATTCCTAGGCTACGCTACCCTACTCTAGGCTTGGCTTCCAACATTAACGTCTTATAGTTATACTTTTATTGTTATTAAGCTCTTGCTTATATTGTGAATACATGATTTTAGCAGCCAATTATTCAATTTGATCTATATATCTGTATTTTGTGAGGTCTTTTGACGTTATTGCATAATATTTGTGATTATATCTATGCAACCTGGTTGGTGGCTGGCACAGATGAATCCCACATATCGGCCCAGCTTGTTGGAAAAAGATGGGGTTCTTCCATTTGCTGCATCAGACCTTGTTTTGAGTCCTTCCCAGTGGAGCAGTCATGTTGTTGGTATCAACTCTTCTAGACCGCATTTTAATTCTGCACTTTGCTTCGGTTTTTTTTTTTATATAATTTTCATGGCATGCATCCCTTCTAACTCTCTCTCTCATGTCTGAATTCTTGTTTTTTCTCAGGAAAAATTAGTTCTTGGATTGACTTGGATTCAGAGGACGAAGCACTTCGGATGGATTCCGAAACCACATTGAAACAAGAAATAGCGTGGGCTAATCATCTATCTGTACAGGTGAATTTCAATCCTGAAATTTAAACTGTTTCCTTACTTTATTCTTCTAAAGTTACTATGTATTTCAGTTGCCACTACCCTCATATGGCACAACTTTGACTGGAAAATTGTGGAGAAACCAAAAACTTGATTAAAAACCGAACCCTTTTCTGTTCCATGTCAATAAGAAGGCAGTCATAGGAGGTGTATCAGCATACAGAAATTAGTTTGTTCAAGACAAATTTGATGTTGATACCTCTTCTGTTCAGCATCTTCAATAGTTGTCTTCTTTCCACTTTTGTCTGTCCTAGAGAAAACAAAAGGCACAGGCTGTTGCACTTTTCCGGTGTACCCCATCATGCAACATTTATCCCCTTCCTGGTGTTCATTCATCTTTAATGTTTGTGCTGTGGTAGTTTTTTGTGCTCTAGATATGGTTCTTTGAGAACAACCATTTTAAGAGCTTATGGTGTTAAGGCTCTCATTGTCTGCTGCAGGCATGCATTCTTCCTCCTCCCAAGGGTGCATCCTGTGCTAATTATGCCAGGTGTGTAAATCAGATCTTGCAGGGCCTAAACAATATGCAGGTACCTTTCTTCATTCAAATCAATCTCTCAATATTTTTTCCTTGATTAGTGATTTCATTTCTGTTCTCTTTTTGGTCATTGTCTCTATTCTTATTACTTCTTTAATAAAGTTGTGGCTTAGGATTCCTCTGGTGAAGACTGATGATGATGCTATGGATGCGAACTCTACTAGTTTTGTAAGTGACTTCCCTTTCCATTTTGCCTTTTTCTTTCAATTTATTAGATTTATAATATTCATTCCAAGTCAAAATGGTAAGATATATATATATATATATATATATATATTTACAATTGTACCTGGTCTTAAAATCTTCAAAGCACAAGGATTTGGCTTGGTTGAAATAAATTTTAATGGAATACCATGTGGTCTAATGGGATTATTTTCATTGAAAACTTAATAGAACATTTTATGTTGCTCAACTTCTTTTTCTTCTTTTCATGCACAGATTGATTCCTGGGAATTATGGAATTCATTTCGTCTTCTCTGCGAACATCACGGTCAGCTGTCCATTGCACTTGATATCTTGTTAGTCTAATCTCTCTTGCATTATTTTTTAATGGTTGCCAGTTTTTTCACCAACTTTATTTGATTAATGATAATAATTGCATGTTCTCTAGGAGTTCCCTGCCTTCAGTGAACTCACTTGGCCGTTGGTTTGGAGAAACTGTTGCTGCAGCCATAATCAATACGGATGTGAGTATATTTTGATATCTATACAGTAAACTAATTGATTGCATGCTGCTCCTGTAACCGTGTGGGTTTTAAATGGAGCTTTGTTTAATTTACCAGTCCTTCCTAACAAATGGACGGGGTTACCCATGCCTGTCAAAGCGCCATCAGAAACTGATTACTGGGTTCTTTAACCATTCAATACAGGTATATAAAGAATTTTTTCTTGGCTCCATTGCTCATATGAATTTTTTTCTTACCGTCTTTTGACGAGTTCTAATATTTCTCCCTCCATGCCGAGTAGCAGTATATCTTACAATAGTTTACTCGGTATATCTCACAAGTGATTTGAGTGTTTCATCTCATACTCTTGTACATCAATTTTAATTCTCTGAATCAAGTCTCAGATATGGTCATATTAATGGATGACCTGTTATGATTGATCTTAAGGTGATCGGTATTAAGAAACTTACACATATTTTACTTGTTGCATAGGAAGAGCAACATTTACTTGGAAACCTTATGAGACACATATTCCAGTGTATTCTGTTGTTATATTTTGATTTTGCTCGTATAAATTGCTATTATTGGTCACAGATATGACAAATAATTGCCAGCATGCAAATTTACTAACCATGGTCCTCGGAAATATCTTCTCAGATTGTAATTTCTGGCAAACCTGCACACAGTATTCCCAGACCAAGTTCAGATTTAGCAGCCAATAATTTTGATAATAATGGTGAAAGTAAGTTACTGTAAGTTTTACTGTTGGTTTTTAAGTTGTACATGTCTATGATTGCCACTGTTATGCTTATTTGATTGTGAATGTACTTCCTGAACATCCCTCTTTATATATAATAATCACTCTTATTTATGTTTGCGTGCATAAACACTTGTGTTTTTCAATAGTAGACAGCCTTAGTCCATGCTTCTGTTTATAGGTCCCCAAAGACATTCCCTCAGGCCATATTTGGACTATGTTGGCTTTCTCTTCCAAAGGATGGATCCCCTTCCCGAGCAAGAGCGTTTTGAAGTAAATTGCTTTCTCTTGTGCTTTCACACACACGCTAACACACCCCATTCCAAATCATTTTCCCTGTTAGATAGGGATGATTACTTTCTTTTCTTCCGATGCTATTTTTTTTTTGACTGCTTTAATCTCTTATGCCAGCTTGGTTACAGGGATTTCCTACAGTCTCCGTTGCAGGTGAGCTTTTCCATCACAGCATCTAGTCTTATCTCATTGTCTAAATATTCTTTCTCAATGTATTTTTGCCCAAAGTCAAGTCTTTGCACTGCTGTTCTTTTTGGTGGCTTCTTGCATTGTCCTCAAATAACTATTGGGTGCATCTGCTACTGTAATTCAGCCTCTCATGGATAATCTAGAAGCCCAAACATATGAGACATTTGAGAGAGACTCAATGAAATACATCCAGGTATGATTAATATTAAAGTTGCACCTGTTTGTCTTCATATATATATATATATACATATACATATACATATACATATATGTACATATGGTAAGACATGCTGTGGGATGCAGTTGAAATAGTCACCATCTTTGGATATTCAATCATGGACAAGTACAGGCTTAATGTACTGAATTGATTGTCACTGCCGAGATTAAAACCTAGAGATTGAATTGGGTTATAAATATTCCAATTGATAAATGGGTCAAAGATAAAAGCTTTAATCTAGTATCCAACTCCAGATTATCAGATGTTATAATTTTATATCACATGCTTGTATTTTGTAGTACCAAAGGGCAATCAGTAAAGCTTTGCTGGACAGGATCCCTGATGACAAAGCAAGTGCAACCACTGTAAGCTACCATTTGCCTTTTCACATTCTATTATGGCTGACAGCCCACTTCTATTTTGTTGGTGTTTATCTTCTTGTACCACATTTATTACCAAATGAACATGATGTAGTTACGATGCTAAGACATGATTTATGCATTTGTAAATTTTGGTCAGGTACTGATGGTTGTTGGAGCAGGACGTGGACCTCTTGTGAGGGCATCGTTGCAGGTGTTTTCCTATGCCGTCTGCCACTTGTAACCTGTGGTTGTTTTTATTTGTGTCTCATTCTTTACTTTAATTGCTTACAGGCAGCTGAAGAAACTGGACGTAAACTGAAAATTTATGCCGTGGAGAAAAATCCCAACGCAGTTGTCACACTTCATGTGAGTTCCAATGGTAGTTATTATGTCTTAGATTATGCTTGCCAAAAATATTATGCTTGCGTGTGCAAACTGTTGTACATTATAGGGGTGTTCAAAAAAACCGATTAACCAATTAAATTGAAAAAACCAAAAAAAATTTAACTGAAAAAACCGAACCGAGAAAAAAACCGAAGAAACCAACTTAAAAACCAAAAAAATCACTCTGTTTGGTTCAGTTTCGGTTTCAGAAAGCTGAAACCAATTGAACCGGACCAAAACGAATCAGCTCAAACCAAATTTGAGCAGAAAAAAGGGGTATAAATAGTTTACTTAACCTGACCCTAAACCATATTTTCCCATTTTCCTTTGACAGCAGCTGCCCCTTCCCTTCCAATCTCTCTCTCTCGTTCTCCCTGTTCTTTTCCTTTGACAGAGAGTAGCAGACCCAATCCATTTTTCCCCACCCCTTATTCCCCTCCTCTCTCTATCTTCCTTTACTCGTAGCCCACCATTTCTAGTGCTGATGTGATTATGCTTGACTTAGGCTTTGGCTTGCCTATTTTAAACCTTATCTCAACATGCTTTTTTCTTTTCTTTTTTATTGTTTTAGACTTGATCTTACTACTTGAGTAAGGAAGGGTCCTTTTAAGAGTGCAGACTTGATCTCCCCTTTCTTTTGCTTGGTTTTCTTTGACTTATTCTTTTTAAGAGTCCAAAATTATGGTTTCCTGGTTTTTAATGCCAAAAACCAAACGTGACCGAACCAAACCGGTTCAGTTTGAACTGGTTTTTGGTTCGGTCCGGGTCATATTCTCAAGAAATATCATTTCCTGGTTTGGTTGGATTTTTTGACCAAAACCAGACCAAACCAGACCGTGAACACCCCTAGATTATGTTTACCAAAAATATTATGCTTGCGTGTGCAAACTGTTGTACAATATCAACTTGGACATTCATTATACGAGTCTAGAGGATCCCTCAGGAATTGAACTACAACAGATCCAATATAGTTTACTGTTCAGACATGTGTAAACACGTGCTTTTTTTAATCATATTTCTCTAATATCTTGGATCTCAGAGGTAACATGGTATTTGTTGCAACAGAGCTTGGTTAAGTTAGAAGGGTGGGAAGATATTGTTACCATAATTTCTTGTGATATGCGTTTCTGGGATGCTCCTGAAAAAGCTGATATCTTGGTATGTGATTATTTTGTGGTTAATCTGTTAGGCATATCATTCTGGATGTTAATGACTACCTTCTCATGTACGTGCCTTCTTTTGATTGCTTTCCAGGTTAGTGAATTACTGGGTTCTTTTGGTGACAATGAGCTATCGCCTGAATGCCTTGATGGTGCCCAAAGGTTCTTGAAGCAAGATGGAATCTCAATACCATCATCGTATGTAAAATCTTTTTTGTTGAACTGTTTTAAAACTTGTTCTTCTAATATATTGTACAAAGTTATGGTGAATTATCTGTTGCCTATGTGTTTATGTTCATCACATATGTAGGTAAGAACAATTGGAAGTTATTGGCCTGAATAAGTGATCTTTCTACCTGGGCCCCCTAGGGCCTCATTGGTGCCAATTCATTCTCTGTGTGTTTATCTTGACATGTTATCATCAGTTTATTGAGCAGCATAAAATGATACATTGATCTGTGTAAATTTCCAGGCTCAGATTGTAATCTGTTGTGATGAACATTTCACTTGATCAATAGTTAATCCTGCCCATTTTGGGGTAGAAGGGGCTTTTCTGTTGGTGTGCCTTATGGATCTTCTCCGAGTTGATGTCAAATATAAATTGGCCATGGGAAAATACATGGGAATTTTTCTCCCAGAACCTTGTAATCACTTACAGAAAAGACAAGGTTTCTCAGCCAAAACCAGACCATTATATGACATGATTCTTATTCTAAGCCAGGTCCTCTTTTTGACCACAATGCCGTATATCTGTTTAATACCTAGCAGTTACATCCTTAAACATTATACATTGATGTTCCTTGAAATATATTTAGAATCTTGGTTTGGCAGCCAACATGAAGATTACTTTGGGAATTTAATTATAAATTGTGAAGTGCAATGCTTCTTGATCCAAAATTTTCTTTTCCAGGTACACTAGTTTTATCCAACCACTGACAGCTGCCAAGCTATATAATGATGTATGTCCTTTGAATTTTTTCCTCTGTTCTTTTCCTGTTTCTACTGGAATAATGTTATTGGTTTTTTTCTTTCTTTTCTTTTTGTGCAGGTTAAGTCGCACAAAGATCTTGTACACTTTGAGACTGCATATGTTGTCAAAATGCATAATATAGCAAGGCTCACCCCTTCCCAACCTGTAAGTCACTTCACAGCATGCTAATTGATATCTGGGCACTGTTTAGGTCCATGTCTTTGTGAAATCGAAGTGGCTAATCCACTGCATTGCATGCCAGGCCTTTTATCTAATCAGTTCTTGATTCTTAGCAATTAATGAATTCTTAGGCGATGATTAATTAAGCAAATTATGTGTTTTGTGCATTGTTCTTTCTGATCTTTCTTCAGCTGATAAAACATTTAGATCAAATGGTTTCAGCTACTGATGTATTCTTTTTCTGTACAGGTCTTTACATTTACCCACCCAGATTACTCAAACAAAAAAAGCAATCAACGCTACAAAAGGTTGCAGTTTGAGATACCAAGTGACACTGGATCAGCTATGGTGCATGGTACGCTGTAACCAAGTCATTCCTATTTTGTGCGTAAAGTTTTTACTGTTAGATAGTGTTACCAGTTGATTACCATTTCTGGAATCTTGACTTCTACTCCTACTAATTTGATTTGCTGTTGTTTGGAGTATGATCTTGAAACTCTTGACAAGTTAGAAATTGGACATTGTAGGAGAACACTGAATTTTGATAGATCCATGCCTAACTTAATCAAAGTTAAGAACACACGTGTATGAATTTGAGTGCGCACATTATAGAAATGTGGTACAGAAATAACTAAATGCAATGGAGATTCCACTTTGCTTAGTAGCTGAAGATCTCATGCAAATAGTTTGAGGAAAGATTGGATCAACACAAGGTTAGTCAAAATATATCATGAAATGGAGAACCATGGTATGGAAATAACTAATTGCAATGGAGGTTCCACTTTCTTAGTAGTGAAGATCCCATGCAAATAGTTGAGGAAAGAACACGAGGTTAGTTAAAATATATCAGGAATATAGAACCAGCTAGGCAGTTGGGACTTTGAAAACTTAAACTGTAGACCATCATATAACTCCACTATTGTGCTCAGTTCGAGGTTCAATCATCCTCTGGTATCCTATTGAAAGTTGATTCTCTTCTACAAACAAGTTACTTCTTGCAACCTTTTGAGATGAGTAAGTTTGGAGTATTGTTTCTTGAAAGCCAAAATTGTATTTTCCTTTTTGCACAGGATTTGCTGGCTATTTTGATGCAGAGCTTTACAAAGATGTTCATCTTGGCATTGAACCATCAATGGCGACACCAAACATGTTCAGCTGGTATAACATTTGATTTTGTGCATGAATTACTCATCCACAGTTCACAAGTTCAATGAGTATATATGGATTGGGCGTTCCTTTCACTGCCCCCCTGCAATCATGATTTTTATATTCCCTTCTCTCATATTTCAAATACCCACCTGTATTTTATGTGCCTGGCATTGCAAGTGTTGAAAGAATTCTAGTTAATTCAGCATGTATTAGCTTAGTTTTTTGGCTGTGATAACTGGTGAGGTCTAAAATATGAGAACGCGTGCCTGAATATTATTGTAAACGGGTGATTGTCTATTTTCCAGGTTTGCAATATTCTTCCCTCTTAGGACACCAGTTTGCGTAAAGCCTGGTTCTCCTTTGGATGTACATTTTTGGCGATGTTGTGGTTCTTCTAAGGTTAGTACGTAATTGGTTTCATAATTGCTGCTTTTATTATGATTATTATTTGTGTTCATACAGCTTTTTTATTGCTTAGCATTGAGTAGTGTATAAAGAATCTCTTAGTCATATCCTTGTTAGCAGAAGATGGATCCATCTTGATGCTCGAAATGATCTGTTTGATGCAGGTTTGGTATGAATGGTGTGTGGCATCTCCTAACTCATCAGCTATTCACAACAGCAATGGTCGTTCATACTGGGTTGGTCTCTAGGGTTTTCCTAAATTTTATGGAAGCATTTATTATAGTCATGAAGGGCGGGTACCCTTGCAATACCGCGGACAGGAACGATGTCAGTCATTCTGGGAGGACGATGAATTCTGGGTCGACTAGATGTAAGACTATGTTAATTGTGCTGCCCTTGTGCAAGAGCGGGTGAAATATACTTGGATCCCTATTCAAGCGAGTCGTTGTGCAAGTTACTGGCTGTCAAATATAGCATTTAATGAAATTCCAGAATGTTTTTTTTTTTTTTAACCGCCACAACATTTTTGGGAAATGAATGCAGCAAATGGATTTTCACAAATTATTTTAATTGACCGCACAAACTAATTAGACCTGCTCATGGGCTCTGTTGTTTTTTCTTGACCTGGTAATTTATTCGGGCTGCATCTTTAGCTGTTGTCCTACGGACATGACCTTTGAGACTTGGCAAAGTTAGGCCCCATCAAGTCTTTCAAGCTCGAACCGGCCTGTTGGACAATCAATAGAGTGCTTTGTAGAAGAGATTATTAACTGCCCTACCTGCACATTTTCTGTTTCATGACGAGATCTAATGAGCTTTAGACCATCCAAAAGCAGCAACTTTCATGCCGACTATCCTATGGTTTGAACCCGAGATTTCTAAATGAAACCCTATCTTATAGAAACTCAAATCTTAATGACTGGATTGTGCGTTCAACGCAAAGTGCTAAGACTGGTAACCCCCGTTGCGTTTGAGTCGAGGTAGCTTCCATCGGATTTGAAACTTCAATTGTAATCTCCCGTCCAGTTGATTTTTAACATTGAAAACATTTGAAGAGCTTGGCCGACAACCCATTTGCGAAATTTGGCTGCTCCGGGTGACTGATGAACAACCGTCATTACCAATAGAATTAATCACTTTAAAAAAGATAATATACTTTTACTAAGATTTTGAAGTAAAATTCAGAGCTAAACCATGTCAAAATCTTAAACTAAATCAAGCATTTATTTTTTGAATTAAATAACACTTTTGATGGCATATCTTGAAGTTTTAGCGAAAAAAACTTGTATAATATAAGTAATCTCTTGCCATCATCATTATATTGGAAAAGATTACTAATAGTATAGAAGCATAAAATAATGACAAAAATAAATAAATATATAAAATAATAACTCGTGCCCATCATCATCATCATCTTGGAGATTTGTTCAAAAGCTGGTAAAAGTTCAAGGACATAACAACCAAGTACAAGGATATCACTAAAAGTTATTGTTGCCTTGTTGTAAGCAAATTCTATCATTTTAAATTAATTGCAAAGATTGTAAGAGATAATAAATTTATAATGTTGGATCATATTATATATAATCTATGCACATTGGTGGAACACAAGATGAATTTTTGGAGGGGTCATGCTATGTATTTTCAAGTGTTGACAACTTTTTTATGTAAAAATTAATTAAAAGTTGCTTGAAAATGTTAAATTCAATTTTAATTAAAAGAAATTCAAAACAAAGAAAAAAACTACATCCAAAAACAAAATAGAATTTAGTTTTGTATATTATAACTATAATTGCAAAATTATTCCATCTTAAAATTTTTCAAATTGCAACATTATTTATATAAACAGTTATGGATAATAGTAACGAGTGGAAGGAGCTCCTTTCCACTCGTTACTATTATCCATAACTGTTCATATATATCTTTCAACCAATCAATCATGGACAAATTTTGTAATGTATTAATACATTACAAGCACTTAAAAGAGTAAAATGTTACAATTTTATATTTAAAATAAAAAGATGAAATCTATTGTCATTAATATAGCTTTACCATAATAATATAATAATCTTCATAATTCAACAAATATGTTTATTACAATCTTTCAAGAAATAACATAAATATCATAAAATATCAATATCTTATAACTAGTAAAAGTCTTAAAATTAAAATAGTTTATCATGTCAACTTAGTTTTGAAGAGCACATGAAAAACCTATAAAAAATAAACATACTAAGAATTTAAAATAAAATTATATTATCACAACATTAACAAATCAAGCATATATTAACATTTACTTTCACAAATTTCCATCGATTACTTTGTTACAATTCTTTAACATCAACATTTCCTCTACTAATAAATGGTAGCAGTATTGTATCAAACAAAGCCCTTAATTCCCAAATCAAACACATAAGCCTTTTCTCTCCGGGCTAACACTTTTGTATGATACTAGCTTTAAAATTCTGTTTTCCACGTAAGAATACCAAAATAGCAAACTTATCATTAAAGGCCATCATATCCAACCCTTTGTAAACCTCTTTTAGAGGTTCATTAATATAAATAACAACTAATCCCTTGTTCCAACTAGGCTTTCGTGCCTCAGGTGTATTCCCGACATCTTCCAAGTCTCCACTCATATGGTTAACTACAAATTGCCCATTACCTCCACACTTGTGGCCGACACATTAATTTTATAATCAAGTCTCTATTTTTTTATGGCCAACTTAATGTTAACAACTTTGGGGTCCCATTTTTGTGGCCGACTCCCATGCATAAAAATGCATCCATCTTGCCCTAAAAGGGACTTTGATCTTATCTCCACAAATGTAGTTGACTATCATACACCTAAACCATATATACTTGTTTTGGAATTCAAGTTTATTTAGTTATGCCCCACTCATGGGGTTGGTCTTTTCTTTCGACAACCTAATCATTTCATAAATAACAACTTATCAATCTAAGCCCTACTCATTTAGCCGGTTTGATGCACATAACACTTGTCTAAACTAATCTCCACATCGAGATTTCAAGAGTCTTTATCATTCCACAACACATATGTACAAATCAATATTTATATTATTGAAAATAACAACTTATATAAATTATTGTAAATTAAAAAAAGTTGAGGTGACAAACACCTACTTATTCCTCTCACTGGTCCTGCCCACTTGTCTAGGATCCCGCATCCGATGCCTCTCTTGCATCACACCAAGTCTTACATCACATTATTTCCTTAAAAATATTAAGAATGCACTTCTTAGTATTCTTTTAACAATTTAGGAACTTGTCATGAATACATGTACCCTTATATCATCACACATAGTTTTTTTTAACTCTTAACGTTCCAATATATGAAATACTATCATACAAGCTAGTTTCATGTATACAATGTTTTATTTACCATATAATAATCACCCCTATTCCTTAAACAACCTAAAAGATTCAAATAAAAACCAAGAAAAGACCAAAACACAAAATCAAGCTACCATAAAACAGTAGCCAATATGGTTTGACCATTTTGAGAAACAATCCGCCTGTTTCTTAAAATAAAAACCAAGAAAAGACCAAAACATAAATGTAAAACCCGAGAAAAACCAAGGCTGGATTAATTAAAGAAGATAAACTAAACTAAAAAGAAGTGGGGGCAAGAACCAATACACTTAAAGAAAATGGGGCCTAAATGCAAATAAGAATAATTATAAAGCATAAATACTCCTATTCTCACCAAAAACAGATCTACAGCAACGTAAAGAAAGAAAAGAGGGAGTTTTATATCTATTTTTTTTAGAAATCAAGAGAGAAACACCAAAATTTCAAGAACCCATCCCAGATTGAGGGTTATAGGTAAAATAAACCTTGGTGGGAAAGGGATTAACAAGAAAAAAATTGAACAAGAAGAGAAGAGGGGAGGGTCGACTGTCATTAGAAAGAAAAGGAGGGATCGAAGCCTTGATTCGCATCAGGTAAGATATTCTAAACCTGGTCTGATAAGTCATTTCAAGTCGATTATAAATTGATGTCTGGATGTTAATTTATATATTGAGTTCTTAGACTTGAATTGAGGAAAAAGTATGAGTTGTTAAAGTAAAGAACTTCATGTGTTGTGTGTAAATGGAAAGGTTGATGAATCTGGACAGTTTCGTCTCTTGACCTTCAAAGAGATTTTGGGTAGGAGAATGAAGGAATTAGGATCAAGTTCCTTTATAGAAATTGTAGTTTTGGATGTTTACTAACTAATGAAATTGGTCTTGCTCAATTTGGAGTCATAGAACTCAAGTCATGGGTCACCAACCGAGACTGGGTCATGACAGACCCTATAAGGTAGTAGGTCTGGTTCATTGATGAGCAATTGTGACTGTCTTAGAGGTAGAACTGGGTTCTCCCCAAAACATAGAACTTGTATAACTCTATGTCTTACCTTTCCAACGCCATAAATTTTGCTTGAATCGGAGTTCTATAACTCTAGATAGAGTTAAAAATCTGAGGAGAGGTCAGACAGTAACAGTTCAAAAACAAGACAGTAACAGTTCGATGTCTAGACAGTAACAGTTGGACAATAATAGTTCAATGTCTAGACAGTAACGGTTCAAAAACAAGACAGTAATAGTTCAATGTCTAGGCAGTAACAGTTCAATGTCTAGACAGTAACGGTTCAAAAACAAGACAGTAACAGTTCAAAAATAGATAGTAACGGTCCAAGTGTTTGTTGATAAGTGATTTTGACTATCTTAGAGGCAGAACTGGGTTCTTCCCAAAACATAGAACTTGTAGCCTCATGTCTTACCTTTCCAACGCCATAAATTTCTCTTGAATCTGAGTTTTATAACTCCAAATATAGTTAAAAATTTGAGGAGAGGTCAGACAGTAACAGTTCAAAAATGGACAGTAACAGTTGGACAATAACAATCCAAGTGTTTGTTGATGAGCGATTTTGACTATCTTAGAGATAGAACTGAGTTCTTCCCAAAACATAGAACTTGTAGCCTCATGTTTTACCTTTCCAATGCCATAAATTTTGCTTGAATCTGAGTTCTATAACTCCAGATATAGTTAAAAATCTGAGGAGAGGTCAGACAGTAACAGTTCAAAAATGGACAGTAACAGTTGGACAGTAACAATCCAAGTGTTTTTTGATGAGCGATTTTGACTATCTTAAAGGTAGAACTGGGTTCTTCCCAAAACATAGAACTTGTAGCCTCATGTCTTACCTTTCCAACGCCATAAATTTTGCTTGAATCGGAGTTCTATAACTCCAGATATAGTTAAAAATCTGAGGAGAGGTCAGACAGTAACAGTTAAAAAATGGACAGTAACAGTTGGACAGTAACGGTCCAAGTGTTTGTTGATGAGCGATTTTAACTATCTTAGAGGTAGAACTTGTAGCCTCATGTCTTACCTTTCTAATGGCACAAATTTCGCTTGAATCGGAGTTCTATAACTCCAGATATAGTTAATAATCTGAGGAGAGGTCAGACAGTAACAGTTCAAAAATGGACAATAACAGTTGGACAGTAACGGTCCAAGTATTTGTTGATGAGTGATTTTGACTATTTTAGAGGTAGAACTGGGTTCTTATCAAAACATAGAACTTGTAGCCTCATGTCTTACCTTTCCAACACCACAAATTTCGCTTGAATCGGAGTTCTATAACTCCAGATATAGTTAAAAATCTGAGGAGAGGTCAGACAGTAACAGTTCAAAAACGAGGCAGTAACAGTTGGACAATGATAGTCCAAATATAAAGAAAGGAATGATAACTAGGATTGGACAAAGAACGACAGTAATAATGAGTGAAATGAGAAAAACATAAAGTACTAAGAAATGACTGAAAGAAAGACTTAGTGGTTGTTGATATAGTTATTATAAAACATATCCTTGAGTGAGGAAAATTTATGAGATAAACCTGTGATTTGCAGGAGGGACCACAGACGTGGTGCAACATAAGCAGCAGGGGAGCACGAGTAGAGCTTCTATTGCAGGTAGGTGATTCACACCTATGCTTCCATGATTTAATATATTATTGATGTGAAATGTGAATTACTGAATGTATGTGTATTCAAGGTGAAAAGTTGTTATGTGAATTGCCAAGTGATGAAATTATCACTGATAAAGGAAATATGAGAAGTGTGATTTGAGGCATAAACTAGCATACATTGAGTGTATGTTAGGATCCCGGTTAAAGGGATCACCATGTATTGTCTAGCATACATTTAGTGTATGTTAGGATCCCGGGTAAGGGGATCACCATGTATTGGCTAGCATATATTTAGTGTATGTTAGGATCCCGGGTAAGGGGATCGCCACGAATAGACTAGCATACATTTAGTGTATGTTAGGATCCTGGGTAAGGGGATCGCCACGAATGGACTAGCATATATTGAGTGTATGTTAGGATCCCGGGTAAGGGGATCTCCACGTATTGGCTAGCATACATTCAGTGTATGTTAGGATCCCGGGTAAGGGGATCACCATGTATTTGCCAGCATACATTTAATGTATGTTAGAATCCCGGGTAAAGGGATCGCCTTACATCGACTCCTATGGGGTGGTGAAGACGATACCAATGAAATTGGTATCGGTAATGTGATAAGCAAAAGTAATCACTATACACCACAAACCCCTCGATCTCTAAAGAAAGAGTCAATATTGGGACAGTTGTGAGCCTTTTCTTCAACTCTTGAAAACTTATTTCTTGGTCCATTCACTCACTCTTTTTCGAGTCAATTAAGTGAGGGGGGGTAATATTAGAGAATCCTTTTATGAATCTATGAGAGTACCCGACCAAGCCCACTAAGCTTGGATTTCAGTTAGTTACTAGCCTTTTCCATTTCAAAACTGCTTTAACTTTCCTTGGATTCGCCAAAATCCTTTCCTTCGATATGACATGCCCTAAGAAAATCATTTCTCCTAGCCAAAATCTGCATTTATCGAGTCTGGCATACATCCGATTCTCCCTTAACACTTATAATACACTTCACAAATGTTTCTCATGTTTCTGATATGAACTTGAATAAATCAATATGTCATTTATAAGTGCAACCACTAACTTGTCCAACAATGATCTAAATACCCAATTTATCAAATTCATAAATATTACGAGAGCATTTGTGAACTCAAAAGGCATTACCAAAAACTCATAATGACCATATCAAGTCCTAAATACGGTATTTTAAACATCTTGTTTCTTAAACCTTTGTTTATGATACTTTGATCTCAGATTTATCTTAGAAAATACTCTCTTTTTAGTTGATCAAATAAGTTGTCTATTTGAGGTAATATTAGAAAAACACCTCACGTGTAGGTCATAATTCCAAATATTAAATATGAGAGGGTAAAAATATGTGTGGGATTCAAAAATAATTGCAAATTGGTCCCTTGAAAATCTAAAATTGAATTAAAAAAACAAGGATTATGTTTGCCAAACATTCCTTAAGGATTGAAAAATACATTTTTTCTTAGATAAATTTTAGCCTTTTCGAACATAACCTTAAGCCTTTAAAGGTCTAGCCACATGGACTGTGCTACTCAGCCTAGGCCAAAACCCATGCTAAAAGTTAAACTCTTATAAAGCATTCATGAGACCATGACAAATCTGAAGCCCAAATCATAGACCTATAAATCTTATTAGGCAAAACAAAAAAGGTGTACTTAACCTAAAAATTAACCCAAAGAGAAAGTAGGCCCGACTAATGAGCATGACTTGAAAATTTTCTTCAAAATGAATAAAATCTGGTTCTAATAAAAGCACAATAACAAGTGCCTAGTTTGTCTCTTGATGTATTTAAGTAAGTAAAACATAAGTTTTGCCTATAGTTCATATTGTTTTTCCTACAATTAAAATTACCAAACATATGTGTAACACCCCATCCTTTAAAGGATGCTAAACTTGGAAATTCTACAATAATTTCACATTTTCAACCAAATATGAGTTTTTATATCTTCTTATCATGGAATTTTTTTTTGTATTTATACACATAATCATGCTCCTTTATTGATAAGCAATTCTATTGAAAATTTGATAGAGTTTCCTCTGTAAGTGGACAAATCAAGTTATCGTTTATCTCATCCATTTCACAATCATTATCACTACATAGTCCATTTGTCTTAGAACATATTCCATATCATCTCAACCATAAGTCAATCCTAACCTTATATATATATATATATATATATATATATATATATATATATATATATATATTACACAAGAACTTAATTATAAACAGATGTTAAGAAAAAAATATCCAATCTCATATACTTATTAAGAGAAGAAAAATCTAAACAATAATTAAAAAAAGGACCGAAAAACTAACTACAGTCAACCCGGGTTAACTTGTCAAACTCACAACATGATAGAAAGCAAGTTGAAATAATTTATGAATCCCAATTCCCAACTAACCCAATATTGAAATATGAAATTAAAAATAAATCGATTAAAAAGGTCATAGAAAACAACTCGAGTCAACCCGAGTTAATCCGTCAAACCTGTAATCGGAGTTATGAGACAAAGATAACCTAAAAAAAAGCAAACCAAAAAACTTATGAAGTCTAATTTCTAATTAACCCAATGTTGAAAGACAATTAAGAAAAAAATTAATTAAAAATAGGAAAAAAAACTCAAGGTAACCGAGTTTTAAGTAAAGTATGCTGCCAATGCTGATCAAGACTAAATCACTTAACTTCATTCATAAACCCCCATTTCATTTTTAGATCACATTTGTCAGCCACTCAAAATAAGTTTTATCCCTGCCAGCTGTTGCTGTCAGTACTGCAGCTTCAAATGGCAAAGCCAGGGCTTTAAAATTTCCTATTTTGTATGAATATGATATTTTTTTAATGATAATATGACATGTAATCCAAAATACATATGATTCTTCTCGTCAAACTTAGTTTGACCTTTTTTCCCCTTTACTTTAAGACAAATGTGGAATTATTTTGTGATAGCAGTTTATATGTTTACACTATTATTCACTGTTGTAATCAGTTTTTTGATAATGAAGATTTTTAAAAGCAAATGTTGTACAAGTTGATTTGGATTTTGACATTCATACTTGTGGAAGTACGTCATCCAGGGTCAATTGTTGGTGTTTGTGGAGAAAGAATTTTGCTCTGAGGTAACCAGAATAGAGAAAATGATTTTGGTGGTTCAGATGATTTTGCCAATGACAATGTTAACATTATAGTTAATAACAACAAGATTTTTAGTCAAGTCTGGCTGTCCAGATCAATGTTGAGAGATTTGCATCCCATACCCTTTTGGAACTAAAAAAGAATCTTACAAGGACAAGTGGTTCACAATTGAATGCAACCAAACTCCTGTCCTCCGACAGCTTTTATATATAAGTTCAATCAAATTGTAAGTGGTGAATATTTCCAGTTGAAAAAGACGGTGTTATTGTCAAAATTCCAATGATATATTTCAATTGCACTCCTAAGAAAGATAGTGTAACTCTTAATCTCTCTAGAAATCCATTTTTTATATGTGTGGAATATGTTCAATGTAGTAGGTTGTAATAATAATGAAGTTTCCATGAATAAAGATATCGTCAGTTGCTTCTCCATATACAAGAACATGAAGAATAACATTAGTTTGAGAGAACATAACATGAATTCTATCGGTAATCAAGGTGGTGAAGGATGCTTGATGGGTGATCCTGAATGGTTTAAATCCAATATAATTAGAATTATGTTCCAATATACCTATAGTGGTTGATCAACTAAAATACATAGGTAAATATCCTTTCCTCATATAAATATTGCTTATGTAAATATTCCCCATATAAATATTTGTTGATCTTTGATTAGTTATCTTATTAGATGTTGATAAAAACACGACTTCAAAGAAAAACCGGTGCCAAGGGATTCTCAAATTGAATACAAGAGGGAGTTGCGAGATAAATAAAATTTATATAATTATAATAGGTACAAAATCTTTGCTTCGTTATTTTATGAAATGTAATATTAGCATTCTCAAATTCTTCTGTAGCTGCATCAGGGAATAGCTCAGCATGTACAATAATTGTTTGGCAAAGAATCACTTACAATAAAATAAATTTTATTTTTGGTTAAACACTCATATATGTCAAGAAATTAATATTTTCTCATTTGCTGTAAATAACACAGTTATCGAAGCATTCGTTTTTGTATGGGCATTACTTATTGGCTTATGATGGTTATACAAACTAGCAAAGAAAAGAAAAAACAGAAAACTACAAAGGAATTTCTTCAAACAAAATAGCGGTTTATTATTACAGCAGCAATTATCCTCAAATCATGACACTGTTAAAGAAACAAAGATATTTACTTTAAAAGAGCTGGAGAGAGCCACTGGTGAATTTAATGAAGATAAAATAGTTGGTCAATGTGGGAAAGCACGCTTTAAAAGGGCATGTTAGAAGATAGTAACATTGTTATTATTAAAAGGTTTTAAAAAGTGGGTGGAAAAAGGCTTGAGGAATTTATTGACGATGTGATCGTTCTTTCACAAATTAACAACAAGAATATGGTTAAGTTGCTAGGATGTTATTTGGAGACTAAAGTTCATCTCATTGTCTATGAATTCATTCCTAACGGAAATCTTTATAGGCATCTCCGGTTCAAAACAATGATTTCTTATTATCTTGGGAAAGGTGATTAAGGATTGCTATAGAGGTTGCGGGAACCCTTTTGTAAACCCCCAGTTATAATTTTTTCTGGGTTATTAAAATATGAGAAATTTAACCAATAGTAAAATGAGTTAAATTAAATTAAAGAAATCTAAATCAAGATAAAAATAATGAAATTAATGAAATAAAAAGTGAATATAGTACTAAATTGTTGAAAAGACACATTTATGAGGATAAAATGAATACGTAAAACCAAGAGAGGTCAATATTCAAATAACACAAGGTAAGGAGTTTATGTATAAATGATAAAAAAGGTGGGGATAAATGTGCAATTAACAAGATGATATCACTATAAATATCATTCTATTTTCTCTTGGAGTGACTTGCAAGAGCAAGATAGAGTTTAAAGAGAGGCTGGAGAGAAGACATATTGATGGTAGCAACTCCGACAGCTATAACTCTACCTTCCATCGTTGGATCAGAACGATATTCAAATATGTTGTTCTCCTCCATGTCGTGTACATTTTCACCGGAGGAATCTTCTATATCAGTCCCCGTTTGAGAGATATCATGGGAGGAAAATTTATGGGAAAATACACTTCTGGACAGTCTTTGTCGTCGACTGTTTTCTCCTCCAACCACCGTTGGATTGAGCTATAATTTGGATATGCTGTTTTTCCTGATGCTGTCTAGATTTTGAATAGTAGAGATCAGAAACAAACAATCAGTATAGAAGTTGTGCTTCTCGCATAGGAGGTCTGCAAGTTTGAGGTCAGCTCGGTTAAACCCATGTTTCTGGAAATTGCACCAATTGTTGAAGTTGATATTTGGATATGTTATACTCATAATAATGCATTATAACTTGACCATATGGATTGTTTGGAATATTATTCGTTTGTTATTTATGGTTGATTGAAACTATTGTCAAAATTGGTTTTGTGTGAACTGAAACAACCCTAAAATTTAAAAAGGAATGGAGCATTAGAGAGATTTAATTTTTGGGAGACTTTGGGGTTGTTGTGACTTAGGACCTTTCGGTATAGAAGAGACTTTGCCGAAATTTTATATTAGAATTGAAAAAAAAAATACCTGTATTTTTACGTACCAAATCGTAGGAAAGTAACTATAAACACATATGAAAGTATGGGGCGTTATACCTTTCCTATTTACACTCATAAGCATCCATTCAGATATATCACCGAGATATTAAGTCTACGAACATGCTTATAGACGAGGACTATATAGCCAAAATATCATATTTCAAAACTTTAAAAGCCATAACCATCAATCAAACTCACTTGACCACTCAAGTGAAAGTTACTTTTGGCTACTTTGTTTCAGAGTACTTCTGATCTGGTCAATATACAGAAAAAAAGTTATGTCTGTGGCTTGGTATGGTTTTGGTTAAGCTTATGAGTGGACAAAATCCGGTATTCTCTATAAGTCCAATAAAAACCAAAAGTTTAGCCATACAACTTATTACATTGATGGAAGACAGAAGACCGTTTGATATTCTGGATGCTAGAATCAAAGATCATTGCTATAATGAAGTTGTTGTTGTTGTTGTCAGTATTGCAAAAAGGTGCTTGAATTTGGAAGGGAGAAACCAACCAGCAATAAAAGCCCGTTATCTAGGGGCAACTGTTGGTGTTTGTGGAGAAAGAATTCTGTTATGAGTTGAAGTTGTCTTACATATCATTGTCAAAGATAGCTTCAACTCATAGAAGAATTCTTTCTCCACAAACACCAACAGTTGCATCTAGATGACGAGTTCCTAAAAGCATGAATGTTGAAATCCAGATCAGCTTCTACAACATTTGCTTCTAAAAAGCTTTTTTGTCAAGAACCTGATTACAACAATGAATAATTTTTTAAATATGCCAAATTGCTATCACAATAAGAGTTTCATAATTTTGAAAGTAAAAAGGAAAGAATGGAATGTTAGAGTAAGCTTAGCCACTGAAAAAATTGAAACCTAGAACACCTATCCCATAAAAGTGCTAAACTTTACCTTATATTTACACTTTGCCCGCCCCCTGAAAAGCCTAATGAATTCCCTTATAACGTTTCAATAAGAAGATAATCAATGTGTGATGATGAATCCCTCCAACTCTGTAGCTGTCATTGATGTTAGAAATGCCTCTATGCTGCTAGTTGCTTGATCAGTCATGATGTTTTCTGTCTTTTGGATGTCTGGTTCAACATGTGGTGCATGTGACAATTTAAATATCCTTTCCAACTCTAAGGTTACTTCTCTCATTGTTGGTTGGTTTCTCCCATCTAAATTCAAGCACCTTTTTACAATACTGACAACAACAACTTTTTCATTCTAGCAATGCTCTTTGATTCTAGCAATGCTCTTTGATTCTAGCATCCAAAATATCAAACGGTCTTTTGTCTTCCATCAATGTAATAAGTTGCATGGCTAAACTTTTGGTTCTTGTTGGACTTGTAAAGAATACCGGATTTTGTCCACTCATAAGCTCAACCAAAGTCATACTAAAGCCATATACATCACTTTTTTCTGTATATGGATCGGATCGGAAGTACTCCGAAATAAAGTTGCCTAAGGTAACTTTCACTTGAGTTGTCAAGTAAGTTTGATTGATGGCTATGACCCTTAAAGTTCTGAAATAAGATATTTTGGTTATATATTCCTCGTCTATAAGTATGTTAAGTATGTTCGTAGACTTAATATCTCGGTGATATATCTGAATGGATGCTTTTGAGTGTAAATAGGAAAGGGCTTCCGTAACCTCTATAACAATCCATAATCGTCAATCCTAAGATAATGAGAAATCATTGTTTTGAACATGAAAATGCCTATAAAGATTTCTGTTGGGAATGAATTCATAGACAAGGAGAGGAACTTTAGTCTCCAAACAACATTCTAGCAATTTAACCATTTCCTGTTGTTAATTTGTGAAAGAACGATCACCTCGTTAATAAATTCCTCAAGCCTTTTTCCACCAACTTTTTCAGACCTTTTAACAATAACAATGTTACCATCTTCTAACATCCCCTCATAAATCGTGTCTTGCCCAGCTTGACCAACTATTCTATCTTTATTAAATTCATCAGTGGCTCTCCAACTCTTTTAAAGTAAATATCTTTGTTTCTTTAACACTGTCATGATCTGAGGATAACTGCTGCTGTAATAATAAACCGTTATTTTCTTTGAAGAAATTCATTTGTAGTTCTTTGTTTTTTCTTTTCTTTACTAGTCTATATAACCACTATAAGCTAATAAGTAATGCCCATACAAAAATGAATGCCCCGATAACTGCATTATTTACAGCAAATAAAAAAATATTAATTTCTTGACATACATGAGTGTTTAACCAAAATAACATTTATTTTATTGTAAGTGATTCTTTGCCAAACAATTATTGTGCATGCTGAGCTATTCCCTGATGCATCATGCAGCTGCAGAAGAATTTGAGAATGCTAATATTACATTTGCCAAAATAACATTTCATAAAATAACAAAGTAAAGATTTTGTACCTATTATAATTATATAAATTTTATTTATCTCGTAACTCCCTCTTATATTCAATTTGAGAATCCCTTAGCACTGGTTTTTCTTTGAAGTCATGCCTTTATCAACATCTAATAAGATAACTAAGGAAAGATCAACAAATATTTATATGAGGAATATTTACATAAGCAATATTTATATGAGGAAATGATATTTACCTATGCATTCAAGTTGATCAACCACTATAGGTACATTGGAACATAATTTCTAATTATATTGGATTTAAACTATTCAGGATCACCCATCAAGCATCCATCACCACCTTGATTACTAATAGAACTCGTGTTATTTTCTCCCAAACTAATGTTATTCTTCATGTTCCTGCAAATGGAGAAGTAACTAACAATATCTTTATTCATGGAAGCTTCACTATTATTACAACCTACTACATTGAACATATTCCACTCATAGAAATTTTTTTTTTGGAGTTTTAGAGAGATTAAGAGTTACACTATCTTTCTTAGGAGTGCAATTGAAATATATCATTGGAATTTCGATAATAACGCTACCTCTTTCAACTGGAAATATTCACCACCTCCAATTTGATTGAACTTATATATAAAAGCTGTCGGAGGGTAGGAGTTTGGTTGCATTCAATTGTGAACCGCTCATCCTTGTAAGATTCTTTTTTAGTTCCAAAAAAGTATGGGATGCAAATCTCTCAATGTTGATCTGGATAACTAGACTTGACTAAAAGTCCTGTTATTGCTAACTCTAATGTTAACATCATCATCGGCAAAATCATCCAAACCACCAAAATCATTGTCTCCATTTTGGTTACCTCATAGCAAAAAATTTTCTCCATAAACACCAATAGTTGACCCTGGATGACATAATCCCACAAGCATAAATGCCAAAATCCAGATCAACTTCTGCAACATTTGCTTTTGAAAAACTTCATTGTCAAGAAACTGATTACAACTGTCACACCCAGACATCACAGTGACCGATTAAAAATTTTAATTGTGGAAAAAAAATTAATATCGAACATCTTGTTTTTTTATTGAGAAAGATCTTATTCAATGAGTCGCCATTTAGTATTATTATCACTAAGAACTTTAACTGGTTAACATAGATTATATGGTACTAGTTATGTAAAAGAAAAGATATTATCACCCCTTAAGTACATTGCTAATTTTGTCTTAAATTGCTAAGAGTTTCTTGGTTTATACTATGATGGTCTGCTTGCAATATTCTTGACTCTGACATCCGTGAATATTCAACTACGAATATTTTCAATCCTGATATTGGTAAATATTACGTAGCCATAAAACATAAAATATTCCCGACTTTGATGTTTTAAATAAACCAATAAAATAAATTTAAATCAATGCAGACCTATATTTTTTTCTAACTGGCCTAAGCTAGTAGAAGTGAATTATAATTCACAGCTGCTGTAGCAAGTGAATTATAATTTGCATGTACATCAAGAAGAACTTACCTGGTTCGTTGGAGAAGAAGTCAGATGACGGGGTAATGGCCGACCGATGTTGCTTTTTTTCCTCTTTTCTTTCTCTGATTTTTTGGTTCGCTGGAGAAGAACTGATCGATGCTACCTCCTCTTCGTTCTTTCTCTAGTTCCCTGTTTCGTTTGTCTTGCCTTGTGTTGTTCGTTCCCTCCCTGTGTTTACCTTCTGCTGGCAATAGGAACCTCTGCTAGATGCTGCTCTTGGTTGAAGATAGGACGTTGGACGTTGAACACTGGAAGGAGGAGCTGAAGCTGGTTCTGCCACTGCAGCTGAGGAAAGGTGTGGCTGAGGAGCACTCGTTGTCACTACTTCAATGGAGAGAAAAAAAAAAACTCCAGGTGCTGCTGCTATTCGAAGAAAGAGACTCAAGCTCCTGTTGTTGCTATTGCTGTGATGTTTTTGTCGAGTGTGGTTGGTACTGGTAGACATATCTCTAAAAACACGTCCAAAGTTGAGTTATAATAATAGCGGAAGATTGTTGCAGCTTCTAATTAACTAATTAGCGGTGACGGTGCTTTAAACATGCAAGGATTCCAGTTCTCTGCCAACCGGATGCTGCTGATGGAAGTTGCTGAAAGAAGTCTCCTGTTGTTGCTTTGGCGCAGAGAAGAAGCTCTTGTCGGGCTGGTTTGAAACTTACGGTTAGGTTGACAGAGGCTAATGTTCTTCTCCTATGCAAGTAGCGGCTGAGAGGAAGACGGGTCCAGGTTGTATGGGTGCTGCCGGTTAACCGTCTACCGTCGTTGCTGGACTGTAGGGGGGGAAAAAGAGAGACGAAGGCGTCTCCTGCAACCAGATGAAAGCATGTGTGGTGGCTTTTGAAGGTTGATAGGCATGAAGACATGGTGATGGTGGTTCCAGGGGGGGCGGCAATTATAGAGTTCGGTTTGGGGTTTTTTTTTTCTTTGTAATGTTTTTTTATGTCTTCCCCTGTTTTTCCCGTAATGTCCCCCTCTATGAGGATATTTATTTATAATAAAAAAGTTTCATAGGTAATGGAAAATAAAGTCTTGATTAAACTCTTTTTTTTTAATTTGAATTTAATAAAAAAATAAATTTAAAAATGAATAATTATTATTATTTTGATTATAAGAAGAGATCAATGATAAAAATATATTGTAATAGCTAATTTTTTTTAAGTTGACAAATCATAATTTTTATCAAAATAAATCCATGATTTTTTAATTTTTAATTTTAATCCTCATAATAAAATTAAGTTATTACAACAACAGTAAATAGTAATGTAAATATACAGAATGCTATCACAAAATAATTCTACATTTATCTAAAAGTAAAGGGGAAAGAAGGTCAGACTGAGTTTGACGAGAAGAATCGTATGTATTTTGGATTGCATGTCATATTATCATAAAAACAAAAGTCATATTCATACAAAATAGGAAATTTTAAAGCCCGGGCTTTGCCATTTGAAGCTACGGTACTTACAGCAATAGCTCGCGAAGATAAAAATTGTTCCGAGTGGTTGACAAACGTGACCTAAAAATGGAATGGGGCTTTATGAATGAAGTTAAGTGATTCAGTCTTGATCGGCACTAGTGCATAATTAACATCTATAAGTTAGACCATTTATTTGACGAGGTAACTCGGTTAACTTAAGTATTTTTTTTCTATTTCTAATTGATTTTTTTTTCTCAATTGTCTTTCAACATTGAGTTAATTAGAAATTAGACTTCATAATTTATTTTGGTTTGCTTTTTTTGAGGTTATCTTCGTCTCATAATTTGGATTATAAGGTTGACTCGAGTTGTTTTCTATGACATTTTTTAATCGATTTGTTTTTAATTTCATATTTCAATATTAGATTGGTTGAGAATTGAGATTCATAATTTACTTCAACTTGCTTTCTATCATGTTGTGAGTTTGACAAGTTAACCCGGGTTGACTGTAGTTAGTTTTTCGATTCTTTTTTTAATTTTTTTTTCAATTTCATCATTCAGCATTAGGTTTATTGAAATTTTTACTTCATAATTTGTTTTGATTTGTTTTCTATAAAGTTATCATGGTCTCATAACCTGATGTGAAGATTGACAGGTTAACTCGAGTTGACCCAAATCAATCCAATATATTATCGTCTCAACATTTATATAAAAAAAGTCATCTTGAATAATTATTTTGAATCAAACTACATAATAGTCATTTGTGTTGTCTTTGGACCTGTCAAGGCGACCAGGTTACATCAAGTCAATCTCTATACAATTTTTTTCTATTAAAAAAAACATTAACAAAGCCTAGAAATTTTTTTATGTTAAGAAAATGAATTTGACTTATCATAATGGGGCCAATGATCTAATAATATCTAACAAATGAGGATGTTGTGTATATATATAAATCTTAGAACCAATTAAAAAATACCAGGCCCAAACCAAATGTCATAATCTAATTTTGAATCCCAAAAATATTTTTTATAAATAATAATAATAATAATAATAATAATAATAATAATAAATAGATAAGAGGATCAAAAATACAAAGAACAAAAATAAGAGACTAAAAAATATTTTAATTACTTGAGGATCAAGCCATTAAGAAAAAAAAAAAAATTTACGTGTAAATAGTAAAAAGAATGTCACAAGCAAAGGGGAATTAGTTAGTGGCAAAAGAAAAACAGCCAAAACCATTCCCATGTTCCCTAAAAAAAAATAAAAAAAATCACCACATACACAGCACTCATTCACTCACCCAAAACACTATATCTCCTCAAACAGCTATTCCAGTCGACGCTGCTTCTTCAATTTTGCAATCTAAGAAACCAAACCATACCAGCTCCCACACAAACTTTCTCCATCACCATCCATTCTCCCTTACTTTCACCTGAAGCACTAGTATCCTCACTGAAGATCCAGCAACCACTAGCGACTAGAACCAGCACCACCTCAGACCAACACCCAGCCAAAAACCCATTCTCATACATACCCAAAATCCCTCTCATACAGTAATATCCTCCTTTATGACAACAGTAGACCCAGTGCCACCACAAGTCTTTTTTCTCAGCCCATCGCCAAATTATCATAGAAGTTAAACCAGACTGAAGAGAGAAGCAAATTTAAACAGAAATATGTGTAACACTCCCATTAGTGAAATCAATATTTCATTCATATAAAGGGAAATCATGGGAAATTTATTTTTTGCCGAACTTATATGGGAATCTCTAAAATTCCTGATAAATTTTGGTAGAACCTTTCCTATATTGAAAGGTCCCAAGTAATCGACAATCATCCTACACACATCTCATACTCCTTTCTCAATCGTATCACAATCTCACCTACTCATTTTCTTTCGCATTTAAACATGCATAAATTCATAGGTAAATGGAAATATGCAACGTTAAGATTTCAAACACAAAATAGTATAATCTTACAACCAACATTTAATACAAAAAGGATACTATTACATTTCTAGTTATATGGTTACTTAAAGAAAAAATACATTAGGGACAAAATACGTTCCTAATTCATACAAATCTTTGGTAATATCGACATCAACTTGACTGTTTGATGCCATTAACTATTTCCTACCCGAAATAGTTAATCAGTTTTCCATAATACCTGGAAATATTCTCGGAAATACCGATGTTATATGGTTACTTAAAGAAAAAATACATTAGGGACAAAATACGTTCCTAATTCATACAAATCTTTGGTAATATCGACATCAACTTGACTGTTTGATGCCATTAACTATTTCCTACCCGAAATAGTTAATCAGTTTTCCATAATACCTGGAAATATTCTCGGAAATACCGATGTCAAGGATTCTTGACATCATTAACTTTCTTATTAGAAAAGCTAATCAAGTTTTCATGAGTTTGTCGATACTGACATCATCTGTCAATATTGTCATAGGTGCGCGACATCGGGGCGACAACGAGCTTTTCGTGCCTCCTGATGAGGTATGTTGTTGAGAAGGAAAGGGTTTTGAGTTTATTCATAAAGTTATGGTTAAAGTTCAGGAGTTGCCACCTAGTATTATGATTACTACGAACCTATAGTCTGCAAGAGTCTAAGTAAGGGGCCGGTTGTGCACAGAAAAGATACATCACTCCCAATGCACCTTACTTCAATGCACCTTACCTAAGATAAGCTACATTGTTGTTTGATTGTTTTTCTAGGTCTGATTTCTATTTGTTGGTCTTTTCTAAAGTCTACGGCAGATCTCCTTTCGTGAGAGAATCACTACCTCATCAGGTCTAATCCTAATTGTTCTAAAATTAAAATTTTAGCATCACATTTATTTTACACTTTGTATCTTAAATACCTGAGGGTGTACTCTATTGTGTAGTTTTACACCCACATATTATTAAAGTCTATATTTAAACCCTAAAAAAAGATTGGAAAATGATTTTTGATATTTTGATCAAATCCTAATAGATAATCATAAAATAGTTACGATATTCATTTTGCATTTAAAAAAAAGAGAGAGATGCAATTTTTTTTTTTTTATAAAGATATGCTTGGAAAAGTTTTAGGATTTAACTGTATGCATACAAACATTAATATTTTTTTGTTTGTTTTCTAAAAGGAAATTAATTTAAAAGTTTTGAATTTTTTTCAAAGAAAATCAGGTATTTTAATACCGGGTCTATATCTTACAGTGTATATATACAACCCGATATTATGCAAAATTAGTAGAAATACGTGTGAGAAAATCGTAGTATTTTTGAGAGGATTTTTGAATTTTTATAATATTATACTCTATGTGTGTGTGTGTGTGTGGGGGGGGGGGGGGGCTGTTCTTGACCAAAAATGGTTGGGCTTATCTCAAATCTTTACTTTTTTTTTTGTTCTGGGCCAGGCTCGGTCCAACCATTTGGGTTGGGCCAAAACTGACCTGACCCAAAGTTCACTACATGAAAAGTGGCCGTGAATTATAATTCACGCCCACTGTTCATGTAATGAATAGAGGACAAGAATAAGAAGAAGAAGGGGAAGGGGAGCTCACCTGGCTTAGGGGTTTGGCTGAGGACGGTGGCTTTATTAAGGGTGTTGGCTGCTGGTGGCAGAGAGAGAAAGAAGAAGAAACAACTTTGCAGGTGAGAAAGTGGATTCCAACCATGGGCTCAAAGTAGACACCATGAACTGTCAAATCTGACAGTTCAAGGCTGTCTGAGTTAGCCATTTTAGGGATGTTATGGCTTCTGTGGTGCAATCGACCTAAACGGACCATATTAGGTTGAAGAGGGATGTCAAGTGATCATTTGCATGCAAGTTTTGTCAAATTTGATGAAGGTTAGAGGCGTTAAATGCACCTGTAAAGTAGGTAACCTGAGCAACTTTTCAGGTAAAAAAAGAAGAAAATAATGAATAGTAACCAGACGATGCGTCGTCTGTTTTTTTTCTTTTCAAAATGACACCGTTTTGGGGTTTAATTTATAGTTTTGGCCAAAGTTTAATTTAGTCCTCCAGCTTTTAATTGCATCCCTAATTGACCTTAAACTTTTGATTTAATGCAATTAAGCCCCTGCCGAATTACAATATGAGCTCTCAATTTGAGCGCGTTTTTCAATTTGATCTTTGATCTCGGATTTTTGTAATTTTGCCCTTAATTGACAATCAAACTTTCAATTTCTTCAATTTCACCTCGATTTCAATCAATTAAGCTCCTATAGTTCGGCGCCTTTTATAGATTGGTCCCTGGATGCAAAATGTTTCAATTTGACCCCTAATTGATCCCAAAACATTAATTTTCTTGCAATTTTGCCCCTGATTTCAATCAATTAACTTGGTAAAAATTAAATTTGGTCTCTTAAAATTCCATTCTTCTCAATAAAGCTCAAATTGAGCTTCCAAAATTAATATTTCACCAATTAAGCCCCTAATAAAATTAATTTTACCAATTTAAAGTATAATTAAGTCCTCGCACCTAATTAAATCATTTAATTGAACTTAAATTAATTCTTAAACATGATTAAACTTTTAATTTTGCCCATGATTAAATCAAATTGACATATTAGAAATTTTATTATGTCATTGGACTTAATTTCTTATGCTGATTCGTCTAATAATCATTTAATTTGACCTTGAATGTATATTGTTTCTTTAGTCTTGGGTATAGTGAGGTACAATTTGATCTAAAATTTTCTTCAAAATTACAGCTTGTTTTTATGTATTTTTTGAAATCCTCCTCGGTCTGCTTTCTCCACGTTATCAACTTTTATTTTATTTTTGTTTTTTTGGAAAGAAAAAAATATGTAATTTTGGGGAATAACCCATAAATGGTTATGACAAATATTATTAACTATTTTTAACCCGAATAGTTAATTAAGTTCAATATTCTTTAACTTTCCATCATGGTCATATTGATGTTAACAAATCTTGCCAACGTCATTAGCCGTCCATATTCAGGACCGACTAATCAAATCCAAAACCAATTATTTTTAAGTTCATTATTCATTATAGAAATCTATAATTCCATAAACAAAATCAGATTTCATTTCCTGTTAATGTCATCATATTCTTTCTTCCTTTGGCTTCATCCACAAGTGCGAAATCCAAAATAAAATAGATTACCAAAAACACTATTATTTACGAAGGGTATAAATGTGGAATACCTACCTGCTATAGAAGCTTGGCTCGCGCTCCCTTGTTGTTATTGTACTCCTTCTACGATTCCTTCTAAATCCACAAGTACCCATCATTATTCATTATTCAATACTCAATCTCAATCACATTTCACAACATAATAACAATAATCGACAACATTCATTTCTCTTTTACCATTGTTTTTTTACTTTTACATTCTCATTATTATCTTTTAGGATTTTGGTTCATTAGCAATCATAACGAACATCATAAATTCAATTTCAAAAATGGTTTATTTTGTTCAACAATCTTGTTAGCACCACAAGCTTCTAGGGATTCAAAGTCATTCAAACGAATTCCATCCATATATTCCAAAATTAGAACTTTTTCTGTCGACTGCAATGAGAGGAATATGATGCAGTCAGAAGGGTGAAAAGATTAAGGATCATTATCAACATAAGAATAGCAAAAAAGGCACCAAGCAGTTAAAAGGTTAAAAGGAACTCATTGTTTAAGATCCACTTGCTGAAAATATATATAAAAACCATCCATATTAGGTTAAAACATGTGAAGAGACTAGCATCTAGTAATTATAGGTAAGTGCATGTGTTTTAGTCAGGTTTATGGTATAGACATTCACGATGGTGTCATATCTAAATAATTCATTTTCGTCCACTCCACTCTGCCCAGGCTTCAGAATGACATAAAAATGTTGATTTTTCTCCCACATGATTCTTTTTGTAAGAATGGTAGTTAACTGTCAGGGTTCAGAAATGTCAATGAAGATGCCTGCAATGAGTCCTTTAATATTTGTTCCAGACAGTGAGAAATGTTAATAAAATTCCTACGACAAGAGATATTTTTAGGATTTCATCCTTTTGCACCTGCACTCGAGCAAGCAACTTTGTTATATCAAAACATGAGAGCAAAATGATACCTGAATAACCTCTGGAATCAAAACATCCACTTGATTGATGGGCTTGTTGCTATCATATTTGCTTGTGCAGCCAAGATTTGTAGACACGATTCTGGTATTCTCTACAAATACAATAGACCAGCATCAGTAAGAGAGAAGGGTACACTGAACAGTAGAGAAACACACTGATGTACTTGATAAGAAAAACAGTAAGAGAATATAAATGGAGGAAGAGATTAAAGAATTTAAAATTCCTTGCATTGTCTCTGCACAGTGTTAATAAATAGATTGGGAATGTCCTACACTGAATTCAGTATAGTGAGTTGGAGTTTCACTTTCATGAACATGCTAGAAAATGGCTGAATACACAGTTGCCAACCATCACTTTCATCTCTACAACATCCAAGCTCACCACTGCAACATAGCGCCAATGCTAATGCTTCCATTAGCACTAACAGCACCATGCCAAAGCCTTCACATGAGTTGCCACCAAATCACCACTAGAACCATGCCGCTGCCATTGCACTGCTACCAATAGAGTACCACACTGCCTTGACCACTGTCATTAAAGTTACCCTCACATTGCCACCATCATTGCTGCTGCCACCATCCTCGTAGCACCATATCCATCAAGCCCAGCTGTTGCCTACACTAAAATCCAAATACGATCACCACAAGTGCCAACCTTGCCTCCACCACCATCAATTATCCTCACTGCTGACACCACAAAGCTATCATCCCATTCACTTCATTGATTCAATAAAAAATTAAGATGCTGCACTTGGTATGGATTCTAAACATGATCAGATTTAACTGTCCCAATGATTGGATTCCATTATCGTTATTTCAAGCTCCTGATATGAATCCCAAATCCCAATAACCTCATCCAGACCAGCCAGAACTCACATTTATTATCTATTGGTTGTAAAAGAAAAGAAAAGAAAATAGCAATTTTGTGATGTCATCGACAGAATTTCATCAACAGAAATATTGCAAAAGACAAAGTTTACCTGCTTCGTGGTTGAAGTCGAGTTCTTGTGGTGCTTCTTTGCACCATTCATCGATCATAGGGCTGAAGTTATACTGCAGTTCTGCCCATGCTATCCAGTCAACAATGGATTTTGCATCCTTTAAATCCTGCCAAAAAAAAAAAAAAAAAAAGGCATGCAAAATAACCATAAGGACTGAAACATTTGCTTTCCGATGCAGCATCTCAAAAGCCAAACTCCAAAGAGTTTCCAAACCTCCAATATGATTTTCTTGATGTCTTCATGTTGAACTTTAACAACCACCTTCTGCCTATCAATTAATGTCGCATGATGGACTTGTGCAATCTGCATAGAATATAACATGAGAACAAGAAGATTATTCCAAAATGTACACACCTTGTGAGAACAAGAAAATCAAAATTTCAATCCTAAATGAGCATCTGCACTAACTTCCTAGCACAAACATCTAGTCTAAGGATCTTACCGATGCTGTCGCCAGAGGATTTTCGTCAAAATCCAAGAAAAGCTCCTTAGTGGATTTCCCTAGTTCTTTCTCTATAGTGTGACAAACCTGTGCAAACAAAATTTTTAACATAACCAACCAATGAGAACATGGCTCGAAAATAAACAACTAACATTATGAGATAAAAAAATAATCAGAAACATCAGGTCAACAAAGTCACATTGAATCACATGAAGAAAAAGACTAAAACAAAACCTCTTCAAACGGACGAGGAGGGAGAGAGTCCTGCAA